>NC_045426.1:28665006-29865006 GCF_902635505.1 Sarcophilus harrisii | reverse complement strand
TGTTCATATCCTTGACTATCAATTGGAGAATGGTTTGAATTCTTATAGATTTCAGTCAATTCTCTTTATATTTTAGAAATGAGACTTTTATCAGAACCTTTGGATGTAAAAAAAAAAAACATGTTTTCCAATTTCCCTTCTAATCTTGTCTGCATTTGTTTTGTTTTGTACAAAAACCTTTTAACTTAATATAATCAAAATTACCTATTTTTTGTTCAGTAATTAATACCAGTTCTTCTTTAGCCACAAATTCCTTCCTTCTCCACAGATCTAAGAGGTAAACTATCTTTTTCTTCCTTTAATTTGCTTATATCACTCTTTATGTCTAAATCATGAAATCATTTCGACCTTATCTTGGTATGTGGTGTTAGGAATGGGTCAATGCCTAGTTTCTGCCATACTAGTTACTAATTTTCCCAGAAGTTTTTGTCAAATAGGGAGTTCTTATCCTAAAAGCTGTGGTCTTTGGGTTTGTCAAATATTTCGTTACTATAGTTATTGACTATTTTGTCCTGTAAATTTAACCTACTCCACTGATTGATTCTTTTATTATTTAGTGACTACCAAATGATTTTGAAGACCACTCCTTTAGAATATAGTTTTAGGTCTGGCACAGATAAACCACATTCATTTGCATTTTTCTTCACTAATTCCCTTGAAATTCTTGGCCTTTTGTTCTTCAAGATGAACTTTGTTATTATTTTTTCAAGTTCCATAAAATAATTTCTTGGAAGATTGGTATGGCACTGAATAAGTAGATTAATTTAGAAAGTGTTGTCATTTTTATTATGTTTGTTTAGCCTACCCATGAGCACTTGATATTTTCCCAATAGATTAGATTTGACTTTATTACTAGTTCCAGTGATCTAGTGATGAGGAGAACCATCTACGCTCAGAGAGATGACTATGAAAACTGAGTGGGGTTCACAACATAGCATTTCACTTTTTTTGTTGTTGTTTGCTTGCATTTTGTTTTCTTTCTCTTTTTTTTTCTGGTTTGATTTGATTTATCTTGTGCACTAAGATAAGTGTATAAATATGTATGCATGTATTGGATTTAACATATTTCTACCATATATATTGGATTACTTGCCATGGAGGGAGGAGATGAGGGAAGGAGAGAAATTGGAACACAAAGTTTTGCAAGGTTTAATGTGGAAGAATTATCTATGCATATGTTTTGGGAAAAAAAGCTTTAATTTTAAAAAAAATGACTATATTTGTGTGGAAAGTGTTTTGTAGTTGTATTCATATAGTTGCTGACTTTGCCTTGGCAGATAGACTCCCAAATATTTTATATTATCAACAGTTATTTTAAATGGAAATTCTCTTTGTATCTCTTGCTGTTGTAATATACAACAATGCTAATGATTCATGAGGATTTATTTTGTATCCTACAACTTTGCTTAAGTAGTGAATTGTTTCTAGTAGTTTTTAGCTGATTCTCTAGGGTTCGCCTAAGTATACCACCATATCATCTGCAAAGAGTGACAATTTGGTTTCCTCATTAACTGCTCTGATTCTTTTAATCTATTTTTCTTTTCTTATTGCCAAAGCTAACATTTCTAATACAATGTTGAATAGTAATGGTGATAGTGGGGAACCTTGTTTCACTCTTGATCTCATTGGGGATGGGTCTAGCATGTCCCCATTATATAGTAAAGAGATTCTACTGATATTTTAAGGAATGTTCCATTTATTCCTATACTTTCTAATGTTTTTAATAAGGAGTATTAGGTTTTATCAAATGATTTTTCAGCATATATTGAGATAATCATATGATTTTTTTTGTATGGTTATTGATATAGTCAATTATGCTAATAGTTTTTCTTATATTGAACAAGCCCTGTGTTCCTGGTATAAATTTTACTTGGTCATGGTATGTTATCCTGGGTAGGACATTCTGTATTATCTTTGCTAATATTTAATTTAAGAATTTTGCATCAATATTCATTAGGGAAATTGGTCTACAATTTTCTTTCTCTGTTTTCATATTACCTGGTTTAGGTATCATCACTATACCTGTGTCATAAAAGGAATTTGGTAGGACTCCTTCTTTCCTGATCTTTTTCAAATAGTTTGCATAGTATTGGAATTAATTGTTCCTTAAATGTTTGGTAGAATTCACATGTAAATTTTTTACAATTTTTTTAGGGAGTTGACTAATAGTTTGTTCTATTTCTTTTTCTAAAATGGGACTACTTAAGTGATTTATTTCCTCTCCTTTTAATCTGGGCAATCTATATTATTGTAGGTTGCCCTCCACTTAGATTATCAAATTTATTGGCATAAGGTTGGGTAAAATAATTCCTAATTGTTAATCTAATTTTCTCTTCATTGGTAGAAAGTGTTCCCTTTTCATTTTTCAGAATAACAATTTGGTTTTCTTTTTTCTTTTTCTAATTAAATTAACTAAAGATTTATCTATTTTGTTGTTTTTTTCATAAATAACCAACTCTTAGTTTTATTTATATGATAGTTTTCTTACTTTCAACTTTTTAATCTCCCCTTTTATTTTCAGAATTTTGAAATTGGTATTTAAATGGAAATTTTTAGTTTGTTCTTTATCTAGCTTTTTTAGTTGCAAGTCCAATTCATTGATCTTCTGTTTCACTATTTTATGCAAATAAGCATCTAGAGATATAAAATTTCCCCTAATAATTTCTTTGGCTGCATCACACAAATTTTGGTATGTTGTCTCATTATTGTCATTCTCTTGGATGAAATTATTAATGTCTATGATTTGCTGTTTCATCCATTCATTCTTTTGGATTAGATAATTTAGTTTCAAATTGATTTTTAGTCTATTTTCTCCTAGCCTTTTATTGCATGTAATTTTTATTTCATCATTATCTCAAAAAAGTTATTTAGTATTTCTGCTTTTATGAATCTGACTTCAAGATTTTTATATCCTAATATGTGGTCACTTTTTGTATAGGTTCCATGCCCCACTGAGAAAAATATACTCCTTTCTGTCTCCATTCAATTTTCTAAAATTCTATTTATTTCCTTAACTTTTTTTTTATTTTGTGTTTCAATTTATCTAATTCTGAGAGATCAAGGTTGAAGTCCTCCATTAGTATAGTTTTGCTATCTATTTCTTCTTGCAGCTCTCTTAACTTCTAGGAATTTGGATGCTATACTACTTGGTGCATATATGTTAAGTATTGATATTGCTTCATTATCCATGATACCCTTTAGTAAGTTATAGTTTCCTTCTGTATATCTTGTAATTAGATCTATCTTTGCTTTTACTTGATCTGAGTTCAGAATTTCTACTCCTACATTTTTTTTTTGCTTCACTTAAAGAATAATAGATTCTGCTCCAGCTCTTTACTTTCACTGTGTATGTGTCACTATGTTTTAAATGTGTTTCTAGTAAACAACATATTCTTGGATTCTGGCTTTTAATCCAGTCTGCTATCTACTTCGATTTTATATAAGAGTTCATTCAATTCACATTCACAGTTAAAAAAAAAACAAACTAATTCTGTATTCCCTACCATCTCATTTACCCCAAGTTATGCTTTTCTCTCCCCTTTCCCCCTTCCCTGCTTCCCAGTTCTTTGCTTCTGATCACAAACTCCCTCAAACAGGCCTCTCCCTTTATAGCTCCTCCCCCTTTTTTACATCTTTCCCCTACTACTTCTGTTTTCATTTCTATTAGCCTTCCCATTTCTTTCCCCTTCCCCCACCACACTTCCCTATAAGGTAAGAGAAGTTTCTTTGTGAAGCCAAATATATGCGGTATTCTCTCTTTGAGTCAAATCTAATGAGAGTAAGATTAACACAATAGTCATCTCTCTCCCTTCTTTCCCTTCAATTATAATAGGTCTTCTTTGCATCTTTATGATATATAATTTCCCTCATTTTTTCTCTTTTTATGGTACAATTCCCTTTGTATCTGTAGTTTCTTTTTTTTTCATATTATTAAAATGAAATCAAATTATATTTTCACTCTCTAAGTATACCCATAATAGAGATATAGTTATCAATAGTCTTTTCCTTTTTCCTTTTTATGCTTCTCTTGAGTTCTGTATTTGGAGATCAACATTTTTGTTCAGATCTGGTCTTTTCATCAGCAATAAATGAAATTCACCTGTATCATTTAATGTCCATCTTCTTCCCTGAAAGATAATGCTCAATTTAGTTGGATAGTTTATTCTTGGCTGCAATCCAAGTTCCTTTGCCTTTTGGAATATCAGATTCCAGGCCCTTCAATCCTTTTAAGATGAAAGCTGCTAAATCCTGGATAATCCTGATTGTGGCTCCACAATATTTGAATTATGTCTTTCTGGCTGCTTGCATAATTTTTCCTTGATCTGTGAATTCTTAATCTTTTTTTCTATATTACTTGGAGTTTTCATTTTGGGGTCTCTTTCAGAAGATGACTGGTGAATTCTTTCAATGTATATTTTACCTTCTGATTCTAGGACATCAGGGCAGTTTTCCCTGATTTCTTGAAAGATGATATCTAGGCTCTTTTTTTTCATTATGGTTTTCAGAAAGTCCAATAATCCTTAGACTGCCTCTTTTATATCTATTTTTCAGGTCCGTTATTATTCCAATAAGGTATTTTTTTTTCATTTTTTAAAAATTTTGCTTGACTGATTCCATGTCTCATTGAATCATTCATTTATATTTGTTCAATTCTAATTTTTGTGAACTATTTTCTTCAGTTACCTTTTTAGTTCCTTTTGGCCAATTGAATTTTTAAATGAATTTCTTTCTTCAATGATTTTTCCCCATTTCACAAAGTCAAGGAGTTGTTTTTTTCTTCTTCCAGTCAATCAAATCTATTTTTTAAAGAGTTACATGCCTTTTCCATTTCATTAAATCTATTTTGTAAGAAGTTTTATTCAGATAATTTCTGTGTTTCTTTTTCTATATCCTCTTGCAAAGTTCTCATTCCCTTTTCCCATTTTTCTTCTCACACTTTATTTTTGAATTCTTCCAAGAGAGCCTTGTGGGATGAAGACAAACTCATGTCATGCTTTGGGGCTTCATCTGGAGGATGCTTTAGTATCCTCAGGGTTTGAACTCTGTTTTTTTCTCTCCATAAAAACTATTTTTGGTTCAAATTCTTTTTGCTTTTTTGCTCATTTTTAAAAGGTTGAAGTCTGCTTTTATGGCAAAGAAGACATTGTTCAAGCTTCCTCTATAGTCAATAGTGGCTGCATTGAGTCAGTGCTGGCTAACTTCTGGTGCCAGATAGCCATAGCTAGGTCCCATGGTATTCTGGGGTTTAGAGGCTCACTATTTGCCTTTTTCATTTGTGTTGGATGTCTTACAGCTAATCTGCTGCTATAATGGCTTGCCACTAGGATAAAGTAGCCAATACTACTGTAGGTTCCTCCCCATAAATTCCCTGATGCACAGAGCCCACACCACCCTGGGTCTCTGTACTGCCTGCACTAGGGCCTCCTTCCTCCATACTTGATTGAAACAGAACTTTGCTGAAGTTCTTCCAATCATACAAATTTGTTACACTACACATATCTGTGGCTTCTGTCACTCCAAAACCAGTTTGGAGACTTGATTTGCTATTCATTTGAGGGACATCTGGGAGAGCTCAGATAAAGATGTGTCTTCTCTCCAACGTCTTGACTCTGCCATCTCATTTTATTCTTACAATAAACTTTGGATTCAGATGCTACTATTAGCTCCACTTTATCGATAAGGATACAGTTCAAATGTGTTTCTGAGACCATATGTGAACTCATGTTTTACTAATTCGAGGTTAAGCAGTACTCTATCCATTGTACCATCTAGTTGATTTCTCCTTCTATTCTTCCTCCTCCTTTTCCTTCAGCTTCTCCTCCTCTTTCTCTTCCCCCATTCCTTGTCCTTCTTATTCTTCTCTTTCTTGTTCTCACTCTTTCTTCTTTTGCTTCTTGCTGTTCTTTTTCTTTTTTATATCTTCTTAATCTCAATACTATCACCATTGGTGAGGAATGCCATCTAAGGAGTATAATTGTTCTGATATTAAATGATAGTACCTTACCCCATCTAATTTTCCATTGGTGCCTTTTCTAAAACTGTTTGATTATTATTTGATTTATATTTCCAGAAATTCTCAGTGCTTTTCTATTTAGGGTTCAAGTTATGATACAGTGGATTGAAGGTTTAATGATATCACTGGTAGGCCCATTAATTAAAGAAGGGAATAACACAGCTGCACCTAAGATGATGCCTTCAAGCCTGGACTGACAAGAAAGATTTCTGATCTGGTTAACTTTGATTATTTGTATTTATTTCTTCATGGACTTTGTCTTCATTGATGATGTAGAGTGTCATTTCCTCTCTCCTTGCAGTAATGTAAAAATCAATGAGCATGCAAATATATTCATCCTTTTCAACAATGCCTCTGGGTCCTAAGGCTTTGCTTTCAACTCTTATGTGCTTTATTGTTTTAGAAGCTCAGAGAAACAAATAATAATAATAATAATAAAATATATATTAACATGGGGAGAAAAGGATAGATAATTTATCCATCAAATGACTTATTTTATCTTCTGGCCTTACAATACAACAAGACAATGCTAATAAGCAAATAATTTTTTTCACAATCCAACTAAGAATATTTGTTTCTGATGGACAAGTTAAAAAAAAAAGTCTGCAAAGAATGAATTGATTATTAAGGTCTTTAAACAGAAATATATAAAAAATCCTAAATTGCAAAACATCCTTAAATATTTTAGGTCATTAGATTAACCAAATAAATATATACATAAATAACAATAATAGAAGCCATATTCTGATGCTTTTCAGCTATTTCATATCAAAGAATGTGACGAATGTTGCAATATCACTTTTTGCTTTGGTACCAAAAAAATATTATTCTCAGTAGACATGGCAGCATAAAACAAAAATGCTTTTATTACCAGTAGCAATGATGTGACAAGGCTGATAAATACCATGTTAAGATTCCTTTGGGTGCCAACATCCCCTTCACACTTATTTTCAAGTTACTAATAGATTCTAGGGGTTTGACTGGCCATCATTTAGAAGTGTCATTTACTTTGAAATGACAGCAAAGTAAAATGTTCTTAAATGTCCAATTTTTCTTTTCCTCTGACTGAGAAGCTAATGACCAAGAGTAATATCTTTTATTCATGTTGTCTAGGTGATGAAACAGTCATTGCCCAATGATAAATATCAAGTAACAATGTTTTCCTTCAACACTGTTTAAAAGGAGAAAAAAAATACTTTACCAGGAACCTTTGTAATCCTAGGTTTTTAGTTTGTTTGTTTGTTTTAGGAAAGGAAAAGAAGGCCTTAAATTGCAGGGAGGCCCTTCTTGAAAATGAGTCTTAAAAAGAAACCCAGAACCCAGCCTCAGTGACTATGATAGAACCTGATTTTAAAGGAAATCCAAGCTGCCTTGAAAAACCATAGGATCCTCTTCACAGGGAATCATCATGGAGAGGTTAAGTAAACCACCTGTTAGACATATTGTTGCTGGGATTCTTGTGTTGATGTGAGTTGCACAAGTTGAACTCTCAGGATCCTCTCAAATCAGAGAAATGTGATAATGCCATCCAATACCGCGAAATGTCTTCATTTTCTTTATACAAACAAGGAAGAATTTTTAAATGGTGACAGCTCTAAGTCATTGACAATGCATGAAAAAGCAATCAGCTTAGAAAATAGAATTCCATGTTTAATCCATGTGATCATATTTAAAATGCCACAGGGAAGAAAGATATTGAAGAAGTATGGATTGGATAAAATGTCTTTTGGCAAGTGCATACCTAACTGTATGTCTTAGACTTTCAGTTTGGAACTGAACTAAGTATTTTGAATGTAGATTATTTTATATTTGGCAGAATGTAACATTCTGTTTATAAGTAGGAGAGATAAAGAAAAATTCTCAAGTCTCCAAAAGCTCCTTTAAACTGGAATTTTTTCTTTTCCCTTTGATCCAAAAAATGTGATTATTTCTCATGGTAATCCCTGGCCCTCTTTTCTCTCCACATTCTCACCCTAGAAGATTTTCTGTACTTTCATGGTGTCAAATACAACCTCTCTGAACAGGTCTCCTAAACATTTGTCTTCAACCTTATTTCAGATTCCCATTCCCAAAATGCCTCCACAAAAGCCTTACTGGATAGATACCTTACTAACATATCAAACCTAGATTTTTCCAAAAGTAAATTCAACTTTCCCTTTAATGTGGCTCTTTCTTTTAACTTCCCTTTTTTATATTAGTATCATCATTTTTCTCACTAACCCCAATAGACATCATGATACAATGGAAAGAATATTGGTTTGTGAGTCAGAGGTCTAAGTTTTAAATCATCACTTATGATGCATGCTACCTGTGCGGCCATGGACAAGTCAGCATTTTTAGCTAACTATTGTGGTCTTGGGGGTGTGGAGTCAAGATGGAGGAGAGAAAACAGGTAGTTGCCTGAATTCTCCCCAGTTTCTCCAAGAAACAACATTAAATCATGCTTCTAAATAGATTGTGCAGCAACAGATTTAAATTTATATGCAATGAAAAGCCAGACTATAACTTATTTGGAAACTAAACAATTTAACACTAAAAATGAATGGGAAAACAACAAATTATAGAAACAATAATGTCATCAAATTAAATAACAATGAAACAACATACAAAGACTTTTGAAATGCAGCCAAAGCAATTATATCTCATACTTAATAGATTAGTTAATATGACAGAAAAGGAAAATGATAGATGTTGAAGGAAATGTGCGTGAACTGGGACACTAATTCATTGCTGATAGAGTTGTGAACTGACTCAAACATTCTGGAGAACACTTTGAAATTATACCCAAAGGATCATAAAATTATGGATATTTTTAAATCTAAAGTATCACTACTAAGTCTGTATCCCACAGAGAATATAAAAAGGGGAAAGGACCCATATGTCTAAAAATATTTATAACAGCTCTTTTTTGGTAGCAAAGAATTGAAAATTGAAGTAATAACCACCATTTGGAGAACAGCTAAACAAATTGTGATATATCAATATAATGAAATACTATTGTTCTATAAGAAATAATGAGGAGAATTTAAAAAAAAAATCCTAGAAAGATTTAAATGAACTTATAGGAAATAATGGTTTGGTCATGTATGCTTATTGTGTATCTAATTTATATTTTAATATATTAAACATCTACTGGTCATCCTGCCATCTGGGGGAGGGGTGGGGGGTAAGAGGTGAAAAATTGGAACAAGAGGTTTGGCAATTGTTAATGCTGTAAAGTTACCCATGCATATAACCTGTAAATAAAAGGCTATTAAATAAATTTTTAAAAAATGAACTTATAGGAGTAAAGTGAGCAGAACCAGATAAACACCATACACAGTAACTGCTATGTTGTGCAATGATTGACTATAATAGATTTAGCTCTTCTCAGTGATGTAATGATTCAAGACAATTCCAAGTTACAATTCCCAATGGAAAATGCTGAGAAAAGAACTATGGAATCTGACTGTAGAGCAAAGATTACTATTTCCTTTTATTGTTGTTGTTGTTGTTTTCTTGTGTTTTTTTTCCTTTGGTTTTGAGTCTTTTTTTTCCCACAATATGACTAATGTGGAAATATGTTTACTATGAGTATACATGTTTAACCTTTATTAAACTGCTTGTTGTCTTGGGGAGGGAGAAAAGGAATGAGAAAGGGAGAAAATTTTGAAGCTCAAAATCTCACAAAGATGAATGTTGAAAATTATTTGTAATTGGAGAAAAAAATTAAATAAAAGAAAATGTGTGGCCTTTATTAATATGAACTCCTTGTGAGTATAGATATCCTTATAAATAATTAATTAAAGTTGAAATTGAAGAAGTCCTTTTCACATGTCAAACTATGATTACATGATCATGGATTGCCCTTGGATTTTTCCCTTTGAGATGCCAAGTCTGGTAAAAATTACCTCTACATCTCTCATACTTCTCTGCTTTCCTATTGCAATGTTCATGCAGCATCTGGAGAACTATTGCAATAGCCTCTCTAGCTAAGCCATTGTATACATTATTGACAAAATAATAATCTTAAAACACAGGTTGTATCATCACAATCTTTCCCTTTAAAATATTTTTTGTCACAATAGGAAATAGGGGGGCGGAGCCAAGATGGCGGAGAAGACACACGCGATTTTCTAAGCTCTTCTCTTACCCTCTTTATCAATATTATATCGAGCCTCAAAAATAGTCTTGACTGCTACAATTCGTAAAGATAAGAAGTAGAACAACTCACCGGCTGAAGAAAATCTGCAGTCTCGCCAAAAAAAGGTTGGTTCCGGGGCCAGGGAGGAGATCGGCGCAGACTGGGAGAGAAATTAGGTTCCAAGGACAGTCTCAAACCGAGAGTGAAGGCACAGATCTCAGCACAAGCGTGCAGCCCCAACCCGCAGTACGGGCTTTTCCTTGGGGCAGTTGTGATCCTGCACGGCAGGAGGACGCAGCCTGGGTTAGCCTCCAATCTGCGCAGGGGGGAGCTCGGCTTGGGGCCATAGAGCTTTTCCAGGGCCGATTTGCATTGGGCAGAGACACTGGGGCAGAGTTCCGGGCGGTCTGCGGTCTGTGGTCTGTGGTCTGCGGTCAGCTGCTAATACTCACAGTCCCACAAGAGGCTCTGGCCTGGGGCAGTGACATTTTCACCCCTTAGTCTCTAGCCGAGGGCAATCGCTAACCCACTCAGCCCAACTGGGCACTTTGATAGCTCGGCCAGTGCTGAATCCACTTCCTGTTGGGGAAGGAAAACTCTCACTCAGAGCTACTCCATACCTCGAGCGGAAATCGGTTTACATCTTCCTGCTCTGCAGAGGAAGCTGGAACCCCTTGCCTAGGAGACCACCCTAAAGGCTTTAAAACATGAATAAAAAGATGAAAAGAATGATCGACAGCTTCTATGCAGAAAAGAGCAGGTCAGCAAAACTGAAGAGACCTCAAACAGCAAAAATGCATCAGACTGTCCTCCTTTACATGATGCTCTCATAGAAGAGACCATTAAAAGTCTCAAAAGAGAGTTAGAAGATAAATGGGGAAAGGAAAGAGAAGCCTTACAAGAGAGCAACAACTTCCTGAAATACGAATTGGAAAAGTAAAAAAATCTCAGGAAAGTAAGAATTGTAAATTGGAAAAAATAAAGAATTACTAGAAAGTAGGATTTGTGAATTGGAAAAGACAAAGAACTCAAAGAAAGTAGGATCCATGAATTGGAAAAAGACAAAGAACACTCAAGAAAGTAGGATCTGTGAATTGAAAAAGAAAATAATTCACTAAAAAAAAATTAGTGAAATGGAAAAATTCACAGACCAAAACAATACATTTGAAAACTCAATTGACATATACAGAAAGTAGTAAAAAAGATAATGAGGAAAATAATTTTAAAATTAGAACTGAACAAATTGAAACTAATGATTCATTGAGACAGCAAGAATCAGTCAAGCAAAAACAAAAAAATGACAAACTGGAAAAAACCATGAATTATCTACTTGCAAAAATGACAGACTTAGAAAATAGATCTAGGAGAGATAATCTGAGGATTATTGGATTTTCTGAAAACTATGATGAAAAAAAGAGCCTAGATACTATTTTACAAGAAATCATCAAAGAGAACTGCCCAGATGTAATAGAATCAGAAGGTAAAATAGGCATTGAAAGAATTCATCGAACACCTGAAAGAAACCCTCAAAATAAAACCCCTAAGGAATATTGTGGCAAAATTTCAGAACTATAAGATTAAGGAAAAAATTTTACAAGCAGCCAAAAACCATTTAAATACTGAGGTGCCACAATAAGGATCACCCAAGATCTGGCTGCCTCTACATTAAAGGAAAGAAGGCCTGAATATGATATCTCGAAAGGCACAAGAACTTGAGATGCAGCCAAGAATAAACTACCCAGCTAAGTTGAGCATTTTCTTCCAGGGAAGAAGATGGATATTTAATGAAACAAATGAATTCCATTTGTTTCTGAAGAAAAACCAGAACTAAACAAAAAATTTGATCTCCAGCATAGAACTCAAGAGATGCAGAAAAGGTAAAATAACTCTTGAGAATTGTATTTCTGTTGTGGATATACAAAAAGAATACATGTATAATTTGATTGTACTGATATAACATAAAAAGGGAAGTAGATATGGAAAAGGGATGCATGGCAGAACAAGGTGGGAAGGAGGGATAAAAGAGGGAAACACATCCCACAAAGAGGCTAAGGAAACTTATCATATCTGAGGGAATTTAGAGAGGGGAGGAACATTGTGTGAATCTTACTCCTCATCAGAGTTGGCTCAAAGAAAAAATAATTGACATTTGTTTTAGAGAAAATTCTCTCGCCCTCATTAAAAATAGGGGAGAGAAAAGGAAAGAAAAGAGTAATAAGGGAAGGAAGGGGAAAGACTCAAAGGGGGGAGGGAGGGATTATAAAGAGGATAAGTATCGTGATACAAGAGGGGTACATAAGTTTAAAAGGAGGAAAGAGGGTTGGGGGAGGCAAGAATAAGTAAAGCACAATAGGAAATAGGTTTCACTTCTTCCAAAAGCTAGATTCTAATCAATGAAAAATGAGTGAAATTAAAGAAGGATTTCAAAACCAGAATGGTTACTTTGGAACTCACCTAACTGGCAATGGTGAGCCATGATAGGCCTTTTTTAGCAGGGGAACATCAGAGGAGAATTGAGATGATGTTAGTGAAAGATGAGATTTGAACTAGACATTGAAGGAGGGATATAATGTCAATGGTTTGATAGAATACCAAAAAAAAAAAAAAAAAAAATGGGAAATCATTTAGAAATCATTTAGTGTAAGTTCCTCTTCTGATAAATTATAAACCTGAAGGGCAAAGATATAACATAAATTAACCAAGTTCATATACCTACTTACTATAAGGACCAAGTTAGGACCCTAGAATTCCTGAATTCTAGATTGGTGAGTTTCTTTTTTTCCACTAAAATGCATATCAAATGGAGGGAATGTTGAAAAATATGTCCATCTGGAAATAGATGAAAGATATGTATGTACCTACGGGGGTTCATGGTCTATACAAAGCCTCAATACTATTCTCCACTTTTAAGATTGGAGAAATGGTAGCCTGGAAAGATGATTAAATTTTTCCAATATCTTACACCTATTAGTGAAAGCACCAGAACTATAGTCTTATTTATTGACTATGGATTCAGTGTTCTTCCACTATTGAGTTATATTTCAATCAAGCCTAGCTCTCTAATCTTATCAATTAGATTTTGTGCTGAAGTATTGACTGATAATAAACTATGCTTTTCAGGTAGATATATAAAAAGATAGAGAGAAAGAGAAAGATAGAAACATAGATAGATAGATAGAAAGAAGGGCTTATTGGATACTAAGGATAAGCACTAGTTATAAAAAATAAGACAAGATTTACTCATAGGAAATTATATTCTAAAAAGGGAAGATAAAACACAAAGAAGAGATGGAAAGAAAATACTGGAGAGTGAACAGGAAGTGAAATTAGCAGTAACACTGGAATACTTTAAGACATGGACTTCTGAATTATATATCCACCAATCAGTGAGGATCCCTCAGAATGCAATCACCTCAGGTAATATATTTGAATAATAGGAGATTTCAGAATCTCAACCCCCAAAATTAGTAATGTAAAACTAGAAAAAAATATTTTTGTAAGGATATCCTTTTCACATCCTCTAAATGATAGCAAATATTGCTGATTCTGCTAATTTTCCATATATATATATATATGGCCTACTCTGTCAAAGTTTGCCCTGAGAGAAAGGATAGGAACTTGTATGTCATGTACAGTACCTGGATGAAAACACTGGGCACATTTCATATGGTGAGGATGTAAGATATTGAGTTTGCAGCTAGCTTGCTCTATTTTCTTGGAAATCAAGTCATTTTTATTGGCTTGGAAGTAGGGAAATAAGATTGAATTTTCTTTACTGCATACTTTGATGGATAAATTCCAATTTAATCAACCTGAAAACAACAAAACTACATATTGCTACCATAGTCCTGATGTGGCCAAGTTTCTAGGTTTCTCCCTTAAGAAGATGCAAGAAATTAATTCAGGAGCATCTCAAGAAACATAAAGCATAATGGTTACCAAAAAAAAGGACTATGGTGAATTGTGTAATGTATACTCTGAAAAACAAAAATTTCCTTTCAGAGTTTCCTATTGCTGAATTATAGAGAATGTTGTCACTATGCTTGGACCTTGATAATGTGCAGAAAATACAAAATCAAAATATCAAGTGTTGGTTATAATTTCATATCAGTATTTGAATGTATGGTTTCTATTACTAACAGAAAAAAAATTGTCACTTGAATTTTACATATGTTATTTTCTACAAAGGAACTAAGAGGAAATAATTTTTTTCCTAGTTCTCAACTCAAAAACATAGAATGGCTCCCTATTGCCTACTGTGCCAACTGCCAACAAACTCCCACACACAGAGTAGAGAAGCCAATTTGCCAAAATAACAGGGCATCCTGGGGGAGAGACAAAAGCAAATGTATTCCAGACAAGTCAAACCACACACCCAACATCTAGACCACCATCTCACTCTAAGCATGGCTCAGAGACCTGATCCCAGGATGCCTTGCAATAACAAAATGTTTAGCCCACTGCCCAAAGCCATCATTCTGAGAAACAATCCCTGTGGAGAAGAAGCCTGGTAATTTCCCTGTGGGTGCTATAGCAGGTATTACATTCAAATCTACTGGTGCCCCCCAAAAGGGAAATTCTTGTCACCAAATTATTTGGCACCCTCAGAGTGCTAAGCCCTGGGAATATAAAGAAAAGTAAAATATGGCCTCTATTTTTAAGAAGTTCACAGTTTAATAGAAGAGCTCCAAATCTTATATCAGAAACTTCTATGATTTTATCAGTAGAAATGACATTAAGTAGAGGAATTGCCTTTTACTCCACTGTATACCATTGTATTCCACTGCTGACCACAGAACCTTTCCATATGACTTTCTACTGAAATCTTCCATGCATGTTATCTTCCCTCTTAGAATATAAATTTGTCATAAGCAGATACTACCATACTTTTCTCTCTGTGCATAGTAAGCAATTAACAGAAGTTTCATTCATTCATTCACTTATTAATTCATTCATTCACTCATTCACTCACCGGAGCCTGAATCCAGCTTGTGAATTTCTACTTCCTTTACAATTTTATACTATCCATATGTAACACTCTTAACACATCCTTCTTTATATTAATTATACCATCATCTCTCTAGATTGGGGGGGGGGGTCTAAGAGATCAAAGAGTACATTTTATTTCTTTGGATTCATCCATGGCCTCTAGAATCTTAAGAACTGAATCTTGAAGGGATCTTTGTGATAATTAAGTCCAATTTGCTAATTTTTCAGGCAAGGAAATGGTATCCCAGAGGAATTTAAAGATTTTAAGTTCACAAAGAAGGCGACATCTGTCCTTTCATTCCATATTTAATTGTCTTTTCATTACATTACTCAACATTTCATGCTCATCATGACTAGTTAAGGGTTTCTAAAATATGTGATTGAATATAAACTCTTTCTGGTTTTCAAAGTCCTTCATAAGGTAACTCTACCCACTCTATTAATTTTTCCTGAAATTATATTAATCTTTTTTCCCCCTAAAAGCTTTCATTCTATTCATACCATTCTGTTTCCTCTCTCCTTTATCCACCATGATTGTATGTACTTTTGTATCTTTACCCATGGTGTTGTTCTTTTTACTCAGAATATGCTGTGTTTCCCAAATTTTCAGGTCTTAGTCATCTTTAAAATCTAGAACAAATTTTATCTGTGAATGTGAAGGAGATGAATTCTTCCATAAAATGGATGTGGATAGCAGATTGGATTAAAAACCAGAATCCTATAATTTGTGATTTATAAGAAACTCAATTAAAGGAGAGAGATACATTTAGAGTAAAGGTAAAGGCTGGAGCAGAACCCATTATGCTTCAGCTGAGGTAAACAAAAAAAAAACAAAAAAAAAAAAAAAAAAAAAACATAGCTAGCAATCCTGATCTTAGATCAACCAAAAGTAAAAATAGTCTAATTAAAAGAGATAAGGAAGAAAATTTCATCGGACTTAAAAGTACCATAGATAATGAAGTAATATCAATACAAAACATATATACAACTTATTGTGTATCTAATTTATATTTTAATGTATTTAACATCTACTGGTCATCCTGCCATCTGGGGGAGGGGGTGGGGGTAAGAGGTGAAAAATTGGAACAAGAGGTTTGGCAATTGTTAATGCTGTAAAGTTACCCATGCATATATCCTGTAAATAAAAGACTATTAAATAAAACAAACAAACAAAAAAAAACATATACACTAAGTGGTATAGCATCCAAATTTCTAGAAAAGTTAAGAGCTGCAAGAAGAAATAGACAACAAAACTATATTCGTGGGGGATTTCAATCTTGCTTTCTCAGAACTAGATAAATCAAACCACAAAATAAATAAGAAAGAAGCTAAGGAGGTAAATAGAATCCTAGGAAAGTTAGGAGAAAATTGAATGGAGACAGAAAGGAATATACCTTTTTTTTCTCAGCAGTACATGGAACCTATACAAAAATTGACTATGTATTAGGGCATAATAAACTCAAAATCAAAATCTGGAGAGAGGCAGAAATAGGAAAAACATTTTCTCAGACTATGAAGTAATATAAATTACATACATACATAGCCAGGGGAAAACAGACCAAAAACTGGATACCAGATTGGAAACTAAAAAATCTAATTCTAAATAATGAGTGAGTGACCACTTGATGATATTTTTAATTTCTCTTGACTGTTTGATTCATTTGTGGAAAAAGTTATCTTATGATATAACTGGATTTTTCAAACCTAGCAATTACTTTTACCCTGGAATTAATGAGCATGGAAGGGGTCATAATGTAATGTTT
This sequence comes from Sarcophilus harrisii, assembly GCF_902635505.1. Classification (NCBI taxonomy): domain Eukaryota; kingdom Metazoa; phylum Chordata; class Mammalia; order Dasyuromorphia; family Dasyuridae; genus Sarcophilus; species Sarcophilus harrisii. The sequence continues at coordinate 29,848,118 of NC_045426.1, read as the reverse complement.
TCTGAAAATTCCCTCAACTTCTTTATCTAAATATTTATGCTGTTTAATAAAACAAGATTTATTGAATGAAAAAAATAATGAGTGAGTGAAACAACAAATCATAGACACAAATGATAATTTCATCTAAGAGAATTATAAAAATGTGATATACTAAAATTTGTGCGATGCAGGCAAAATGGCTTACTTGAAAAAAATAAAGAGAAGATTGATGTACTGGGCTTGCAAATAAAAAAGCTAGGAAAAGAACAACTTAAAAACCCCCAATTAAATGCCAAATTTTTAATTCTGAAAATAAAAAAGACATTTATAAAAGTGAAAGTAAGAAAATTATTGAATTAATATATACAACTAAGAGTTGGTTTTGTGAATAAACAACAAAAGAAATAAACGTTTACTTAATTTGATTAGGAAAAGAAAAGAAGAAAATCAATTTGGTAGTCTCAAAAATGAAAAGGGAAAACTTTCCAATAATGAAAAGGAAACTAGAGCAATAAATGGGAATCATTTTGCTCAACTATATGTCAATAAATTTCATAATCTAAGTCAAATGGAGGAATACCAACAAAACTATAGGCTGCCTAGATAAACAGAAGAGAAAACATATTACCTTAGCCAGCCCCATTTTAGAAAAAGAAATAGAACAAGCTATTAATCAACTTCCTAAGAAAAAAAATCTTCAGGGCCACATGGATTTACATGTAAATTCTATCAAACATTTATAGAACAATTAACTTCAATACTACATAAACTATTTGAAAAATAAGGAAAGAAGGACTCCTACAAAATTCCTTTTATGACACAGAAATGGTAGAGAATCAATTTAAAAAAAAAACTATTAGAAATAATCCACAACTTTCTCAAAGTTTCAGGATACAAAATAAATCCACATAAATCATCAGTATTTTTGTATATTACAAAAGCAAAAAGAATTTCCATTTAAAATAAATGTCAATCATATAAAATATGTTGGAATCTATCTGCCAAGGGGAAGTCAGGAACTATATGAGCAAAACTAAAAAAACACTTTTCACACAAATAAAGTCAGATCTAAACAATTGGAAAACTATCAAGTGCTCTTGCATAGGATGAGTAAATATAGTAAAGATGACAGTACTATCTAAACTAATCTATTTATTTAGTGCTGTGAATCATAACACTTGAAAAAGTAGCAAAGCAGCCTTTACTTACACAGATGTTCCTTGTGGATTGGGAATGAAATAAATTGGAGATGAGAGGGAAGAGGAGAGAGGTCAGATCAGAGAACACAATAGCCTCTCAGTCTCCTTGTATCATCATCATCATCCTTTCACATGAAGAGATCCATTCTACAATTCTGAATTAGGCTTCATCAAAACCATTTGGTACTGGCTAAGAAATAGAGCAGTCGATCAGTGGAATAGGCAAGGTTCACAGGACAAAATAATCAAGGACTATAGTAATCTAGTGTTTGACAAACCCAAAGACCCCAGCTTTTGTAATAAGAATTCACTATTTGACAAAAACTGCTGGAAAAATTGGAAACTAACATGGCAGAAACTAGGTATTAACCCACACCTATCACCTTATACCAAGATAAAATAGGTTCATGATGTAGACATAAAGAATGATATTATAAAAAAGTTAGAAGAACATAGGATAGTTTACCTCTCATATCTGTGAAGGAGAAAGGAATTTGTGGCCAAAGAAGAACTAGAGATAATTATTGATCACAAAATATATAATTTTGATTACATTGTTAAAATTTTTGTACAAACAAAACTAATGCAGACAAGATTAGAAGAGAAACAATAAACTGCGAAAACATTTTTACATTCAAAGATTCTTATACAGGTTTCATTTCTAAAATTTATAGAGAACTGACTCAAATTTATAAGAATTCAAGCCATTCTCCAATTGATAAATGGTCGAAGTATATGAACAGATAGTTTTCCGATGAAGAAGTTGAAATTATTTCTAGTCATATAGAAAGGTGCTACAAATCACTATTGATCAGAGAAATGCAAATTGAGACAATTCTGAGGTACCACTATATACCTCTCAGATTGGCTAAGATGACAGGAAAAGATAATGATGACTGTTGGAGGGGATGTGAGAAAACTGGGACACTAATATATTGTTGGTGGAACTGTGAACAGATCCAGCCATTCTGGAGAGCAATTTGGAACTATGCTCAAAAAAAAATATATCAAACTGTGCTTATGCTTCCCAGGAGTGTTTCTCCTGGGTTTATATCCCAAAGAGATCTTAAAGGAGGGAAAGGGACCCACATGTGCAAAAATGTTTGTGGTAGCCCTTTTTGTAGTGACTAGAAACTGGAAACTGAGTGGTTGCCTATTAGTTGGATAATAGCTGAATAATTTATGGTATATGAATGTTATGGTATATTATTGTTCTATAAAAAACAATTAGCAGGATGATATCAGAGAGACCTGGAGAGACATGTACTGATGCTAAGTGAAATTAGCAGAACTGGGGGATCTCTGAACACAGCAACAACAGGATTGTACAGTGATCAATTCTGATGGATGTGGCTCTTTTCAACAGTGAGATGATCCAGGTCAGTTCTAATGATCTTGTGATGAGGAGAGCCATATATACCCAGATTAGAAGTCTATGGGAAATGGATATAGATTACAACATAGCATTTTTACTCTTTTTGTTGTTGTTTGCTTGCATTTTCTTTCTCATTTTTATTTATTTATTTTTTTCTTGTGCAACAGGATAATTGTATAGATATGTCTGCATATATTTGATTTACCATATATTATACCATGTTTAAGTTGTATTGGATTACTTGCCATCTAGGGGAGGGAGAGGTAGGAAGGGTGAGATTGGAACAAAATATTTTGCAAGAGTTAATGTTGATAAATTATCCATGCATATGTTTTGAAAATTAAAAAGCTTTAATTAAAAAAGAAAGAAAAAATCTACACCAATTCAATTTTCTCTACCAAGTTTTTCCAATCCTCATAGGCCATTTCTGACAATATTCTGGGACAATTCTAGGATTAAACCCAAACAGGTTCCCAAACTGGGTTACACTTGCCTTTCCACACCAATTTATTATTTCTTATCTTTCTTTAAATCTATGGTCCAGGCAAATTCACATTTATGCTATGCCTGATTTGGACACTCCATCACTTACCTCTATGCCTTTGCTAGTCTATTCCAAATTCATGGAATAATCTCACTCTTCAAATTGTTTTCAGAATTATTAGTGTTCTTCCATACTTAGCTCAAGTACCACTTTCAACATCAAAAGTTTTAAGTATTTTTTTTTTTTTTTTTTTTTTGCTATTTGAATTGCCACCTCACCTTTGACTCTCATTTTGACAGTTTGTCGAAACCTGTGCATCCCTTCTCAGAATAATGGATTTTAATACTTGAAAAAAAAATACATAGGATTACAATGAAGACCAGTTCAATTGAAGTATTGTTATGTCCTTCAAAAGTACAATGATTTCAGATTAATTCTCCATGGTTAGTAGAAAGCCTTTCTTCATCCCTTCATGTGTCTCAAAATATAAACTTGTTTTCATTTTGCACATAATTGTATGTACTTGTTAGGGACATGTTGCTTTCATCAAATGAATATATATTTCTTTAGGATATATGAGCTATTTTAGTTTTATCTTTGTATCTATTAGAAGATAGCAGAAATGTTAAATACACTTATTGAATAACTAAAGTCCTTGGATTCTGTGATCCATAATTTAGCACTGAATCACATGGCATCGGCATCGTTTGATTCCTCTTTATTTTGTGTGTTTTGTCTTCATGACTACATTATAAATTTATGTAACATAAGGACTCTGTTGTATACTATATGTGCCCAAATGAGCCCAGAAAACAGAAGTTTTTATTTCTTGCGTCTCTTTTTTTCCCCTGAAGCTGGGATTAAGTGGGATTAAGTGACTTGCCCAGGGTCACACAGCTAGGAAGTGTTAATGTCTGAAACCAGATTTGAGCTCAGGTCCTCCTGACTTCAGGGCTGGTGCTCTATCCACTATACCACCTAGCTGCTCTGGTTTGTTTTTTTCCTACCTAGTATGAAGTCTTTTTTTTTTTCTTTCTAGAACCCTCTGTAGTTGGAACTTGCAGCCTCCCAAATTGGTGCCTTCTTCCTATGATACGAGAGGTAGAAAGCTCTTCAGTAAGGGCCCACCCATCCCTATTAATTTGTTAAAGCAAAGGCTTAAAACTGAGGAAAATGAACAGAGTTTTTACTGATACTTCTAGTTTCAATAGCAACACCAACTATTTTTTTTTAACACTTTGTAAAAAGTGAGCTTGAGAAAACCTTCAAGGAAAAGTTCAAATAATGCATTCTCAGATGTATTTTCAGGTCATTTTGCCAAAGGGTGACTATTCTCCCCCTCAAAAAAAAAATGGACTAATTATCTTCATTCTCAGGGACAGAAGTGATAATGACCATGGGTGACACTTTTTTTTTTTTTTTTTTTTTTTTTTTTTTTTTACACCTTTAAGCAAAGTTTAGATACTTCCTAGGAAACAAACTGTTCAGTTAAGATCCTGTATAGGATGGACACAGATGAGACATCTCCTTGTTGTGGAAGACTTTGATCATTGTCTTTAGGATTAAAAAGAATAGCAAAAACCACAAAACCAATTTGACTAATTCCTTCACATGCGATGAGAAGCTTATGTGAGAACTTGAGAATGGGAATCTTGAATGTTAAAGTCTGAAAGATAGGACAGAAGATGGAGAATAGGAAAGATATGATCCCCACATTCAAGGCCATCCACAATCTGATTCCAACTCCCCTTTTGTGTATTCTTCATACATTACTCTCTGGTTTCTGTTTTCTTTTATTAGTCTCTGTTCTCTTTTTCCTCCTGTTTCTCCCCCTCTGAAAATTTTACTTAAGTTGGTTTCATATTTGAAAGAGCCCTTTTCCTCTCATCTCCAACTTTTAGATCTCTCAGTGTCTTACACTGTCGCCTCCAAGAAGACTTCCTTCACTCTCCCAGGTAAAAGTAATTCTTGCCTCATCATTTTTGTAACATTTTGTGTGGCTCCCTTCTTTGTACTTCTAGCAGTTTTCCTTGTATTATGATCAGATTTAAGTGGTATTTCCCTCATTGTAAATTCTTGGATGATAAAACCATAAATTTTCGAGATGGCAAGGACCATTGAATCTAGCCATGTTATTTTACAGTTCCTTGAGGTCAGGTTATGTGTCAAATCGATTTATGTATCCTTGGTGCCTCATACATTTTCCTCTATATCATAAGCATTAACATTGTTTCATTGCTGTCATTGAAATAAAAGAATGTTTGTTTAAAATGTCAAAGGGACAGATTTTTTTTTCTTTTTTAGGATTACAAATTTTAGAAATATAGACAGAACTAAAAGGGACCCTAATGGTCATCTTACTCATCTATTTTAGAAATAAGGAAAGTGAGATCCAGGCAGATTAAGTTCTTTCCCTTAGGTGACACAGTTTGTAAGTTACAGAGTCAAAATTCAGACTCAGTTTGACTGATTCCAAATCTGCCATGCTTTTCCATCATATGTCTTCCCATTTATTTCCATTACACATAACCAAAAGCTTCCTATGAATTTTAGCTATCCCAAAATGGAGGTGTTCATCAGAGGCTGGATTACTGGAAATGTTTTAGGGGGATTTGTGCTTTAAATGGAAGTATGAATAGGATATTTCCAATATTCCTTCTTTGTACTCCATCTTCATCACTTCCTCAAAGCATTCTAAACTTCCTTCAAAGCATAAAAAGTTTCCTTTTTTTATCCTGAGTCTCTCCCCATACATTTGGAAATGTATATTTATCCTCCTTTTCCCCAGCCCCACCAAGTAGAATGTAATTTCTTTTTCTTTCCCTGAGGCAATTGGGTTTCAGTGACTTAGAAAACGTTAAGTGTCTGAGGTCAGATTTGAACTCAGGTTCTCCTGAATTCAGGGCTGGTACTCTATTGCATCAGCTAGCTACCCCTGTAGATTGTAATTTTCTTGGAGGTAGGGATGATTTCATAAATATCTCTGTATCCCCTGTAGTTATCACAATTCTCCGACCATAGAAAGTGATTAGCAAATGTTTATTGAATTAAATTGTAATTTATTTAATTCCAACTATAAGATTTAGTAATTCTTTAAAATAAACTACACTTTCAACTGTTTGGGGGGGGTGGTTTTGTTGGTATTCTATTTGCTTCTCTGTCTGCATTTATTGGACTTCATTGATTTCCTGTTTAACTTAAAAATTGTTCCACTTACACATCAAATTAATTCATTTAACAAGTAAATAGTTCAAGAGTTCAAGACTAGAAATCATTCACACATGTGTGAGTTGATTCACCATATTTGGTCGCAAATGTACAGATCTTCAACACACTCTAAGTTATCAAGTCCATGTCATTTGTCTTTAAGAACAATCCTCTAGGTTGGATCGGTCATTGGTCTGTTTTCTTTTTCTTTTTGTCAGGCTAAAAACATCTTTATTACTTTGATTCAACAGTCTCTTCACTCAGAATATTTCAATGCTTGCAAAATGTTTGGCCTATTTTGGTCTTAAGCATTTCCACCAAACCAGGAATTCTAGATCCCCTAAAAGTCATGAGGATGTTTCAAATAATCTAATGAGAATAAAATGATTTTGTTGGGAGGTAAGGTAAGGGCAGCAAGATGATGGAATGGATAAACTGCCAGGCCTGAATTTGGGCACACTCATCCTCCTGAATTCAAATCCGGCCTCAGACATTTACTTATGGTGTAACCCTTGTCCAGTGACTTAACCTTGTTTACCTCAGTTTCTTCATCTGTAAAGTGAGCTGGAGAATGAAATGGAAAATTACTTCAAAATCTTCACCAACAAAACTCCAAATGAGGTTAAAAAATTAGGCATGACTCAAGATAATGATTAAATGACAAATGAATGGAATGTTCTACCCTCTCTTTCACCCTCCCTCCTGCCTTTTCCCCGGGTTTTAAAGTCTACTACAATACAAAGAATTCTAGGTTGGCCCCACATGGTGAAAAAGGATCAAGAGAAGGAAACTATAAAGAGTCAAATCCCAAAGACTAATGGGTAACTCTAAGATATCAGGGCAGCCAGATGACATCCTGAAGTCAGGAGGATGTGAGTTCAAATCTGAAAGAAGGAAATAAAGAAGGAAGGAAGGAAGGAAGGAAGGAAGGAAATAAAGAAGGAAGGAAGGAAGGAAGGAAGGAAGGAAAGAAGGAAGGAAGGAAGGAAGGAAGGAAATAAAGAAGGAAGGAAGGAAGGAAGGAAGGAAATAAAGAAGGAAGGAAGGAAGGAAGGAAGGAAGGAAAGAAGGAAGGAAGGAAGGAAGGAAGGAAATAAAGAAGGAAGGAAGGAAGGAAGGAAGGAAGGAAAAAAAAGAAGGAAGGAAGGAAGGAAGGAAGGAAGGAAATAAAGAAGGAAGGAAGGAAGGAAGGAAGGAAGGAAAAGAAGGAAGGAAGGAAGGAAGAGGAAATAAAGAAGGGAAGGAAGGAAGGAAGGAAGGAAGGAAGGAATAAAGAAGGAAGGAAGGAAGAAGGAAGAGAAGGAAATAAAGAAGGAAGGAAGGAAGGAAGGAAGGAAGGAAGGAAAAGAAGGAAGGAAGGGAAGGAAGGAAGGAAGGAAATAAAGAAGGAAGGAAGAAGAAGGAAGGAAGGAAATAAAGAAGGAAGGAAGGAAGGAAGGAAGGAAGGAAATAAAGAAGGAAGGAAGGAAGGAAGGAAGGAAATAAAGAAGGAAGGAAGGAAGGAAGGAAGGAAGGAAGGAAGGAAATAAAGAAGGAAGGAAGGAAGGAAGGAAGGAAGGAAGGAAATAAAGAAGGAAGGAAGGAAGGAAGGAAGGAAGGAAGGAAATAAAGAAGGAAGGAAGGAAGGAAGGAAGGAAGGAAGGAAATAAAGAAGGAAGGAAGGAAGGAAGGAAGGAAGGAAGGAAGGAAATAAAGAAGGAAGGAAGGAAGGAAAGGAAGGAAAAAGAATGGAAGGAAAGAAGGAAGGAAGGAAGCGAAGGAAGGAAAGGAAGGAAGAGAAAGAAGGAAGAAGGAAGAAGGAAGGAAGGAAATAAAGAAGGAAGGAAGGAAGGAAGGAAGAAGGAAAAAGGAAGGAAGAGAAGGGAAGGAAGGAAAAAAGAAGGAAGGAAGGAAGAAGGAAGGAAGGAAGAAAAAAGAAGGAAGAAGGAAGGGAAGGAAGGAAAAAAAGGAAGGAAGGAAGAAGGAAGGAAGGAAGGAAAAAGGAAGAAGAAGGAAGAAGGAAGGAAAAAAGGAAGGAAGGAAGGAAGGAAGAAGGAAGGAAGAAAGAAGAAGGAAGGAAGGAAGGAAGAAATAAAGAAGGAAGAAGGAAGGAAGGAAGGAAAAAGAAGGAAGGAAGGAAGGAAGGAAGGAAGGAAAAGAAGGAAGGAAGGAAGGAAGGAAGGAAGGAAGGAGAATAAAGAAGGAAGGAAGGAAGGAAGGAAGGAAGGAAGAGAATAAGAAGGAAGGAAGGAAGGAAGAAGAAGGAAGAAAAAAGAAGGAAGGAAGGAAGGAAGGAAGGAAGGAAATAAAAAGGAAGGAAGGAAGGAAGGAAGGAAGGAAGAACAAAGAAGGAAGGAAGGAAGGATAGAAGGAAGGAAGGAAAAGAGAAGGAAGGAAGGAAGGAAGAAGGAAGAACAGAAGAAGGAAGGAAGGAAGGAAGGAAGGAAGAAATAAAAGAAGGAAGGAGGGAAGGAAGGAAGAAAGGAAGGAAACAAAGAAGGAAGAGGAAGGAAGGAAGGAAGAAGGAAGGAAAATAAAGGAAGAAGTGAAGGAAGGAAGAAAGAAGGAAAAAGAAGGAAGGAAGGAAGGAAGGAAGAAGATGAAATAAAGAAGGAAAGAAGAAGGAAGGAAAAGAAAAGAAGGAAGGAAGGAGAAGAAGAACAAAGAGAAGTGAAGGAAGGAAGGAAGGAAGGAAGGAAGGAAGAAGGAAGGAAGGAAATAAAAGAAGGAAGGAAGGAAGGAAGGAAGGAAGGAAGGAAACAAAGAAGAAGAAGGAAGGAAGGAAGGAAGGAAAAAGAAAAAAAGAAGGAAGGAAGGAAGGAAGGAAGGAAAGAGAAGGAAGGAAGAAAAGGAAGGAAGAAATGAAAGAAGGAAGGAAGGAAGGAAGAAGAAATAAAGAAGGAAGGGAAGGAAGGAAGGAAGGAAGAAGGAAGGAAGGAAGGAAAGAAGGAAAGAAGGAAGGAAGGAAATAAAGAAGGAAGGAAGGAAGGAAGGAAGGAAGGAAGGAAATAAAGAAGGAAGGAAGGAAGGAAGGAAGGAAAGAAGGAAAGAAAGAAGGAAGAAAGGAAGGAAGGAAGAAAGAAGGAAGGAAAGGAAGGAAGGAAGGAAGGAAGGAAGGAAGGAAGGAAATAAAGAAGGAAGGAAGGGAAGGAAGGAAGGAAGGAAGGAATAAAGAAGGAAGAGGAAGAGAAGGAAAAGAAGGAAGGAGAAGGAAGAAGGAATAAAGAAGGAAGGAAGGAAGAAGGAAGGAAATAAAGAAGGAAGGAAGGAAGGAAGGAAAAAGAAGAAGCGAAGGAAGGAAGGAAGAAAAGAAGGAAGAGGGGAAGGAAGGAAATGAGAAGAAGGAAGGAAATAAAGGAAGTGAAGGAAGGAAGGAAAGAACAAAGAAGGAAGGAAGGAAAAAGAAGGAAGGAAGAGAAGGAAGGAAATAAAGAAGAAGGAAGGAAGGAAGGAAGAAAAAAAAGAAGGAAGGAAGGAAGGAAGGAAGGAAGGAAATAAAGAAGGAAGGAAGGAAGGAAGGAAAGAAGAAATAAAGAAGGAAGGAAAAAAAGAAGGAAGGAAGGAAGGAAGGAAGGAAGGAAAGAAGGAAGGAAGGAAGGAAGGAAGGAAGGAAATAAAGAAGGAAGGAAGGAAGGAAGGAAAAGGAAGAAAAAAAGAAGGAAGGAAGGAAGGAAGGAAGGAAATAAAGAAGGAAGGAAGGAAGGAAGGAAGGAAGGAAATAAAGAAGGAAATAAAGAAAATAAAGAAGGAAGGAAGGAAGGAAGGAAATAAAGAAAATAAAGAAGGAAGGAAGGAAGGAAGGAAAGGAAATAAAGAAGGAAGGAAGGAAGGAAGGAAGAAATAAAGAAGGAAGGAAGGAAGAGCTGAAATAAAGAAGGAAGGAAGGAAGGAAGGAAGGAATAGAAGGAAGGAAGGAAGGAAGGAAAAGAAGGAAGGATATGGAAGACGAAGAAGAGTAAGGAAGTTGAACATATGAAGGAAGCGAGGAAACAGAAGGAGGAAATTAACAGAAGTGTAAGGAAGGAAAATGTGAAGGAAATTATCAGCAATAGGATCAGATAAGGAAGGAAAAAAAGGAGAAGGAAGAAAAGAAGATATTTTGTGTCATTTGTTTAATATAGAATTGTGAAGGAACGCAATGAATGGCAAGGAAATAAGGAGGATTTGGATTCCATGCTCACAGCCATTTTATGACTACAAGAAGAATATTCAATGACTAGCCAAGTGCAGGAAGAGAAAGTATAAACAGTGAATTGGTAAAGCTAGCGAAATAACATGAAAGCACTTTGAATTACAGGAAGGACATCGGATTCAGGAAACATCTAAGTTGTGAGCTAAGCAATGAAGGAAGTAAGAACAGGAATACAACGGAAATAGAAGCTGAAGGAATAGGAAAGGAAAGGAAGCGACAATGAAGAATTGAGAGGAATAGAGCGAAGATACGATATATAATGAAGGACATTCTGCCATCGGGGAGAAGTGCAGAATGGATGTGGGAAGCAATTCGCAAATGAAGCAGGGCAAGGAATAAGTGCTAAAGAATTACAGAAGGCAATGCAGAAGGGTAGAAATAAAGAAACTGAAGTAAAATTATATAATTAGCTCAAATCATGTTTGAGTGTAAGGTTAATCATGTCTGAGCTCTGTGAGAATTGAGTAGGAATCTATGGAGTGAGATTTGGAATCGTCCAAACTCTTTTACAGATCTAACAAGTCAATAGAACTATTCATATGACTTGCCCAATGTCAGACAGCCAGAAAGTCTACTTTCTACTTTCTACTTTCTTCTATGTGACATTGGACAAGTCACATAAATAACCCCTGAGGCCACCTTTGAATTCAGGGAGATGAGCATTCCTGATTCCATGCCTAAACACTCTATCAGTTGTGCCATCTAGCTACTGAATTGGAGAGTCCATGATTTATTCAGCTCCAATACTATACCTGGCTGTGTGCTGGGTGCCACCATTCAGGAAAGTAAAAAGCAGACAGATTGTAAAATTCTTTGAGAGGACCAATCTAGTTAAGAAGATAAGATATACATAATGAGACAATTTCTGTCTCAGTTTGGAGTAAACTGCTAAATTGTGTGGCGCAAGCAATTAAGCAAATAAGACAGGGTAGAATAAGGTGCTAATTGTGAGTTACAGACAATAAGCCCAGAAGGAGTATGAAAAAAGAGAACTGAATCAGCACAAATTATGGGGATGATATTAGCTGCAAATCTGCTTTTGAGGGAAAGGGAATCAGCAGCTGAGAATGGAGGAAAATGGAGTGAGATGTTGGGATCCTGTCTTCAATATCTCTTTTACCATTGTCTCCTACCAAACACACTCAAATCTTTCTTGAACATCTGCAGCAGAATGACAAGACAATGCAAGGTTTAGAATCAGGAAAACCTGAGTTAAAATCCTGCCTCTAAAATTAGCTATATAATCATGAGTAAGTCCCTAAATCTCTCTGAAGTCCAATTTCTTTGTCGCAAAATCAGGAATAATAACAGTAGTAGGAAATATCTTACTAGGTTGTGAAGCTCAAGTGAGATCATATTTGTAAAGCACTTTATTTATTTTGAATGCACTAGAGATGTCGATTATTATTATTAACATCATTATTATTGATCCTTAAAAAAGACCCCCCCTTTTTTTTTTTTACTTCACTACCCTCTTCAAGCTGTCACTCTCTCTTCTTTCTTTTTCTTCATAGCTTCAGTCATATACAGCAGAGGTTGGTTGATTGTTGCCCTTCATTGTTGAAAAGGACAAAAATGACATCACTATGTCAGATTCAAGTTAGTGTCCAGCTTTTGCTATCAGACCAATATGAACTCAAATGCTCTGCCACAGGTTGGACAAAAATAGTCCTTATGAATTTTGTGCATCAAACATTGTGCATCACCTGTGCTAATTGAATTCTTTTTTGCTCCTAGAGCACAGCACCTATTCTGATGAGGGCACACCATGCTGGGTGGTCCTGTGCTAGTGTCTCCCGTGTCAAACAATCAATTCTAAAGTTCATAAGAGAGAACTTGAGAATGTTCTCATGTTTCTTTTTCCAGCTGCCTTTTGAACACTTTCCCAGCGTCAATTCTCCATAAAATAATATTTTTGGCAAGTAAAAATTGGGCATTCGAACAATGTGGGCAGCCCAACTGAGTTGTACTCTCCACAGTAAAGTTGGAATGTTTGGCATTTTTATTTGGAGGAAGCATCTCAGGGTCTGCCATGTGATCTTCAGAACCTTCCCAAGACAATTCAAATGGGAAACATTTGGTTTCCTGGCAGGGTGCTCATATTCTGTCCAAGAATCAAGCCATACAACAGTGAGGTCAGCACAACAATCCTAGATCTTCAGTTTGATAGTCACTTTAATATCTCTCCTCTCCCACACTTTTTAAAAGAACCTCCCAAACACTGAGCTACTTCTAACTATGCATGAATCAACTTTCCATTTATAGACAGCACAAAATCCAGCAGACCTAAAAGAGGAACACTTTTTTGTGAAAGAACTCAACAGGTATCACATCCAAATAACATCCCTGGGTGAAACAAGACTGGCAAATGAAGGCTGGCTAACTGAAGATGGAGCTGGATATATGGTTTTTTTCCTGGAATGGCCATGAAGTGAAGTGTAGTGAAGAGGAGGGCCATGAAGTTAGTGTAGGTCCTGCAATCAAAACTAATTTAGCAAACAAGTTTGGTCTTGTGAGGGATAGAAATCCTATCCAAAAATGATTACTCAGAGACCTCTCAAAGTAAAAAGCAGAAAAGTTGTTTATTTAATTAATTCTCATGAGAATGAGCAGTTCCACCGCGAGGAGGGAAAGAGAGCTCACGGTAGAAGGGCTAAAGAAGGGGATAAGGTATACAGTCTTTATAGGGTCTTTTAGATTACATCATGTGTTTGAGGTACATTAAGAGGTAGGTGCCCCCCCCTTTTTTATTGGATGTTATTCGTACCAAAAACAGCAGACTCCTAGTTCCGGGAGGAACCACACATCAAGCAACCATTTGTTTAAACATCAATGGTTTGAACGGCAATAAACGCCGTCATTCTAGGTTGGATACATCCTTTGAAATTCTTCACTTATCTTTACTGCAGGAAGCTGCTGGAAGTTCTTCAATTACACACACACACACACACAGTCTCATAAGTGATACATTCTAATACCTTGGTTGTTCTTACCTATGTATTCTGCCATTTGCCAAATGCCCTTTCTAAAATGTTGAACCTAGAAGTGAACAGAATGTATTGAACATGGTCTTGAGCTCAGTTCAAATCCATCTTCCACATGAGGCTTTTCTTGATGGTCCCAATGACTGAGCATTAATTTTTGTGTATATTATCTACAGAGTCATATATGTATATGGGGGAAGCTTCCCCCATAGAATATAGGACCTTTGAGATCAGGGACTATTTCATGTCTTAGGCCTTAAAAAGTGCCTGGTCCATAGTAAATGCTTAATAAATGCTCTGTTAATTGATCCATTACCCAGGGATAAGCAGTATGAGATTATCATTTACTAATTCCTAGAATTATCCTTTTTCTTAATTATATTTGACTGCCATAGAAGTACACAATTGAATCATATTAGCTTCAGTCTACTAAGGATCCTATATCTTCTCATTAGCGTCTTTTACATGGACAACATTTCTGGGAACATTACTAAAGAGAATTTGGGAGAATTTAGCTTCCACAAATGACTAACTCTCCCTAGGGAGTACCAACAAAGAAAAAAGAGATTTTAAGAACCAATACTTGTTATTCTATGTCTAATTAGATAAATGTATAATATTAATCTGTTGATTCCATTTTACCCCAATGTTAAATTCAATGAACCATTTAAAAGCAAATAGTGTATGCAGGGTATTATATTAGGTATTGGAGCTAAATTATATATATATATATGGATACAGTATTCTGATCACAGACTTGAGGAAAGGTCAGAGATAACACAAGAGAGGATATATGAAAGGGGCAAATATGAGATGATGAAAAAAAAGTATTCTAAGGAAATTTAGGAGGGAGAGAACACTTTTATTCATGTGTAGGCCTATATTTATAGGGTATGACTAGAGAACACTTCAGGGAGAAGGGGGCAACTAAGTAGACTGTTCAAGGAAAAAATAAATTTGGAATTATGAGATAGGTATTCAAATACTGTCTTAAACATTTAAAAGTTTTGTGATAAGAAAAATCAGATCAAAAAGGAAAAAAAAATGAGAAAGAAAACAAAATGCAAGTAAACAACAACAAAAAGAGTGAACATTCTATATTGTAATCCATACTCAGTTCCCACAGTCCTCTCTTTAGATATAGATGGCTCTCTTCATCACTGGAACTTGTAGAGGGCTGAAACTCCAAAAAAGGTATGCTTGAATCAGACAATAGTGCACTTAAGGCTAATTACCAATTCAATGTGAGACAATGACTCTATTAGCATATGTTTGGATAAATGGCTCTTCTTGTTTTGGGGTGCTTGCTGAATGCTTGGTGTTAAGAAAATCATAGGCAAGGATTGGAGGGCAAAGAGAGAGAGAGAGAGAGGGGCCAGAGAGTCACTTGGTGTCAGGATGAGGAGGAGAGAAGCTGGAGACTCTGGACTCCAGAATCCAAAAAAGATCTTTGGCAAGCCTTATGACAGCTTGCCTATATCCTTCACTTCTCCCCCTAAAGACTAAGGACTTTAATTCATCCTGACTCTGGCTGACTCTGAAGCCCCCCCAGGGAGCCAGCCCGTACTTTACAGGAACTGACCTGAATCATTTCATTGCTGAAAAGATCTTTGCCCATCAAAATTGATTACATAAATCTTGTTGTTGCTGGGTACAATGACCTCCTGGTTCTGCTCATTTCACTCAGCATCAGTTCGTGTAAGTCTCGCCAGTCCTCTTTGAAATCATCCTGCTGGTCATTTCTTACCGAACAATAATATTCCATAACATTCACATATCATAACTTATTCAGCCATTCTCCAACTGATGGGCATCCACTCAGTTTCCACTTTCTTGCCACTATGAAAAAGGTTGCCACAAGGGCATGTGGGTCCCTTTCCTCCCTTTAAGATTTCTTTGGGATAAAAGCCCAGTAGAAACACTGCTGGATCAAAGAATATGCAAATTTTGATTATCTGAAATCATTAAAGAATTAAGTGGTATTGGATTGATTCATAAGTTCTTAATCATTATGTATCATAGACCCCTTTAGCAGTTAGTAAAACCTATGTACCCCTTTAGAGGCAAATAGAAGTGGATTTTGCAGTAGTCCTAGAATCAAGATGCCCTGAGTTCAATCTAATCTCAGATTCCTACCAGATTTGTGCAAAAAATGGAAAAATAACTGAGTCCTAAAGGAACTGATAAATGAATATGATAGTCTGGTAGGCTTTGAAATAAATACCTAATTTTCTGCAATGGCCCTTATTTTGATAAAGCTATTACTTAACATGATTTCTCCAGGAAGTTCTTGAAAGTAAATGATTATTAAAAATAGCACCAGAAGGTCATTTCAACACCTCCCTAATTTCATCTTATAAAACCCAAATTTCTTTTTATCTAGGTCTCTGCCTGAAGCAATCAAACCTTCTCTCTGCCAGTCAGGCAAAGTGATGGATTTGTGAATATACCCTTAAGTCTGTCTGAGCTATCAAGTATTTGAGACATTGGAAGCTATAATCCATTCTCCAAATCAAACCCACATATAGTAAAATGGGATATGCAAGGAGTAAGGGTGGAGGTTAAATAAGAAATATAGCCAGTTTGTTTGTTTCTTTAACATCCATGGTTAAAGAGAAATGACTAAAACAGGTGGGAAATAAAGGTTTCATGACATAATAACTAGAAGTCATATGTTTAAAACTACAAATGAATATAATTAGCCATTATAATATGACTAAATTAAAATTACAATGAAAAGATGACTTTTTTTGGAAACTAGAATATCAAACTATTCAATTTAAATTATAAATTTTTATCCAAAGAGTGAATTGTCTTAAAGTCTTCATTTTATTATTACTCAGCACTGTTTTTACTTTATGGAATATTTTGCATTATATTTTAATTAAAGTTATAATTACAGAACTAAATATAATTAGCTTCTTTCTTCCAAAGAAATTAGAAGTGAACTTACTTTATTAAATTTTCAATTTGTTTCCTGCAGTGTTACATAGTTTATTCTAATTAATTGAAGGAGATCTCATAAATATTTGATCAACATGGGAATGTGATTAAAAACTAAGAAAATGTTCTCTCCTGATTTTAGTTCATTCTCTTGATTCATTGATATATGTATATTGGTATGTGTATATGTATACATATTTATATGAATACATACATACAAACAAACATTTATTGACATGATTTTGATAGTATTGAAAGGAAGCAAAAAAATAAAGTTCCCAAGAGTATTAATATCTTTTCCTGCCTTTGGCCTTCAAATAGCCAGGTGATGTTTCCTTTTCTGCTTAGATCATCTATTTCAAATACTTTCCCTTCCTCTCAGAGTGAGACTAAGCAATTGACTATTAGGCTCTCTAATATGATGTTTTCATGATTACCAACATTCTGAGTTCTATGAATGCTTCTTTTGGTAACTATTTAGCCAAATTGACATTTATTCAATATTAAATATTATAGAATACTGGCCAATGATGGTCAAATCATGAGAGCATTCTCTTGAGCAGACACCCACCCATTCTGGATTATGTAGCCTTTGTAAAGGTAGGATCACTATAGATACATGCTACTAAGCCTGTACTTTTTTTGGCCTGTTTTTCATGGCATAAAGAGTTAATTGTTGTGTCTATCATTGTGTAAAATCCTGTGTTAGGATCTGCCAATATACATTCAGTGAATCAACAAGCACTCTTTTAGTGTTTGAGCCATGCACTGCTCTGGAGATACATGAAAGTTGTTGTCAGGTTTTTTTTGT
This sequence comes from Sarcophilus harrisii, assembly GCF_902635505.1. Lineage (NCBI taxonomy): Eukaryota > Metazoa > Chordata > Mammalia > Dasyuromorphia > Dasyuridae > Sarcophilus > Sarcophilus harrisii. Next base: position 29,830,965 of record NC_045426.1, on the reverse strand, counting down.
TTTTGTTTTTTAATATGATCACTTCCCTCAAGGAGTACATGTTCTAATGAGGGAGACAATATGTAAATAGCAGGTACAGGCAAAGCACATACAGATTACATGGAGGACTGTGCAAGAACAGAAGGCACTAGCAGCAGAGAGAACTGGGTAAAGCCTCCTAGAGAGATTTGAGCCGAGTCTTGAAGGAAGTCAGAGAAGCTGAAAGGCAGCAGGGAGAAATGAGAGCATCCAAAGTATGGTGAATATCCAATGCAAAGCCATGGAAAATGAACTGGAATGTTGTACACAAAGAACAGTAAAGCCAGAGTAGCTGATTCATAGAAGGAAGGGAAGGGAACAGAGTAAGAGGAGTATAAAGATAGGAAAGGGCCAATATGTGAAGGAGTTTCAGTGTGAAACACAAAACTTCATACTTGATCCTGGATATAATAAAAAACTACTGGAATTCCTGAATTGGGTGGGGGAGAGAGTCAGTAAGAAAGACATGGTCAAACTTTAACTTAAACATAATCACTTAGGCAGCTGAGGAAAAATGGATTTAAGTAAAGAAAAATAAAGAAAGAAATCAACCAGAAATTTATTGAAATAGTCCAGGCAAGAAATGATAATAGTCGAATGCAGCCACCAAGCCAGGGTGGAGCTTGTGTTAGTAGAGACAGGAAGCATAAACAAGAAATGTTGTGAAGACAAAATCAAGATAAGGACAATGTTAGATGGGGTGGGTCTAAGTATCAATGTTGAGACTGAAGTTGTGAGCCTAGGTGACTAAGAGAATTGTAGTGTCTTTGACAGTTTTAGAGAAGAAGAGAAGAGAGGAAGGTTTGTGGGGAAAGACAAATTCTCTTTGGAACATGAGTTTGACATAAAATATGATATATCGTTTGAAATTTCCAAAAGTCAAATGATGATGAATAAAGCTCAGGAGAGACATTAGGGCTGGATATTTACATTTTGGAGTTATCTGCATGATGAAGCTAATTAAACTCACATGAACTAATGAGATCACCAAGCAGACAGTAGAAGGAGAAGAAAAGGTTACCCAGGGATAGAACTTTGAGGTTCACTCATGGTTAGTAAACATGCTATCGATGAAGAAATAGCAAATGAGACTAAGAAAAAATCATCAACCAAGTAAGTAGATAACCAAGAGAGAACAGGATAAGAATACTCTAAAAAGGAGAAAGTATCCCAAAGGATGTGATGAACAAAGAGATCAAGAAATATAGAGATTGAGAAAAAAAAACCCACTAGGTTTGGGTTTTGAAAGATTTCTGATAACTTTGAGGAAGACAGTTTTAGTTGAGTTATGAGATCAGAATCCAGGCCACAGGAAGAAATAAGGGCATCTCATGAAGATTGCCTTGAGGATTAAATCAAGAAAAAAAAGAGAAATACAGGATAATAGTTAGCTGGAATATTGGGATAAGGAGAGAATTATTTTGTCTTGTTTTATTTTGTTTGTTCATTTTTCTTTTTAAGTATGGAAGAAACATGAATGTGTTTGTAGGAAGCTAGAAGGAACCAATCAATGAACTAGCATTTTATTAAGTGCCTACTATTTATCAGACACTATGCTAAGTCCTGGAAATATAAAGACAAAAAGCAAAACAAACAAACACTGCTTCCAGAGAATTTATGGAATAATAGGGGATAGAATAGCCACTAGATATGAAAACATAAAATATTAAAGAAATGATAGGGATCATAGTGGATAGGAACGAGTTGGGACAAAACTGGAAAAGCTGAAAAATGAGGGGGTGATAGAAGTCACGGAGTTTGCTCTGACATGAAGAATCTTCATCAGAGATAGAATTAGAGGAAGAAATAGTGTAGGAGGGATTTCTGAATAATGTGAGATAAGAGCAAGAGGAGGGATAAAGAAGTTTTCAGTGAAGTATGAATTAAGGTCCTTTGCCAAGAGGATTGAGTATACATGTGTCATAGTGGGGCTTGAAGAAAATGAAAACGTTTGGAATAGTTGCAGTTATGAGTCATTGCCAACTATTTAGTAAAGAATAAAATGTCTTCTTTGTGCAGTTGAAATTATTGAATATTGTTGGCAGAATAGCATTGGAGATATGTGTGACAAGTAACAAAAAAATCTATCATGTGTATAAGTGAGAAAGTGTGGGTTAAAAAATTGACCTGCTGTATGTGTAGTCCATATACACAGCACCAAAAATAATTATGCAAAGATTCATAATGTGTTTAGTTGATTCCTCTGAGCATGGGTAATTATCATTTGGGTTGAACAATCTTAGATGTGTGGTGATGCATTAAATTGGAGGGGATATCTACATCATTGAGATCAAATATTTATTTGAGGATTTACAGTAAAAGGATTTAAATAGATTCAGTGAAAAGACTAAGAAGGTTTTGTAACACAGTCTTTCTTCCCCTATCTTCCATATTCTAAAAATCACTTTGATTGACCTTCTAAGAGAGCAGTAACTAAGACAGGGCAATGAAATTTAGAAGGTGCCAAGTTTTAATGTATAATCTTGCCCGACAATGTAATATAGTTGCTAAAGCAATATTAGATTTCAGAGTTTTGCATTCAAAGCTCACCTTTACAATATTTACATAATCTATTAATTATCTGGACCTCATTTTTCTCATCTTTAAAAAGAGGAGTTGTGAGAGATAGCTTCTGAGATTCTTTTCAATTCTAGATCTTTGATTCCATGATTCCATGATTTTTTTTTCTAGCAGTTTGTATTATTTTGATCTCATGAATTACAAAGTTGATTTGAGGGCATGGTTTTTGATTTTTGCCATAAATGGGATTTTAGTTGATTGTTCCTAATGTCAAAATATCTGGTGATAACTGTTTCCCAAATATCATGATTTTGAATCATGGATAATACCAGAATTTTTGAAGCACTTTCACTTTCATCATGTGATTTAATCCATACCATAAATCTGAGATGGGAAGATAGTTAAGACTACTAATAATTAATTAATATTTATTTTACATTTTGAAGTTTTCAAAGTATATTAGATACATTATCTTGTTTGATCCTCACAAAAATCCAGTGCTACTATTGCTCAGTTTTTTTTTAGTTGTGTTTTGCTCTTTTGTGACACATTTGGAGTTTTCTTGGCAGAGAAACTACCATAGTTTACCATTTCCTTTTCTAGCTCATTTTTATGTTTTTTTGTTTGTTTTATTTTTCTGATTATACATGTATATTCACATTTAAACACATTTCTTTATGGATCATGGTGGGAGAGAAAAATCAGAACAGAAAGGAAAAGCCACAAGAGAAAAAAAAATAGAAGGAAAAATAAAAGAGTGAACCCTGTAATGTTCTTTGTTTGGTTTTCTGGAGGTCTCTGAGCAGCCTTCCTTTCAGTAGAGTAATCACCACAAAAATAGCCAGGTGTTAAAGTCCAAATCCTTTATTATCTCCTTCACAATCTAGTTTCCTTGCCTAAGACCCCGGGGCAGCTTTCTGGAGAGCCTTTCAGAAGTCTTGGTTTCAATGGAGAAGTGAAGGAAGAAACCTGCCACCACAGTGCTGTGAGATGAAGTGAATGAATCTGGTTCTGAGTCTGAGTCCCTTCCGAGTCTGTGTCTGGCCCTTCCGAGTCTCTCTCTGAGCCCTTCTGTGTCGGTTTCTAACTCTGACTTTGGCTGAGTTTGTTGCAGCTTTATGTGCTCTATTTTGAGTATAAACCAACCATTATATCACTTGGAAACCATTATTTGTTGTAAGATTAAATCAGTCATACTGAACTTAGACAACTATTAAGCACCATGCTAAACTAGATAACCATTGTCTCATCAATTCCACTGACTTAACACCTTGTAAGAATCTTTGTTTCAAATATAGAGTTCTGTCCTATAACAAAACCCAGAATGTATTGATTTATATTTAGTTTCCATAGCTCTCCCGCTGGATGCAGACAGTTTTTTTTTTTTTTTTCCATCCAAAGTTTATTGGGACTGCCTTTGACCTCTGAACCTCTGAGTAGAATCAAGTCTTTCACAATTGGTCACTGCATAGTCTTGCTGTTACTATGTACAATTTTATCCTGGTTCTGCTCATTTCACTCATCATCAGTACATGTTAATCTTTCCAGGTCTTTCTAAAATCAGTTTGTTCATCATTTTTATAGAACAATAATATTTATTACTTTCAATAACTATAATTTATTCAGCCATTCCCCAATTGATGGGCATCTACTCATTTTCCATTTCTTTGCCACTACCAAAAAGAGCTGCTACAAACATTTTTGCACATGTGGATCCTTTTCCCTCCTTTACGATTTCCTTGGGATCTATATCCAGTAGAGACACTCCTGGATCAAAGGGTATAAACAGTTTTATAGCCCTTGGGGCATAGTGCCAAACTGCTTTTCAGAATGTTTGGATCATTTCACAACTCTACCAACAATGCATTAGTTGCATCCCCTTCAACATTTATCATTATTTTTTCCTGTCATCTCAGTCAATCTGAGAGGTATACGGTGGTACCTCAAGAGTATTTGCATTCATCTAATTAATAGTGATTTAGAGCATTTTTTCCACACAATTAGAGATGACTTTAATTTCTTCATCTGAAAATGATCTGCTCATATCCATTGACCATTTATCAACTGGAGATCTAACTGGTTTTGCAAATGAGAAAACAAATGCAAACAGGGTTAAGTGACTTACTCATGGTCAATAGCTATTAAATATCTGGGGCCAGATTTGAATTTAGAAAGATGAGTCTTTCTGCTTCCACATCCAGCATCTAGCCACTGAGCCATACAATCCCATGCAATATGTACTATTATTTTTTCTTTTTGGACAAAATATTCAATAGTCAATAATATGTGCTATTCTTATCCCCCCCCCTTTTTTTTTTTTATAGAAAATGAAACTGAGGTTGAGCAAAGTTAAATAATTTGCCCACAATCATTAGCTAAAGAAGTATCTGAAGTAGAATTTACCTCAATTCCTCTTGACTCAAAGTCCAATATTCTCCACATTGCCTACCTAGCTGTCTCAATGCCATTATATAGAAAAAGAACAGGGGCAGGGATACATAAACCCTGGGGCTAGGGTTAACAATCAAGTCTGTTGACTTCTAATTAGTTCTGGTATCTTCATGCCTTCTGATATAGCTTCAATCTTTCGAAATCCAGGAACCAAAATAAAGCATGTTATTTCACAAAGCTGAATCAAATGCAGAATTATGCCTAGTTTATGTATGTTAATCACTCCCAGTACCTCATAAGCTTTGAGTGTGAGCACAGACTTCTATGACTGATTCACACTTAGCTTGCAATCTAACATGACTTCCATGTCTTTTCCTGCCACACACATGCCCACCAGTCTTTCCATATCTTAGTTCTGCATCATTTGCATTTGTCCTCATTGACTCCCATTCCATAGGAAATATTTACATATGTTTATCACTGTCACAGTTTAGCATGGCATCTGTTTGCCTGAAATGAATCAGGTCTCACTCACAGCAGCTGTGAGTGACTTGGTCTGAATTTTGAAAGAAGGAAAACAATACTGGGTTTATTTAAAATGAGTGCAGTAAGAGCCACAGCTCTCTGCTACAGTCCCTTTCTTTTACAGATGAGTGGGCCAAGGAACAGAGATGTAAAATAACTTCCATCATACAACTAATATGTAGCAAATTTGGAGTGGAAGTGGGCTGCAGAAATAATACTGCACTTAAAGTCAAAGAGGGAGTGTTCAAGTCCTGGTTCTGCCAATTACTATATTTGTGAATTTAGGCAAGGAACAGGGCCTCAGTTTTACTATCTGTAAATGAGAGAGAAAGATTTGTAAGTTTCCTCTCTGCTATTATAACTATCAGATGATTTCAGGAATTATCTGACATAATCCAGGTGCTTTATACATTTTATTTTAAAATTATATGATATCTTGTTTTTTGAGACCTAATCTCTCTGCTTTGCAAGTTGGATGTTCACAACTTCTCATAGTCCAGATTAAATTTGTAATCTGTGCAAGAGCTTGGACTTAATCTATTTCTGCCCTGGGTATGTTCATGTCTCTTAAGTAGTATGACAACTTGCTTTCTTACATTAGGTGCTTATCATATTGATGTTTCTAGTGTCAGTGTAGACATTTGAGTTTACCCCAGAACTCCTGAGCTTAAGCAATTCACCATCTTCAACTTCTATCAAAATAGGTCTTATATTCATGTGCTACTATAGCAAACATTTTATAGATTTAAAGGCACTCTACATACAATCCTGCATTTGGTACTCATAACAACCTTAAGGGAGCAAGTATGGCTAATGTTACCTTCATATGGTTGATGAGTAAGTGAGGTCTTGGGAAGCAAGATGATTTCTTCATGGGTGTTCCACTAATTAATGGCAAAACTAGGACTAGAAGAAAGATTCCTTGACTCTGTACTCTATCTTCTATTGTCCCTGGACAAAATTGCAAAATCTTTAACACTATTTTGATCAAAAATAAAATATAATAATCCATTTGTATGCATTGCCATCATAGAAACAAGAGTTTCCTGTTCTTCAACAGAACTAGTGCTGGAATGGACTTGATTGATCATTGAGTCCAACTTTCATTTTATGGATGAAATCATTCAAATCATGAAATAGCCCTGGGAAGTAAATGACTTTCTCAAAGATACATATCAAGAGCGACAGTTTCGGGATTCAAACTAATACCCTCTGATTCTACATTCAGCTCTCTTTTAATTGTATTATACTGATTCTCCCTTGTTTAGTTCCTAAATGACAGGAATTTTAAGTCCCTGGCTCAAGTTCCCAATTAGTATTATATCATAGTTAAGATTACACCAGATGTAATTCTTTTTTATAATTCCTCTTGCATCAGTGATTTTTATTTGCATTTTCCCTGAATATTCAATTATGAAGGAAACCTTTTGAGAACAGTGTCAGTATTATTTCTATCATGGTATCTCTATCAGCTAGCCAAGTGACTTGCACTTAGTAGGTACTTAATAAGTATTTGGAAACAAGTAGCATTTTGAAAGACTGGAGTATTTCTGAGATTAAAGAGAGGGCCATTGGAACTACTCTTAAGACAATGACAGTGGTAAATGCACTTTTTATGTGAACAAGGGCCAAATTTCTCTTTTTCTGATATACTCAGGAAGATGAAAAGGGCAGATAGCATGTTCTGCTGTTAAACTGACAAGATTATTGATATTTTTCAAATTATTACAAGAAAGGCCAGGCATCCACATGCATTATTTAAGGCAGACTCGGCATTGTTTGGGAATTGCATTATTTATGTCAAATGTGGTATATTGTAGGAACATTTATTAGTTACAACAAAGCAGTTTTAAGACCAAAATAAAAGATGGAAAGAAAGAGGGGAATAAACTACTGTCTTATTTTTCTGGAGGTTTTCTATGGCGTACAATCATTATCTGAATATAGAACTCAGAGAATTAAGCTGGAATCTGGAAGATCTGGATCTTTCTAGTTTATCCCCTTCCTACTACCTCTATAACTTTAATATTCAAGCAATAGTAGGGAAGTCACATGCCTTTTAGACTTTATTTTATTTCTTTGTAAGCTAAGATGCTGCACTAGATAGGATCTCTGGTGCCTTCTAATTCTAGTACTCTGATCCTATGACCCCACCAAAAAAAAAAAAAAAATATATATATATATATATATATATATATATATATATATAGTCACTATAGGATCCCATATAGTGGGGTTACTATAATGATTGATCACTAAGAAACTAAAAATGAAACAAGGTATTTGTAAAAGTAAAATACTGGATTCAGAGTCAGAAAAAATGTGGTTTCAAATCTCACCTTTGAATTTAGCATCTATGTGATTCTAGCCAAGTCATTTATCCTTTGTAACGTATCAAGTACCTTTCTAGGACTCAGTTATTATAAGTCTTAGGAGAACAGTCTATATTAGTAATTCCCTAAATGGACAGAATTTTAGACCTTTGACTTATCTCATATTTTCAAAGATATTCAGTGATAGATTGATACTTTTCCAAATGCTTTATAGAAGCTATTCTTTGGGGACTGCTGTCCCCAAATCCCAAGGTAAAGTGGATCAGCATTGTGACCAGACTTAAAATAATAATAATGTTGGTACTCTACCTTATTATTTACAAAGTACATTCACATATATTCTCTTAATCAATTTCCCACAGATCTGCTGTGATATAATTTCTGTTATCATTTCACAGGTAAGGGGATTGAAGCTTAGGGAAGTTGATTAGTTTGTCCAATGCAAATCATCTAGCCCAATTCAGTAAACATTTGTTAAATACCTACTGTGTGTAAGTCATTGTTAAAGGGAACCAAGGTGCAAAGAGTTTTGATGCTTTATCTAAGAGTGCACAAGTCAATCCAATATGACAAATGTTTACTAAATAACAATAACAACAACAACAACAAAAAAAAACTTTCTTCTATGTTACTATGACCATCAGACAACTTCAGGAATTATCTGACATAATCTGGGTGTTTTATAGGTTTTATTTTAAAATTATATGATACTTTGGATTTTGAGATCGAATCTCTGCATTGCAGTTTGGATGTTCACAATTTCTCACAGTTTACCATATTGGTGTTTCTAGTGTTTATCAAGTGCCTACTATGTGGAAAGAACTCTCAGGTATTACAAAATGGTAAGGCCAGCCAGGGAGATTCAGTTTTTCCAACTTCTAGCTTAGTGCTCCATCCACTAGACTAAAATATTCATTATATGTCACAGGAAAGGTCAAAAAAAAAAAAAAAAAAAAAAGACTGATTTATTTACATCTTTCAACATTTTATTTTGATCTTAAAACTGGTTCATTGTAACTAATATGTATACAACATGCCATATTTGATATAAATAATGCAATTCCCAAACAATGCCAGTGCTATTATAAGTAATTTATACTTAGATAACTAAACAAAGTAAAAATAAATAATTTCCTAGAGATATGGTAATTAGGTATCTGAGGAAAGATTTGAATAGGTCTTCCTGAATCCCAGTTCAATGTCCTATTCACCACATCATACTAGATATGAATCCAAATGTTCTGGTTCCAAATCAAATTCCTTTTCCATTGAACTACGCTGAACTCCTCATCTGTCATTTGGTTTATAATTGGGTCAGCAATATGTTAACTTGGAATGTAACAAAGACCCATGAACATAGTGTTGAATTTCTGAAAAAGTAGATGAAACAGGGAAGGAGACTAATATTAGGACAGGAAATATGCCATTGTATATAGAGAAAGATGGAAATATTTTTAGTAATGTTGCTCCTTTATTGAAATATATGTGTGCTTGTGGTTTTGAAGTAAAAGGCTCCAAGTAGCATAAAACTTCCCAGATAAAAGCAATGACAGTAATTGGCTAACATTGAATTAAATTTCTGCTTATTTTCAATATTTCTAAACTAAATAGATTTGAGGACTCAAAAACCAAAGCTTCTGTATCACCCACCTGTGAGCTAATTATAAGATTAAATGAATAATAGCATGTAAAATATTAATACAAAATAATTGCAAAATATGTGCATTCTCTACCTCATTACCATCTACATGTTCTCATTTTGGGATGGTGTAGCAAAATGGAGCCACACATGGCAAAGGCTATGCTGTGGGTGACAAGCTCTTCCTGGATATCTATAGTCCCAGATGGCCTGTAGATGTTAGGGGATATGAGTATTTACATAGAGATAAAAAAAGATAATACCCAGAGAGGCAACATAACATAGTGGATCAAATGCTGGATTTGGATCCCATTCTCTTGCCAAATGAGACCTGTTTAATTGCCCAAGATCAAATATTAAGTCACATGAAAAGCAGGGATGAAAAAATTGTATCCTTTGAAAATTCTTGTCCCACTGAAGCCACCCTCACCCTCCACATAAAACCAGACTCGAAATTCAACATATGGAGATTATCATGTACAAATGTGGGTGGCAGAGGGTGGAAACACCATTAGTTGCATCTCAGACCTTTGTTTGGGAAGAAAAAAAGGAATAAGTATTTCTATAGTGCCTATTATGTGCCAGGTACTTTGCCAAGTGCCTTTGACAAATATTCTTTCATTTGATCCTTATAACAACTTTGGGATGTAGAAGATATTATTATCTCTACCTATTTCAAAGTTAAAGCAAACAGATTAAGTGAATTTTCTAAGGTTGCCCAGCTAGTACAAATCTGACGCCAGATTTGAATTCAGGTTTTTTTCTGACTTCAAGCTCAGCAATCTATGCACTCTACTTTCAGCTGCCTTAATGCCCAGAAGAATCAATGTTATCTTGCCATCCTTTGTATGAACTTCTTTCCTTTTTCTGGAGAAAAGAGGTGCAAATATAGCATAGAGAGAATATAGTTGGTATGGAATGCTATAAACACATTGCCATGAATCTGAGATGACAGCATAACTCACACAATGGAGAGCTCCAAGTGAATTATGCAGGTCTTCCCAAAGAAGTGGCAATAAAACCATTGGAGTGCCCTCTACCACCTCATATTTCATTTATGCCTGTTAAGTTCAACTCACAAAATTTTCTTAAATCTTTACTTTTTGTCTGTTTTGATCCATCTCCTATTTATGTTTTCTCCCTCTCAGGGAATACGTAGCCAGATTAAAATTGGATATAGGTACTTTGCATTTATGTCTCCTCCAATTAAATAGTTTCTCTGTACTGTACAGAATGCAGAGCAAGTGACAGGAAGTCCAGGGCAGAAACATCTAATTCCATAATGATATCTGGAAATATCAACACTAGGGGATGTTGAGACAAAATGAATTTGAAAAGACAAAGTGTGTTGTTCAATGTTTATTAACAAGCAGAGCAACCATAGTAAGTGATGCTACCTCCTTGAAATATTTTTGTCATGTGAAATGAGGAAGTCAAAGCACATAATCTCTAAGGTTCATTCCAGTTTTAATTTGCTGTAATTATATATAAAGAGTTCCTACCAAACTACACAATAAAATGAGACACCTGGGCAATTTTAGGTGATAGATAAACCTAAAGATGGATCACCACATTAGAGAGAAGACATTATTTAAACAGCAATCACTAATGGTTTCTCATCAGCTTGGAGGAAGTATCCCAAATATCAGTCCTGGACTCTCTGATTTCTGACATTTTAAAAAATCAATTATTTAGTTAAAGTTATAGATAATAGTTTCTTTAAATTGTATGTATGACACAAAACAGAACAGGACAGCTTTTCCCCTTATTAATGGATTCCGGACCCCAAAAGATCATTATAGGTTTGAAATTCTAACTGAATCTACTGAGATCACAATTTGATAAAGATAAACATGAAGACATTTATATGGAATAATCAACTTCAAATGCCTCAAAGGATGATATGAATTGGTGTCTATATCACAAGACTCTCTTGGAAAAATTCAAAAAGGATCTTAAAAGAGAGTTAGGAGAAAAATGGGAAAAGGAAATGAGAATTTTGCAAGAGAGTTTGGAAAAGGAACCAGTGATCTTTCAACTAAACAATAATGGTCACTCAAATCTAGAAAGCATATTACAAGGCTGAAAGGCAGCCAGAAGAGGATAAAAAGGACGGGGAAAATGACTTGAGTTCATGATATTTGAGGATCTATAAAAGAAATTTTGTTTGTTTATCCTGAAGAATAAAGGACTCAGATGGTATAGCTTTCTCAGGCACTTGAGAGGCCATCATGCAAGAACCAGAGAACAGAACCATGAACAAAGGGTAAAAGTTACAAAGAGTAAAGTTTAGGATTGATTTCGGGGAAAGAAAAACTTTCCTACCTATTGCCGCTCTACAAAAATGGAATGGGTCAGCTTTGATGCATTTCTTGATTTGGCAGTCTCCTACAAACAGCTAGAAGTTTCTTTTACATTTTCCTCATATCCAACTGTTGTTTATAGTCTCAAGTGTTTCACATTAGTGACAAAAATGCATTAGCACATTTTGATAACAAGACAAAATTGGACAGTAAGGTAAGTTCCATCCTTTTGGTAGTTAGGAGGATGAGGACATAATACACACTAAGAAGCCTGTGAGCACTTAAGAATCATGCCTATTCAGAAGGCTGTTCCATTTCCAATGAATTAGACCCTTGATTCCTTAATCCCCATGACTTTGTTTTTAAGCAGGGCCTTGCCTTATGAAGTTTCAACAAAGGCCTTTCATTGGGAATCTAAATGCATCCTCATCTTTGCATTAGTCTTAGCCAACCTTTTTATGACTTTCTAGAGAGACTTTTCACTAACTTACTGCTGAACATGATTATAATTTGGGGTGGTTTTGAAAAGTCTTCCCATGTTTGGACTTACTCAGTTCAATTAGAATTCAATACATGAGATAAAACCAAGACCTCATAGTTCAGTCATGACCTACTGCAAAATTTAAGCCATTTTACTAGAATGAATGTTAGGAAAAGCTCATAATGTGTCAAACTTGGATGTATTTATTACACAGAAGTGAGCCTCACTTTTCAGCTTTATGTTGATATCCCAGAGGAATGAAAACAGAACTGAATGTGTGCCTTCAAGGTATGCAATTGAGTATTTTGATAAGAGGTGAGTAATTATAATCAAGTAAGTAAGTACTATATTTCAAATTACCTAGAAATCTTCTTGCTCAACATTCTCATAATTATGAGGATTTATACAGAGGCAGTGTGTATATTTTATCTTGAAAATAAGTTTCAAACATTTTCCCATGTTGCAAATATTTTATCAGTTTTGGCCTGGCTACAGTGCTACAGTAATAAAATGCTGGATTTGCAGTCCTAAGGATAGAGGCCAGATCTTGCCTTTGCTTATATGACCCTGAGTAATTCATTTACCCTCTCTGGGACTCAGTTTCCTTTGTAAAGAAGAGATTGGACTAAATGATATCTAATTTTCTTTCTAGCCTTGAATCCTTTATTTCTCTATGTTGCAAGAATCTATTTGTCTAAATAGAGAAATGGTTCCATCTATATAATATGAAGAAAGAAAGAAGCAAGGTATTAGGATTCTTACAAGACACTAAGTTAGTGGAATTGATAGAGACAATAATTATCTAATTTAGCATGGTTCAGTATGATTGTTCTGATCCTACAAGGAGATGTTATGGGGCAGAATTTGAAACAAGGTACTAAGTGGAATTGAGGAGGCAATGGTTAAACCTAGTTTAGCATTGATTTAATCCTACAATAAATAATAGTTTCCTAGTGATATAATGATTGGTGTGTACTCAGTGTGGGGCATATAAGGAGGAGTTTTCAGGACCAGAAGGACAAGCCCACTAAAGGACAAGCTCACTAGAGGAGAAGCCCACTAGAAGCTCTCGGAGGAGGAGAAAGATTCATTCATCTTCCACCTTTGTGCTGCCTGAAGGCTGAAGCTGGCAGAGGCAAAGGACTAGAGGCAGGAGCTCTCGGAACGAAGGAGAGAGATAGACCGCTAAGAAAGCTAACCGGGCCCCAGGAAGGAGACAATAAAGGATTTGGACTTTAACTCCTGGCTACATTTGGGGTGATTATATTGAACTGAAAAGAAACCTGCTTTGAGAGAATATTATATTTTAGAGAAGAATATTACAACAAGCATTTATTAAGCAACTATTATATACAAACTTTGGACTAAGTGCTTTACAATATCTCGTTGATTCAATTCCACTGGTCTTGTGATGGAGAGAGCCATCTGCATCCAGAGAGAGGACTGTGGGAACTGAGTGTGGATCACAATATAGTAGTTTCACTCTTTTTGTTGTCATTTGCTGACGTTTTGTTTTCTTTCTCGTTTTTTTTCCTTTTTGATCTGATTTTGTGTGTGTGTGTGTGTGCAGCATGATAATTGTGGAAATGTGCATAAAAGAATTGCACATGTTTAATATAGATTACTTGTCATCTAGGAGAGGGGGATGGGGGAAAGGAGGGGGAAATTTTGGATCATAAAGTTTTGCATGGGTCAATGTTGAAAAGTATATGCATATGTTTTGAAGATAAAAAGCTTTAAAAAAAATAGAGAAAAACACAATATTTTTTCATTTAATCCTCACAACAACTGGTAGGTACTAGGAATGTCCCTATTTTATAATTTATAATTTTTTATAATTGAAGAAACAGGTAAAGAGAAATTTATCATTTCTTTAGGGCAACCCAGCTGTATCAAAGATTAGATTTAAATTCAGATCTTCCTGACTCTAGGCCAGGGGCTAATTGTTGAAATAATGATCTTTCATGATTGGATGACTCTGGTAAATCATTTAAACTAAGACCTAGAGCTGGAAAGAGTCTTATGGGAGAATCTAATAAAATTTCTTTGTTTTAATGATGAAGACATAAAGGGCTGGAAATCTCATTTGACCAAAGTCAAACAATGGCATAGGGAAGATTTGAATACAGATAATGTCACAATCAATAAACATTTTTTTACGTACTTTTATTCTAGGCACTAAGGATACAAAAGAAAGGCAAAAGACATTCTCTTCCCAGAAAGATCTTCCAATCTAATTATAGGAAGATCAGACATAGAAAGAAGGAAAAGAGTAGAAAGAGAAAAAGGTACCCGGAATAGGGGTGTAATGGATGAGTCTAGACAGATACAGTTTGTTGAGAAATGAGGAAATGCCCAAGGTGGGCTCCCTCCATAACTGGAGGTCCTAGGAAAAGATGTCTTGACCCTTCAATTAGAGGAGTATTTGATCTATTTAACTTATTTGAAATATTTTCCAAAAGTTGAACTTAGAATCAATTTCTTGATTCTGAGAAAATCTAAATTTGAATCCTGACATAATGTAGCTATTTGACTCTAAGAAACAAATTTGATCTTTCTAAGCCTCAATTTTCTCATCTGTAAAATGAGATGATTAGACTTGATATCCTCTGAGGTCCCTTATAACTCTGAAACTAAAATTCTATTATTGTTCTTCTTGTTCATAAGATGATAGAGATAGAACTGGTAAGACCTTAAAATTATCATGTACAATACTCTTGTTTTACAGATGAGAATAATGAGGTCCTATGAACCCAAGGGATTTGAACAAAGACACAAGAGTAATAACTGAAAAACCAAGAATGGAACCAAATCCTCTGATAATCTGATAACACCAATGTTCTTTCCCCTTACCCCACTTTGTCTCTGTTGCTTTTCATTACTACCTTTATTTATTTGTTTATTTGCGTAGCTGGTCATAAACGCCTTGATCCCCTGTTCCCAAACACCTTGTTTAAGCCTCTTACTCTTTCTTTCTTTCCCAATGTAGGAAGATTTTTAGTGGCACCCTGACAAAAATTGGCTATTTTCCAAGGACCAGCCTCAGTTGGGAGAAACTCCACATGTGGTTGGCTTCAAAATGATGAATTGTGCAGCCACAACAACTCTCAAAGACTGCACTTCCAGTCCAACTCCGAAGGGTCACATTCCACATCTCAGTGAAAGGAAACCCCATACCAATGAAGTCATAGATCTTTGATATATGGGGTTATAAATATTACTGCTACCATTCATAATAATAATAGCTCACTTTTATATAGCATTCCATGGCTTACAAATATACTTTCTACAGATTGAGTAAATAATATCCCTTAGACATCCTAATAAAAATAAACAACATTTACACAGCACCTACTTTTTCAAACTAACTTTGTTGAATATGATTAGGCTCTTATTGTTTCTACCTTGTAATGTGCTGACAGAGAGTTGGTACCAGATAAAGAATGCTTAGCCCTGTCATTTTCATGTTTGCTTGGCTTACATACTTAGTATTATCTTCAACAGGTAGTCTCTACAAGAATCTCTTAAAACTTTATATTTTGTAAGGATTAGTTTGGTTAAAATTAGGTAATAAAATTCTTTCCAGTAAACAGTCGCTCCTTTTCCAATGGATGCTTGCCTACTCCCCAAAAATATGCCCACATGTTCTTCAATCTTAAAAAAAAATGGTTACTTGATCCATCCATCCCTACTAGTTATCCCATATTCCTCCTTTCTTTTGTGGATAATCCTTTCAAGAAGCAATCTGCAACAGGTAGACTTTTCTTTGTTTTTAACTCTACAATCTACCTTCCAGCTTCATCATTCAAATAAAATGATCTCTTCAAAGTTACCAGTGATCTTTTAGTTGATTGATATAATGGCCTTTTCTCAGTCCTCATTCTTCTCAACCTCTGCAGATTTCTGTACTGTTGATAACTCTCTTATTCCTTTCTTTCTAGCTTTTGGTGGGTCTCATGTTACCATGCTGACCACTTCTTCCTAGTTTCCTTTGCTTGATTTTCCTTCCAGGTCTAATTGTAGGTGAATTACCTACAGTAACCTGTTACTGTACCTATTTGTTGAGGAGTTACCTACACCTACACTGTAGGTGTATGGGATTCTGACCGGGACCCTCTTTTCTCCTCCCTTTAAACTGCTTCACTTAATAAGTTCATCAGGTCCCATAGATTTAATGACTGCCTCTAATCTGATGATATTTAAATCCCAGGATTCAGCTTGAATTTTTCTTGGACTTCCAATCTCCAGTTTCCTATGGAAAACCTGAAAACACATCCCAAAGATATTTTGATCTTCATAAAGAATCTCTTGTTTGTATCTCCTTCTCTCCTATGACATTGCTACCACTTCTCTGCAAGTCTTCTTGCCTCACTATTACAGTAGCCTGTTAGTTCATTTCATTTCAAGTCTCTCCACACCAGTCCATCCTTCCTTCAGTGGGTAAATTGATTTTCTTGAAATAAAAATCAGACCATATTACCCCCTCCCTATTCAATAAAATCAAATATATGCATCTGTGAATATATATATATATATATATATATATATATATATATATATATATATATATTTCTATGCCTGCATGTGTGTGTATGCATATATATATGTGTATATATATATATATATATATATATATACACACACACACATATATATACACATGTGTATATAAAATTTAAAGCTCTTTATAATAGGCCATCCTCCTATTTTTTATTTCAGTTTTCCTTTGCCTTATCACTTTTATATGCCCTGACAACTAATGAATTTTCTCCTTGTTCTTTCTTGCACATGATGTCTCTCACATGTTAAGCATTTTTACTACCTCCCATATTTAGAATTCTCTTCCTCCTGATCTCTACCTCCTACATTTCCTGGCTTTCTTCAGGTCCTGGCTAAAATTTAACCTCCTTTATGAAGCCTTTTTCTAATCTCTTTCAATTTGATTGCTAATCTCCCATTTAGAGCTCTCCACATAGAGATCAAATGAAAGTACCAGTGTCTTCCCTATATTATCAATTATAATCTATAATAAATAAAAAAGAAAAAATAATTTCTTTTTTAGATTAGAAAAAACAATGGAAGCTCTGATATTTTCTTCCCATATCTAGGTGGACTTTTTGTTCACCACTTATGGTATAAACATTCCATTTTAGGGAATCACAGTCTGGATTATTATATGCAACTGGAAGGACATTACAGAATATTAAAGCATAGTTATCTATAAAATATTTTATTTAAGTGCAGTTTCCTTAGCAGCTAAAGGAAAATAATAATATTTACTCATTCTATGTTGTAGAAATATGGTGTCATAAAGATACAGCATGGTATAGCCTAAAGAGTACTGGATTTAGAACCAAAAGTTGGAAATTCAAATCCTGCCACTGTGATTTTCTACTCATACTGTCCTGAAAAAGTCTCTATGGATGTAGTTTTCTAACCTTTAAAATAAAGGGCTTGGACTAGGTAATCTTTTGGATTCCTCTAACCTCTAAAGCTCTGATCTTGTGCTGATGGCATGATCCATAAGCCATAAAAAAATTTAGGTTGTAATCATTTGTACCCAGAGATCAAAAGACACAATATGTTTTTAGTAAAAACTTGTAAATGTCACATGTATTTTTTCTGCAAAATTTTTGATCCCTGATCTATCATGCTTGTTTTTGTCATATTTTCCCAGATGGTGATTCACCTTATTTTTCCAAGTGTAATTCAGCGTCTACAACAATTTGGCAGCTTAAAGTTTCTAGTTTTAGTGATAAAATATCTCAGTATTATCTTTTAAAACAAGAATCTTGTGGAAAAAAATCAATCCCAGTGTGATTTCCATTAGGTAAGAAGGAAGAAAAAGACTGTTAACCTGAATATAGATGCCATAGTCTAGAGAGAAAATAGGGGAAAGTTCCAAAGAGAAGAGGAAAATATGTTTACCTCCCAGGGTAAAAAGATGGAAAAGTCAAATGAAAGCCTTCTGCCTCCAGGGCTTTTCCCTGGCTATACCCCACAACTGAGAATCTACTTCCACTTAACTTCAGAAATGCAGATTGAAGGAATTCATTGAAGACTGAATCAAAAATGTATCTTTTATTCTTTTTTTTTTCTGACTTAAATGTCACTCCAGTTTAAAGTTCTCTCATATTGTTTTGTGTGCATATAAAAGGTCCTTAGAGATAACTTTGTATATTATAAATTTAGTTTATATTGCATTTAGTTTGCTAGAAGAAATTTTATTCTTCATCTTAGAAAAAATGTTGAGATTGAAAACTCATAAAAGGAGCCCACATTAGAGGAAAGGAGGGAGAAAAACAGAAAACTTCAAAGTACCATTTTAGGGAAGCCCCATTAGATATTAGAATTGTGAAGGTTCTAATAGACTCTCTCATTCAACCTCTTCATTTTTACATATGCTCAGGGTTACACAGGTAAGGCACCTAATTGACATAGTGGAAACACTATCTGACATGGGGTTTTAAAGAACTGCATTGAAATCTTGCCTCAGACACTTACTAGGTAAATCATTTGACCTCTCTGCCTCAGTTTTCTCATCTGTAAACTGGAAATAATAATAGACACTATCTCACAGGTTCTACTATTATGAAAGTCAAATTGAAAGATATGTAAAGTGATTTTCAAATTCTAATGCATCATATAAATGCTAACTAATATTAATATCAAGTGAAAAACAGAGCTAGGAGTATAGTAATAATGATGATGACAGTATAGTTGGTTGGTTGTTATCCTTTGTGCTCTGAGGACAAAATGACATCACTATATTGGGGTCAATGTATAGTGTGTCCAACTGGGGCTGAACAAATCAATAATAGCTTTGAATGCTCTACCAGGGTCAGGTACAAATCTTGTATATGAACATTTGAACTGAAAATGTCTCTAAATTTGCATACCTCACATTTCTTTTGAACTATTGAAATAAAACTTTACTCAAGAGCATAGCATCGCATGATCAAGGTGAAGTTTGCATATTGCTTTAAAATTTTCAAAAGCCTTCTGGTACTTTATTTCCAGAGAGAGAGAGAGAGAAACAGAAACAGAGAAAGAGAGACAGAGACAGAGAGAGAAACAGAGAGAGAGAAAGAGACAAAAAAAAAAAAAAACAGAGACAGAAATTTCATGCATCATATCATTTATTTAATAGCAATTGCCTATTTTTTATAATGATATTGAATTGAAATAAATTGAATTTTTGAGTGATACTGCAATGTATTAGGCTGATGACCTATATTGGTCACCTATAGCAAAAACAAAAGAAAACAAAACAAAAAAACAAATGGCTCAAAATTCATCTTCAGTCTTTCAAAGAGATTTGTTTAAAATGATGAAAATTTGCATTTTTAAAGATCATTTCTCCAGAACTAACAAGTCTGTGGGAGTTATAACAAAATTGACAAAAAGATGAAACGGATTTCTTGGCAATTCTATAGTAATCTATCCACACTGGTGACAATGAAATAACCACATTTAGAATTTAATATTCCCTTTTCCAAGGTGCTATATGAGGAAGTTGAAAAGTAACTTAAAATGAAGTACTGAGAAATGATTAGACCAAACTAAGTATACACATAAGGATTCTGTGATGGAGTAGATACAATATTAAATGCACTGAGAAATTGATTTTCAAGAAATCTCAAACAATCAAAAAAAAAAAATTGGCCCTGTAATGCAAATGCAAATGTTCTGAACTTACATTTGTGAACTATATATATATATATATATATATATATATATATATATATACACACACACATATATATACACCTTTATATATTTTTTTCAGATGAATGTTGTTATTATTTTTCTAGTTCTATAAAATAATATTTTGCCAGTTTGATTGGTATGCCTCTGAACAGGTAGACAGATTTAGGCAGAATTGTCATTTTTAAAAAATATATTACCTTGCCCAGCCCTGAAAATTTTATATTTTCCTAATTGTTTAAGTCTGATTTTATTTGTGTGAGAAGTGTTTTGCAATTAGGTTCATATAGTTCTTGGGTTTGTTTTGGCAGGTAGACTCCTAAATATTTTATTTTGTCTGCCATAATTTTAAACGGAATTTCTCTTTCTATCTCTTACTTATGGGCTTAGTCAATAATATATAGAATGCTGATGATTTGTGTGGGTTTATTTTATATCCTACAACTTTGCTAAAGCTGTGAATAGCTTCCAGTAGGTTTTTGGATGATTATCTAGAATTTGATAAGTTTATCATCATATCATCTACAAAGTGTGATATTTTATTTCCTCATTGCCTATTCTAATTCCTGTAATTTTTTTTTCTTTTCTTCTTGTTAAAGTCAACATTTCTAGTACAATGTTGAATAATAGTGGTAATTAATGGGCATCCTTGTTTTACTTGGAATCTTATTGGAATTTGACCAGCTTCTCTCCATTACAAATAATGCTTGATATACATTTTAGATAGATACTACTTATTATTTTAAGGAAAGCTCCATTTATCCCTATGCTTTAATATGAATGATTGCTGTATTTTGTTAAAAGCTTTTTCTGCATCTACTGAGAATTAGTATGTGATTTCTGTTGGTTTTCTTATTGCCTTGGTCGATTATGGTAATAGCTTTCCTGATATTGAACCTGCCCTGAATTCCTCATAAATCCTCCTTTGTCATATTGTATTATTCTGCAGAAACAGTGCTGTAATCTCTTTGTTAATATTTTATTTACAATTTTTGCATCAATATAGTCTCTTTTTTTGCCCTTCCTGTTTTAGGTATCAGTGCCATATTTGTATCATAAAAGGAATTTGATAGGAATCCTTCCTTATCTATTTTTCCAAATAGTTTACAAAATATCGGAATTAATTGTTCTTTAAATGTTTGATGGAATTCACTTGGGAATCCATCTGGCCCTGGAGATTATCTCTTAGGGAGTTGATTAATAACATTTAATTTATGTTTCTAATATAGGACAATTTAATTATTTAATTTCCTCTTCTGTTAACCTGGAGAATTTATAGTTTGTAAATATTCATCCATTGTAGTTAGATTGTCAGACTTGTTGTCATAGAGTTGTGCAAGACAGCTCCTAATTATTGCTTTAATGTCTTTGTCATTGGTGGTGAGTTCTCACCTTTCATTTTTGATGTCATGTTTTTTTCCTATCCTTTTTCTGATCAAATTAACCAAATGTTTATCTATTTTGTTAGATTTTTCATAAAACCAACTCTAAGTTTTATTAGTTCAAAAGTTTTCTTAGTCTCTATTTTATTAATCTTTCCTTTGATTTTCAAAATTTATAAATTAGGTTCTTAATTTGGTGTTTTTAATTTGTTCTTTCTCTAGCTTTTTTGTTGCATACCTAATTCATTAATCTCCTCTTTCTCTATTTTATTTAGGTAGCTATTTAGAGATATACAATTTCCCCTAAGAAGTGCTTTGGCTGCACCCCATAGGTATTGGCATGTTGTCTCATTATTGTCATTTTCTTGGATGATAGTTCATCCCTGGACTCTCTGTTGATGAGGTAAAATTCAATTTCTCAGAAATATTTGAATAAGTTGATAAATTGGATAAAGAGCTGAACTTTTCTTGAAACTCTTTTCAGCCAGAGTTTTTGCTTAGAATATGTCTATTGAACTAGTGCTTTTTCCAGTATTTGCCTTGTCTGACTAATTTAGGCTTCTCTTTGCTCTATATAGTGGCTGAAACTTACATCAGTCTCTTAAACACAAATGTTCAATTTTTTTTCTCCTGTTTCCAACATAGTTTCTTGCTTTTATTCAAATTCTTAAATAATGGCATGGACCATCACACAATGGCTTTGATTCTAAGAAATATCTAGATCCTGTTCTTATTATATTTTGTTTGTTCAATCCAATCCAAAAGTCTTTCCTGACAAAGGTAGTCACTTTTAAATGGGTAAGATATGAATGAAACCTCACCTTTAAAGTTATATTTGATCCTCAAGGCAACCATCTGAGTATCATATTACTGGAATTCTCATAATGTATATGCAATACTTGACTTATAAGATCTTATTTGATTCTCACCTAGGTACTATAAGTATTATTTTCTGCCTAATTTACAGATAAGGAAATGGAACTTAGAGATTCATAAAATCATAGTGGTATTTGTGTAAGAGACCTTGAAGACCATCCATTCCAATTTTCTTATTTTACAAATAGAAATATATATAATTGAACTCTGGGGAGGTGAATTGACATGTCATTGAAGTCATCCAGACAGTAAGAATCAGAGGTAAGAGTTCAACCTGGTTTCTGTGACTCCAGAGTCAGTAATCTTTCTGATATACCACATTGCTTCCAAGTGAAATGACGTATCAATCATCAAAACCATTTGATACTGACTAAGAAACAGTGGGGGATCAGTGCAATAGATCAGAATAGACCACAATCATTAAGACCTATAGTGAGCTAGAATTTGACAACACCGCAAATGCCAGCTTCTGTAATAAGAATTCACTATTTGACAAAAATTTATGGGCAAACTGAAAATAATATGTCAGAAACTTGGCATAGATCTAAATCTCACACCCCATACCAGAATAAGATCAAAATGGGTACATGATTTGGGCATTAGGGATGATACCATAAACAAATTAGAAGGACAAGGGATAGTTTACCTATCAGATCTTTGGAGAAGAGAAGAATTTATGACCAAAGAAGAACTACAGAACATTATGAAAGACAAAATGGACAACTTTGATTATACTAAGTTAAAAAGGTTTTACACAAACAAAACCAACAGAACAAAGATTAAAATGGAAGTATAAAGCTGGAAAAATATCTTTACAGGAAGCATTTCTGACAAAGATGTAATTTCTATTATATATAAAAAACTATATCAAATTTATAAGAATGCAAGTAATTCCTTATTTGATAAATGGTCAAAGGATATGAAGAAATGAAAGCAACATATAGTCATATGAAAAATTCTCCAAATTACTATTGATCTGAGAATTGCAAATTAAAACAGCTCCAAAGTACTACCTCACATCTCTCAGATTGTCTAAGCTGAGAGGAAAATGTAATAATAAATATTGGAGAAGATGTGGGAAAACTGGGACACTAATGCATTGTTGGTGAAGTTGTGAATGATCCAACCATTCTGGACACTGATCTGGTATGCCCCAATAGCTATTAAACTGTGTATACTCTTTAATCCAGCGGAGGCCCTATTTGGTCTGTATTCCAAGGAAATCATAAATGATGGAAAAGGACCCACATGTGCAAAAATATTTGTAGCAGCTCTTTTTGTGGTAGGAAAATTTTTGAAAATGAGTAGATGTCTCATGTGTGGAAGGGCTGAACAACTTGTGGCATATGAAGATAATGGAATATTATTGCTCTATAAAAATGATGAATAAGCTGATTTTAGAAAGATCTGGAAAGATTTACAGGAACTGATGCTGAATGAAACAAGCAGAACCAAGAATATGTTGTGCACAATAACAGCAAGAATGTGTAATGATCAACTATGAAACACATGATTCTTCTCAGTGGTTCAGTGATCCAAAGCAATTCCAATAGACTTTAGACAGAAAATGCCATCTGCATCCAGAAAAAGATCTGAGATTAAATGTAAATCAACACATGTTTTGTTCATTTTTTTTTTTGTTTTTCCTCTCCCATTTTTTTTCCTTTTGCTCTGATCTTTCTCTCCCAATATGCTTTATAAAGTAATGTGGATTAAAATAAATACATTTTAAAAAAGAAATGACTTATCATTGATCAAAAAGCTAGGGTAATAACCTTTCCTAACTTCAAGTCAAGCATTTTTCTCTAAAACACACTTCAATCTGCAGGTGAAAAAAAGAACAGAAAACAAAAAACAAAAACAAAACTTCAATTCAGGGAAACTATCACTGAAAAATCATGAAATGGAAGAAGTGAACTCCAAGCCACCTTTTTTATCCCCCCTTCCAGGGTTCTTTCCATTTCATTTTATTTCTTCTAAGACATTCTTTTTGTACTAATTTGTTCAACACACACTTGAGGTACTGCTATGCTTCAGCGATTGCCCCAGTATAAATATAGAGAATCACAGAGTAGGGGAAACAAAAAGCTAGCCAAACATTAAGGGAAGTTTGTTGTATGATATTTTTAAATTAGTGATTTCTTAACTTTTTGCTACAGAAAATCTCCAAATATGCCTGAGTTCATTCAATCTTCATAAATGGGAGAGTGGGTAAGAGCATTGAATTTGAAGTTAGGAAAACCAAAGTTTAAATCTGGTGTCAGATATATAGTAGATTTGTGATCTTATATATATCACTTAATCATACTCAGGCTAATTTTCCTTATCTACAAAAAAGATATAACAATAGACCAAAATCACAGGATTATAAGAAGCAAATTTAATAACCAATTGTAGGATCTGGAATACCCTAAGAACTCTGGGGAGAACCTAATCTCTAAGGGGTAGGCTAATTGTTCCTAGAAATAGGCAGGGAATTCCAATATTCAATTCCAATATAAGTGGCTCAATAATTAGATGAGTAACTTACACAGGGGCTGTCTGGGGGCAGTCACTAGTCAATTCATTGGATCTCCAATATCCATCATCCAGTCTGGGGTGACAGCCAGACTATTAAGTGGATCCCCACCAAAAAAACCACAAAAAGGTCCCAAGATAATTATAGAAATCAGACAAAGGAGGAGGAGCTATAGAGCATCATGCATACATTAATGCAGTCCAGCTAATAATTTGATTTATTGCTTGAGCACTGGGCCTAGTTCCAGAACCCAGGTTCAGTGCTAGTGCAGGTGATTAGATGCTCAGACATCCAAGGTGTTATTAGGATATAAACTCCTGGAGAACAGAGGTTGGTTTTTTTATTATTATTATTATTATTATTATTATTATTATTATTATTATTATTATTATTAGTTTGTTTGCTGAAGCAAATAAAGTTAAGTGATTTGCCCAGGGTCACAAACTATGAAGTATTAAGTATTTGTGATTGCCTTTGAACTCAGGCTCTCCTGACTTCAGGGACAGTGCTCTATCCACTGTAAAATTTGGGTGCCCCTCAAAGGCTATTTTTGCCTTAGCATATAGCCTCTGAATTCACCTCAGTGCCTCAGATAGTAAGAAATTATTAAAGATTTATGAACTGACTGACTGATTTTGTAGAAGGGGTTTCTTTATCTTTAGGAATCATCCTTGTGACTTGATTGGTCTGGGAAACCAAGGTCTATACTACTGTTTTGACTTTTCTACTCTGGAAGCATAAAAGATCCCACTATTGGAAACGAGAATTGATGCTTTAGTGGTTTTAATAACCATTTCTATTGTCTGCTGGAGATGCTTTTCTAACCTAGCATTGATGATTACTGTGATTAATGTGAAGTCAGAATGGAGCAGCATTTGAATTTGACTAAAAATTATATCTTTTTAAACCTAATTTGAAGTAAAATTGTTTTTATTACATTTTGTAACCCATGAGTACCTCAACTACTGGATTGTTCTGATCTAGGTCTGGCTTTGAATGCCTACATTGTTATGATACAATGGAGTATTAAAACATTTCATATGCCAAATTTTAATAAGAATAATTATAACATGAATAAAGTACTTGACAGTTTCTACAAGCACAAATATTCCATCCTTAAAATGACCTTGGTAGGAAGAATTAATAGATATTCATCTTCAATTTATAGATGAGCAAAGATTGTCATTTGCTTCAATGATCCTCCATTTCTGGAATTTACTATATCATTTAATTTTCACAGAATCCTTAAGTGTTTATGAAATACAGTTTGTGAGTTACCACTTACTCAATTACCCAAGTTATTTCACTAAAATTGTAGGTCTTTGTATGCCATTCCCTACTCAAAAAAAATTATGGTACTTCCTTATTATCCTGGGTTCAAATAAAAACTCCTTTATTTGGCATTTAAACCCCTGGGGGTAAACTATTTTTTCCCCACAAACAGGGTCCTCCATTTTCCATCTTCACAGTTTTCCTCTGGCTTTATCCCATCATTGAAATTCTTTCCCTCCTCACCTCTATGCTTCCTTCCTACACATAATTCAAATATAACTTATGTGAAATTTTTTTCCTAGCTGTTTTAGTTGTTAGTATAGTCTCTAGCTCTTTTTCAAACTCTCTGTCTTCCAGCTGCTTCCCTATTGCATATAAATATGGCCTGTCCATGCCAACTATTGTCCAATATTTCTCTTGTCTTTTAAGATGAATTCTTTTAGGAAGCCATCTGCAATTAGTGCCCCAACTCTCCTTCCTGTTACTCTCTTTTTAATCCTCAACAATATGCTTTCCATCTTTATCATTCAAAATTGTTCCCTCCAAAGTTAATAAAGATGTCTTAATTGCAAATTTGTACGCCTTTTTCTCAATTCTTATCCTTCTTGGATTCCCTGCTTCCCTTGATACTGTCAATCCAACTCTTTTCTCTAGGGGTTTTTGGGACACCATTCTCTCCTGGTTCACTTTCTACTTCTCTTACAATTCATCAGTCTCATTTGCTGGATCCTCATTCAGGCAATTATGAGTGTCCCACAGGACTTTATTCTGGGTCCTCTCTTCTTCTCCCATTTTATTATTTCACTTGGTTTTCTCATCAGTTTCAATAGATTCAATTGTTATCTCTATGCCAATGCACAAATCGCCTTATCTTCCCATCTTCTTCTTCTTCTCCCATCTAAAACTTGTCTCTTCCTACCTTCTCTATTACTGTTAAGGGTATCACCATCCTCCCAGTTACTCAGACTCATAACCTACAGTCATCTTTGACTTTTCACTCATAACTAATCTGTTGCCATAATCTGTCAATTTTACCTATATAACATTTCTCACATAACATTGTACTCTGTTATCTGCTCTCACATCATCACTATACTGGTCCATGCTCTCATTACCTCCCAACTGCATTACTTCATCTGAGTGCTGGTTAGTCTTTCTGACACAAATCTCTCCTCACTCCAAAGTAATCTGCCCCTTTAACTCAGGAAATTCAGTAGCTCCCTATCACCTCTAGGATCAGATATTAAATCCTCTGTTTGGAATTCAAAGTCATTTATGACCTGCCCCAATATTTAAATTCATATTACACTGTGCAATACCATCCTCTTCTTCAATATGCTCTATTACTCAGTGACATTGATCTCCTTTTTATTCTTCTAATAAACTCCATTTGTTAGGAACTCCATTTCCTGACTCAGGGCATTTTTACAGATAGTCTCTCATCACTGGAAAGTTCTCCATCATCTCTACATCCTCATTTCCTTGACTTACTTCAGCTCCTAACTAAAAGCCCATTTTCTACAAGAAGTCTTTTCTAGGATCCCTTAATTTGAATGTTATTCTACTGTTGATTACTTCAAATATATCAATTCCAACAGAGGTAATGAATGGTGAAGAAAAAATATTTGGTGGATGTGAGGAACAACATAAAATGTATGTGAAATTGATATCTTCTGATAGCTATAAATTTATTGTAAAAAGGAATCATATTTTAGTATCAGGACCAAGGAATGCTTATTAAGTGGGCCAGGTCAGTTTGCTGATAATGAAACCAGTGAGAATAATTTTGGAGATATTTCATCACACGTGCTATCAAAAACATTCATGTATTTTACCTACAAGGTTCACTACACTAACAGCTCTACAGAGATTGCTGAATTCCCAATTATACCTGAGATGGCACTGGAACTTATGGCTGTGAACTTCTTGGTTTATTTAATTAAATAAATTATAATTTAAAAAGGTGTTTACATATTTACATAGCTGTTTGCATATTGTATTTCCCATTAGACAGTGAGCTCTTTGAGAGCAGGGACTGTGTTTTGCCTTTCTTTGCATCTCCTTTGCAAAGTATTAAACAAATGCTTGCCTTTCTTTACATTCCCATTGTAGGTATTAAACAAATATTGATTGATTGACTATTGCACTACCCCTAAAAAAGACACTTTACATCTATTTTGTACAGTTCTACATATGTACATTCTCTCCTCTAGTTGAATGTAGATGCCTTGAGGGCAGAGACCATTTCACTTTTGTTTTTGTCTCATTAGCAAACAACAGAAGCTTAATAAATGCTTCTATATTGATCTCTCTCCATCACATTATTTTAGTTGTTTTTCTTTTCACTGCTTTGTAGTTACTTTTTTGCATTCATATATGATCATAGAGTGAAAATAAGAAAGCCAACATTTATGAAGCATCTATTATTATGTACCAAACATTGTGTTAAGAACTTTATATATCATATGCCATATATACATACTCACACATATTCACAATAATACTGATTGAAAAAGGATAAGTGCTACTGTTTCCCCCATTTTATCATTCAGAGAGACATCCAGGACCATCTCCAGTCATCTTGATCTATACATTACCACTGGACCCAGCGGCTTTATAGGGTAAAAAGGAATGCAGATGACCTTGCACAACACTTTCTCACTTAAATCCAATTCACTTGCATATCATGGCATCACTTTACTGATGTGTCTCTTCAAGAATGAAGGACAGACTGTGAATAAAGCTGACCTAGAATTGGTCAATTGGAACACTTCCTTTCTCCCTTCCTTCTTTCCTTCCTTTCTTTTTTCCTTTCTTCCTTCCTTCTATCCTTTCTTTCCTTCCCTTCTTCCTTCTTTCCTTCCTTCCTTACCTTTTTTCCCTTTTTCCCTCCCTCCTTCTCTCCCTCTGTCTACATAAGGTACTATACCCTTAGCTACAGATGCTCTTAAAACTGACACCCTTAAAGACCTTACCTTAAAAAGGCCAAGGCTTCCCATTTCATTCTGGACCATTTGTAGTCATCCTGATCTACATTTGATCACTGGACCCAGATGACTCTGGAGGGGAAAGTGAGGAAGGTGACTGATGGAATTCATGGGAGCTGTTGTAATACATGGGAGCTACCTGACAGTGGCTGCTGCAGATCAAACCCCGAATGGCTCTCTTCTTGTAAAAGGATGATCCAAGGAGACTGAGAAGCAGTTGCTGTTCTCTGACTCCTCTGACTGAGAGGCCATTATGTCTGAACTTCCTCCTCTTCCCTCTGTCTCCAATTTATCTCATTCCCAGTCTTCAACACCTGTGTCAGCAAAGGCTACCTTGTAACTCCTTCAGATGCTATGATCCACAGCTGTGCAGGCTCTTGGAGAATTGACCTGCCCCTTAACAGGCGACCTTGCACAGTTCTCCCTACTTAAATTCAATTCATGTGTAAGTCATGGCATCGCCTCTCTGATAACATGGTCTTCTTTGAGAACAAAGGATAAATAACAAACTTATTCAGGATACCTAGGTTTATAGAGGTTAAGGGATTTATATTTTAGAGATTTATGTAGATTTATATACTTAGTAAGTGTGTGAGACTGATTTGAACTCAGGTCTTCTTTACTCCAGATTCAGTGTTCTATCCACTGCACTATCTACTTTCATCTGAGTGAAAGAGAACTCAGAGATGACTGTCTAACCCACTTCATTTTCAGATGAAAGAATTGAAAATTAATTACCCATGACATTTGAAAGACGTGATCAAAGTCATCCATTCAGGAACAGTGCTGTGATCTGATGCCAGGTTTTCTTATTCCAAATTTCATGTATTTTTCGAATGCCTCTTTTTCTCTTTATTGCTGCCTCCCAGAAGAATGGAAGTTTGAGCATAGAATCATAGATCTGGGGTCAAAAGGAGCTGCAAAGGCCATCTAGTCCTTTTAAAAATAATGAAACTGAATCTACTAAAGAGTAAAGACCCTTACTTGAGCATATTAGTAATAATCAGATTCACCCCAAACCACTGCTTATACCACTGTACTTTTTTCTTTCCATTTAAAGTCAGGTATGAAGAAAAGCCTGAATACTCAAGTCACTTGTATTTCAAGCTCTTGAAAAAAATGTTAATTAAAATAACTGGCAGAGTTTATGATTTATTACTAAGAATATTTCCCTTCCAGAAAAATGTTTGCTCTAAGGACAGAGGAAGACTAATATCAAATGTGTTCTTTTATAAAAGTGAACAAGAAAACATTTTTTTGGCCACCTGGTACTTGAAGCATTCTCTCTTTTATCTGGATATAAATTAATGGGAATTGAAATATGATCTAAATAACTGTTCACCAGTTTGCCCCCTATCCCAAGCAATTTATCTGCTATTTAAATGTTGATGTCAATGAATCCATTCTAATTATAGTAGATCTGGAGGTTGAGAAGCTTCTTCAAATCCCCCTTGATTTGTGTTCCTTTTCCACTAGAGCCAGACTTGGGCTCTAAAAGTTAATAGCTTAAGCCCACACAAAGTGTTTAGAAACAACCTCCATAAAAAGGTGATCATCAGTAGGGAAATGGAATAAGAAGTGTTTTGAAAAGGCAAGTGTAGCTTCAGAGACTTTGATCAGCTTCCCTACATAATACTCTGTCTCATCATGGACAATATTCATTTCAAGGCACCACAAAGACTGGACTATTCACAAACTATACCTTAGAAAAAAACATTGCTTTGGTCTCCTATTTTTGCAGGCAACATTCCATCCCTGAATCAAGTCTTGAATTAATTATTTCAAAGCCATGACTTCATTTCCAGGTGAAATAAATGTTTGGAACAGTCTGAGTTTCACTCCTTACCTTTCCTTCACTCCAAATGGAAAAAAAAGGTCCTTTGAGTCTTGTTCACAATTTATGACATGATATCTCCAATGTTAAAAGTATTTCCGCAGGCAAATCCATGGTGTTTATGGATGCATTAATGGCAGAAAAGAGCTGAAGGGTCCCTGTTAGAAAAGCCTACAGTAACTACTTTAACAGGAGTACTGGGTGTCATCTATAATTCATGCAAGTATATTGAAGTTTTCTACTGCCATCCAAGAAAGATGGCTTCTAAGCTGTAGAGTACAATAAGCCAATATTCCTTATAGAGGTCTCCATGTATTTCCAAAAGACTTTAAACAGATCATTTCCCTGCTTTGATCCTTACTGTACTATATGATGCTTTTAGAAATCATAGATTTTCCACCTATTAGGTATTTAGGAGGATTGGTGATCATATCAAGTAAAATCTTCATCTCCTGTAGATTTAATAATTATCCCTAATAAAATTCAATTCATGCATGTATATATGTATATTTATATAAACACAATATAACGCATGTCTATATAATTCACTATATGTACATTGTGTGTATTTACATAGGTGTGTAATGTGACATATGTGGTGTATATCTGTGTATCCCTCATCTTCCTTCTGAGACATCATCAATTGACTATTTGACATTTCTAACTATTTAACATTTCTCATAGTCATCTCAGAATCACCAAATTTGAGATTTTGGAGGAACATAAGTGGCTATTTAGTCCAATCCACATATAAAAGAAAACTCAATATAGTACCTGCTTAATATAGCTAATTTCTGTTTAAGACTTTTAAGAAGAGGAGTGCCCACCATCTTTGAAACTGTCAATTCTACTTTTAGCTATCTCTGATAGGTAGGTATTTTTTTTTATGTCCAGTATTTAAGAATATTCAAAACATAATCTAATGTCTTTCTCTACAAACCCACTGGTGTTTCTAAGTTCTCTATATTTACCAAGGGCAACACCATATTTTTAAGTACTTGGGTTCATAACCATAAATTCATTTTTAACCTTTTTTCTAATGATAGCCATTTTCCAAATTATGTTGATTCTGTTTTTGTGGAATATCTTGTATCCTTTTCATTCTTAAAATACACATAGTGACCATCCTCTTTCATTACTGTATCACTAACAAGCAGAACCAGGAATATATTGTACACAAAAACAGCAAGAATGTTTGAAGATCAACTATGAAAGTCTTGGTTCTTCTTGGTAGTTTGATGATCTAAAGCAGTCCCAACAGACTTTGGACAGAAAATGCCACCTTCATCCAGAAAAAGAACTAAGGAGATTCCATGTAAATCAATACATGTAGTCCACTTCTTTTTTCTGTTTTTTTATCTCTCCCAAGGTTTTTCCATTTTGTTCTGATTTTTCTCTTCCAATATGATTCATAAAGCAATGTGTATTAAAAATAAATTACTATATAAGAAAAATATCACTTTTCATCTGGCCAATTTCCATAGCCTTTTAATTTTGTCTCTGACTCTGGGCTCTATTCCCTCTAATCCATCTGTCATTCAAGTTTGAAACTGATATGATGAATGTATAACCTGACTACATCACTCCCATGTTCAAGAAGTACCTGTTGCCTGACAGGGAAAATGTAAATATCTCTGTTGGTCATCTGAAGTTCTTCAGAATCTGTTTCTAGATTTATTACACATTGGTCCCAAACAACAACAACAACCAATTTCCGTCCTCAAAGAGTTTATATTCTAGGGAGAGGCTCCAATATGTACATAGATAAATGAATACAGATTATGCACAAAGTAATAGAAATTAATTACAAAAGAAAAAAAAAACATTAATAACTAAGAGCATTTTTACTAGCTTGATGGCATAGAAGTTATGTTTGAAAGATTTTTTTTTTTTAACATTGTTAATTCTGTGAATGATTTTGAGTAGTTTTTCAAATGATTGTTAATAGTTTGCATTTCTTCTTTGGAAAATTCTTTGTTCATATTCTTTTAAAGGATAATTAAAACATACTTAAAACCCATAAAATGTAATGAAGGTATACCATAGTCAAAGATAGTTGTGAATTATAGTTACACGTCAAGGAAAAAAATAGAGAAAATGGTATAGCTTTGGGGAAGAGTTAGGAAGAAAAGTGGTCTTAGTTGTTAAATTCAACATTTGCTCATCTTTTTATTATTATTTTCTAGTTCCTTTCCTAAGTTCCACAGCTCATGCTTTTTCATTATTCTAGGCTCAGAGTTCATAGGAACACATTTTAATTTGACATTGAAGCTTGGACAATGGACTACTCTACCTCTTATTGATTCTTCAAAGAGTTGGATCCCTCACAAACACATACACATGGTACTCAGAGTCCTAACACAATGTTCTGGCTTGTTTCAATATCTTTGACTGGATAAAACACCATGATTTCTAGGCTTTGCATATTCTTTTCACCTTATAATATCTATGTAATGTTTAGAAATCTCTTTGGCTATTAAAGGGAGGAGTGAAAATTTGTATAAAGTTCAAGGGCTGACTGCTATGTGAGAGAATAGTGAATAAAATTAATGGATGACTTTATTCAAATAGTGTTTTTTTTTGATTGCTTGTTTCAAAGGCCATCTTCCAAGTAAACTATTATCAAGTAAAATGAATTTTATTTTGCATTGCTTTCAGTTGGGTATAGATCTTACAATTGCATCAGGAATCTTAAATTTGATGTTATCAATTTGGGGAGTGAGGGAAATATACAGGGCCTAATAGTCCTGTGATAGACCAGGAGTGTAGAATACTATATGCACCATAACTTATGATTAATGATATTGTTTAGGTTTTACTTAACTATTGCTCAGAAGTTCTATAGGAAGAGATAAATAAATAAAAAGCGAAAATGATGAAGAAATAGAAAGAAATAATAAAACATTTTTTTAAATTATCATCACTGGTATTAATCTTTGTTATCCTGGATATACATTTGGTGTCCACCTCCAGAAACTCAGAATTTCATTCATATCATAATTTATCTCATAGCACTTTTTTCCCTACACCAGTGAAACTCAATAGTTCTTTGACTTGGGTAATTTTTAATTAAAGAAAGCTAAAACAAATGTACTAGGTTTCCTAGTAATATAAATGGTGGAAAGACACAGCCCTGGAGTCCAGAAGGTGCCATTAGTGTTCAACAGCTTGAGGACAGCTCCTTGTAGAATTATGGATGCAAACCAGTTGACTCCTGACTTTAAGAAGCAAAGGACATCAGCTGTCTAGACATGATCAGATAGTAAAACCCAGGAGGTCTGCAATCTGATCGTTGTGTTTCCCTTTCACCAAAGTAAAGAGGCGCCTGGCCATGCTTGACAGGCTGCAGACATAGTGATAAGAGCATCCAAAAGTATTGCTTGGCATCTTACGATCCTGTCTCCAAGAATTTTATTTCAGAACCTCTCTTTTACACTGTGCATTTGTATATGTGTGAAGGGAGAAAAGGTGATTATAAGGGGGATAGAGAAATCTTGTATCTTTTTCCCTCCCCCAAGGCAGCAGACACATTACATACAGATACTAAAACCATCTCAGATTGATTCTAAGCCACAATGGTGAGACAAAACAACAGCATATCCAGAAAAGGAGGTGAAATACATCCACAAGCCTGACATGTTAAACGTCACCATTCACTCACTGATTTATCTTTATGGATGGCAAATTCAGACTTAACTCTTTATTTACACTAACTAATGTTTTTATTATTAGTATAAAATCTATTTAGGGTCAACAGAGTGTTTAATAAAATATTTCCCTTGCATTATCTGATCTCTTAGCCTTTCAGTTGAGCTGATTTCTAAATGGCTAAATATATTAATATTGTTCAGAGACAGATGGATGTGGTCTTATATATTGATGTATGTTTATTTTAGATTTGTGATTTAATTGATATGTCAATTTCTATATCTTCTCAGTCTCCTGGCTGCCTATTTTATTTAATTGATAATAGATTCCACTTTAAGGATGAACTTCAAGGGTGAATTAAAGTCAGCAGGAGGTTGGGTGGGGCTGTAAAATCTAGAAGTGTAATATCTTCAGTTTCTACTAGATGGAGAAAAGGGATTTCATCAGAGAATGGGGAATGATGCTGTTCTCACATGGTATGAGTATATGACTAGCCTTGAGAATGAGCAGCTAATGACTTTCAGGAAGTTAGTTATCTCAGCTGGAGGAAAGGAACACTGGCTGGCTGTATGGCAAAAGCTTAGGCAATTTTCCTAGGATTTTTCTTTTACAATTTGACAGCCTAAATAACCCAATCATCCTAATGTTCAAAAATGGAAATCAATATTTGGCTAATTCTACTTTATGTGCAGTGCACTTCAATGCTCATTAACTCCATCACCAAAATTTTTAAGTGATAGATACATCTCCAAAAGGCACCTCAAAAGTTGAATAAATCATAAATTTTAAGTTGGAAAGAACCTTAGAGCTGAACAAGCACATCCCTTTCATTTTAAGGATGGGAAAATTGAGGTTGAGAATGATCAATTTACAGACCAAGAGTTGAATAAGTGAGAAAGTATAACATTGGGATTTGAACATAGGACAAATACTTCCTAATCCAGGTTTTTTTTTCCTTTGTTTGTTTTTATCCCATTGTAAAATACAATGAATGTCACATCTCTATTTTCCAGTGCTGTTATCTCCCTGATTTTATTTGACTCTATGTTGTCAAGAGAATCATGATGGTACATGTGAAAGAGAGTTGATTTCTGAGTCAGGAAGACAGAGGTTCAAGTACTGCTTCTATTATTTACTAGGTATATGATCCTAAGCCGATAATTTAATCTCTCTATGACCCAAGCATCTCTCTGAGACAATAAGTTGAAAAGCAGGCACTAGTCTTTATTGGTGAGAAGTTTCATAATCTGGAATTTCACTATATTAATGGAACTATAGATCAGATATCCTTTCCCCCGACAAAACTGTCAATAATAAATGATTGTTCTGCACTTCATAGCAGGGATTCTTAACCATGAATTTCTTTTATAAATTATTGGAATAGCTATTTCAATTTAGTTGGTTTCTTTTGTAATTCTAAATGTTTCATTTCAAGATTTTTTTGATTTATGGAATAAAACACATAGTATTAAATATATTCTTAGAAGAAGGGGTCCATTAGTTTCCTTAGAGTACCACAAAGTTCACTGATAGAAAAAAGTTAACAGTCCCTTACCCAAAACTTCTTACATTAATAACCCAATAAATGATACAGAGCATCCTATGTACATTACAGACATGTCTCTGGTGCCTTCCTTGGTTGCCTTGGTTTCTTGCAGAAAGAGCCAGCTCCCATCCAGACAAAAGAAGGAAACTAGAACTCTCCAGTCCTGACTCCATGTTCTAAAGTCAAAAGCCAAAGATCCTCATAATATTAGTTTTAAAAGTTAGTTAATACAATTGCCTGAAGAAATGATATCTATTGCTCATGGCCACACAAGTTTGAGTCCTTCTAACAACTTTTAAAATGCTCTAATTGAACTGCCTGGGTACAAAGGAATTGCTTCTCTCTGAAAGAAAATAGTTTGCAGAATTACAAAAATTGCATCTCAGAAAGGGAATGTATGTGTGCATGTGCTCATGTGTGCGTGTGACACACATCTGGGGATATACACATATGTAGATATGCATATATACGCATGTATATTTATATATCATATCTTTGCAAGGTTTTGAAATGTCAAACTTTTGAGTGCTAATTTAACAGATTTATATTACAATGCTACTGATAGTCAGCCACGGGGTCTCCAGTCATTTTTCACAATAAAAATACATTTCTAACTGTGATTGGAACTTCACAGTGATTGGATGGGTGTATTTACCATGCATTTATGTGTATGTGTGTGTTTTCCCAAGTAATACTTTGCCTTTGGCGATGTTCTGCAAGGGAGAGAAGAGAATGTGTGATATTAATCAATGTGTACTGTTTACTTTGCAAAAAGAATGTAATCTGGATTAAAGACACACACACGTACACACACACACAATTTTGATTCTTTCTTTATGTATAGGTAGTTGACATTTCTATACTGCTTTAAGGTTTGCAGAGAGGTGTGCATATGTTTTCATGTTTGCCACTCAACAACCCTAAGAGACAGGCATACAGGTAGTATGATTCCTATTTTGAAGGCAATGACAGCAATAAGAATTACAATTTTATGCTACATTGGTGTTTCACATGCCTAACTTATATGATCTTATTTGAAGTAAGCAAAGTGAGGCTCAAAGAAATTACAGTACTTGCCCAGGTTCACATAGTTAATTAGTGTCAAGTGTCTGAATTTGAACTCAATTCCTTCTGATTCCAGGGCTGCTTCTCTATCCACTGTGCCACTAGATGCTTGATAAATATTTCTACACTGATTTCTCCAAGTGAGCTTTAAAGTTTATGAGCTATTTCTCATGGCAACTCTGGGACATAGGCAGTGGAAGTATAACAATATACATTTAACAAATGGGGAGATTGAGGTTAAATGACTTTCTTAAAGACTATCAGTCAAATCTACATTTGAATTCATTTCTGCTGACTCAAAGACACTTTTTCCTTTCCATATTTTTTTACCTTTTCACATTTAAGAAAAGACTGGGGGCATTATTGGAATTGGAAAGAGTTGCCTAGAACATATTGGGATCTAATAACTATTTAGGATTAATTAATAATTCCCTTATACCCAGAAAAGCCTCGATTAACATGTGGGTCATGTGTTGCTATTGTTGTTTTAAGAATGAGGAAGAAATATTAGGTGATCTTGAAGATCTTTTTCAAATTTAAATTATTGTTCTTAATTGTTTTGATTAGTGCTATTAACCCCAACTCTCATAACAGAGAGGACACAACTTTAAATGTCAAACTGAATTGTGACATATATGTTAGCAATAACAAAGATGGGGTTGTTCTCTTCCACTGGGCCCTCAGGATAGATTTGTCTGGCAGAAAGCCAGAGAGCACCACCTCAGCCATTAAATGTTGATGGGACTAAAAGCACTATCACATTTAGGCTTTTATTTTCTTTCCTTTTCAGTTTCTGTTGTGGAGGGCCATGAAACTGGTCTGAAAAATCCAAACCAATCACTGTTAACCAGGAGAAAAGGCTCCTATAAAGGCTTCTGATTTTCTGCTGAGATAATTATTTCTTTAGTCAGTTTGAATCTATACCAATAGAGTCCTGGTGCCTTCTCTTATACAATAAAGCCTTGCACTTCATAGCACTTCCAAAAAAGTCTTAGCACAACCTGGATTCTCTCCTATTATGTTGATGCAGACATGAAAACACCAATTTGGGCTTCTTGAAAAAGTCAGTAATATCCTGACTGTTTAAATAAAGTATAAGTGCAGAATTGAGCCTACCATCACTGCAGACTGAAGCCTCATAGCTACGTTTGCTCTAGAGCTGAGTATCCTTCCCTGTTGTCAGAGAAATAGAGCTGTTGGCCTAAGGGTTCTCATCTACCTCCAGCATCTTTTTTTTTTTTTTTTTTTTTTTTTTTTTTTTTTTTTGTAAATTACATAAATACTGGACCAATAGACTGGATGAAGTTACCAGAAGGATGCTCAAGGTCAGCCTCATCATTTCTCCCTGGCTGCTGATTTTCTGGAATTCAGCTTCATGTTCTTCTGTCTCCTGGAATATTTTAATATTTTACTGAACTCAAATGTGTTTAGGCCTTAGAAGATAGCAGAGAAATAAAATTTTACAGCTGACATCGTTCTTTGTACCTAAACTTTATTACACATTTTATACTTTGTGTTTAACAACACCTGCGTGCTGAAGTTTCTGACATACACCTCTTCTACAGTTATAGAATCATAGATTTAGAGTTACAAGGGATTTCAAAGGCCACCTACTCCAACCTTTTCATTTTACAGATGAGGAAACTGAGTTCCAGCCCAGGAGCATGAAGCAACTTGTCCAAGACCATACAGAAAACAAGTGGCAGAGTTGAGAGTGGAGGTCCTTTATACCAGAGATTATTTCATTGTTTGTATTCATATATGCAGCCTTTGAACAATATCAAGCATATAACAAATGCTAAATATGAGTTTATTTGTCGATGATAGTATTGTATATGTGTGTATGTAACCAATGCTAAATATGAGTTTATTTATCAGTGATATGTGTGTATGTATGTGTGTAGGGATACTTGGAAGAAATAACCAAAAAATCCATCTTTGATTTAGCAGGGCTTTGGAGAGGCAATGATGATTAGCCCAGAATATTTCAAGATAACTTCTGAAAAAACCACTTTCAAAACTCAGGGGGAAGCATGGAATGAGGAAGTCTTGAATTTCGTCTTTAGGTGAAGTTGGGGAAAGAGGAAGAGGTAGTCTAGAATGCGTTTTGTAGCTTTCTATTCTTACAAATCATTTTTGCTATTTCTAAATGTCAGTGATCTAGGACAAAGTCCTCTTCATTCCACCTTAGTTAAGTACCTACCTTGAACTGACATTTCATCCTATGTTAAGAGCTGAACCCTCCTTCTGGCCCTACAGAAGCACTAATTACTAAATTATTTCAAATCCATATGTCTGAGAAGGAAGTCATTTTTTGCCTCCTGGGAGTATGGGAGTTACACACATCTTCCCAGAGAGGTAAGGGTGAGGAGGTGGGTAAAGGGGCAATATGCCAGGAATTGGACTCTATGATGCTTTGGAAAGTCTTTCCCATACTCAAGGAAATTCCCTGTCAATAAATTTGCTGCCAAAACAAAAATGTAAACATTTGATTTGTATCTCAAATCTGTATTAATGATATGATATGGGACCAATCATTTAATCTTTCTTTGCTCAATTTCCTCAAATGCAAAGTGGAATTAATAACCTTTACCCTACAGAATGATTAGGTCCAAATGATATAATATGTGTAAACCTTAAAATACTATATAAATGTTAGCTAGTATTATTATTAAAGTTCTCCATCTCCCCAATTTTTTTATATTTTTCCTTTGCCAAATTTATCTTGCCATACCACAAGCAAGCAGCTCATGAATCATTTCCCAGCTATCTAATAAAATATTAAGTAGCCCATTTACTCATTATGCAGCCCGTCTTTTCTGTCAACAGCTTGCCTTGCCACCCTGCTGAGACCTTTAATGGTATTATTTTATATCAGTGACAGGATGGTGGCTTGCTGGGGAGATCATTAAAATAATAATAATAATGAATGCTTCCCTTTCATCTACCTATTTGGCAAGCTGTTATGAAGTCACTGAGAACAACATAAGGTGCCCAGTGATGGAGTTTCCTTATAATGTCAGGGTGTTATTTAATTAGGGCAAATTTTCTCTTTGCCTAAATTATGTGAATAATTGCAAGTCGACCTCATTCCTTTGAGAGTGGAAAAGTAACAGTAGGGTTTTATGTGATTTAAGTTTGTAGAAGTGGTCACAGTTACTCTAATTCAAAAAGATTAAATATAATAAGTGACAAGAATTGAGAAAGAGCTTTGAAATAAGTTAGCATTTATGATCATTGGCAAT
Organism: Sarcophilus harrisii; assembly: GCF_902635505.1. Lineage (NCBI taxonomy): Eukaryota > Metazoa > Chordata > Mammalia > Dasyuromorphia > Dasyuridae > Sarcophilus > Sarcophilus harrisii. The sequence goes on along the minus strand of NC_045426.1, from coordinate 29,790,675 downwards.
ATTGATAATCTAAGACAACATAAATTTGATAAAAATGAACAATCTCTTTCCCACTCATTCTGGAGATTTGTGCCCTAAATGAACTTTTACTCTTGGTCAATTCTCCTGATTGGTGACTGCCTATCCCGGACTACTAGGATAGGAAGGCCCCTGAGAAAATGCTTCATTTCTCTTCCAACTTTCTGGTTACTTCCATAGCTTCAACAACTAACCTTTACTTCCACACTACCTCTCTCTATTCCCCCATTGAGTTCTAGATTCATGAATCATGAACAAATCAATTCTTTCATTGTTCCTGGATAGGGTGTGCTAATATACTCCCATATATCCCTTCACTGACCATTCCTGTAACTTTAATAAATTATGTTTTTTCCTCTATTTTTCCACTATTGAATTATTTGCTTCCTAGCAAAGAATCGAACAATGAGTAGATGCCTGTCAATTGGGAATGGCTGAATAAGTTATGTTATATGAAGGTAATGGAATATTATTATATAAAAAATGATGAACAAGCTGATTTTAGAAAGGCCTGGACAGATTTACATGAATTGATGCTGAATAAAACAAGCAGAACCAGGAATATATTGTACGCAAATAAAGAAAAAATGTTTGATGATCAACTATGAAAGATTTAGTTTTTCTCAGTGATTCAGTGATCCAAAGCAACCCCAATAAAAATTGGACAAAAAATGGCATCTGCATTCAGAAATAGAAGTAAGGCAACTGAAAGTAAATCAACACATGCTATGTTCATTTCTTTCTTCTGTTTTTTGTTTTTTATCTCTTCCAGTTTTTTTCCCTTTTACTCTGATTTTTCTCTCTCAACATGATTTATAAAATAATGTGAGTTTAAAAAATAAACAAATAAGATACACAAGACAAAATAAAAAATACAAAAACAAATAAATTCAAATAAATATACAAATACAAATACAAATAAATGAATTTTTCCTCTCTAAATATGGAAGCTCCATGAGGGCAGGAAGGAAATGTCCTTACTTTTAAATGTTTATCCCCATCACTTGTGAAATGCTTGAAACATATTAAGTGTTAAATAAATGCTTCAACATTTCCTTGTCAATTCATTTAAGTCTCTGATCTAAGTTCTAGAGATAGAAAAAAATTAAGTTAAAAACAATCTCGTCTCAATGAAGTTTTATTTTCAGTAAAAATATAACATATATGGGTTAATAAAAGTTAATTTAAGGAGAAGAAAGTCATCAACAATTGAAGGTTTCCTATAGGAGATGGCCCTTGCGCTGAGAAATATAACATGAGAAGTTATGTACAATCAAGGTAGGTGGGAACCATCTTGATAATCTAAGACAACATAAATTTGATAAAAATGGACAATCTCTTTCCCACTCATTCTGGAGATTTGTGCCCTAAATGAACTTTTACTCTTGGTCAATTCTCCTGATTGGTGACTGCCTATCCCGGACTACTAGGATAGGAAGGCCCCTGAGAAAATGCTTCATTTCACTTCCAACTTTCTGGTTACTTCCATAGCTTCAACAACTAACCTTTACTTCCACACTACCTCTCTCTATTCCCACATTGAGTTGGAGTGGGGAGTCCCACCCCAAGAATGGTGGGAATGAAGAGAAAGGAATAAATTAGGCATTATAAATCTAGTACTGCTTGGACTGCCAGTTATGCCAAAAGGAAGGAGGAAAGATTTTTCAGAGAAAACACTTTAAAAAGATGCTTAATATCATCCCCAAATAGACCATTTATCTTCTTGGACTTGCCCAGCTCTTGACATGGTTTCCATTCTCAAATGTTGGGGAAGAAATTCAAAGGCCATTTAATTCATTTTTGTTAGAAATAGAATCTTATCTCACATCAGAGAGATCTCTCTAGTGGTCTCTTGTTATGTTATGCATAAATGCAAAAACTCCTAGATATAAATGGTAGTTTGTTGGGGTCATCATTTCAATTTGATGTCTGTACATTGGGTTATACTTGTACCATCTTGTTCGCCATATGACAGTTTGTCAAGGAGAAGAAAGAGCTTCATTCTAGAATTATTTCAATAATTTATTTTCCTCATTTTCTCACTCTTGTTGCTAGGAAATTCTGGTGTCTAATTTAAATTGCTGCTATTGACACATTTATATAATTTAACTCATGCAAATTGTTCCCAGTCTATTTTATTTTTTTTGGTGGGGGAGTTAGTCCAGACCAGTGATTTTATTAATGTGAGGGGAACTCAAAAAAATAGCATTATATAGCTTTTTTTTTTAAGTCACTGCTTTGAAGTCAGAGGACTAGACCTTGAACATATCTAACAAATAAAAAACCAGTGTAACATGATAATAAATTATTTGAATTTTATTGGACTTTGAAGTTTGCAAGGTTCTTTTAAATTATTATTTCATTTTATCCTCATAACCATCCTGCAAAGTAAGTGCTATTATTATCACCATTTTACAGAGAAGGAAAACTGAGGCAAATAGCAGTGAAGTGACTTGCTCAGTGTCGTATGACTAATATGGATTTGAGATTGAATTTGAACTTACTTGACATCCAGAATTCTATACCCTGTGCCACTTCTCTGATTCAATTGTATTTTCTCTTCATTCCCTGATTTTAGTTTCTTCATCTGAAAAATGAAAGGTGGGGATGGAGTGAACTAGAATATCTCTAAGGTTCTTTCTAACTCAAAATCTATGATTTTGAACCCGAAAACTTTACTACTGTTGCAGACTGGCAGCTTACAGTATTTGAGGCAGCTGGATGGATGTAACCTATTTAGAGGGAAGAAGACCCAATTTCAAATCTACCCCCAAGATGGCTTCAGAGTTGTGTGGCCCTGGGCAAAGCAATTAACTTCTTTTTGCCTCAGTTTCTTTATTGTTAAATGAGAGTAATCGTAGCATCTACTTTGAAAGGTTTTTGTGAGGATCATATTGAAATCATATTTGTAAAGCATTTATAGTTCTGGAACATAAAAAACATCATAAAATGTGAGCTATTATTATTATGTGAGCTAGTATTATTAGTACCATTATATATGGTACAATGGAGAAAGCACTGGGTCTGAAGTTAAAAGAATCTGAATTGAAATCTTTCTTCAAATAATAACTATTTGTATGACACTGAGCAAGTAGCTTAAATTTTACTTGCCTTAGTTTTCTCACCTATAAAATGAGGAAAATAATGGCATCTTCTTTGTAGGGTTGTTGGAGGATGAAATGAGATAATAAATGTGAGATATAATAAGTGTTAGTTACTCCCCCTAGTACTGACAGGGTGTGAATCTGTGATCACATAGTCTATATGTCTCTGAGACTTGAACTCAAGTCTTCCTGTCTCCACAATGAGCGTGCCCTTCACTGCATTGTGATGGACAGATAGAAAATATAGATGCACTGACCCCAACTTGAACCCTCCATATCACCAAAGTCAATTATGAACCTGACTCATTTTCTCTTTTCTAAATCAAGCCCACTTGTCAATAAACATAATTAAAAATCACTTCAGCATCTTTCAGAAGTAATAAGAAACTTTTATATTTTTATGCTGGTCACAATGTTATTAACCAAGGAATACTGGGGAATAGAAAGGGAGTGGCAATGTCAAAATCTCCCCTCCACACTTAACTCTCCCCTGATGGAAAAGTCAGCTTATTTGTTTTGTTAAACAGTGCATAATTAAAAGTCAATATCCAGACTCATAATAAAAATCTGTGTAACAAGTCACATTGTCAGGCTGAGGGGAGGAAGAGAAATCCATTAAAACATAGTCTTGTGTAATTTACGCAAAATCAGTAATAAAATGTTTGCTCTCGACATTATCTGCAAAACGCTCTGTATATTACCAAAATAAATCCATATTACTTTGAGTTGGTGGATAAACATCCATAGGCAAAGTTCACTGGGAGGTTATCTGCCTTGTGCTCTGAGCTGAGTAGTGTTATTTAGAGGAGATAAATTGTAGTTTACTTCTTCAAGACTCCAGTATATTGTGTGGAAATGAGTTTAGGCCCCGAGAGAATATCTGTCATATCCAAATAGGAAAGGCTGCCATAATGGGCTATGGCCATTACAAATTGAGCATCACCTTTGTCCTCCAGGGGACATGCAAAGAAGAATCTTAACAATGAAAAGTTCTGAATTGTTCTATTGTTGAAGAAAAGAGATATTCAGTCCTTCAGAAAAAAAAAAAGTGATTCATTCAGTGAATGAATGGTGATGATCTTGAACATGAAGTCACAGATGACAACAATATGAAGGCAATTGTAGAATTTAATGGGCTGGCTCTTTTTTTTTTCCCCTTGCCCTCCTTTGCTGGCCATTCTGTGGCTTTTGGCAATATAGACTTACTCTTCTCTTTTGTTTGTCCTTTTTCTCTTGATCTTCATGGAACTACATTCTCATTTTTCCCACTTCTCCAAGAACCCATTCTCTGTTGCCTTTGCCAACTTCTCATTCTGCTCTCCCCCCTTAATCATGTCTCCCTGTAAAGTTCCATGACTTTCCTTCTCTCTCCTGTTCTGACCTTTCTTCTCTCCTCTCCTTTACTTTCCTCTTTCCTCCCCCTCTCTTTCCTCTTCCCTTTCATTTTTTTTCTCTTCTACCTTTAGATGACTTTTCTGAAATAATTCCCAAATCTCTATCTCCAGTCCCAACTTTTCCCGAGTCCTAACTCCATATTTCTGAGAATCCACTTAATATCTCCAAGTAGTGGATTGTTAACTCAAGTACAACATGTCTACGAAGGACCTCATCATCTTTCTTTACCTGCCCTACAAAGATTTAATTTTTGTCACTAATTTTAACATTTCCATTAATCCCATAATTAAACAATCTGGTCACTTTGAAGTTTTCTTGACCCATTCCTTCTTCCTTACTTTCCAGATCCCATCATTTCTAATTTCACTAGATCAGGCATCTGATCTCTTCTCAACACTCCCAATATAAACACTTTAATTCAAGGTGCTTTCTGTTCTCTGTTAAGCTATTAAAATGGTCTTCCACCTAGTTTTGGTGATAAACATCTGAGAAGGTGAGACAATTTGTGAAATTACAGAGCCAAGATCGAAAGAACTCCTTCCAGGCCAGATATTGGGTTAAATCTAATATGGTGAAATTTAACAGAAAAAAATGTAATCCATCATATACTTGAGTTTAAAATTTACTTCAGAAGTATGAGATGGAGATGTTAATAGTGTTCCTCTGAAAAAAGATCTCAGTGTTTTGGTGGATTTCACGTTATGAGTCAGCAATGTAATTTGGAAGTCAAAGACAAAAATCTATCATTTTTTGTTAGCTTGAGAGAGGCACAGCTTCCAAGAATGAGGTGTTCTGAACTCAAAAATAGCATGCTTTGTCCTTGCCAGATCACCACTGGGATTCTGGATATTCAGTTCTCAATACAACATTTTGTGAAAGACATTGATAAACTGGAAAACATCCAAAGAACGGCAATCACAACAATAAAGAGTTATGAGTTTATAACAAGAGAAGATCACTTGATGAACTGAGAACATTTAACCTGAAAGAAAACAATGAAACAACATTGCTTCCATTGAGTATTCAAAAGTTGTCATTGAAGACTGATTACAATTAATTTTTCTTCAAAGAGCAGAATTGGAAGTGTTATGTATATAACACAAAGAGGCATATTTAGGCTTCATATAAGGAAAATTTTCCAAAGCATTTGAAAGTATCCAAAAAAGTATGTTTCCCTTTAGTGGAAGCCTAAACAATAGTTTAGGTATGTTGATATTACTGCTCTTTTTCAGATTTGGGCCATAGAATTCTCTATCAACTCTGAAATTTCCTGATTTTATTGTCTTCTATCTCCAATCTGTCACCTCTCCAACTCACTCCTCCAACTGACCAAATCATCTTTATAACATACTTATAGGTTCATGTCACTTCTCCAATTGAAAGCCACCAATGTCTCCCTATAACTTTTTGAATGAATTTTAAATTCCTTACCCTGATATTCAGTTGCTGCCATAATCCCACTCCCACCCATCTGTCTGGACTTATTTCATGCTATTTCTCTTCCTATATTTTATGTTCTGACTAAATTGGATTCATCCTGATGTCTCATCTCTCCTTTGTTTACATTTCCCATTATTTCTATTTGTTGAATTCACCCCTTTCCCTCAAAATCTGATTCCACTGGCAGCCTCTCCATAAAGTTTTTGTTTTTTTCTGATCTTCCACAATTGAATATGTTCTCTCCTTGCTTATATTGCACAGATATGACCAGATTAAGGCTTCTTAACTTTTTTTTTCCAATCGCTGTCCCCTTTTTTCTAACAATTTTTATGTGACCTTGGGTATATAGAAATACATAATAATATATAATAAAATAGGTGTACATATGTAATATGTAATAAAATATAAAATATTAATAACAATAATAAATAATAATTTCATGACTTCCATTTTCAATTATGAGGCCTCATATAGAGTCATGAACCAGAGTTCAAGAAACTAGGGCCTAGACTGCCTCAGACTTTTCCCTTCCATATTCTACATTGAATCATGACATCGTATTTGGCATAGATATATGCTGCTATTGAACTTTATCTAACTTTAGAGCAAGAACTACATAGTTTTCCCATCTTGGATCAATGGAATCTAGCACTGACACTTCTACACAGTAGGCAGATAATTAATGCTGAATTAAATTGAATTACTCTTTTAAAGGTTTGACTTTCTGAGCAACTGTATGTACTCATTTTATATTCTCCATCTGGCATGATAAGTCTGAAAAGAGGCTTAAAAAATAAAGTACAAACTCAAGACTACAATAATACACTACCAGGAAGATAAAATATAGAATAGAATAGAGTAGAAATACCTTGAGAGCAAGAAGTGTCTCACTTTTTTGTATTTGTAACTCTGGAATTTAGCATAGTGCCTGGCACAAGGTGGGCATTTAATTAATGCTTCCTGGCTGATTAATTTATTATAATGTACTTAGCGTCATAAATAGTTATATGTATTTGTTGAATTCTTTTTTGTCTCAATATTTATAGTCTTGATCTTATATGGCTGGCTCTGACTTGCAGTTTCTTCTGAAGTCCTTTGAGCTAGAGAGCTCCTGCTGCCAAAGCCACCATCATATATCTTGACAACAAATGAGCTCACATAGCATTTGATATTAAGATCAAAAAGTGGACATTGGTATAGAATCATCAGAATGGTCCATCTGAGAAAGAATGGGAAAAATAATCCAGATATAGTGCTCTGAACAGTTTGCTTTTTCTCAGCTCTGATACTCTAGGATTTGTTTTCTCCTGTCTTCTGTGATGCTGTTTTGTGTGGCCTGATGACTCTAACTCAGTCAAAAGACTTTGTGACATTTTGGTCTCCCTGATATTCTCATGATCTACATCACAAGTGTCTGATATGTTGTTTAATCCACTTTTGATGGATTAGTCCATTGTAGATGTGACATGTCTATTGTAAGGAATCAGCAGTATGAGCTACCAATATTGGTCTTTAAGGTTTGCAAAATTCTTTACATACATTTTGTAATTTGCTTTCACATAACCTTTCCAGGTGGATACCATTATTACCCCATATTTTACAAATAAGTAAAATGTGGTAAAAATAATAATAATGACTTGCTCAGAATCATACTGACCTGGAAGGCATCTGAGGCAGAATCAAAACTCAAACTTTCCTGCTCCCAAGTCCAGAATTCTATTAATTAAGCTACCTGTTTTGTTCAGAAAACACACACACACACACACACACACACACACACACAGAGACACACGCATACACAGACACATAAAAGATTGCATCAAAGATATCTATGACTGGAAAAGGACATGGGCTGATTACAGAGTGTGAAGGATAATAGATAAAGAATCCACACACTTCACATGTGTCCAAACAATGAGAACCAAAAGGATCCCAGAACAGTGTGATGGATTTATGGAAGTATATGGACAAAGATCTACAACAGGTAGAATTTCTAATTGTACTATTGCATAGGAACAAGACAAAAAAACCATTGAAGATTTAAGACTTGATATAGGAACTCCATTGAATTATTTTGATCTTGGATTCCTTTTTCATTCTGTTTAGGTATATTTACTATCATTTACTCAGGGATATTTTATGTGAATGTGGATCATGAAACATCCACAATTACAAAAGAACCCTTATTTCATGTGACCTCAAGGCCAATAAGAAGACATAGTGAATGTTGGCAGACTGTAGCATATGATGCAGGATGATGTGTGGGAGAAGCAGTGTAAAAGACACAATTTAGGACTTGTGGGTTAACCATGAAGTAAGGAGGTAACAGATGGACCTCCTGAGAATTGGACTGGTATCTATACTATACTAAGGGAAATAGAGGCCATTTTAAATACAGAATGGAAGATGGATGGAAAAACAATTATCAAGAATTTCACACTCAGAAGATACATCTGAAGTGCATTTGGCACTAGTTGACTGCCTAAAATGCTTTGTTTCCTTACTGATGCCTCTTGATTTCCTCAGCTTATTTCAAGACTCAGTTCAAATCTCACTTTCTAAAGCAGGCTTTTCCTAGCCTCCCCAGTGGTTAACAGCGTTCCCTTTTAGATCTTTTTCATCTCTTTTGTATATATGCTACATGTAGCTAGATATTTTCATATTGTCTTCCTTTTCCCATTGGAATGTAAACTTCTTGAGGACAGGGACTATTTTTGCCTTTCTTTATATCTCTAACACGTAACACAGTGCTAGAATTATAGTAAGTCTTATATAAATGGATTGTTGACTGACAGAGTGACAAGTTAAGGGAAAAAGCCTGCTGAAAAGATCAAGGGGTTCAATGAACTATTGATGTTTACCTCCTGGGACTTTGCTCCTAGAAACTGGGGCAGAAAAGGGAGGTTGAGTTAATCAATTTGATTCTGTGTAATTAAAGTTCATTGATTCATCAGCTTGCCTTCTTAGGAGCATTAGCAGTTCCCAACTTACAAATGAGTTGTGTTCCAATGGTTCATTTGTAAATGAGGTGTTTGGAAATTGAAATGCATTTTTCCATTGAGGGAAAAAATTATAAATGGCAGGCCGCTTTCCAGACTAGCTCACAAAACTTACTTGGCTCATAATATAGCTAAAATACTCTATATTTGCTATGAAAATAGTATAAATGAATAATTGAACATGAATTTAAGTTCCCATTGTGTTCCAGGCTCCATGCCAGGCTATGATATGCTAAGGATAGGGATAGGGACTGGACTTGTGATTTCATTAAAAAAGGAAGTGTTCAATGAGGAAAACTTAGAAAAAATAATTTTTAAAGTGGAAACTCCCTCTTTGTAATTTAAAGTGTAAGAGACTTGTCTCAAGCAGTGTACTAATAGTATGTCAGTGGGAGGACAATGAACCCAAATGATTCTAGTTTCAATGGCAAACTCTCCAGCCATTAGATCATAATGTATAGTCCCTGCCCTGCGTAACAAAGGAAGACAATAAATACCAAAGAGGGGTAACCAGGGAGAGCTACTTCTATTTGAGAAGTCATGGGAATGGTGAATAATGTCATAGACCAATTGATTACTATGCCCTTTCCAGAAGTAATAATGGTAATGTGAATTTGATTACTGTTTCCAAAGCTAAAGATGAAAAGTGGAATTGGTCATGTTAGTCTATAATCTCTGCTAACAAGGAGGCAGAAGTTGGTGGATCTTTTGAACTCAAAAACTCTGAGTAGTTAAAGCTGACCCAATGTTTGGATTAAACTCATTATCAATAAAGTAAGTCCATGGAGGTGAGGAGCTATCAGATTATCCACAGTGGGTCAAATTGGGTTTTGATCAAAATGGAACAAGTCCAGTTGATAACAGTGGGGTGAATTGTAAGTAGTTCTTATATTTCCAGTCTGCATATGAAAGGGAAGCTTAGTCTTTAAGAAACAAGTGGGATAGGAAAGGGAGGGAAGAACACATAAACTGACATAGGAGATAACATGTTCTGAGTAGATGGATGTGAAATTCTGTCTCTGTCCAACTACTCATGGTAATTAGATGGATTTGTATGCATTAACCAACAAGTTCCTGAATAGAGTTGCAAATTTCAGTACATTAACACCCCATGGGAAGGAGATGTATAGAGGTATAGGTTTTTTTTTTTTTTTTTTTTCTATCTGATGGAGAAATGGAACTTTTCCAAGAGTATAGGGAAGCCATCAATCATCAGGTCATATAACAAGATGCGTAGAAAGCAATATAGTTGCAATACTAATACATAGAAAAATGGTAATCTCAAATAAAGATCAAAAATATATATATCTTTTATCTTTGTATATCCTCTAGCAAAGGACAACACTCTACATATTATAGGCATTTAATAATTATTTTTTAAATGAAATCAAATCAGAACTGAATTCAATGTTAATGTTTTAGGGGGAAAAGTTTAATTACAATACATTAAAAAGGTATATAGCTCCATTATTAACTTCATTTTCCCTCTCTTTGATTCAGTTATTACTAACTCACCTTTTATTTTTATCAATCATGATTAGAGTTGATGTTTAGGCTCAAAAATATGAAAAGAAGAGAGCATCTAAGAGTCAGGAAGCATAACTTCTGGGCCCAAATTTGCAGCCAGTTGTATAATCTTGAACATATCACTTATGTCTGTAAGCTTTAGTTTTTTCATGATAATCTGTGGCTCCAGATATAATTGGGCAAATGTTGAAAGGAGTTTAGGAAGAAAAAAAGTGGATTAAAGAAGATATGTAATTCTGTTTTTCAGAAAAATTTTCTGAGTAATAAAAAACAAAGAGGAAAAAGATAGATCAAAGTAATATAGTGGATATTACTTTTTTAGGTATGGATTAAACTAAGCAGCCATTAAGGTCCTTCCCAACTCTAAAATTATTTAACTGTATGGTTCTGTCATTGTTCATTCATGGTCCACTAGGGAAGAGGAAAGAAGGTGGTGGGGAAAGCAATGTGCCAGGCAGTTCAAAGGATCAGAGATTTAGAGCTTAGAGGCCATTCAGTTCAACCTTTTCATTTCACAGATGAAGAAATTGAATTTCAGGAATGTTAAATAAAGTATCTGAGGTCACCCAACTTGCTCAGGTAGTAATTGACAGGTGAGGTTTTACCCAACTCCTCTCCTTGCTCATTTCTCACTTAGCCATTCTATGTTGGGACTTCTCTGGTCCCCCTTTCCTGCTTTATCCTTTCATCCTCTCTACTTTTCACTTTTATTTTCAGGTTTTCTCTCCCTTAGATTGTAAGCTCCATGAGCACAAGGATTGCCTTTTTGTTCTTTCTTTTTTCTTTTTTTCTTTCTTTCTTTCATTTTTTTTTTTTTTTTGGTATTTGTTTCCCCATTGCATAGCACAGTGGCTGACACATCATAGGCACTTAATAAGTGCTTACTAATTGATTAATTTGTTTGAATTCAAATCATGACCAAATCTTAGTTTTTTTTTTTAAATTTTTTTATTATTTTGAAGAAATAGCAAATAGAAGATGGGATTTAATGGATTTGGAATGTCAAGGAGTATGAGTAGGTAATAAATATGCAACCAGCGCTACAGTTGTATAAATGTATATGTGCATAATATGTATAAATGCAAAAATATTTATGTGTATATTTTGTTATTAAAGATTTGAGGTATATCTGCACACTTTTGGGAGAGCACAGTCTTTACTCCAATCTTTATTTTAGTCCCCATGTCCAAAAACAGCCTTCAATCATAATAACAAATGGATCATTTAGTTGTTTCCTATGAAAATACAAATATCACCAATTTTTTAGGTAAAAGGGCATTGTATATGCCAAAATATTCATAAAGTCCTTTGTTGTTAAAACAAAAATAAACTTGAAATAAAGCACATTGCTGTAATTGGAAATGGCTGAACAAATAGTAGTATATGAATGTATATATGATACTATAAAAATGAAGAATATGAGGACATAGGAGAAATATGGACAGACATATATGAAAGTATGTTAAGTGAAGGATCATAACTTTTCATATAATGTAAGTCTTTGGCAGCTTGGTGAAATCTATGGACCCTTTTCAGAATAATGTATTTAAATTCAAAATATAAAATACATAGAATTATGATGGAAATCAATTATATTGAAATAAAATGCTTAAAATATATATAAAAAACCCAAATCTACATACCCTAGGTTAAGGATTTGTGACATAGAGGGAGGATAGCAGAAACAGGAGAACCAGATTCACAATACCTAGAGATATGAAAATGAAAATAACATGAAAACAAAGATGGCTGTCTAAGAACTATAATTCACAATCCTGTCAGGAAAGAGTTGAGGAGGTTTCTGTCTCTGTTTTAAAGAAAGCAAGGAGATGGTAAATGCAGAGTATCATTACACTGTTATTTGGATCACTGTGTCAATCATTTTTTTCTTAATTTGTTTTTTCTTTCTTTTTTTGTGAAAAGAGAAGAAACGTGTTGTGTTAAAATGCATCAATAAAATTTATTTTTTAAAAATTAACTGATTTTTAAATTTTGGAAGGGAGGAAGGAAAGAAGAATGTAAGAAGAAGGGAAGAAAAAGAGGGAGGGAGGAAAGAAAAGAGGAATGGAGAGAAGAGCAAGAAAGTAAAGAAGGAAGGAACCATTTGAAAGTAGAGAGGGAAGTTTTTGTCATCCATGAGCAAAGCAGTGTTTAAAATGTGATTAAATATTTCAAAAGCTTGGAGTAATTAGTTGTAAATGTAAATGAGCCCATTTCAGTGTTGCTATCAAGCTCCAGTTATGACTATTTAATGTACACTGAAAGAGGTTTAAGTCTCTAAATGAAATGGACTCCTGATAATGTGTTAACAACCTGCTTCAAATAAAAAATTCCAGACTGTACACAGCTCTAAATGCAAGCACAGCACAAGGTCAGTTCTGAATTGTATGTAAGATGTGTTTGTCAGACACTCCTTTGTAAAACTACCCCCTCTAACCTTATTGTCACATGTTTTCCACTCCTATTTTTAGGCCCTGGGAACATTAGGCCTTTCTGACTCTGCTGATGTCCACATGAAAGAATCATTTGTATTTGTTTTCTGTTGAATGTAGAAAAACCAAAATATACATTGGAATGGATTGCAAAACAGTAGCCCCTTAAAGGGTAGTTTGCATTCAAGTGAATGAAGCCATCTGCTACCAAGAGCAACAGAGTGCGCAAAGCGTATGCTAAGCGTTTGTTAAAAATGAAATAAGGGGTGATGGGAATTCTGCAATGTGTCTACACACACACACACACACACACATTTATATATGCACATTTAACCAATTCTGTTCAACAACCATTTATAACATCCATGATATGCAAGACATGAAATTGTCTCGATCTTCTCAGAGCTTTCATTCTCTTGATGTGGGAGGGGGCAAGACAGATCAAACACACACATATCAGTCATTCAATAAAATGTCATTAAATTGATAAATCTTAATGTCAGCAGCTGCAAAGTATGCACAAATTTTCCCCCATCCCTTTTATTTCTTCCTTGTAGGAAGTTCCCCCCATGAGGAAATTCCCATCACAAATGAGAATTAACAGAAGTCCATATGATTTACAGCCTTAAAGATTAGCCTAGGGGTTTTGAAAGGTTGAATTATCATAGCAATCCCAATAACTAGCATTTGTGTAGTATTTATTACATGCCAGATACTGAGCTAAGTATTTTTTAAAATAAAATATCTTATTTGATTTTTGCAAAACCCAGGGAAATTGATGTTATTATTACCATTCTCATTTTTACAATTGAGAAAACTGAGGCAAAAAAAAGATTAAATGAGCTGCTCAGGATCATATCTAGTAAATGTGTCAGGCAAACCCGACCAGATCTGAGTGGAGACCCAGCACTTTATTGCAGCACCTAATTTCACCTCCACTTATATGATATGTTACTTCCTAGGGTTCTACAGTCAGTATGAATCAGAGGGAGAAACTGATTTATAGTGATCCTGACTTATAGTCTGGTTCTTAATGTGCTGCTCCATGTTGTTCAATCATGTTTCTGTCATGTCTGACTATGAGCAGAGATACTGGTGTTCTTTGCCTTTCCTTCTTCAGTTCATTTTACAGATTAGTAAAAGCAAGGTTAAGTGACTTGCACAGGATCACACAACCAGTAAGTGTATGTAGCTGGATTTGAACTCAAGAAGATGATTTTTATGATTCTAGACCCAGCACTTTGTCTACTATGCCACCTATATCCTCCTACTCCATATACCCTTCATAAATATATTTATATTTTTATATACATGTCCTGTTTCCATAAGAGATTCAGTATCAACCAATAGTTAGAGACCTGATCTCAGTATTAGATAAATCTTGGTTCAATCAAATTTCTCGTGCACTTACTGTTTGTGTGAGCCTGGGCAGGTCATCTAACTTTTCAGAGGGCCAGGATACTCTCTACTACCAAAGGATAATGTAATAACATATACTGATCTATATTGGATTTTATACATTGGTGGAAGGAGTTTTGCCACATTCACAGAATCTATATGATCACAAAATATATACTATGAGATGTATACATGGACAAAGACTTATGCATATATATGTAAATTATAATATAAATAATATAATAATATAAATTATATGTTAAAAATTATAAACATATTGATAGATATATAGATATCTATAGAGACATATCTATCAATATGTGATTGAAAATTAATAATTATATCTACACATCCATGAACAAAATCCAAACATCTCTCATTTTTACACTCCAGTGTACAATCACACCCTGTTAGCACATATCTGCAATGTCTACTCTGGGTGCAGAACTCTTACAATTGACACATAGAAGGCCTCATTTAGTCAAGTCTTTAACTACCTCTGCCTTTGATAAATTGCTAAAAACTAAGCTTGTTTCCTAAGTGATTTTTCATAAAGGTATATGTGTAATATATCGTATCTGAATCTCAGCAGTGAGAAAGTACCATGATGAATAAGGTATAAATGATGTACTTAATTCAACACCTCATTCAAAAGCTGCAGACCAGTGCAAATGGGCAGAAAATAGTGAAAAGGAGCTGACATTCAACTGTCACAAACTTCAGAATTATACACAGAGAAGTCATATATGCCATTAATTTCTTTATAAGGGACTGCAAGGGATGATTATGGTCCTCAAGAATTAGGCAAAACTGTGTTGTACGTGGTGTTAGAAAGGTATGAGTTCTAATCTTTCTTCAATATTTTTAAAATTTGTGAATGTGGGCAGACAAGTTATTCATTTTATCTTAGCTTCAATTCCCTTGTCTAAATAAATGTGAATAATAATAGCACTTATCTCTCAGAATTATTGTAAGAATAAAATGAAAAAATGTAAAATGCTTTGAAAATCCTAAAGTAATATAACAGAGTATCATCTTCAAGCATTGTATGCTTCTGAAGTCCTATGGGTAAAACAGACTCTGAGCAGGAAATCCACTTTCTTCTTTAGTCTCCCATTTCCTTCTTTTGAGATATCCTTCATCTATCCCTCTTGGGATAGTGCTATCAGGCTATCCTGACTATAGGCTGTTCTGGCTAGTTAGGATAGATGGATAACAGCCCCTTCATCCATTACCTCAGTTATACCTTTTGCTATGGAATCATCTCATGATTTTCCCTCCCACTGGAAATTTATAATCCTGCAGCCAGCCTCATTCTGTCTAAATCTTCAGGATTCCAGTGAAACTGGAACCAAGACAAATGAATCCTTCTGGGGAAATAGAACAAGGTCTAATTCATGTTCACAGAATAAGTCAGAAGTATTAAATCAAGCCAGAATCACTAAGAATACCAATTCTAAAGGTTAAGACAGGAGGCATTTACCCTAAAGCCAGAAAGTAAGCACAGAATGTCCCAGGGTAAACAAACTACAAAAGGGAGCTTATTTGTTAAATACTAACCACTCTCCCAACCCTTCCCATCACTTCCATCTGAATATCTGTGAGGCATAGCCCTTTATTAGTCATCACCATTCCTCATCTCAACTCTGATGCACTAGCATTGGCCTGAATTGGAACATTTGTTCTCCAAATAGGCCAAGAACCAAATATGATAAACCTATGAAACCTATATGCTAAGGTGCTTCCTGCGGATGATGAATTGTTTCACCACAGAGACATAACATTCGTATTTTAATCAGGGTCCTGGTCAGGTTAGCCTAAAGAAGTTCAGTTGTAATGCCTCAGTTTCCCTGAATTGTAATACCTCTTTTCCCTGCCTCAGTTTCTTTGAATTTAATATCTCAGTTTCCCTGAATTAATATGCCATAACCACCCTCCATTCCTGGCCATTAGGACTGAGAGAATTAGGGTCTCAAAACTCTGGCCATTCTTACATTTCAAAGAGTCCTAAAACTCCAGATTGCTTATCTCAAATGCCTGGATGGTACTCACTATTTTTTTGGCCCAGACTTCCTTTCCTGAAATTATGACTTACCCAGTGCTCTGCCCTCTCCTTGCCTTTGTTTCCATGATAGCTGGAGCCCTATAAAAGCCTCTGGAATTACTTGCTGGTTGCTGGATGTTTTGAGACAAAACATCCATGGGTCCTGTTCAGCTGTTAGTTCAAATTCTTCATTATTAAAATATTAAAAACCTAATCTCTGTCTTGCCTCAGTTTCTCTGACATTACACACTAATGTGAAAATTTCAGAAGATGGCTGGAGACATGTAAGTGATATATCATTTAGCTGGTATCAGAGACCTGTATTTCTAAAATCCACATTTCTTACTACCAGGCCACTGTCTACTCCATTCAAACATTCATTTTCTCAAAAATTACTTCAATTTAAATGAATCAACAGACTATTATTGTGCCATAAGAAACAACAAAAATGATGGTTCAGGGAAAGGAAGGAATATTTATGTAAACTGAAACATAGAAAGAAAACTGAAACAAGAAAACCATAAATTCAATTTTATCATAATACAAAAGAGAAACAATAGGAAGATGGAATGACAAATCTTCACCCCAAACATTAGAGGGCCTCTGTCCATTAGAGGCTCTCTGATGCTTACCCTCTCTTCTAAACTGAAGAAGTTACAATTTCTCAGGACTTCAATTTTCTCATTGATAAAATAAGGCACACAAGTATTTATTAAATGCTTATTATGTGTCAGTTATTGTGCTAAGGGAAAGGGAAAAATTTGAGGGAAATAAAGATAATCCCTGCCTTCAAAGCATTTACATTCTAATGGCTGGTGGGTAAGACATAAAAAGATATTGAAAAGCTAGGCAAGTCCCTACACAGGGTTTGGTGCACAGGGGTTTGGTGGCAAAATCTGAAGAGTCAAAAGCAAAATTGGGAAGTACATAAAGCATGGTTAGCTGGGAACATTCCCAAAATGGAGGCACTGAACAGAACTCATTCATGAGAGAAGCATATCAGCATGATAGAGAAAGAGATTTTCCAATTCTTAAGGAAAATCATCTAAGGAATGGTAGCAAAATCTAGAAAGCCAATATTCTGGGGTTGAGGAGGGTATGGTTGACCTCTAAAGTCCCTTCTAGTTCTAGATTTATGATCCTCTGAGTTTACTTCCCATTTTTTTTTAATTTGTTAGAAGCTTTGGGAATTAAGGGTGTGAAATATTAAATAGGCTCTCAAATATGGACAATGTTTTGACTGGTTCTGTTTAACTATATTTGTTTTAAGGGAGGCATCTAAGGAGAAGAGGTATATATTATAAAATGACTGTGATCCTATAACTATGACGTGAGTTCAGGAGTTAGACATAAAGGGTTATATAATAAACACATTGGGAAAACAAGGGATAGTCTATCTTTCAGATCTGTGAAGAAGAAAGGAATTTATTATGGTCTATATAACTATAGAACATTACAAATGCAAAATGGATAATTTTGATGATATTAAATTAAAAAATTATAGACAAAAACAATGCAGACAAAATTAGAAGGAAAGCAGAAAATTGGGGTGAAATTTTATATTCAAAATTTCTGAATATATAGAGAATTGACATTTATGAGAATGCAAGTCATTCTCCAATTGATAAATGTTCAAAGAATATGAACAGATGATTTTAAGATGAAGAAATTAAAGCCATTTCCAGTCATTTAAAAAGGCTCTAAATCACTACTGATTAGAGAAATGCAAGTTAAGACAACTCTGAGGTACTACTACACATTTCTCAGACTGGGTAAGATAACAGGAAAAGATATTGATAAAATTTGAAGAGGATGTGGGGAAACAGGGACACTAATACATTGTTGGTGGAATTGTGAATTGATCCAACATTCTGGAGAGCAATTTGGAACTATGCCCCATATCAAAATGTGCATGCCCTTTGATCCAAAAGTGTCTTTAATAAGTCTATGTCCCAAAGAGATCATAAAAAAGGGAAAAGAACCCACAAAATTTTGCTTCCCTCCCTTCTTGCTGCCCTAGACAGTAAAATAATCCAATATAGGTTAAATATATGCAACATGTTTATATTATAGCAGCCCTTTTTGTAATGTCAAGGAACTGGAAACTGAGTGCATTCATCAATTGAAGAATGGCTGAATAAGTAATGGTATATGAATGTTATGGAACATTATTGTTCTATAAGAAATGATCAGGAGGGTGATTTCAGAGAGGCCTGGACAAACTTACATGAACTGATGCTGAGTGAAATGAGAACTCAGAGAACATTGTACACAGCTACAACAAGATTATGTGATGATCAGCTGTGGTGAACTTGACTCTTTTCAACATTGAGGTAATTCAGGCCAATTCCAATAGGCTTGTGATGGAAACATCTGCATCCAGAGAGTGGACTATGAAGACTGAATATGGATCACATATATTATTTTCACCTTTGTTGTTGTTTGTTTGCTTTTTTTTTTAACCTTTCATTTTTTCCCTTTCAATCTGATTCTTCTTGTACAGCATAATAAATATGGAAACATATTTAGAAGAATTATACATGTTTAACCTATATTGGATTACTTTGCTATCTAGGAGAAGGAAAGAGGGGGAAAAGAGGGAGAAGAATTTGGAACACAAGGTTTTGCAAAGGTGAATGTTGAAAACTCGCTTTGCATATATTTTGAAAAACAAAAAGCTATTATTTTAAAATGATTGTGGTATAAAAGTCATAAATAAAACATTTTCTAATGACTCATTTCAAAGATATGAAATTGAGACAATCCCTCCATTAATAGAAATAAAGATATTAGGGAAGAAAGGTTAATGAAGGTTAGGGGTAGGGGAAAGATGGTGACTTTAGTTCTCTGTATAGTGAATTTGAATATTGCTGGGGATAATCATCAAGTATTTGGAAATATCTAGTAAGAGAAATAACACTCAGAAGAGAAGTTAGAACTCTGGAGAGAGAGAATACTTGAAATCATGAGTATAGATGAGATCACCAAGGGAAAGCCCATAGAGAGAGGAATGAAGAGGTCTGAGAATAGAATTGAGGGAAAGCCCATATTTAGGCTATAGGAGGAAAATGAACATCAGTGAAAGAATCTTCAGAGAATTTTGAGAAGAATAAGGAGAGTGTGGTAACACAAAAGCTAAGGGAGGATATTTGCAGGAAGGAAATGTCAGATGCTGCAGAGAGGTCAAGGAGGATAAGAACTGATCAAGAGCCATTGGATTTGGCAACGGAAGTATTTATAGTTGTTTCAGTTCTCTGCATGTAGACTCAACATTTGTAGAGACTATTCTATAGATAAAAGATAATGAGAATGGGCAACTTTCAAAATGCGAAGAACTAAAGGGAAAAAAAAAGAACAAAATCAGAGTGAGAATGTGACAGAGAAAGATTCTTTGTAATTTTAGGAGAATTGAATTTTGTTGAAACGTTTGCTAAATTTAGTTGATTTTCTTTAAAAATGGAAAAAAAAATGTTGGGTAGAGGGAATTCTTTTAAAACAACTTATTTAACTTTCTCTACATAGCTGTGATATGAATATCTCAAGTCATATCTCAAATACATTTCCCCAGTTGTTTCTCTAGAAACCCCCTAGATTTGGGGTGATGGATATAATTTTAAAATATAACTGAACTGCAGGGAGGAGGACTGGGATTTATGGCACTTTTAATCTGTGAATTCATGAAGATAGCCATATATTGCTTGTATCTCAACTACAACTTAGATTTTGGTATTCATCAAATACTATAGATGTTACATTAAGAAACTAAATAAAAAAGATATGCAGTTTCTTTTTGCTCTGGAATAGATGTGTGCCAAACTTTAAGAAGTTTCAGTGGTCAAGACTAAATAATTCACCTTCACAGTGTTTTCAAACTCAGTGTATGAATTCAGTGATATGGAGAATTCACATTGAAAAAATCTTTCTAGCGATGCTATTCAACTTATAGTCAAGGGAGCTGACTGGAATACTGAGAAATTATGTCACAGGGCAGTACTTGAACCCAGGTCTTCCTGATACCATGTATGTATATCTATATCTACCATCTATATCTGTATCTATATCTACATATTTATCTATATAGATATGTCTATCTCTCTATGTTGAAAAACAACTAATGCCTTATTCTGTATTTGGAGAGACAGCAGGGATTATGAAAAAAGTAGAGACTAAGAATCAAGACACTTGGTTTATATTATGAGATCTATTATTCACTACTTTTTTATAATGTTGGACTTCTCTATTTCAGTTTCTTAGTCTATGAAATGGGATTATAAATATAGTAAGTAGTCAGTGAGCTTCCTCTTCTGATCTCTCCTGTTAGTATGGTACTAACACTATTTTTTGTCGATGGAATTCATTTCAGCTAGCTAATAAAAACTAACATGGAGTTGTCTTAAGTAGAAAGTTGCAAAGGACTAGTTAGTAATCTAATATTTGTTGTAGTATGTAGAGGGGAGAAACTCTGAAAAGGTGTACTTAAATCTAGGACAGCAGAGTATTTATAGTTAAATACCTACTCAATGTGAGATAATGGTTCTCTAAGCACAAACTTAATGTAATGTAATGATGTAATCAATCTAATTGGCATATACTTATGGTAATATGGGGATGTAATGTTCTACAGTTGTACATGCTCAGTGTGAGATAGTGATGTAATTGTACTGGAATATTTAAAGGGAGTCTCAGACTCAGAACTCTCCCTCAGCCACAGCTCTCAGCCACCTACACAAAAGAAGATGCCAGATTCCAGACTCCATCTTTGACCAGGCATGTGGTGACTCTCCTGCCTCCTTTACTCCTCCACTAAGACTAAGGACTCAGGCTAATCTCAAGGTCTTCAGAGAGCTAGTCCAGAACTTTACAGTGGTATTAATAGTAGTAGTAGCAGCAACAGTTAAAAATAGCAGCTAACATTTCTACAGTACCTATCTTCCAGACTTTGTGCTAAGCACTTAATAAACATCTCACTTAATAATATAACATAAGCACCTTTAGCAAAGAAATTTTTTTAAAAAAAATCTTCCTATTATAATCCCCAGTACTTGTATATAACCTGCACATCATAGATGTTGTTGAATTAAATTGCAAGCTAAAGTTGGAAATAATCTTGTCATTCAAAAAAATAGGAACTTTTTATTTCTGTCTTTGTACCCTTAGTACCTAGAATATTTAGAAAATGCTAAATAAAGGCTTGAAGACTGATTCACTGATAATGTAAACTAACCCAATCAGATTTGTCTTAAGGGTTGTCATAAAAATCAAATAATGTGATAGTTGAAGTCATGGTGATGGAGTATAGGCAGCAACTGAGCTGAACTTTCTCAACATTTTCTTTCAAGCAACTTTAAAATCAAATCAAATTCTGGAATGGAAGAAAAAAAATTAAAAGGCTGAGGTAAAACATTTCCAGTCTCAGAAAATTTTGTTTAATCTTGTTATATTTTAGGTCCTAAATACTCTTCATCTTTTCTTCCTCATCCTACACTAGAGAAGGCCACTATTTGACAAAGATTTACATGTTTTTACAAATAAATGGAAAACCATGTTATGCATACTTATATTTTATATAAAGTTCTTTCTCTGGAAGTATTAGTATCTTCATTTATAAGTCTTTTGTAGTTGATACGAATATTTATTATATTCAGAACAAATTAGAGTTGTTTGAAAAATATTGCTGTTGCTATATAAAATGCTGTCTTAGTTCTGCTCATTTCGCTTTTCATTACTTCAGAAAATTCTTTCCATGTTTCTCTAAAATTAGAGAAATACTTCTCATTACTCTTATTTCTCATTACTTCTTATAGCATAGTAGTATTCCAACGTAATTATTTATTATAATTTGTTTATCCATTTCACAACTGATGGATATGGTCTCAATTTTTAATTGTTTGCCACCATAAATACAATTTTTATAAATGTTTTAGAATATATTTATTTCCTTTTCCCCAGATCACATTGAGAAACACATCTAATAGGGATATTGTTAGGTCAAAGGGGATGCAAAACTTTATAACCTTGGGCATAATTTCAGATTGCTTTTCAGAAGATTAGTAAGAGAGCTCTGAGACACTAAGGTGGTTAGTCCCCACATGTAACACATACTGTGGTAACACCAACACCAGACTTTAAAGGCAATTTCTGTAACTCTAAGCTCCACAGATGAAAAGGTAGTTGAACAACGTATTAGAAAGTAATTCCTGGAAACCTATTGCTGCCAATGGAATCAAGAACCTATCAAAATTACCTTTCCCTAAGTTCTAGGTCACAATTCCCAGGCAAAGAAAAGCACTACCTTTGTGATGTATAGAAAACAATAGTCCTGTTTCTGGTCACAATTTCAGGGCAGAAAAGGGTGCTTCAGATTTCTCACAAGTGAGTAGGAGTCTTGGTATCAGTTCTGAGGCAGAAAGGAGCTCTAATATTTATGTACAAGAAAAGAGAAGAGGCTCAAGTCATAATTCCAGGGCAAAAAGGAATAATACGACTTGTGACCAAAGGACAGCAGGGGTCCTCGTCAGGACAAAAAACAGTTCCAAGGCAGAAACGAGTACTAGCACTTGTGGCTGTTGGAGAGCAGAAAACCTGGTCACAGGTTTCAGAACTTAATAGAAGAGATAGCACTTGTGACTGCAGAGAGAACAAGATATTTTCTGGACAAAGACCAGAGGAAAGGCAAGATGCACTGTGACTACAACTATACTTGGATTGCATCATCTTGGAAATATCAAAAAACTTTAAATAGCTTAAACTACATAAGAAAGCAGCAACCCAAAAGCTAAATCTTGGACTGATACTCCCTCTATCCTGGGAGCAGAGGTCAATTTTAACACACAATTAAAAGTCAAGAAATAGAATGGAAAAATGGACAATGACAAAATTTGATCATAATAAAACTTCAATGGAGAAAGGGAAGATCCAGACACAAATTCAGAAGGTGATGATGTCAAACAAGATACAAGCAAAGCATTAAAGAAAAATGTGAACAAGACACAAGCCCAAACAGGAATTACCAGAACAGGTCCAGAAGAATTTTCAAAACCGAATAAAAAAGAAAGGAAAATTGGGAAAATAAATAATAGTGATATAAAAAAATCTGAAAAAAGACTCACCAGCTAAGTAAAAGAAGATCAAAAATCCTAAGGAAAATAACATCTTAAAAACAAAATTGGTCAAAAGATCAAAGTAAAAGGGAAAAAAAAAAAAGATTCACTAAAGAAGAGAAATTTTTAAACATAAGAATTGTCCAAAAGAAAAAAAAAAGTACAAAAGCTAAATAAAAAAAAAATCCTTAAAAATTAGATAAAGATAAGTTGAAGCTAATGATTCAATGAGACATCAAGAAACAAAAAAGTCAAAAGAATGAAAAATGTGCATATGGGGGGGGGGAGGATTGAAATATCTCATTGAAAAAGTAACTGTCTTGGAAAAAATAGACCAAGGAGAGTCAATGTAAGACAAATTAGCCTATTTGCAAGCCATCATCAAAAAAAGCCTAGCCATCATATCTCAAGAAATTATTAATAAAAACTGCTCAAGTAAGATAACTGTATAAATAAGTATACATCTGTTGGATTTAATGGTTTTTTTTAACATATTTAACATATATTGGACTACCTGCCAGCTAAAGGGAGGAATGGGGGGAAGGAGGGGAAAATTTGGAACAAAAAATTTTGCAAGGGTCAATGTTGGAA
The DNA here is from genome assembly GCF_902635505.1 of Sarcophilus harrisii. Taxonomy (NCBI): domain Eukaryota; kingdom Metazoa; phylum Chordata; class Mammalia; order Dasyuromorphia; family Dasyuridae; genus Sarcophilus; species Sarcophilus harrisii. Next base: position 29,766,627 of record NC_045426.1, on the reverse strand, counting down.
AAATTACCCATGCATATGTTTTGTAAATAAAAAGTTTTAGTAAAAAAAAAAAAGAAAGAAAAAATAACTGCGAGGATATCTTAAATCTAAAGATTAAAATAGAAATTGAAAGTATCCCTTGACCCCCTCCATAAAGAACTAAATGTTAAAATTCCTAGAAATATAATACCCAAATTTCAGAGCTCCCAGGTCAAGGAGAAAAACATTGCAAGAAGCTAGAAAAAACTTCTCATTTAAATACCATTGATCAACAATCAGGATAACAAAATGCTTAACAGCTTCTATGTGAAAAGGGGAGAGGGCTTAGAATATAACATTTCAGAAGTCAAAATAATGATTAACACCAAAAATATTTTTCCCAGAAAAACTGACGTAATCTTTCAAAAAGAAAAAGAAAACAGATATTTAATGAAATAGATATTGACTTCTAAGCATTTTTAATGGAAAAAAAATCAAACAAAACTGAAGAAAATTTGACTTTAAAATAAAAGATTGAAGAGAAATCTTAAGGGTTAAAGTTTACATTCCTGTATGGGAAGATGATAAGTAATAATTCCTTTGAACTTTTTTAATTATTAAGGAAGATAGAAGGAGTATACACAGACATAGGGTAAATATGAGTTTACAGTGATGAGATGGTCTCCAAAAAAATGAGATAGAAGGATGCACTGGGAGGCAGGGGGAGGTAGAGAAAAAATTAGGAAAATTATTTCACATTAAAGTGGCGCCCAACAAAGAAATTGTTGGTTGGGGATGGAAGAAAGAAGGGGATGACAGGCAGACTAGAAAATTATTATCATGAGAATTTGTTTTAAATGGATTAACATAAAAACTCAGTTGGGTATAAAAATTAGTCTTACCCCAAAAGTGAAAAAAATATGTTACAGAGATGAACAGAATTAGAGAAAAATTAGATCTGTTTGCATTGTAAAAATGAATGGGATTAGAAAGGAGTATGCCTTTTTCATTGGTATATGACACCCTTATAAAAATTAACCATCTGATAGGGCATAAAGGCTTCATAACCAAATGCAGAGAAGCAGAAATATTAATTGCATCTTTTCTGCCTAATATGTAATAAAAATTACAGTAAATAAAAGGCCATTGAAACATAGATTAAAATTAATTGAAAACTAAAGCCAAATAGTCTAATTCTAAAGAATAAGTCAAAGAACAAATCATAGGAAAAAAATCAATAATTTAATTAAGGAAAATGGCACCAATGAAACAACATGTCAAAATTTAGGGATGTAGCTAAAGCAATTAATAAGAGAAATTTTATATCTCTAAATGCTTACATGGATAAAATTAAGAGAACAATGAATAAGCATCAACTAAAATGACTAGAGAAGAAAAAAATAAAATCCCCAATTAAACACCAAGTTGAAATTTATGAAATCAAAAGAGAGATTAACAAAATGAAAACAACAAAAATCACTGACAATGTAAGTGAAATAGATAAATAGTTACAAAAGTATAAATTGCCTAGATTATGAGAAGATGAAATAGAATGCTTAGACTTCTCTTGTTTAATCCTATATTGGGGGGAATAGGGGTGGATTAAATAAACCATCATTGAGATCACCTAAGAAAAAATTCCTAGACAAATGAATTAACAAGTGAATGCTGCCAAACACATAAGGAATAATTAATCCCAATATTATTTGGAAAACATAGTCAAAGAAGGAATTCTACCAAATTTCGTATATATATACAGTGCTGATATCTAAACCAGGAAAAGCAAAAACAGAAAAGAAAACCATAGACCTATTTCCCAGAAAAAAAAAATCCACTATGAAAATTTTTGTGCAAAAAGATCTCCCTCTTTTTTTTTTTTTTTTTTTAAATTTCTGGGACACAAACCTAATAATGTATTGCTGAATCAAAGGGAATGCAGTTTTATCTAGTCTTTTGGGTATAATTCTAAACTGCTTTCCAGAATGGTTGGAACATTTCACAATGCCAGTAACAGTGCATTAGTATTCCATTTTTCTCACATCTAACATTGGTCATTTTCCTCTTTTGTCATATTAGTCAATCTGATAGCTATAAAATGATACCTCAGAGTTCTTTTAATTATCCTTTCTCTAATCAGTAGTAATTTAGAACATTTTTGTTATTTATATAGAAAGCTTTGATTTCATCTTCTGATAAATGTCTATTCATATTCTTTGATCATTTATCAATTAGGGAATGATTTGTATTTTTATAAATTCGACTTAGTTTCTTATATATTTGACATTTGAAATCTTTATCAGAAACAATTGTAAGAACCACTTCACCATCATTTATTTTCCTTTTAATAGGTGGTATTGGTTTTTATATTGCAAAACCTTTCTAGTTTATATAATAAAAACTTATCCATTTTATATTTCACAATGTTCTTTATCTCCTATTTCTTTATAAATTCTTCCTTGTCCATAGATCTGACTGGTACTGTTCAATGCTCCCCTAATTTGCATATGTCATCAGCCTATATGGCTAAATCATGTGCCTATTTTTATCTTATCTTGGCATACACTATAAGATGTTGGTCTATATCTAGTTTCTAAGATATTGTTTTTCATATTTCCCCAAAAATTTTGTTAAAAAATGAGTTCTTCCCTCAAAATCTCGGGTCTTTCAGTTTATTGAACACTAGACTGCTAGAGTCATTTATGTATGAATACTGTGTACCTATGCTATTACATGCATCCACAATACATTTCTTAGCCAGAACTAGATTGTTTTTATGACCTTTTGTTCTTCCAGATTAATGTTGTTATTATTTTTCTATCAAATATTTTGGGGATATTTTTATAAGTGTGGAATTGAATAAGTGAAATAATTTAGGTAGAGCTGTCATTTTCTATTATATTGGCTCAACCTACCCATGAGCCAATGGTATTTTTTTTTTTTTTAATTCTCAGGGGTTAATTGCTTTTCCAGTCAGATATTTTACATTTTTTTTCTATTTTTTTTTCATTCTTGTGATTTTTGTTTTATTCTTTCTTAATATCTCATGGAATCATTAGCTTCCATTTGCTCAATTCCAACTTTTAAAGTATTTTCTTCAGTGAGCTTTTGTGCCTCTTTTCATTTAGCTACTTTTACTTTTTTAAAAAGTTGTTTCTTCAGTGACTTTTTCAACATCTTTGTTTTTGCTTCCTTTCCCATGCAATCAAGTCTTTTTAATGATTGTCTTTAATTATTCTCATATCTTTTTTCCCAAAATTTTCTTCAGCTTCTCTTATTAAATTTTTAAAATCATCTTTGAGTTCCTTCAGAAGTTCTTTTGGGCTGTAAGTTAATCCACATTTTTTTTTTTAATTTGAGATTTCACATGTAGCTATTGTAATATTATTGCCTCTGAGTTTGTTTTGATCTTTCCTCTTACCACAATAATTTTCTGTGATCAGTTTTTTTTTTTTGCTCATTTTCCAACCTATTTTGTGATTTTTAATTTTAAAGTTGGACTCTGTTCCTGAGGGAGAAGGCACTGGCCCATACTTCTTGCAGAAAAATATGGGAACTTGCTCCTGGGAGCAGTGCCACAAGTGGGGAGTCCTTCCCACTGAGTTGTACCAGGAGCTATAAATTCTTTACTACTGGATGAAAATTTAAAAAAAAAAATACTTGCAAGGTGGTTATAGCAATATATCACAAAGATCATGTGTTGGGACCAAGTGGTATTTCTATTAGGAATGCAAGGCTGGTTCAGTACTAGGAAAAAGAAAACAATATATTTGACTATGAATGACAAAACCAACAGAAATAATGATTATTTCACAATATCTAGGTATTAAAACATAAGAATAAATGGAAATTTCCTTAAAATAAGTAGTAATTAATATTTGTTTTATTATGTTATATACATAGTATATATTATATATAATTATAATTATATTTAATTATTATCAAACAATATTTATAATAAGGATAAGCTAGAAGTCTTCCCAATAAGATTGGGGTGAAGCAAAGATGCCCATTATCACCAATATTATTCAAAAATTTATTAAAAATATTAGTTATAGCAATAAGAAAAGATAAATAAATGTAAGGAATTAGAATAGGTAATGAAGAAGTAAAACCATCATTCTTTACAAATGAATGGTGGTGAATGTTTGTGGCAGCCCTTTTTGTAGTGGCTAGAAACTGGAAACTGAATGGATGTCCATCAGTTGGAGAATGGCTGAATAAATTGTGGTATATGAACATTATGGAATATTACTGTTCTGTAAGAAATGACCAACAGGATGATTTCAGAAAGGCCTGGAGAGACTTACACGAACTGATGCTGAGTGAAATGAGTAGGACCATTATATGAGTAGGATCATTATATACTTCAACAACAATACTATATGATGACCAGTTCTGATGGACCTGGCCATCTTCAGCAACGAGATCAACCAAATCATTTCTAATGGAGCAGTAATGAACTGAAGCAGCTACGCCCAGAGAAAGAACTCTGGGAGATGACTAAAAACCATTACATTGAATTCCCAATCCCTATATTTATGCCCACCTGCATTTTTGATTTCCTTCACAAGCTAATTGTACAATATTTCAGAGTCTGATTCTTTTTATACAGCAAAATAATGTTTTGGTCATGTATACTTATTGTGTATCTAATTTATATTTTAATGTATTTAACATCTACTGGTCATCCTGCCATCTAGGGGAGGGGGTGGGGGATAAGAGGTGAAAAATTGGAACAAGAGGTTTGGCAATTGTTAACGCTGTAAAGTTACCCATGCATATAACCTGTAAATAAAAGGCTATTAAATTAAAAAAAAAATGAATGGTGGTACACTTAGAGAATTCTAAAGAATCAACTAGAAGACCAGCTGAAAAAATTAACAATTTTAGCAAAGTAGCAATATGTAAAAAAAATCCACAAGAATTATTAGTATATATATATATATATATATATATATATATATATCCAACAAAGTCCAATAGCAACAGACAGAAAGAGAAATTTCAAGTAACTGTAGACAATATAAGATATTTGATTATTCAACTGCCAAGAGAAACCCAGGGATTATATAAATGCAATTGCAAAACATTTTTCACACAGAAACATCTAAATGAGTGGAAAAATAATAAATACTAATGGGTGGATTGAGCCAATATGATAAAAAATGATAATCTATCTAAATTATTTTACTTATTCAGTGCCATACCAATCAAACTATCAAAAGATTACTTACAGAAGTAGAAACAATAAAAACAAATTTAAAAGAACAAAATATCAAGAGAATAAATGAAAAAAAAATGTGAAGGAAGGTTACTAGCAGTAACAGATTTCACACTGTATTAACAAAGTGGCAATCATAAAAATAATCATTTTCTTGTTAAGAAAGTGTAGTGGATGAGTGGGATAGATTAGTTATCAAATATTCATGAGTAAATGAGCATAGTAACCTGATGACTGATAAACCTACAGATCCAAGCTTTGGAGACAAGAATTCAAGATTTGACAAAAATTGTTGGGGAAAGCAAAAAAAAACAGTGTGGCAGAAACTAAGTTTATACCAACATCTCACAATGTACACTGATATAAGGTCAAAATTGGTAGATGATTTAAACATAAAAGATGATATCATAAGCAAATTTTAAAAGCTTGGAAAATTTTACCTGCCAGATCTTTGGATAGGATAAGAATTTGTGACCAAATAAGAGATAGAGAAGGTCATGGGGTATAGAATGGATAGTTTTGAGTAAATTAAATTTAAAAATAGCACAAACAAAATCAATTCAACCAAGGAATAAATCAATTCAGCAAGAAACTTCCAGGTGGAGTTACAGGCAAGTTTCTCTGACAAAAGTTTTATTTCTCAAATATATAGGAAAATGAATCAACAAGAATATACATCATTCCTCAATTGATAAATGATAGTTTTCAGAAGAAGAAATCAAAACTATCTACATTAACATAAAAATATTTTAAATCACTATTGTTTAGAGAAAGCAAAATTAAGGCAACTCAGGTATCACCTTGTTCTTTTTAGATTATATATTATAACACAAAAGGAAAATAATAACTATTAACAAGGACATAGGAAAAACTGGACACTAATGCACTGGGGGTGGCATTGTGAACTAATCAAATCATTTTGGAAAAAAAATTGGAACTATACCCAAAGAGCTATAAAACTTTGCATATCCTTTGATCCAACAAAACTAATACTAACCTTCTATCCCAAAGAAATAAAAAAGAGAATGAATTTATTTCTACAGAAATATTTATATCAGCTCTTTTTGTACTATCAAAGAATTGGAATTGGGGGGAGTGTCCATTAGTTATGGAAAGGTTGAATAAGATGTTGTATATGACTGACTGTGATGTATGTATTATAGATGAATGATATGTAGTATGCTCTAAAAACGGTGAGCAGTTTCATTCCAGAAAAAAAAAAAAATATAACTTGGAAAGACTTGTATGAGGGAATACAAAGTGAATTGAGTAGAACCAGTAGTACATTGCACAAAGAAACAAAAAGACTGTATGATAACCACCTGTACATGTCAGCTATTTTCATCAATATAGTGACAAAAGGAATTCCAAAGGAATTCTAGAAGGACTTATGTTGAAAAATGCTATCTATCTCCAGAGAAAAAATACAACTGATGGAATCTGAATGCAGACTGAACTAATTAAACCCTTCACTTTCTTTGTTTTTCTTCTCCCCCCCCCCCCAACATGATTAATACTGGAATGTTTGCATTATTTCACATGTATAATTGTTATCACGTTTTGCCCTCACAATGGGTGGGAGAGGCATGGGAGAAAACAACTCAGAAATCATGATGTTAAAAAAATGCTTAAAATAATATTTAAGAAAATTTTAAAGAATCAAATGAGATACTTTAAATAATGACACTTTTGCCTAATATGAAGTATTTAACCATGTAAGTATATATCCATTGGCAAAATATTGATAGGCAGCTAATTGGGTGTGAAAAAAGGAAGGGTTTAGATAATCCACAAGCTGAATAATCAGCCACTGAATAATATTAAAGGAGATATCTACAGTTCAAATAAAATAGAGTATCTCAAAGAAGTAGGAATCCATTTGTATTGTTTAAAATCAAATCAAAAGCAAAAATTTTCCACTGAGAGGCATGTAAAACACCAGTGGCCTCTAACAGAGCTACTCACTCATCAATATGAGACTGTCTCTCACCCTTGAGAAGCACTGTTACATTCATTATCTTACCAACAGTGGTTGAGTACAGCTTTGATATTTTGAAATTTTCTGAAAAAATAATGTGTATTTTCATAGCCAAAACAAAGGTGGAAGAAAATCAACTTCCACCATCTTCTTTCTTTTCTCTGTCTCTGTTGTTGTCTCTCTGTGTCTATCTCTACCCCTCCCCCTCTGCCCCTCTCCCTCACTTCCTCCTTTCTTCCCCTCTTTCCCTCCTTTCCCCTCTCCTTCTCTCTTTCTCTCTCTCTCTCCCTTTCTCCCTCTTTGCTTCTATCCCTCTTTTCCCTCCCTTCCCTCCTCTCTCTTTTTCTCTGCTTCTATCTCTCTCTCTGTGTCTGTCTCTGTCTCTCCACCTTTCCATCTCTCTCTGTCTTTCTCTCTGTCCCTCTGTTGGTCTGTGTGTGTGTGTGTGCGTGTGTGTGTGTGTGTGTGTGTCTTTCTCTCTCTCATTCCCTCTATCCTCCTCTGCCTCTCTTTGTCTCACTGTGCATTTTTCTTCTTGTCTCTCTTTATTTGTAGTTCTCTATCTCCCTTTCTATTCCTCACCTAGTACTTTAGTACTTATTGCTGTCATGCTTAATTAAAGTCATAGTAGGATACCTTTTCCGGCATTGCTCTTCTTTTGTTAGACTATGAAAATTAATGATCTTACCACTGTAAAGTTACCACAAGATTTTTTTTTTTTAATCACTGAAGCACTGCTGATTTCATCCAACATTATACAAAGAGTAAAATAACCCACCAACCTTCTAGAGTCTTTTCATAGGAGATTGCCTCCCACTCTTTGATGGAGTTCAATGATTATTGGTTGGACTAATCTGTCATATCCTCCTTACCAGTATCCTGAAGTCCTCAACAATCATAATGAAGACTATTTTTACTATGTAAGAAACCGACAATTCCATATACTGTTCATCTCCTAATGATGATTAATGCTGCTCATCAAACAGTTTAGTACATTTACAAATTCTTAAGCTTGGTTATCACTTGAAAGGTGCCTATCATCATTGTTTTAAAGCACACTTTATTCATTGGCTAATGAAGAAAGAAGGTTCCCTCTGATTTTGGACTCAATAAAAATGTGCATTCAAAAATGTACTCAATGTCTTGAGTGAGAAAACTATATCTTCAGTAATGGGATGAAAAATATGGGCTTTCTGGTAAACACAGGAAGGAACAAATTCATGAGATTAACATCAGCTTCAACTTTCCTAAAATAATCCCCCATGCATTTCGGATCACAACCATGTTCTGATAGCTGAGCACACTAGCTATAGGAATTGGATCACCAGCAATTTCAATGGAAATTAAAATACTATTATAGGTCAGAGTTACTGAGTTTTTTTTTTCCTTTCTGCTTGTGCATTTTCAGGAGTAATTAGTACTACTTCCCCATCATTAATCATATGTGGGCTTTATATTGGCTATGGCTATTTTAATAAGTGTTCCTTCCTATAAATATAATTTAAAGACCTATGATTGAAATGAAAAAGCTCTGGGTTTATTAGCATATTGATATTCTCACTAAATTAATATGAGCCCCAAGTCTTCATTTATCTGGAATTCACTTCACAAAAACAAATTATACTGTTTCCAATAAATGTTCATGAAGTTCAATATTCATTTTGACTGCAAATTACCTGGTGAACATGATGGTCCAGTGAAAATACTTGTAAATGCTGTCATTTTCCTAAATAAATTATTAAAATAACTTGCACAAATTAATTTCTATTAAGCAAAATTTGCACACTGAACAAAGCAAATGAGAGCACAAAGACATAAAATTATAGAATATACGATTTGGAAAGATTCTTGAAGTATTATTTGTTGAACCTCAGTAAAATGAAAAAAAAATTGAGAATATTTATCAGTGCTTCTACTGCAAGACCTTCAAGGCCAGTGAAATTCCTGAATAATTCCTCCTGTATAATTCATAAGTAAAAAGCTCTAATCTTTTGCAGATCTTCTATGATCTTCATGCCTAAATTCATGTGGTCCAGGTAGATGTTCCAAATTCCATGGCTATTGTTGTATCATTATAGTAAAACAAAGACATTTGAGAACCTTTTCTTTATCCCAACACTGTTGACCTTGGGTCAGATATGTACAAGAAACTAACTAGGCTATAGCTCCAGGTTGAAAACTAGTCTTTTCATCCTTATTTATTCCTTCCTATTGTACTTCAGTTGCCTTAATTTCTCCCTGGCCCCTAGAGGAGAAAGGTTGAATTATGAATTGGGAACTGGGGAAAGAAAAAATATTGGAAACTGAGACATTCTTACTAATGGAGATTGATAGATTAGCTACTGGAAAAAAATGGGATGCTGTGGTTGGAGTGTCAGGCATGAAATCAAGAAGATATGAGTTCAAATTAGGTCTCAAACAGTTAACAGCTATATGACTCTAGGGAAATCACTTAACCACTATTTGCATCAGTTTCCTCATCTGTAAAATTGAGGTAATAATGGCACCTACTTCCCTGGATTCTTGTAAAGATCAAAGGAGATCTTAATTATAATATGTTTAGCACGGTGCCTGCTCATAATAAGGACTATATAAATGTTAGATTGTTATTATTATTAGCAATCTAGTAAGTACTTTCTAAAGTACAATAGATGGAGACCATTTTTGAAATGGACATATTATATCCAGTTTGCAGAACTGTTTGATATTGCCAGACCAGCACACACCGAATAAATAATCTGATGCCCAAGTCAGAGAATTGTGAAAGTTTACGAGCCTAACACAATAAGAGCCTATTGAGCTTATATCCAACAGCTTCCCTCTCCCAAATTCCACTTAGGGAATGAACTATATCAATTCAACAATCAGTGATGTTGTAGGAGATATAAACCCATTTGAGAGATATTCCTGCCCTCAAGAAGCTTATGATGAAGTGAAGAGAGTACCTAGGAAACACATAATTCACCTAAGTCCTCATCAATACAGATAATGAATCCTTTAATGTGATCCAACATATTTAAACTTGCATTATTTGAAGCTACAATTTTGTAAAATATGACCATTACTTCCAGTTCATGGAAATATTCAGTGCAAATTTGAACAGAGAAATTGCAGAGGAAATACTGCTGTTCAACATGCTGGGAATACTGTTACTCCTCATCTCTCCTTATTGGTTATCTTTGCTTCCTTTAAATCCCAGTTAAAATCCTACCTTTATGGAAGCTTTTCCTGATTCTCCTTAATAATAATATGTTCCATATTAAACTTGCCATTTAGGGGACGAGGCAGGTGGAAAAGGGGGGAAAATTTGGAATAGAAGGTTTGCAAGCAAGGGTCAATATTCAAAATTATCCATGCATATGTTTTGAAAATCAAAAGCTTTAATAATAATAATAATTAATAATATATTCCTTTATAATCTCCAATTTGTTGTGGATATATCTTATTTGTACTTAATTTTCGGAAGTGTTATTTGCATCACACTAAACTTTTGGAGACCAAGGACTATCTTTTTTGCCTTACTTAGCAGTTATCACATGATTTGGTGCAATGTTTAGGAAATTATTTTTGTTCAGTCATTTCAATTGTGATTCCATTTGATCTTTTCTTGTCAAAGATTCTAAAGTGGTTTGCCATTTCCTTCTTCAGCTCATCTTGTATATGAGGAAATTGAGGCATAGATAAGTGCTTTGTCCAGGTTTACTCAGATAATAAGTGTTTGAATACAGGTCTTCCTATGTCCAACCCTAGTATATTATCTATTATTCCAACATTTAACAAGTAATAGATGCTTAATAAATGCTTATTAATGGAATAATTGATTCTTTTTTCAAACAAATCAACTTTTAGCATCACTTAAAAGTTCATAGACTCTTTACTTTTATCTTCTCATTTGACTGCACTTCAATCGTTATTATCTCCATAATATTAAACGTATTTGCCTAGGATAACCCAGATAATATCAAAAGTAGAATTTGAACTCAGGTTTTCCTGACCAATTCCAGCAACCTATGACCTAACCATGTCCATGAAACTTCTAGAACAGATAAGATTTCAACAGATAGCAATTAGTCTGGGGCACAAAGCATTCCTGGTGGAGAGGACATTATGATCCAAAGTACATAAGCAGAAATCATGGTGCATGTTCAGAGAATAATGAGTCCCTAGTTCAGTCACTTTAATGAGGTAAATGGAGCAGAAAAATGGGATAGAAAATTGGGAAGAGATTGAGATAACATTCTAGGGTTCTCTGTCAATCACCCCCTTTCTGGATAAGATTGAATTGATTTGGGATTTAGATTTTCTAGGGTTTTAGTTGCTCAAATTTGGATTTTCTCTAGGAAACAGAAGATTATGCATGAGTCAAGAAGAGCTGGCTTCAAATCTGACTTCTGAAACTTAACAGCTATGTAACCTTAGCAAATCATTTGATATTTCTGAGACTCTATTTCTTTAACAGTAAAATTGGAAAAAAATAATGTCTTTGATATCTGTTTCACATGGTAATAAATGTAAAGAGCTTGGCCAAGATGAAAATTCTATAAATGTTAGCTGATTAGTGTCCCTCATTAAATCATGAGTTTCTTGAGGACAGGAATTGTCTCACTCAGTTTATTGTGACAATCATATGTGAAGACATACTTATGACACTCAGAGTCTGGGAAGATTGAGCAAATCTCAACTGATTAGCAATGCCAGGCCCAGCTGTGCTGCTGAGATACAGCCCTGGGCAATAAGGAAAAAGGACACTTGCTGAGTGCAGAAACAGTGAGGTAGAGTTTCTGCTGCCTGCCAGCACTTGTAGGAGGTAGAATTCTTGGTATGGGATTCCAGATGAGAGGAGAGAGCTGAAGTGAAGCCAGTGGCACCATTCCCTTCACTCCAGGAGTAGAAGTGATTATACTAATGAGTTTTCATTAAAAAAAAATGAGCAACTAGAGAAAGAACCCAAATGTAAGAGCCTTCTATGGGAATAAGGAAGACCAGAATTCATTTTCAGAGGATGACATTGAAGAAAAAAACATCTCTTCTACTCCAAAGAGTAACATGAATGGCAACCTGCCCAGAAAGAATTCATAAAAGAACTTAAAAAAAGTATTGAAAATCAAATGACACACACTGAGGAAAAACTGAATGAATGAATGAATGAATAAGAACTATTCAAGAAAAACAAGATTATGAAAAGAAAGACAACCAATGAGAAAAGAGAGTCAAACTCTTAAAAAAAGGAAACTTTTTTGAAAGTGAGAAATGAATGAGGAGAAGCCATTGTAGCTTTAAAAAACCAAGAAATAACAAAGCATAGTATAAAGAATGCAAAATAGAAGATAATGTGAAACATCTTATGAGAAAAACAATAGATCTGAACAAATCAAGAAGAAAAAAAAATAATTATACTACCTGAAAGCAGTGACAAAAAAAAAAAAAAGAATCCTGAAATACAAGAGATAATTTTTTCAAAATTGTCTTGAAGTGATAGAACAAGAGGGGAAAGCAGAAATGTAAAAAATCCAGAAATCATCACCTCAAAGAGACCATACAAGGAAAATACATAGGAATATTATTGCTAAATTTTGAAACCTCAGATGAAAGAGAAAAATTTGCAAGATAAACAAAAAGAAAAAAACAAATATAGTGGGGCTACAATTAGAGTTGTGCAGGATTTATCAGCAGCTACAAAAAAAAAAAAAAAGACCTTAGGTCTTGAAATATTATATATCATCAATCAAAAAAAAAATAGGCCTGCAGCTAAAAATATCATATCCAGCAAAACTCAGGATAATATTGAATGAAAAAAGAGCATTCAATTAATTCACAGATTTTTAGGATTTTGTTTTAATCAAAGCTGAACTCAATAGAAATGTTAATATATGAGTCAATATCAAAGACTAATTTCAAGTGACTCAACAAAAACAATTTATGTTTTACATATGGAAATATAAATAATTTATTTAAGAATGACATCATTAAATAAGTAATTCAAAAGAAAGATTGGGGCAGAGCTGAGTATGACCTGACTCTAAAAAGGAAAACTGTCTAGGAAAAGGCAAAAAAAAAAAAAAATACTAATTATGCTATATAAATGAGATACAGAGCAAGAGATGATTCAAAAGTATTAGATTGGGGAGGGGGAATGTTCATTCTGAAAACCTACTTGTGTCTGAAATGGGTTAAATAGGGAACAACACAAATATGTATATAGATAGATACATGATATATATGTGCGTCTATGCATATGTATATCTGTGTATATATGTATAACATAAAGGATATAACATCCTACAAAATCTATAAAGAAATAAGGGGAAGGGAGAGGAAATAGGATAAAAAGGGGTATGGAAAGCTATGTAAATTAATGAGAAAGGGATAAGGAGGAAGAAAAAGGGTGGCAGAGGATAAGATGGGGTATAAAAGAGTGTTTACATTGATGGGAATGGGATGATGTTTGTAGATTAATAAGAATTTGATAAAGAAGGGAAAGGATGGAGACAGATGATAAGGGAGGGATTCTTGGGTGAGGGAAAGTGAAGTAATAGCTAGACTAGTTAAAGAATAGAACTAAAGTAAAGAGTTAGTGGGGATAGGCAATAAGAAATATAGACAAGCATTCTTGTATGAGAGAGATACAAGGATAAATGGAAGAAAATGGGATGGTGGGGAAATTCTGGCTTTGTTGGTATTGGGATAAACTCATCTACAAAATGAATGTGGCTATCATAATGAGTTAGAAATAGAATCCAACATTATATTGTTTATAAGAGATAGGCAAACAGAAAGACACACAATGGGCTAAAATAAAAAGTGGAACAAAATCCAGCTAAAATAAAAAAAAAATATGGGGGTATCAATCATGATCTCAGATAAAGAAAAAACAAATTAAATTAAAAGAAATGAGGGACTCTAAGATACCACTACACACCTGTCAGATTGGCTAAGATGACAGGAAAAAATAATGATGATTGTTGGAGGGGATGCGGGAAAACTGGGACATTGATGCATTGTTGGTGGAGTTGTGAACGAATCCAACCATTCTGGAGAGTAGTTTGGAACTATGCTCAAAAAGTTATCAAACCGTGCATACCCTTTGATCCAGCAGTGTTACTACTGGGCTTATATCCCAAAGAGATCATAAAGAAGGGAAAGGGACCTGTATGTGCACGAATGTTTGTGGCAGCCTTCTTTGTAGTGGCTAGAAACTGGAAACTGAGTGGATGCCCATCAGTTGGAGAATGGCTGAATAAATTGTGGTATATGAATATTATGTAATATTATTGTTCTGTAAGAAATGACCAACAGGATGATTTCAGAAAGGCCTGGAGAGACTTACACGAACTGATGCTGAGTGAAATGAGCAGGACCAGGATATCATTATATACTTCAACAACAATACTATATGATGACCAGTTCTGATGGACCTGGCCATCCTCAGCAATGAGATCAACCAAATCATTTCCAATGGAGCAGTAATGAACTGAAGCAGCTACGCCCAGAGAAAGAACTCTGGGAAATGATTAAAACCATTACATTGAATTCCCAATCCCTATATTTATGCCCACCTACATTTTTGATTTCCTTCACAAGCTAATTGTACAATATTTCAGAGTCTGATTCTTTTTGTACAGCAAAATAACAGTTTGGTCATGTATATTTATTGTGTATCTAATTTATATTTAAATATATTTAACATCTACTGGTCATCCTGCCATCTGGGGGAGGGGGTGGGGGGGTAAGAGGTGAAAAATTGGAACAAGAGGTTTGGCAATTGTTAATCCTGTAAAGTTACCCATACATATAACCTGTAAATAAAAGGCTATTAAATAAAATTAAAATAAAATAAAATAAAAAAATAGAAGAAATGAGGGGAAAGTATATTTTGATCAAAGGTAATGAACAATGAAGCAATACCAAAATGTTTAGTTCACATTTCTCTGATAAAGCCTCTTTTGACAAATATATAAGGAGCTGATTCAATTTATAAAAATAAGAACAACTCCCCAAATGAGAAACAAAATCAAGGAATACAAAGTTTTCAGGTGAGTAATCATAGATATCTATAATCATGTGGGAAAAAAATGCTCAAAATTGCTATTGATTGGAGAAATGTAAATTAAAACGGCTCTGAAGTTCCATCTTATTTGTATCAGAAATGACAAGTGCTAAAAGGGATGGAGGAAAATAGGTATACTATTGATCAGTTGGTAGAGTTATGAACTGGTCCAACCAATCTGGAGGATAATTTGGAACTGTATCCAAAGGACTTAAAAAATTATACATACCCTTTGACCCACAAATACCACTATACAGTCTGTAACTCAAAGATACCAGAAAAAGACCATATGTACAAAAAATATAGCAATTTTTGTGGTGGAAAAAAATTGAAAATTGAGGAGATACTTTTCTAGTGGAGAATGGCTGAAAAAGATGTAACATGATTGTATTGGAATACTATTATGGTATAAGAAACGAGGGTGGTGGTTTCAGAGGAACATGGAAAAAACTGTATGAACTCATGAAGGGTGGAATGAACAGAAGCAGAAGATCATTGTACACAGCAGCAATATCAAAATGATGATCAATTGCAAAAGACTTAATAACTCCAAGCAATATAATAATCAAGGACAATTCTGAATGATTATAAAAAATGCCATACATCCCCTGAGATAGAATTGATATGCTCTAAGTGCAAATTGAAATAAAATTTTCTTACTTTATTTTCTTATTTTTTCATGATATAGATAATATAGAAATATGCTTTGCATCTTTTCATAATTAAAATTGCTATTATGTTGCTTGTCTTCTCAGTGAATGGGAAAGGGTAAAGAAGGGAAAAAATTGGAATTCAAATTTTTAAAAAGGAATATTAAAAATAAAAAGAAATTAATATAAATTTTAAAAGAAATCAGTAGAAAAAGTACAAAGGAATGCATTAGCAACTGGGCAGGGAATCTAGGGAGTTCTATACTTTGAAACTAATCAATTAACTAGCAACTATTTTCTGGGAATCATGATTGTATTCCACAAAGCTTTTTTCTCTCATAGGTTATAATTTTGCTTCTCTACATCTTAGAATAAACTGAGCTACCATAAAGTGACTCAGAAGAGTGGAATTTTTGTTTAAATTCTTCTCTATTGATTTGCAATTTGCTGCACATTTTAATCTAATCACTAGTTTTTATTTTTCATAACTAATCAATTGATGCACAATAGAGCAATAGTAGTTTGTTATGATGGGTAGCATGATGTAGCAAATAGAGAATTTGTCTCAGAATCAGGAAGAATTCGTTTAAATCTTCCCTGTGACACACACCATCTGTGTGAATATAGCCAACTCATTTAACTTTCTGGTATTTGGGGAAATTATGAATATAAATTGCAGAGTTGTTGATGAGCTGTACGTTTGAGGTAAAAGGAGACTGAAAAAAAATAGACACATAGAGACATAGACAGAAACAAAGACAGATACACAAAGAAATAAAAATGAATACAATTAGACAGAAACAGAGACACACAGAGAGATAGATACCACAAACTTGAGAAAAAAACAGATAGCAACAGAGAGAACCTCCTCTCGGGGTAGGGGGGAGGCTGGGAGAGGGAAGAGAACCTAGTAACACAATTATCTATGTTTACTTTTAAGCACTTTTTCCATGAGGTCTCTATAGCCATTTCCCATTTATAGCAACAACAATAAAATAATAAATGACATTTATATAGGGACCTAAATTTCCAAAGCAGTTTGATATGGATAGATTATCCTTTGAGCATTTCAGTATTGTTTGTCAAACTGGAATTCATTAATATGAGACTTAACTGTCTTCCACATAAGAAAAATAACTTGTTCTGTGATGTCTTGAACATCATAGTCCTCAAAGAACTAAAGCTGAAAATCATTCAAAAGGCAATGGGAAGGATCATTGTAGGGGAGCATGAAAAAGCTATGGCACATTGAAAATGAGGAATTGCATAAGAGATGCTGTGTAAATGGTCATCAGGGCAATGTTTGACCAGAAAAAAAAAATCACACTGAATGATTGGTAATTAACCGATATCCCAAATTCTTCATTGTTATCAACTTAATGTCAACAGAATTTGAAGTAGATACCAAATGCATTGGATGGATCCACTGTGATGAACATATGTGAGGATATGGCCAAGCAAGGATGCTTTGCAATCTACATTTTTAGAAAAATAAACTAACATGTTCCCCCCTCCCCCCAATCAGTGAGACTAGTGATCCTTTGGACAACTATATTTCTGAAGTTGTAGTGGTGATATCTACATATTTCTCTCTACAAATAATATTAAAACATCAGTAGAACAAATGCCCATACTTAACATTTGTAGTATTCCTGATACTGAGGCCAATTCTCCATGCATCACAGCATGGCACTGTGCATGGCTGACTACTGTTGCAATATTATCCATTAATTGTTTAAATAAGGGAAAGTGAAACTCATTTGATTGTGTAAGGGAAATTGTCTTTGGCCATCTTCCTACAGTCTGGAAAGTCTATATTTCAGACATAAAGTTCATTGGTTAAGTTCATTTTTATAGTTTAATGTTTTATTAATATGTTACATTATGGACTTTCTAAGCTTTTGATTAATGAGTAAATTCTGTAAATCTAACTTTTCCCAAAATGAACATCTGTCCCATATTGAGAAGAAGTAAGCTCTTCATTGAGACTTGAGGATGGAGTGGAAAAAGTAATGTATATCCTTTTCTAGAGCTGCCATTTAATATTGGAATCCTTAGGAGTAATAACTGCTTTCCCTAATACTGATGAATGCTTCAACTTAAAGAAGTCATGAATTGTTCTGAAAGAACTGTCTCTGATCTCAGAAAATTAGAAGGCAACCACTGAAACCGCAGTCCATTGGATCTGCACAACTACAACTGTATTGTGTGCTCATTTGCAAAAATGGCCATGTGATAGATACATGAATCAGAGGGAATTGAAAAGAAGAAGACAGATACTAAGAATAGTGAAAAATGCTTTCAAAAGTATTGATTCTTCCACCCATTGTCATGTATCTCTCCTTTTCTCATTACTTTGATGATGCTACTGGATTTTGAGGAGATTGTATTTAAAATAAAATTAAGGGTCCCTTTCAGAATTCAGTTCACTCATGAACATCCACAATCCTTGTTGCACAGTCACAGAATCATAGATTTAGAGTTGTAAAGAACTTTAGATGTTCTATCCTCAAACCTCCTCATTTTATAAATGAGAAAATTTAATTCCAGAAAAAGTAACTGATTTGCTCAATTTTTCAGTCAGTAAATTACAGAGGTAGATTGGAATCTGAGTCCTCTGCAGTAACCATTCCACTGTGTAATCCTAAATTTGTATATTTATTTATCCTTTGTGTTTAATATTAAAGTAATCATTTCATCAGATTTCATTTTTCCAGAAGTCCCCACCAAAAAGACTTAGTTGACTTTCTTGGAAACAAGAACTTCCAAAGATCATGACAGAAATGCAAACCCAAATGGATGAATCAGTTAGTTGTTGCCTACACACCAATATAGAAAATAAACAAAATGCAAGATATCTTTGGAACACAAATGGGTTCTGTAGCTGTCTTCTACATGGGAGCAAAGAAAAAATAAACCCAGAACTCTTCTCACTAGCTGCTAACAGGCATTCTTTGTGATACTAAATAAAATTCATTGCCCTCTTTACTTGGTATATTAAACCAATAAATTGTTGAGGAAAATAATCTGTAATGAAACGGGAAATAAGATTATTTTTCTCATAACTATTATGTTTTTTAATCAGGTCACTCTGAATTCAATACCAATCCATTTTTTCTCTGTCTGCCTCATCAAGATCAATTCCTCAATACCAGAAGCAATAAACAAAACACATTTAAATGTCTGAATTAAAATCAATATAATTCATGCTAAAATCTACTTCCATTTTGTTGACACAATATAGTCTGGATCTTTTTTGTTTTTGCATCATTGCACATCCGCTGGGGGAAAAAAATCATCCCATCCCACCTCCTCACCCCCAAATCAAAGATATATTGTCTCCAGAAGTACATTTGTGGGAAATATCACAACTGCTGTTTCTGAATCATCATCACAACCAAACTCCTCAGCTGGGCATTTAAAGCATTTTGCTGTCTGCTTCACATTATTCTCCTCCATTCTTCAGTAAAATTGTATGACTTATAAAGTTATCTCAGCTCAACATTCCATCTCCCATCTCTATCTCTTTGTATGGAGTTACCTTGCATACTTGAAATGCACACCTAGAATCCTTAGCTTCAAAACAGAGGGCCATGTGAATAAGCTATAACACATCATTGTCTAAGAATAGCACATGAAAAGTGGATCAATGCAGATACCACTCCCTTGTTTCATCTTCTCAGTTAGTGATCTCCCTTACCTCAATTTACTTTGTTATGCTTAACTCATCTTTGAGCCTCCTACCCCACTTAGAATGTAAGCTTCTTGGGGACAGGGATTGTTTTATATCTTGTCTTTTTATCCTCATCATGGATTCTTCAAAAATGCTTGACAAAGTGGGAAAAATGGTATATCAGATCATCTGCTATAGCAGTGTAGAGCAGTGGAAAGAATACTGAATTTTTAATTTTGGTTCTGCTGATTACTAATATTTGGGGAGCATCAATTAATTTTTCTGAGTCTCCATTTAATCATTCTTATAATGACAAGTATTGAATTTGATAGAGTTTAAATAATTATCTAGCTCTAAACTCTACTTTCACGATCTCTTCTTCCGGAAAAAGTGAAAATTGCAGGCAGCTAGGATTGGGTAAGTGGGAGAGTCTAAGGGCAAACACCTGCTATTGTTATTAAGTCTTTCGATTTTTAATAACCTCTATAATGATGAGCTTCGAAAGTGGTCAATTGGATGGAATTGCATTTTATATTATTTAAGTATGTGCTAAAAATTGTTACTGTGCAAAGTAGTATTTTTTTTAAATCCCTGGAATCCTTGGAATTGGAGAGAAAAGGTAAGGTGAAATCCCAATCAAATCATAAGAAGTCTAAGAGGCTATGGAAGGCATGGTTAGGAAAACCTTGAAATTGAAAAAGCAGTTGTTGATGAGAAACTCTGCATGAAACCTCAGATTAAAAGGTCATGAGCTTTTTCATTGCTTTCTAGTCCATGGAGCTAAATCAACAACTGATTTTTTAGCTAATAAGGCATTAAAGTCAAAGCTCCTAAGCTTTCTGCTATCGAAAGTAACTGTAAATTGAATTTGCTAAGACAATAACTTAAAGTGGAAAGACTTAATACTGTCCAACCAAATCAAACGCTGATGTGGGATTTCCAAGGCTACCGAAATGAGGGTCTGGAGTTCTTTATTGATCTTCTAGAAAGCAACAGTAATCAACATGTGGCTGCCTGGCTCTGAAAGCAGAATTATTGTCTATTGATTATTCATCACTGAAGTCTGGTTGCAAAATTCTGACTCGAGGTGGGATAGTGATTTACATTTCATCAGTTTATTCTCAATAAAGATACTGCTTCCTTCCTTCTTTCAAGAGCCAGAAGGCAAGTCCTTAGAGGATAGAATAAGTTAGGGGCACAGGTGGAAGAGCTCTGAATTCACTAAAATGAGCAAATGGTCTTCCCTTTTTGTGAAAAGATGGAGGAGTAGATATATAGAATATGACAGATGCTGTCAGAGATGGCGTTTTAGTTGGTTTGACAACTTTTTCTATTTTACAAAGGAATGTTCATTATGGTGAGAGAGGTATTTTGGGAAATAACAGTAATGTAAAAGCAGGATGTATTAATCAAACTTTGTTACAAGAAAAAGGTGAATAAAAGTAATGAGAAAATCAGAATTGTGTCCATTCATACATTTCTAAAGCAGGGTTGGGAGCTAATGAGCATTCACATACTCAATTTGCACATTAAAGTTGAAATCACACATAAAGAAAGGTGCAATAGATTCTGCCCCTGAATGGAATTCCGAATTGCTTCCAGAATGCTAATCACATGATCAAGGTGAACCCTTTTGACTGGCTTTAGGGCATCAACTGGAAGCCAATAAAAAAATTATACCTAATCAAAGCAAGTCCTTCTCTGATGTTTTTTTGTTTTTGTTTTTTTTTTGTTTTTTGTTTTTTCACAAATGGTGATGCTTAAGGAAAGAAATTCACTATAAGTCTCTGGATGAGCCCATTATTATAGCTCCTGATCTTTGTCTCTATGTGTTGGTTTCTTGTTTTCGATGAAGATATAGTAGACACATATGATCTTGTAAGTTCCAAAAGGACAGGGATGATGAGCCACCAGAAAGCTGGAAGAGAATGCATGTATCTGGAAGCAACATGGTTCCAAGGAATTACCTATCATTCCTACCCAGCTGTAACTGAGATCAGATCTCTCTAGTAGTTATAGTGCTTTTGGAAGTGAACTTGGTGGATGAATGCAGAAACTTATTTAAATTTGAATCACTCTTTCAAGAACTGAAGTAGTATAGGGGACAGTATATTTGAACTGGGAGGAAGCATTGGTACACCTGTTTTTATTATAGTTTTATAATAAATCTTTTTGGAAAAGCAAATTGCTAATAATTGGTTAAATGAAAAAGAGGTGGCAGTCACTGACAGTGATTATCACTGGCACTTGAGGGAATACAACAGAATAGGGGCTTGAGCCATTAATATTATGGAAAGACATGGGATTAGTTTCCAACAAATTCCAACTGTTCAGAAGTGTCCCTGAAACACTTAGGCATGATATAGCTATCCTTACTTTGGGAATCCAACCTCCTAAAGTATGGAGGTGTCAACATGCATCCCACAGATCACATGAGGCTCTCATTGCTCTCAAGATTAAGTATAGCTGGGAATATTTGGCAAAATAAATAAAAATACAGTAGATAATGGTAACACATGGTCAGGTTCTGTTTTAAGGGCTTATAGAATGGATTTGGGATTGAAAGATCTAGTAATCACATCTCAGCTAAAGCATTAAGTCCTGAATAACTGTGGGGAAAAGACTGAGTACTTCTGGACCCTATTTCTTTCTCTATAAAATTAAAATGGAGTAGATGACACCTGAGTTCCTTTTCAGCTGTCAGTGTAGTATCTTATGACCATCCAGTCATATCTAGGTGACCTTAAGTAAGTAATTGTCTCTCTGACATGACTAAAATAAGTGGCTTCTAGCCCTATAACAACTACTACAATATCCTAGGCTTCTAATGATTTAACTGGTGATTCAAATTATTTTTCTCTCAAATCCCAAGGAAACTGAGGATGAAAGAATTTACTTGGTTTACTTACAATTTTCAATAAGTGCATCAGAGACTGAGTAGATACTTTCCAACTCCAAGCATTGCATGCAAGGGAAGGAGTTCTGGGTTTTGAATCAGAAGACTTGGGTTAGAATCCTACTTCTACTACTCATGACCTTCATGATACAGAGTAAGTTATTTTCTGCATGATAGTATCATAGATGCAGAGATTTCAGGGATTTCACAGGCCATCCATTGCTATACACTCTGGGAAAGGGAAAAATGAAGGAAAACTGGAGAATTTCTTTCTCAAAAGAATTTTTAAAAGGATAAATAACTAAGCTTCTTAGTATACTTTCAGCATAGTCCCATCCAGAGGCAAAAATAAGGATTTAGAGATGCGATGGTTAAAGTTACAACAAGGCCATTCAAGGCTTGAAGGCAGGGAAAAAAAAGATCTGACAATAAAAACCTTCCCATAATCGAATACATTTCCTCTTTCTATGGTAGATTTCTGCTTACTAGGGAATCTTTCTTCAAAAATGTCTAGATGACCACTTCTAGGGCTTGTTGTATTTGGGAATTCTTTTTCAAGTAAGAGCTAAACTAGAAAGCCACTCGTGATCCTTTCATTTTTGAGATTCTTTAATTTGGGGTGGCCTGGATCTCATAAACACAGTGATTATTTCTCATTTAATCATTGTGTGTCTTCCCCCAACCCATGCTCTGTAAAGAGTGGGAGCATAATAGTCATTTGTTGTACACTTGAATTGAGTTAAATCTCCTCCAGGATTCCTTTCCAGACAACTGACAATATAAATGAAGGAGCTACACTAGGAATAATAGCATATTCAATGTACTGGAGGAATTCCAATTAATCTGTCACATTTTCAAAACTTTTATATCCCAAATATCATTCAAGCCTATGCAGCTTTGCAGAGATGTTTGATTTTTTTATTTTTATTTTTAAATCTTTATTGCTAGTTTATAGAACAGCTACCCGGTGGCCATCAACCCTTCAACAGCTCTGATTCCTGCAAAACACTTCATGAAGTCAATGAACATTCTTCAGGTAAAGGCTGCAATATTACTATGATATTTCAATGTGATGTGTCTGTCATCAACCAGACATGGAGAGAAATTGGACAGCTCGAAACAGATCATTACCCAAACCCTTAAAAATGTTTATATTGAAAATAATGCTACAGAGTTCCCATTAACAAGAACATTATCAAATGTAAGTGGCAGATGTCAGAATTTATTCTCTTCCAAGTCTGTGAACCAAAAGTTGAGTAAATGGAGCAATAAGCAATTATCTATTGAATTTGATCAGTATAGACAGACAAGTCAGGTAAATCCCAACCAAAAAACTTCTCCATTTGTCCAGCTATCTAATTTGGAGTGAAAGGTAGCTTGAGTTATTTAGGTAATAGACAAAGGGTAATATTCTGGGCTCTGCTAATTCAGTAATGACTAGATGAAGTATAGTAAATAGAAAGCAGTATCCAAATCAAGGAGATGGATACAAGTTCCTCCTGTGACACATACTAGCTATGTGATCCTGGGCAAGTCACTTAACTGGGCCACTTAAAGTGGCTCAGGCCACTTTATAAGGTCAGGAGGAGCAGTAAATGTGCCAATGCATTGAGAGAAGGTTTTCATCAGAAGTTCCCTTAGCCAATTAAAAGAGCTTGAGTGAAATAAAATGAAAATAAAATATAGTCATATGATTTAAAATTTTTTGAATAGGGATAACAAGTGAAAGAATTCTATGGAAATATGAATTTTAAGGAAATGTTGTATAAAAAGCTGCAGTCCTGGAATCAATAAGTCTTCGGTTCAAATTCCCCCCAACACATACTAACTGTAGCAATGAAAAAAATTGCCTGAGCTCTCTAAGCTTCAGTTTATTCATTTGTAAAAAAAAAAAAAAAAAAAAAAAAATGGCAAATAATATCCAGAATACATTGCCTAAATCAAGATTATTGTGAAGGCCAACTGAAAAGAATGTATATAAAATAAATAAAAGCACTCTATACACTTAACGATTTTATTTTTATCATTAGAAACTTTTAATGAATTTCCAGATTAGTATAATTCTTACTCTTTATCCCCAAAGAAATAATAATAACAAAATAATATAAAATTACATCATATACTTAAATTTTTCAAAGTGATTGATATGCATTATTGTATTTGGTTTTTTGTTTTGGTTTTGGTTTTGGTTTTTTGTTTTTTGTTTTTTTTTGCAATATCATTCTGTTTTAGGTTATTATTACCCACAACCTCCTACATTCACTGATAAAACTCAAAGCTATTAGCTCACTTTTCTAATCTCTTACCAAATCATCCCTGATACCATTCACTAAGGGATAGGTAGATAGATAGCTAGATAGAGAGATAGACAGACCGACCAAATAAACACTGGGTCTGGAGTAAGGAAGACCTGAATTCAGTTGTGTGACTCTGGGTAAGTCAATCAACTTTTTTGCCTCAGTTTTCTCATCTATAAAATGAACTGGGAGTAGAAAATGAGAAACAACTCTGATATCTGTGCCAAGAAAACTCTCAAAAGAGACTTTGATGTTACTGAAATAAATGAATAACATAATACATCATTCCCCATATCCAGTCATTTTATAAAAGATTGTCCTGTCTAGTTGTCTAGTTGTCTATCTAGAGATAGAGAATGGTCTCTATCTCTCTCTGTCTCTGTCTCTTTCTCTCTGTGTGTCTCTTTCTCTGTCTCACTCTCTTCCTCTTCTCCATTTCCTTCTCTCCCTCCTTCTCTTTCTCTTCGTGTCTGCCTTTCTTATTCTTCCTCTCCCCCCTCTTCTCCTATAAAAAGCCGTCTTTCCTTAATGCTTCCACTTTCTCTCTTCACATTGTCTTCTAAACTAGCAGCAACCTGGATTCCAGCCTCATAATTCTACTGACCCTACTCTCTCCAGAGTTTTCAGTGATCTAATTTTAATTTTTTTTCTAATCATTTTTCTTTGCTTTTTAACCCCACTGAGGCAGAACCCTAGTAACATATGTATACTCAAGCAAATTTAATTTCTAAATTGATCATATCTCAAAATGTATTTTTCATTTTGCCTATTTAGTTGATCACCTCTCTGTCAGCAGGTAAATAGTATTCTTTATTATTAGTCCTCTGGACACATGGTTGCTCAGCACATTGATCAGAGTTCTTAATTGGAAAAAAAAAATCTAATGACCTTTTCTCAGACCTCATCTTCCTCAGTCCCTCTGTTACTCTTGATGCTTGTGACCACCTTCTCATCCTAAGTTTTCTTGACACTATTCTCTTTTTGCTTGTCTTCCCACACAACTGACTAGTCCTATTAAATTTCAATTGCTGAATCTTTACATGTCTCATTCAATAATAATTCAATAATGGAACCAAGTCCAGAGGCCTATCTTTTCCCCTCTGATCTTTTTGTCTGGAGCTTCTCTAATTTGATCCTCTCCTTATCTACATACAATGGATAGGTTCAGATACATATGCATTAGAAAGGAAATTCCCTGTGAACAAGAAATTTCCACTTTCTTTGTTTCACCAGATGATTATGGATGTACTCCCAGATCCATATGATTATAACTTATTTCTCTCCTGAGTTCTAGTTCAGCACCAACAATCTTGTTTGAACTAGACAATTTGAACTAGATGTCCCTCATACATGTCAAACTGAAAAGAGCCAGAGTAGATCTCAAAATCTCTGTCTCCCCAATTCACCCTTCTTCCAAATGTTCCTGTTCTTGCTAAGGGCACCACCATCTATTTACCACCAGTAGTCACTTACATACACAAACTCCATGTTATTATATAAATTTCAATCCCACTTTCCCCACAAAGCCAATCAATTAGGAAGCTTTTTTTCTAACTCCAAAATATCTCCCTTCTCTCCCCTCTCTGGTCACCCAGGTATCATCTGAACATGTTCCCCTATTACCTATCTTCTGGACTGCTGTAAAACCTCTCTGCCTCTCATCTACTCGCTCCAAAGTGATTTTCTCAAAGCTCAGGTCTGACTATACCACTATTTCCCATATAAATAATGCCTACTCAAGCTTCTCTGCTTTTTGAATCAAATATAAACTTCTCTTGTTACTTAAAGCTCTTTGTAACTTGGCTCCTTCCTCTCTTTCTAGTCTTTTCACATTACTTCCTTCCATGAATCTTATAATGCAACCACATTGGCCTACTTTACTACTCTTCTCACTGAATACTCCATCTCCCACCACCATGCCTTTCCACTAGCTCTCTCCCATGACTAGAATGTTTTTTTCTCTTCATTTCCACCTCTTACTATCCTTATTTTTTTTAGCACTCAGTTCAAATGCTGCCATCTGCAGAAGGCCTTTTTGATCCCATCGCCAGTGCTTCTCTCTCAGGGGTTATCTTATATCCCTTCTATTTGTTACTGTATGCATAATTGTATCTGCACACGATGTCTCTCTTATTAAAATATAAACTTTTGGGGGGGTAGAAGCAGTTTTTGTTCTTTTTTTTTTTTCCTCTAGAGCTTAGAAGAGTATCTAGCATATAGAAACAAATGCTTCTTAATAAATGTTTGTTGATTGATTGAAGAAACTGAGTTCTGAGAAGTGAATTGGCTGTTCTATGGCCATACAATTAGTAAGTTTCAAAGACTGACTTTAAATCTAAGTCTTTCCCAACTTCAAATCTGATTTTGTTTTTCTCCTATGAACCTTTACTTAGAATTTATGAACTTATGTTTATGATATTTGGAAAACTATTTCATTGCATGATTTACTTTCTAATCCCTATGCATTTCATTTATCAATTTAGAAATAATATTCTAGGAAGAAGTCCATAGGCTTCACAAGATTACCAAAGGGTCCATTACCAAAAGAGTTAAGAATTTATACTAAATTCTATACTACAGTGCAAATGTGAAATGCATTTACTTAAAGCCTACACTTGTTTTCATTTGTAGCATGCCTTTATGTGAAAAATGAAAAGTTGAGTAAGCAACCCAGATAATATTAAGCCAAACAAACAATTTTCTATACTAAATAGATAGTTTTGGCAAAAGCATGTACAGTCATCACTTGACATTTGCAAGTTTCACATTCATGCCTTAATTCAAAAGTTGGCCATTGGCAATTAAATGAAAATTTTTGATGATTTCCAGAGTAGTATAGAAAATCACTTGTGATGAGTATATAGAAAGAAATCTTTAAAAAGTAAATCATAACTGAACCAGCTACGCCCAGAGAAAGAACTCTGGGAGATGACTAAAAACCATTACATTGAATTCCCAATCCCTATATTTATGCCCACCTGCATTTTTGATTTCCTTCACAAGCTAATTGTACAATATTTCAGAGTCTGATTCTTTTTGTACAGCAAAATAACGCTTTGGTCATGTATACTTATTGTGTATCTCATTTATATTTTAATATATTTAACATCTACTGGTCATCCTGCCATCTGGGGGAGGGGGTGGGGAATAAGAGGTGAAAAATTGGAACAAGAGGTTTGGCAATTGTTAATGCTGTAAAGTTACCCATGCATATAACCTGTAAATAAAAGGCTATTAAATAAAAAAAAAAGTAAATCATAAAGATATAAATGTCCTAAATTGTTGATCTATTTTAGCACTGACCATTAAGCAGACACACACACACACACACACACACACACACACACACATATTTATGATAAACTATTAAACTTTCTTAAAAGTTTTGGTTTGCTAAAGAACTATGGATTACACAGTCACTGTGAATTCTTTGTCAATGATCCTCTATCATCCAGATTGAGTTATGTGGATATTAATATATTTCATGTCCAACTCTCCAAGACACCATGTGGTGTATTTTTTTTTCCTTTGGTTGTTGTTGTTTGTTTTGGTTTGTTTTAGCAAAGATTCTGGTGGAGTGCTTAACTATTTCCTTCTCCAGTTCATTTTATGAATGAGAAAGTAGAAATAGGATTAAGTGACCAGCCAGTGCCTAAGGTCAGAACTGAATTCAGAAAGTTGATTCAAACACACATATTTAGAATCCACATAAAATGCAGTTTATATATGAATTAATATTATCTCTAAATGAATAAAATTAAGAAAATTAAGAAGTTTATATATGGATTATATATTATCTCTAAGTGAATAAAATTAAGAAAATGAAATACTAATGTTAATATATTAATCGAATATGAATACATTTGTTCATAATAACATACACATATAGCCCATTGTCAGAAAAATTGGCAGAATTTTCCACTTTATCCTACATGTTACTTTCACAGATCAATCTCTAAATAATGGGAAATGAAGAGCGTATCTCTTATCAGGATTGTTGATGATGGGCAGTAACTGTAGTTCTTTGGGAGGCCTCAGTGCTTTATCTGGGAATCAGAAAAAAATGTGTAGTGATATTGACCAACACCGCTCTGACTCCTTTATTTCTGAGTCCCTTTTCTCTTCCCTTCTTGATCTTTATACAGTTGTAATGCCCTATCATAATGAACAAACATTGTTAATATCCCATACTATCTGATAGTGAGTAGTTCCATAATAATATATGAGGAGCTAGTTTTTGTTCAATTTTATTTTCCATCATTTGCTGTGAAATCATCAGTCTGAGGGTTTTTTTTAAACATTTCCTGCTGCCTCATCTCCTAGAGCCCAAAGGCTCTGTAAGTTCCTACTCAGCTAAAATAACAGAATTTAATTTGAAGAATTCAGTGGAGTTAAACAATAAATTATTCTGAATTATATTCAAATAGCTAGAGGTTTTGAAATTGATCCCATCAGCAAAGTTAGGTTTTAATTTCATTAAGTTATTTGCTAATAATCTAATATGTAGGGTTTTGCATTGTCATTTAAAAACTAGTGCATTAGTTTGATCAGGGTTATTGAGTAAATCACTGGAAGATAAGATCAGGAGATAGGACTGACCAAACTGAGCACATTGGTTGCTTTCACAAAGAACACAGAAGGCTAAAATAATATCAATGAGGATTTGATTATCAGAATTGTTTCCATATGATCTTAGGCTGAATTGGGGAAAAAAGAAAAATAGCATCTAGGACAAAGAAAATGACTGTCATGGTCTCCATGGTCTCCTTTACTTTGTTGAGCCTACAGTAGGTTTGTACAGAGTGTGGACAATGTGGCAACACACCCTGGATGGAACATTATCATTAGTCATTTATAAAGGAGAGCAAGCCCTTCCCCCAAAAGTAGCAAAAGAACAACAACCAAAAAAAAAAAAAAATCAATGATTCTGCATCATTGAAGGAAAATTTGCCCATTCATGTGTATCCAGACTACACTGCTTCTCTGTATCCCACTCCATTTCTTTTTTTATTTTATCTTATTTTTTAATTTATGAAAGAAAACAAGCATTTACATAACATAATATAATAAAAAAGCTAATTGCACATGAAACTGCAAATTCATTATGTACAACCTAATATTCCTTTTAAATATATGATAAAGTTAACATGTAAATTTCTTTTTTTCTTCCCTTCCCTGGCCACTATTTTATACATATACAACACACACACACACACACACACACACACACACATACTACACACACACTTGTGTGTATCTCTCTCTATATATATTTATACATATATATGTGATACATATAAACACAAACATAAACATATCTATGCATTTCTATGTAGATATACACATATATGTATATATATAAATATTCTAAGTATACTTCTAATTATGAATTCAGAATCTATAAATTCAAAAATATATCAAAATCAATTGCTATCTGGTTGCAGAGAGCATCTCTCTTCACATGTCCTTTAGAGTTAATTTTGATATTTTTATAATCATCAAAAATGACATGTATTTAAAATCATTCTTAACAACACTGGTGTTGTTATAAATAATGTTCTCTTGGTTCTGCTCATTTCATTCTTATCTTTCATGCAAGTCTTTCTGTGTTTTGATAAGATCATTGAGCTCATTTTTTTATAGCACTTTAGTACTCCATCACAATCATATACCATAACTTGATCAACCATTCCTCAACTGATGGGCATCCCGGAAACTTCCAGTTCTTTGCCACCACAACAAGAACTACTATAGACATTTTCAAACATGTAGATCCTTTTCCTCTTTCCCTAGTCACCTTTAGAAATAGAACAACTCATAATATTCCTGGGTCAAAGGCAATAGGCAATTTAATAATTCTTTGGGCATAATTCCAAATTGCTTTCCAAAATGGTTGGTTCAACTCATAATGAGAGTCCCAATTTTTCCACATCCCTTCCAATATTTGTCACATTCCTCTTTGATCATTTTAGCTAGTGTGGTAGATATAAAATGGTATTCCAAGGTTTTAATTTGCATTTCTCTAATCAATAATAGTTTAGAGCATTTTTTCATAAAACTAAAAATTGTTTTGATTTCTTCTCTGCGATACTGCCTTTTTCTATCCTTTGATAATTTCTCAATTGAGGAGTGATTCATATTTTTATAGATTTGACAAAGTTCTTTATATATTTGAGATGAGAAATCTTTATCTGAGAAACTTCACTTAGGTTTGTTCACCTTTTTTCACAGATTGGGGTTATGTTTATGGGAGGTTTACAAGGGGTAATCTATTATTTATTTTATTATTTTTAACTTCGTCAAATGATTTTTAAAAATTATTATTTTTTGTAAATAGCTAGTAAAACCAAATCCAAAGGCTAGTGATCATGAATCATGGTTTTGAGGATAACTTGAATCTTAAATCTTTTTCAGGAAACCCACTTGTGAGTAGGAGTATCCCATTCCAGTGTAGGGAAAGGCCTCAAGGACCTTCTCCTATTCTGAGATTCTCTGAGTCTGTGAAGAAGTCAATTTTGAGGAAGTCAACACTGATCAATGTTGTCAATATGGACTTGGCTTCAGGGGGTGAAATCATTTTTATCATGATTTTTCTTTTTAGGTATGGAGAGTTAGAAAAATGAGTGAACTCCTCCCCTGGAGGACAAGTTACTAGAAGATAAAGGTTGTATCAATGAAGGATTTTTGGAGAGGACTTCGAATGGCACCCTATGCAATTGGGTAATTACTTCTGATCAGCAAATTCTGGAAACTGGGAATAAAAGAAGAGATCTCCAATATAAAAGAGAGTTTTTAGGCCAATATTATCTTAATTATCACAGAAGATGCCAGCTCCTTGAGGGCATGAATTGCTTGTCTTTTTGTCTTTGTATTCCATGGCACAGTGCCTTGCATATAGTAAATGTTTAACCAATATTGGTTGAATGGAATTGAGTAAAATTGGCTGCCTGCCTGTATTCATCAACCCAACAGGCAATATTCCTCTTCACTTTCCCCATACATATACATGTTGCTTAAAACAATACCTATCAATCAAATCACTTAGGAGTTCAGTTACAATATAAAAGTATTTATGGTTTCATGATGTGAAACCTGGAGTCGTTCAGCTTGGAATCTTCCCTCTCCTTTGCCTCCGCATTCAAGGATTGAATGAAAGGGCAGGGACAAAGATTCAGCCCCTTCATTGTACATTTGAGGAAACAGAGGTCTAAAGAAGTTGGACTTGTGTAGCAACCCACGGGTAGTAAATAGTAGGTCCAAGATCCCAGATGCTCACAATCCAAATCCATCATTCTTTTCATAATACCATACTACCTTCCAGTTAGTTGCCATGCCATAGTAGAATCTATCTGAAAATTATATCTGTTAGTCATTTTCTCTTTATTATTCTCATTGCTACCAATCAAATTTAGGACTACTTTATGTTTTTTCAGGATTATTTAGTGACTATGAAAACATAAAAAACATTGTGTAGTATCACTTATATCAGTTTCCATGCTACATTAATTAAGCCAAAACACCCAGTGGATCCCTATGTGAAACATTTTGCACATGGCTATCAGAAACATGATTATTTCTCTCCCCTGTTCAAAGACCTTCACTGGCTCCCCATTGTTTACCAAATTAACAGCAAAATACTTAGTTGTAACAATAAGGAACTTCACTGATTTTCCTGATTTTATGGTTGTGCTGCAGGACATACCCTCTTGGATAACTAAATTAATCAATTTGTTCTTCACTGATAAGTGTCCATCCCCTCTTGTCTCCATGTCTTGTTAATTATTGTTCACTTTGGAATATTCATATTCTTGCCCTCATGCTCCATAATGACTACAGCCTGTGGAAATCCTATCGTCCTTCGAGACAGAGCTTGATGGGGCAGCAAGGTGATGCAGTGGATAGAGTACCTGTCCTGAAGATCTGAGTTCAAATGTGATCTCACACACTTAATTTACTAACTATGTGATTCTGGGTAAGTCACTTAACCCCAATTTGCCTCAGGAAAAAAAAAAAGAAAAAAAAGAAAAGAAAAAAGAAAAGAAAAGAAAAAGAAAAAGATGGAGCCTGATGTAGTGAACTCCATGTAGCCTTGCCTGATCACCCAAACTCTGAATTTCCAAAGAACTTTGTTATATGTTTTATTTGAGTCAATTTGATCCTATACTTTTGATCTTATATTTATTTTAACTTGTGTTGTACTATGATACTTTCTGATATGCACAAAGCATATTATACTCATTGGCTCATTTGTTGCCCATAAGAAACTATGGAATAGATTCTATTAATCTCATTTTACAGATAAGAAAGGTAAAGTTTGGTTATTTTTATAGTCATATAGTTAGTAAATGTCAGAGGTGTTATCCAAATCCATGTCTCTACTGACTTCAGTTCCAGTGGTATCTCTACTGTGTAAGACCATGTCTCAGAGGCAGAGAGGCTAGGAACAGAGTACTGGACCTGGAGTCAGGAATACCAATGCTCAAATACTAATTAGCTATGTGGCCCTGAGCAAGTCACTTAACCTTTACTTAGTACAATTCAACAGTGAATTGAGAATAATAATAGCATCTCCTACTAGTATTCTTATGAAACTAAAATGAGGCAATCCATATATAACATTGTTTTACAAATTTTAACATACTACATATGTATTATTATTATGTATTGTTCTGTGTATATAGTATGATATTTAAAGTACTTTCTCATAGAATTCATAATACACACATATTCACACATACACACACATACAGACACATACATATACATACTCATATGTACTAAATGAATAAAATAAAATCATTGATAAAAGTTTCTAATGAAGACATTGGGGAAGTGTGAATGATGAGGGAAAGATTCCAATCTTTGATTCCCAACCCCCCCAGCTAATGTAAATTACCCTTTGACTCACAAATCCTGGTCCCTTTGAATTCCAATAGAAGGTCTGGACCTATCTCAGCCCCACCCGGATCTGAGCCAACTTTGGGGCTACACCCCAAAGCCCCTCGAGCTAAGTCTCCGACTTAAAAGGACCACACTGGGAACCCCTCTTTGCAGAGATTCCAAACATGGTCGCCATGTGAGGACCCTCTGTCCACTGGACCCTCTGTCCAGTGCCCTCTTTATCTCTACCTTCACCTATCTCCTACTTCTAGACTCAATAATAAACCTCTTTTATTAATCTAGCTCTCTGGGCTAATAAATGCTTTTATTGGGAATCCGTGCCGCTTCTAGACCTCATATACCGCCGTATCCTTGCGCCGAATCTAAGGGGGTTGCAGGGGAACTCTGTTTGACTCCCTGTACCCCAAACCTGCCACTAGACCTTAACTAAACCCTAATTTCATTTAGGTACCCCAAATGTAGACCTCAACATGTGGTCTACACCTCAACATTCGGTTCCTAACCTCAACATGAAGATCCTAACTCATCTGTGTTACCATTTCCTAGAAAAGTTTAAAGTGATTGTTATAAAAAGACTAAAAGTGTTTACTTCTGGGTAAGCCTCTGGAAAGTATTCAAACTCATTCACAAAATTCTACAGGTGGAGAATGAAAGCTAATTTTTAAAATAGCCTAATTTCAGCTACCATTATCTCTCCATTTTAACCCATCTTCAAAAACAATTTAACATTTTTACAGCAGAGACAATGCTGACTTCTACTGACTCAAAAAAAAAAAAAAAAAAAATCAGTGGTTCCCATTTGCATCTAAGATAAAATATAATCTTTTGTCTTGGGCCTTTAAAATATTTCACAATCTTGGTCCAATGTGTGTGTGTGTGTGTGTGTGTGTGTATACACACATATTTATTCCATACTACTCCCCCTTCCTTCCTTCCTTCCTTCCTTCCTTCCTTCCTTCCTTCCTTCCTTCCTTCCTTCTTTCCTTTCTTTCTTTCTTTCCTTTCTTTCTTTCCTTTCTTTCTTTCTTTCTTTCTTTCTTTCTTTCTTTCTTTCTTTCTTTCTTTCTTTCTTTCTTTCTTTCTTTCTCGAGATTACAACCAAGAATTAACTACCAGTAATATTCAGTATCATCTTTCAGGGCAGGAGATGGAGGAGCTTCAATAAATAGGAGGTTTTCAATCATTTTTATTGAAAATTAAAAAAAAAAAAAGAACTAAACAGAAAATTTAATCTACAAATACAGGACTCAAGACAACCATAGAAAGGTAGGCAGGGAGAAAAATTATATATTTAAACTGTTTACATCCCTAGATGGGAAAACAATACCTGTAACTCTTGAAAACTGTATCTGACAATGGGGCAGTCAGAGGGGGCCATCATATGGACTGAAAGAAAAAGACATTAAGGAATGGGAAAAGTCTGTACTGGAAAAAGAGGAAAGAAAAGGTATAATGGGACACAGTTCATACCAAAAGGCTCAAAAGATCTATTAAGGATCTATTTCCCTAAAAGAGAATAAAGGGAGAGGGATGAACATTGTCTGAGACTTGATCTAACCAGTTTTATCTCTAAGAGTGAATAACTTAATTATTCATTTGGGTATAGAAATTTGTTTAATCCTATAAAGAAGAAAGAAGAGAAAAGGGGAAAAAAAAAAAGGGAGGGATAGGATAGCAGCCTGGGTAGAAACACTAGGAAAAAAGATAAGAGAAGTGGGGATAAAAGAATAAGGTAGTGGGTGGAGTATGTTAAAAAAAAAAAACCAAAACACTACTAAGAGAAGGGGAGAGGGATGATAAGTAGTGGGTGTGGTGGGTTAAAAAAAAGTCTAAGGCAGGATAGAAATTGAAAACAAAGGTAATTACAGGGGAAAATAGGATGGAGGGAAATATAGCACTGATAATCATAACTATTTAATGTGAATAGGATATGCTTTCCTATAAAATGAAAGCAAATAGCAGAGTGAATTAAAAAACTGATTTAAAAACAGAATCCTACAATATGTTGTTTACAAGAAACACGTTTGACACAGAGAGACATATACAGAGTAAAGGTAAAAGGCTGGAACAGAATGTATCATGCTTCAGCTGAAGTTAAAAAAACAAAAGCAGAGGTAGACATTCTGATCTCAGATAAAGCAAAAATAAAAACAGATCTTATTGAAATATATAAAGAGAGAAAACACATCTTGGTAAAGGGAACAGTAAATAATGAAGTAATAACTATACTAAATGTATATTCACCAAGTGGTAGAGCAGGCAAATTTCTAGACAAGAATTTAAGCCAGTTACAGGAAAAAAAAAAATAGACAGTAAAACTCTTCTAGTGGGAGACCTCCACCTTCCCCTTTCAGATTCCAAAAAAAAAAAAAATAAAAAGTCAAGTGCTCAGGGGAAAACAAACTAACATAATAAAAATGACAATATTACTTAAATTCATTTACTTATTCAGTGCCATACCAACTAATCCCAAGAAATTATTTTACAAAGCTAGAAAAATAATAATAAAAGTTCATATGGAAGAACAAAAGGCAAAGAATTTCAATGAAATTAATGAAAAAATGCAAATGAACATGACCTAGCTGTACCAGACCCAAAACTATATTCTAATGCAACAGTTACCAAAACCATTTGGTACTGACTAAAAAATAGAATAATCAATCAATGGACTATATTAGGTTCACAAGACAAAACAGTCAATGATTATAGTAATCTAGCATTTTATAAACTCAAAGACCCCATTACTTACATAAAAGCTTACTATTTAACAAAAATTGTTGGGAAAATTGGAAATCAGTATGGCAAAAACTAGGCATTGACCTATACCTAACACTGTATACCAAGTTAAAGTTGAAATGGGTTCATCATTTAAACATAAAGAGTGATACTATATGCAAATTAGAACAACAAATGATAGTCTACCTCTTAGATCTGTGGAGAAGGAAATAATTTGTGGTCAAAGAAGAACTCAAAAATACATTATGGAATGCAAATGAACTTTAAATATACCCATTTCTGCCAGTTTTATTGAACTAAGATTTCATACAAGAGCCCTTTAAATATTTGACCCTAAACTTAATAAAATCAAAATTATTCATTTTGCATTCCTTAATGTATTTGAGTATTTGCTGTACAAGTTGGAATATGTCCAACCGAGGGTAACTATAATAATGAGAAGACTAAAGACTACAACATATGTGATAATCAGTCGAAGGAACTAGGAATTTTTAGACTAAAAGAAGAAATGACTCCAAAAAGATGTGAGTTGTCTTCAAATATTTATCAGAACAAAATCAATGCAGAAAAGATTAGAAAGGAAGCAATGAACTGGGAGAAAAACTTTACATTCAAGGGTTCTGATAAAGGCCTCATTTCTAAAATATAGGGAGAATTGACAAATTTATAAGAATTCAAGTCATTCTCCAGTTGATAATGATAAAAGCATTTGAACAGAGAATTTTCAAATGAAGAAATTAAAATTGTTTATAGTCATATAAAAATGCTCTAAATCATTATTGATCAAAGAAATGCAAATTAAGACAACTCTAAAGTTCTGTCATTATACTGAGGAATTGTTTAAGTCAATGACAGAATTCACATCCCTGCTCAATATTATATTTTTTTATTACAACCAAAGTCTATTGGAAGCTTTGGACTTTTTGACTTGCTCATATTATACAGAAGAAACTACTCTTCTTAAGAGAGAATTACAAAAAAGTAGCTGAACTTGACCAAGAAGAGACAAAAATAGTCAGATTGAGAGTGGGCAAA
Source organism: Sarcophilus harrisii (assembly GCF_902635505.1). NCBI lineage: Eukaryota > Metazoa > Chordata > Mammalia > Dasyuromorphia > Dasyuridae > Sarcophilus > Sarcophilus harrisii. The sequence continues at coordinate 29,729,235 of NC_045426.1, read as the reverse complement.
TTTCAAAAGCATTTAGAATTTGATTTTCAAAGTAACCCAAGAAGTAAGATTCAAAAAGAATAGAGAAAAATCTATTTTGAGTTGAGATTTTAGTTAATTTTTTATTAAAATGAAACTATCAATACATAAAATATCCTTTCTTTGTCATGTCTATAAAATCTATTAGGGACAAGGACTTGGCTGGTGATTTCATTACTACTGAAAGGAAACACAAAGGGACAGGGGATGGGAGAGAGAGAGAGAGACAGACAGACAGACAGACACAGAGACAGAGACAAAGACAAAGAGAGAGAAAGAGACACACACAGAGAGAAAGACACAGACACAGACAGAAAGACAGAGAGACAGAGGAATAAAGAGAATGCCAGAAACACAAACAGAGAGAGAATGCAGGGAGATGGAGAGAGAGAGACAAAGACAGAAAAAGACAAAAAGAGAGAGACAGACAGACAGAGACAGAGAAATTGAAAGAGACAGAGATAAAGACAGAGAGAGACAGAGACACAAAGGGACAGAGAAGAGACAGAGAGAGGGACAGAAACAGAGAGAATGCAGGGAGATAGAGAGATAGAGGAAGAAAAAGCGACAAAGGCACACTCACACACCCACACACACAAAGAGACAGAGAGGCAGAGAGACAGACAGAGATAGAGTGAGACAAAGACTGGGACAGAGATAAGAAGACAAAGAAAGACACAGAGACAGAGAAACAAAGTGACAGAGAGGAAAAGACAGAGAGGAGATAGAGAGACAGAAACAGAGAATGAAGGGAAATGGAGACAGAAAAAGAGACAAAACGAGAGAGAGAGAGAGAGAGAGAGCTTTATATAGAAAGATAGCTATAGAACTTGGATAGATAGATAGACAGATATCAGCATAATGGATAGAGTACAGGAATTGGATTCAGAAAAATATGAGCCAAATCTGACCTCAGATATTTACTAAATCTATGATCCTGGATAAGTCACTTAAGTGTTCCTGAATTTCTTCACCTATAAAATGTAGAGAGTTGATTCAGTGATCTCTATTGTCCTGTCCAGAAAGATAGACAGACAGACAGATACAGATAGATACTGATATAGATAGATAGATATAGATATAGATATATCTTTTTACTACATTCCATGTTCTAACAGTAATGAAGCCTGGGTCCTAACTTGCTTATAAGTTGTCTTATCTGTGAAGTTAATTGTATTAATCTCTCATGTCTTAAAGACTTTACAGGATCTCTAAAATCTAAAGGACATAAATACACATATATGTACCTACCTACATCTGGGTAAGGTGAAGCACTGACTGCTAGAGAGCGATGACTATCTGAGTAAAGAGAAGGCTTCGATGCAAGAGACATTTTGTGGCCAGGAATGACAAGTCTTAGCAACTAATCTGTAATTGGAGCATGAGAGAGAGAGAAAAGAGTCAAGGATGATTTTACTTTAAAATAGAAAGGAAAACATACTTCGATTATTTTCTTTAGGAATATCTCAAATATTAAGAATTAGAGATGTCAATGCAGAACGTACTGTAAGTGCTATATTAAGAAACAACCAAACCTCCCCCCAAAGTTCCATATGGTTTACTGGGCTATTTACTGCCATCTAGGCAAATGCATTCTCCTGACCCTGCCGGCGGCCCGGTTCTGAAATGCCTTTTTGTTTGTAGAATTTCGAGCATGAATGTGCTCTCTACAGGCAAAATGTCTCGCCCGGCATCTTATTCACAGCAGAAAATGACAGCATGGAGAGACAAACTTGAATCCTTTGGCATCAAATGGATCTAAGCATTTTGATGTTACAAATGGATGCAGACACATTTATTCAATCAAATTTACCAAGAGGTACATGTCATTTCTTCCCAGGCCCAAAATAGCCCTCTTGTTTTCTCTTTGCTGGTCACAACAAAGCAAGAGAGGGGAAGGGTTACAGTGAGTCACTTAGGAATACAGGGGCGTCTGCCTTGTGAATGAAGATGTTTTCGACTAAAAAAAAAAAATAGATTTATCACCAACTGCGGAGATTTAGCACAGGGAAAAATGGATGCTCTGAAGCAGTAATAAGAGCCAGAGCTTGAACATAGGCAGCAGCCAGAGGAAGTGATGTCTTTTGTTCTCTGACATCCCAAGCAGGGTTGGGGATGTGCCATTAGGGAAACTGTCGGCCTTTCTGAGGCACTTTCCCATTCTCGGACAAAAGGCTCATTAAATGCAGAATAGCTCTATTATTTCAATTGTAGCTGCTGCAATCCTACAGACAGGGAAGGTATGAAGGAAAGGATGGCCTTTTTATTTCCCTTTTTTGCTTCTAGACAAAGAACTGGAGCAGGCTCAAGGGACCGTGCAACCATATTCAGGGTAGTGGAATGAGTAAGTAGAGTAAGTTGATACTGGGTGGAATTTGCAACATTCAACAAGGAAAGTCTAGCCAGGAAACAGGAGTTGTCTGGATAGGACCTTTGCAAGGTACATACTCTTCTCTTTTCATTTAGAGAATTGTGATGAAGTAAAATGAAATGGTGACATTTGAGGAACCAACTTTAGTTTAGTTTAGTTTAATTCTCCACTGGTTAAATATTCTCTTGGGAGCTGAAAAGAGAAAGGTTCCCATGTACAGTATCAAGATCATAAAAAAGATACTTAATACATGCTCATTAACTACTGCTAAGTTCTGCTAGATTCTGCCAATTAGTCACTCTGCTAAGTGCTTGAGATTGTAGTTTGTTATCCTTTGCTTTCAAAGAGTACCAGGAATATTAGGAAGATGATGTCTTGACTTTTGAGTGAATTGGATTTAACTGGGGGGAGGGGGAGTGTAAACCCATCAGTCTCATTCTCTCCTCCAGAGTCATCTTGGTACAATGGCAAGACATACATAGATCAGGATCACTAGAGATTACACCAGATGCAGTGGAAGAGTTTAGTCATTGTGCTGAGTTCTAGAGGTACAAAGAGAGACAAAAAAAAATCATGGTCCTCACTCTCAAGGAACATGCATTACGATAGATAACCAAGTAAATGATTCTGTACATCCAAAATACAGAGTATTAAAGTAGAAGTAACCTCAAAGGGAAGGCACTAGTTTGGGGAAGGACAGTGGGAGCCCTGGAAAAGGTCTCTGACAGAAGATGGGACGTGAATTGAGTCCTGAAGGGAAGTCAAGGTATCTAGGAAGTGAAGATGAGGAAGGAGAAGATTCCAGGAATGGAGGACAGCCAATGAAAAGACAAAGTGGTATAATGGATAGAGCACCAGCCCTGAAATCAAGAGGACCTGAGGTCAAATCTGGATGTAGGAGACCTTGGCCTTTTTAAAGGTCTTTTTAAGATGTTTTAAGATCTTTAAAGAATCTTGTAACAATCTTTACACTTAAGTAGACATATACAAAAATAAAATAAAAGGGGAATCAGATATGCATGATGATGGTTTGGACAGTTAGGAGCAGATTTAAGAGGTGACTGATCACTTCACATGTCAGATACCCACAGAAGCTTTGGTCAAAATGTTAATCTGGATCAGTATATTGCACTACTGTCTCTGACTCAGGAGGTTAAGAACAAAATTCCTCTAAGCTGCTCAAAGAGTTTTGCCTAATACATCCTGGATGCATGTAACGCAGCTCCTAGAGCCCAAGGTACTATAATCCATATTTCTCTCTCCCTAGTTCTCCCTTATTCATTTCATCATTTAAGATACCTGATCTGGCTTTCATACTCTAGAGGCTAAATATCCCAGGATGAAAGAGTGAATGAAATAGTATTACATATTCTATTAAAAAATATTTATTGGGAAACACAACCAAAAGAAATGCAGAGTTATACTTATTTAGTCTCCCCTTTCACTAGGAAGTACAATGACATTAACATCATATCCATGTGTTTGTTCTCAGTGATTGCCCATACTTTTGGAGGATGGTAGTTGTAGAAACATTAAGGTAGCTACACATTGTCTAAGTAGCTATTCCCCAAATCAGCTGATTTGTATTAGCTGATAAGTATCCCTCTTAAAACTAAATAGCGGAGCTAGCTCCATAGTTGTATTAGGACTGGAAGATTGGGGGAATAGCTTTTCTAAATATGAAATGCATGTCTTTTAAATTAAGTGTAGTTGGCCAAGTGATAGAGCAAGACTAGAATGAATTATTGTTGGTGTATCAGTTTGATCAACAGATAAAGAAAGAGTAAAGAATGAGGTGGCTGATCATCTCTGTTATAGCATACTATCCACCATGAGTGATAGGGTAGAAAAAGAAGTAAAAGGAGAGGATAGATTGAAACAGCATTTGGAGAAATGGGAAGTACTTTCAATGATCTGAAGCTATTACTTGATGCACAAGTTCATTTTTTTTCATCACCAAGATTTTTCTAGAGGTACAGCAGGTCATGAATCATAGAATGAGACAAGCTCAGAAGAATCAAAATTTCAGATGACCCAAAAGAAAATGGAGAAATCTATGGCAGATATAAGTAAGGTACAAAAATTATCTATGATTACTTGCGTGTAATGAGTTGCAGAAATATCAACAACCAGAACATATATGATTGGAAAAGGAAGAAGTGGGGGAGAAATAAACACACACACACACATACACACACACACACATACACACGCACACAGAAAAAGACAAACAGACACAGAAACAGAGACAAAGAGGCACAGAGACAGAGACACAGAGAAAAGAGACAGAGACAGAGAGCCCTAGGTATTACTCTGCCACTCATGGAATATTAAAAATCTTAGAAGAACTTCATTGTGTTGTGTAAATCTTCTACAAATGATTTACTAAAGAACATGAATATGTATCTGATAGATATAATAAGAGAGCTAAAAATAATTTATCAGGAATTTTTCTAAGAATGTATATTTTATAACCAGAACCATCTTGAATGCTTTTATTGAACACATGCTTTAAAAAGGAACTTTGTAAATTTTAAATATTTTTTTCAATAATATAAAAGGGATATGGAAAATACTTTTATATAATGATGAGAAATACATAGGTTTCAGTCTGCACAAGGAGAAAGAATGTCCATAATAAAAAGACCATATGCATATTATAAATGGTAAGGATTCTTTTGGAGTATAAGTTAAAATACAAAGACATTGATTCATCTTTTTACTGTGAAATTTTGTGATTTTGGCTGCAGTAGATAGAATTGGGAAGACATGAGTTCAAATCCTGACTTAGGCAATTACTGCCTATGTCATGCTGAACAGGTCACGTAGATTCTCTTGTTCTCCATTTTGTTCATCTCCAAACAAGGGAGATGGGCATAAAGAATTCAACATTTCCTCCTATCTCCAATTCTATGATCCTATCATCCAAGTATCCTCTCTATTTCAAAAATTGTTGCTGCCTTTCCTTCTTATTCCCATAAACTTGAAGCAAAAATGGGCAGGGATACTGGAGAAGAGGATCCTACATAGGGTAGAAAGAAGTCTGAGTAAAATATCTCTTCCACTTGAAGGATTTTTATTCTACATTTTAATGACCACTTTGGTTTTGATTTATAAGCTTCCCCATCCACATTATTTAACTGGATTACTGCTAAATATTCTTACTTTAATTTTATAAATTGAAAAAAAAGTAACTTGGGGAAAAATTGGATTTCAGCTTCATTTGAATTCAAACTTCATGTCTGCAAGCTTTGTCCATTTAATCGTGCAGTCATAATAATAAAATGACATCCATCATACTGACCTGAAACCTAAAACTTGCCCACAAGTCTCAGTTGGCCATCTCAGTTGGCTATACCTTTCCTATCAGCACCTGACAAAAGAAGATGATTTCTTTAAAAAAAAAATGTTTTAGTGGAGTTCCCCATATATAGCAGCTAAGCTGTGCTCATCACAGAATCTTCAAATTCTTGAGGTTAACATCATATAGCACTGATAAAAAAAAAAAAAAGTTTCGCTAAAATATGCTAATAACAACAACATAGTCCTTTCTGCATGCTAGGTATTTTGCAATAATTATCTCATTTGATCCCGACAACAGCCTTGGCTGTCCTTCTAACCCATGCTTGAAGAACTCACGTGAGATTGGGCACACCACCTTTAAAGGTGTCATCTCCTTATGCTTTCAGGTAGCCACAATAGAAATGTTTTCTTGACATGGAAACTGAATTTTCCTTTGCAGCTCTTACCCATTGTTCTTAGATTTGCCTTCTGTTGCTGGACTAGAACACAATTGGTTTTATTTTTCACGTCAGTTATCATGTCATCCAATATCTTTTATTTTGTTTCTAAGCTAAATATTGACAATTCCTTCAACCAACCTTTGTATGGCATGGATTCCAGATGCTTTGCCATGCTGATTCTCCTCCTTTGGAGACACTGAAAATTATCAATATCTTTCATAGAAAATGGTACTCAGAATTGTAGATAACATTCCAATTCAGTTATTCTGAATCAAGTGGGGGAGGACAATGGATGTGAGGAAACTTTTAAAATCTAATAAATAAACATTTGTTAATTGCCTGAAGAAGAAATTGTTATAAAGAATATCCTATCACAGCCCTTAGTTAAAACTGTGCATGTATCATTGCTGGAGATTATTGCTAGCCAGCTCTGCTGTGCAACCTTTGGAGTCATTGCCTCCATAAAGGGGAGAGCACTGTTTGGTTAAATGGAGTGTACAGTCCATAAAGTTCATAGACAACATCTTGAAAGACAGGCCCTGAAATTCATAGCCATTAAGCAGAGGACTAGCGAACTCCTTGGATATTCACTGCAGGGAAAAAGAGGACATGGCCTTTTCAGAAACTTGGAACCAAAAACGGCTAGAAGTATCATTTTAGAACACCAGCAACCTTCTAATATTGAGAGTTATCCAAAAGTAGAATGGTCATTGCCTAAAGAGGTTCTGTCTAAGGGTTCTCCTTCTTGGAGGTCTTCAGGTAGAGGCTAGATTGGTATACTTCTTGGGAATGTTGATGGAGGGATTCTATTTGAGACTGTGAGTTGGAATAGATAGCTGTTGAAATCTTATGAATTTTCAAAATTTGTCATTCTGTGAAATTAGCTTTTTAAGACACATTCAGTTGTGCAAATATCTTAAAACCATTATATTACTATCATAAACTAGAGCCTGAATACTTTGACCTTTTGGAAAAAAAAATCAAATGTTATATACAGAGGAAAGCTTGGAATTAAATCCTAATTAAAACTTTGGATCCTTTTACGTGTTTGCCGGGTTAAAAAAAAAAAAAAAAAGCAATATACTGCTATATTAGAGAAAGGAGAGAAAGCTCTTTGGTTGTTGGCCATGATAGAAATCCTCTCTTGGAGACTGGAGAGTGAGGCAGAGCTGGAGAGAAAATCATCTGGATTGCAGGCCTATGGGAGAAGAGAAGAAGGAAGTTGATCATCTGATATTTTACTATTTAAACTAATTATTCTTTCAATTGGGAGCTAAGTTCATTTGTTAAAACCATGTTGTAAAATGAGTACAAGGACCCTCTAAAATTTGGTACCCTGAGACACAGCCCCAGCTGTCTTGCCCTAGTTAGAACTCTACTGAAATCTCTCCCTCTTCTACTCTTAGGCCTTAGGTGTTCTGTGCTGGCTTTCTCTCCAAGCTCTGCTCTAATCAGTTACATCAATTTGAAGTAAAATGCTAATGGCTGGCAGGAAAATAGACCACAAAGGGTTTCATTGATAATGTCTAATTCTTTAAGATTTTATCCACTTCTTTTTTTAAGGGGGAGTTCTAATGTTTTAATGAAAAAAGAGTGATATGGGAATTTTAGACACCAAATAATTGGAAAGGGAAGATATTCTGTAGTCCAAGGGTCTTTGAGTTCATAAGACCTAGGTACTATCCATTACACCTTGTGTGTGGTCTATAGAATAATGCTCTAAAGACAACAAAGTCTAAGGAAAAAAAAATACATAACATTAAGAAATCAGAAAAATGGGAACCAGTCAATGATCTTACCTCCTTACTCTGTGTCTCTGGCTCCTCTTTCCTTTAGACTAAGTTAATGTTGCTTTGTGGTCCAAAAGTTCAGGGAAAATGTAGCATAGAACTTTGCATATTAAAAGTCTCAAACTTTCTTTTCCTGGTAGTATTTTATATTTCCTAGGTGTTGATAGAAACTTAATAGAAAAGTTGTGGAGGAATTATTTATATCTCTTTTTAAGTTAGTTGTATTTTTTCTCCTTTTAATTTTCACATTTCCATTGTATATCTATCTAATAATGAAACTTTCAAAATAGGCTGTGAACCTGGACATTTAAGAAAAAAGATTGTGAAAATGCTTAGCCAATGGAGTCACTTGCCTCCAAGACATTTCTGAGTGTCTTTCCCAACAGACAACTGTGAAAATGATTAACCAATGGAGTTACTTGCCTTCAAGCCACTTTTGAGTGTGTTCCCCAAGAGACAACACTTGAGTCCTAAGGCAGGAACATATAGACCAATTCATACTACTGGAGAGACGGTAGTTTCTCTATTATTCCCCAAATGCTTTCCTTTTTTTCTTCTAGTGAGGAAAGATCTCTCCTGAGATGTAAGCCTGGGTTGCTTTCCTCTAACAGGACATAGTCAGAGGGGAAATGATCTGAGCCATAGCTTCTAGAAGCTGGTCTACTTTCTTTAAAGTGGCACATGTTGTCATGATTTCTCCCAGTCCAACTTTTTGAGAGCTCTGAATTTATTGAGATTTAGAACATCGTTGTTGGTTCATCCTTCATTCTCAAAAAGTACCTGTTATTAAAGTGGGCCTCTCTTACTTCACTCTTCTCTACCTACATACTACTTCCTTAGGTCAAACTAGTAGAAATGATGATCACATATCTGAATTTGTTCCTAAAGGATAACCAAACTCCCACCCTCTCATGGATTCTTAACCTTTGGGTATCATTGTTCCATCCTTCACTTCATTGCTTGCTTTCACATTGTCATCACAACCATCCCAGCATGCTACTCTATTAAATTTTATTTATTTTATATTTATTTATTTTATTTATATTATGTATATAATTATATTTATATTATATCATATAATTATATTATTATAATTATTATATAATAACATTATTAATATAATAATAATAACATCATCATTATTAATAATATTAATATAATTATTATATAATATTATTATATATTATATTATTATATTTATATTATTTATATTTTAATAATTTATAACATAAACTTATTTTATTAAAGCTACTCTATTCTTTGCTCTTTGCTTTGTAGGTAACAAGTTAAATTTCATCTTAAATTTTTTGTTTTCACATTCAACTTTCTGGTTCTCAAGACCAGAGAACTGGTCTAAGACTTGGTTTCCTCCTAATCATACAGTCTTTTTGGCACCCTTTTTTCCAATGCTTCATGTTCAATCATACCTTTCCTTCTTAATGGTCCAGGTAGGGAAGTTAGAATTCTCTCTATTCTCCATTGCCACTTCTGCTCTCCCTCTCTCATCACATATTGCCTCTCCTCCTTTAAGGGTTGTTCAGCCAATATTTACCACACAATCTAAATTCTGATAATTTATTTGAAGACTTTCAAGGCATGCTCCTTGAATTCTCAATAAAATCAAAACCTTTTCCTACTCAACTCCAGTTCTCATACTAAGGGATTTTGACATACATGTCATTCCTTTCTCATAAACATCAATTTTGCATTTCTTCAACTTATTTCCCATAACCTATTTCTCCATTTTATCCCAGTTACACACAGAGATGACTTTATTTTTGATCTTGACATCTGCTAACAAACATTCCAGTTCTAGATTGTTGAACTCTGAAATGTTCTTATCTGAAATTACCAATATTATGTGGTTCCACCTCTCCCTCTATCTGACAATCTTTAATTTTGTTCTTTGTTCTCAATATGACCACCCCCCCCCAATTCTAAATTAGAAAAATTCTTATCAGTTCTTTCTTGGGCTAATATCTTTCCACTGGATACACTCCCCCCATACCCATTGCACACTCTTAAAGAAACAATTGTACCCTAGATATTTTCTTCTTTTTTTCCCTTTATCCTATCAAACCCTTTGCACTACTCAGCTATTTCTCTTGAATTCCTTGTCCCTTTACTTGCTCTGCCAAACCTCAGTCTAAGATTGTTCTTGCTGTCCACTGTGTTCAATCCTACTCTTTTTGTACTAAATGAAGTGAGAAAAAAATGAAAAAAAAAATGAAAGAATACTGTCTGGATCTACTAAAATTTATGTAATCTCAAGTGGGTCTTCCCTATGGCAAGGCAATATTTTTACACCTCCTCAGTAATCAATTACTAATCCACTCACCATAGCACCTTTTTCAAAACTTGTCAGCATTCCCCAAAGCTTCCACTGTTTCACCTTCTTATGCTTTCATCTGAGAACCTTACTTTATATTTCAGTAAAAAAAAGATGCTTTGCCAAGAGTTCCCTCCTCCCCTTTTTCCCCTTTTCATTTCACATCACTAGGGTACTTTGGTTCACATTCTGCTTCTTCACCTTTTCTCTCAGGTGAAGCAGCAGCCCTTTCCCATGCCAAAGCCAACCACTTTACATGCCCAAATTATCCCATTCCATTCCTTCTTCTCAGGAGATTAACCCTTTTTATTATCCTACTATCTCACTAAATTTCAATCTCCCCCTGCCTTATGATAATTTCCCTGCTGACTACCAACACATCTGCACCTCTCCCATCCTCAAAAGACCCTCACTTGATCTATTTATGCCCCATAAACATTCTCCTCTAATTTTTCTCAAAGATATAAATTTTTAACAACTACTTCTCAAAGACCATACACAAAACCCTTTTAAAAATTTAATCTATATTATTAACATATTCTCTGTCAATTTCCTAAATTTGTGCAATCAACAAAGCAATAAATCAATATTTATAGCATTAACCTATTTCTGAGATAAAAATGTTCACAAGGACAATTTAATAGCGCCCTCTTGAGAGCTCCTTTGACTTGGTTATAGCAACTGATGTTGCTTGGGAAGCCATCTACAATCAACACTACAGCTCTCTTTCCTCTCTTAAGGATCTGTATTCTGGCTTCTGATCATATTTAACTTAAACTATCTTTTCCAAAGCTACCTATGACCTCTTGATTTTAAAATCTAATAGATTTTATTCAAACCTCATTCTTCTAGCCACTATTGCTCACCCTCTTCTAATTTACATTCTCCTTTCTAAGTTTTGTTTAAACTCCTATAGTCTGTTCTCCCAAATGTCTGACCAATCTCAGTCTCCTTTGCTGGATCAAATCAAGCCAGCTATCTTGGTTTTATTTTTTTTTCACAGAGAAGTCTTTCTTGGCCCCTTATCTCTTTGGTGGAAGGAGATTTCCTCTATATATTTTGATCAAGCAATTATTGGGCCACATTTTATCATGTAAGAAAAATAGATTACTAGACTGGGATGTGTCTGTCTAATTAGAATTGGTAAGAATTAGTTGGCTTGTGTCTTTAAATCTAATGGAAATTATGAAGGAGAAAACTGCCTCTGTACATTAACTTAGAGAAATACATTAGAAAATAATTGTAGGGGGAAAAAAATCAAAACACTCCTATTGACTTCTGATTTCATTTCTCCGGGGCCACCCAAGCTGTCTCAGTTTGTGTCAGCTATAGTGACTAAAACCTTAACATAATAATAAGAGTATCATAATCAGGTAACAAAATACCATGTCTGCACATAGTAGGTGCTTAATAGTAAGTGCCTGACCCATGACAATAATTAAAATCATCAATTATAATTACAAATAAGTTTTAAAGAATATATACCATAATTTAATTAGCAATTGCACTATTGATGATCATACAAAATACTTTCATTTTCTTTTTGCAATTTCATATAAAATGCTATAAGATATCTTCTTAAAGATAGTTCTTACTGTTTTGACAGTAACACTTTCAAGCTACCTTTCAAACCATGGAATTATGAATCAAAGGGAATGATTATTTTGTAACTTTACCAGCTACTATAGCAATAGATTTTCCTCCACCAAAACACTAAGACTGTATATTACAATATGTTGTATCAAGAAATTGTCTTCTGGGCCTCGTTTGTAGCCTTCAAATCCCTTCATCCTGTTCACACATTTTGTATGATTTTCTTTGTCACAGCTCTTATTATTTCTGCCATTCTCTCTTCTTTGACCTCTTAAGGCTGTGTTAATATCCTGTTTGTACAGACACAGCTGTAGGTGATGACCATCCAGATATCATATTGGTTTAATCTCCCAAGAATACCAAACAAGTTAATGTATTCCCTGTAGCCCATATTTAATGGCTACCCTGGACTGGAGATGGAGGAGGGGTGGAATAAATACAACTGTTTCGCTTTATTGCTAACTTCTTCCACTCGAGTCATTTTCCAATTCTTCGCGATAACTATGACCTCAGGATTAAAGCTTTGGGGATAAAGCATGGCTCAGTGGAAAGAGTGATGGATTTGGAGCTAGAAAACTTGCGTAAATTCAGGTCATACTTAGATGACATCAGGAAAAAAGATTTAACCTCTCTGAGCCTCATTTCCTCATCTGCAAAATGAAAAGTCTGAACTAAATGAGTCTAAGGTCCCTTCCCTCTGTAAATCCTTTGATAATGTCCAAAAGAATTTCAAGATAATCAGACTCTGAAAAGATTTTTAATTGCATTAAATTTGATTCAACAGGCATTTATTAAGCATGCAAAGAATTGTGAAATACATAAAGAATTGTGGTTAGAGAATAGAGGATTGGATAAGTGATTTCTTTCATTTACTGAATTCCCTAGTGGGGAATCTTCCTTTTCTAATGCAAATAGGCACATTCTCTGTAATTTATAGTTTTATAGACCTACCTAAAGAGCTGAGAGGTTACATAACTTACTCAAGATCACATAATCAGCTTGTGTCAGAAGCACATCTTGAACCCAAACTTCCTGACTTTGAGGGCGGTGTTCAATTACTATGCCTCAGTGCCTCTCTCTGGATACTATGGCTACCCTACTGTGGGTATCCTACTGTGGACTGTGACCAAAAAAGAAGGACTTTATGTCCCAGTGGGGCAAGGGAAGATGACATTACTTGTATAGATAAGTAAACATAAAATATGTGCAATGTAAATATTGAGAAATTTTGGCCAAGAATAGAGTGAGGAAAGCACTGACAATCTGGAGGATTAGGAAGGACCTCATATAGGTGTCATTGGAGCTGAGCCTTGAAAGCAGAAGTGAGGAGGGAAGGAAATATTTAATATATGGGCCTTTTTCATATTGACATTTTGGTGATGCTATATAATGTTAACCTCAAGAATGCTAGTATATTGACTATACTCTTACAATAACATCAAGACACTTCACATTATGATCACTGTGCCTTTAAGCCAGAATAAGCATATGGCAGAAAAGCTTTTGAGTTAGACTCTGGAGACCAGATTCTAGTCTTATCTCTTCCATTAATTAGCTGTATGATCCTAGGCAAGCTATTCCTCCCTCTGGGCCTTAGTTCCCTCATCTTTACATAGAAGGTTGATTAAAGAAGTTGAAAATTCCCTCTTAAGGCAATTTGATTCACCAAAGCTTTAAAATAGAGTTCACAGCTATCATGTGAAATTGGAAAGTGATGTGAGAAGAAGTAACCATCTTACAGGGAGATGAGCCTTTTGAGACTCTGATTTTATGTTCCCATACATGCATATATTGGCCTAAATACCTCCTACAGGTTGGATTCAGATGAGACCTCTGAATGAATTGGGTGACTTCCACTCTTATAAAATTGACTATTTTAGGAGAAGCTATCCCTTTTGGGTTTTGCTAACTCAGTTCTCCTATATTTTTGAGACATTTCTTTTTGTCTGTGGGATGTTAAGGAAAAAGAGGTAGTGGGACATCTAGGTGGTACAGTGGATAGAGCATTAGCTCTGAAGTCAAGAGGATCTGAATTCAAATCTGGTCTCAGACACTTAATATTTCCTAGCTGTGTGACCCTGGGCAAGTCACTTAACCTTAATTGCCTCAGGAAAACAAGAAAAAGGAGGTAGCTAGGAGATGGGGGGGGGGGAGGAGAATAGAAAGTCTCTGCATGCACCCAGCCTACCCTTCACCCCTTGAAGGGATACATTAATATTGTACATTAATGGTTGTCTTGTGGCAGCAAAGCATTGCACAGGGAGAAATGCTCTCATATAGATAACATGAAGGAAGTTTTTGGATAATGTCAATTTCCCAGCTTCCTCCTTAAAGAATCAGTAGTGTAATCTCTCAACCCCATTGGCAGCCATGGAAGAAGAACTAAAAGTGCTGAAAGATGTTGAGCTGATCCAAATTTGAAAGTCACCAAATATGATGTTCAGGTTAAAAAGAGGAAAATTTCTTGTAATTCAGGAATTTTGAGGTTGTTAAAAAAAAAAAAAAACTCAAGAAATTAGGCAACAAAAGAATGAGTTTTCCCTCTATTATTAAGTTATATATAATGTCACTCCAATGGGATGTGGCTAGCAGTCCTAAATTTATTTTCATTTTGGAAGATTTCAAGGTCTCGCAATGGAACCACTAGGCTGATTATCACAATGGCTATCTTCTCACAAAAGAAAGGCTCCATAGAATTTTTTTCCTATTTTTAAGGGAAGTCCAAACTATAGGGTAAAACTGAGCCTGAGATATTGCAAGTTTCTCTAGGGAAAGAATAACCCACAAGAATGTTCCAGAATATGATCAGGGAACTACCATAATCAGCCTCTTAGATATAAAACCAGTCAATTGACTAAATCATTTCTAAGGTTTCTATAATGCTGCATTTCTATAAAAGCTTAAAAGACTGTCTCATAGTATTTTTGTGATTTCCCCCCTAACATTTTCAGACTCAGGGAAAAATTCTAAATCTTTCCATGGTTACAGAATCTATACTTCTTCTGTTGACACATATGGTAAGCCAACTGGCCAGCATAGTATGATTTCCCACCATAAAAAGGCAAGACAAAGCTATTGCAAATGGCTGAGAAATCATGGTTAATTACTTCCTGGTATTCAATATTTCTAATGAAATAGAAAACAAATCTAAAGAAAATTAAATATCCAAGGAATTCATCCATGAAATTTTGGAAGTAGGAGTGAAGATGAGCCTGAATCAAATAAGATTAAATGAAATAGGAGAAGACAAACTGATCTGTACAGATGGGAAAGACACAGAACAAGTAGCAGTGCATATTTTCAGGTCAGATGGAAAGCAGATGAAAATAATTCAAGGAGTACAACAGTCTGGCAAGAATGTATTTAGAAAGAGCAATATTTCAGTTCAGTCTCAACACAAAAAGGCTTACAATCATGGTATTTCTATGACCATCTAGAGCTTGGGTTTCTTGCTTTCAGAATAAATGTACCCAAAAAGAAATCTTAGTTCTTTTGCCCAGACCTAATTGAAAAAAGTGAAAAAAATATATGTCCAAGAAAGAAAGACTCCAATCTTTCCTTATCTTTTCCACAAGGTACAGGAATGATGAGAGACAGCTTGATGTTGAATCTGAAATCAAAGGTCCTAGTTTAAATTCTATTTCTGTCAACTAGCAGTTGTATGAACCCAGTCAAATAACTTAGCTACTCTAAGTACTAGTTTCCTTACCTAAGAAGAGGGTTGGATTAAGGATCCCCTTCTGCTCTAAGTCTATGATGATACTCTGTTTAAGCACCCAATACTGAACAATGAAACTGTGCATTGGAGGATTCCTTTAATGGAATTAAGTAGAATTTCTGAGTGGAAAGAAATCTTCAACATCTTTTGTTCAGTCCCTTCCATTTATAAATGCATAAACCGAGGGTCAGAGAGACCAGATCATATAAGTAACTAGTGCTACTACTTGGTCAATCAATAAGAAATTCAATTCAATTCAAGTAATTCACTTAATATTTATTAAGCAACTGTTATATAAGCACTACTATAATAGGCTCTGGAGACAAAAAGGCAAAACCAGAATCCTTCCCCAAAGGCATATTTTATTAATTGCTAGAATTTATGTAGAATTTTATAGATTACAAAACATTATAAATTTGTTATTTTATTTGATTCTTCCAACAACCATGTAAGGTGGGGACTATTATTATCCTTTTTATAGAGTTGAGGAAACTGAGGGTCACACAACTAGTAACTATCTGACAGAGGATTTGAACTCATGTATTTCTGACTTCAGTTTCAGTGTTCTATCCATGGTGTTATTCAGCTGATTATATTTTTATAGGGATTAGGAGAAGGCAGAATGCATATACATATAAAATAAGTAAATAATACATACAAAATAGTTTGGGGACAAGGATAGAGAGAGGACACATGTTTAATATTAAAAGTGGTTAATGAGAGAACAGGAGTTCCAGACAACATGAAGGAATAGGTAAGAGTGTGTCAGGGACATATTACTATATAAGTAAAGAACCACAGACAGAACCAAGACTAGGATCGTGTTTCATTACTCTTGATCCAAAGTCTTACCACTACATAGCCCTGTGGCTTTTAATGTTATTCTCTGCTGACCTAAAATGCCCTGGCAAGCATCCAGAAGAGGCCCACTAAGACTGTGAAGGGCTTCAGTTTCACATCATATGAGTATCACTTAGAACTGAGAATGTTTATCCCAGAGAAGGGAAGAATTGGAAGTCACATTATAGCTGTCATCAGGGATTTGAAAAGTTGTCAAGTACAATGAGTCTGCATGGCCTAACAAAAAAAAAAAAAAATTAGGAGCAATGGGTGGAAGTTACAGTGAGGCAGAATTAGATTTAATATATGGAAAATGTTTCTAACAATTAGAGCTTCCCAAAGCATGATGGAAGGGCAGCTAAATGGAGCAGTAAATAGAGAGCAAATCCTGGATTTAGAAAGACTCATCTTTGTGAGTTTAAATTTGGCCTCAGATATTTCTTAGCTGTGTGATCCTGGGCAAGTCACTGAACCCTGATTGTCTCAGTTACCTCATCTGTAAAATGAATTGGAGAAGGAAATGATAAACTACTCCATTATCTCTGTCAAGAAAACTCCAAATGAAATCATGAGGAGTCAGACAATTACTGAACAATAACAAAAGTACAATGACCTGCCTTGGAAAGTAGTGATTTCCCCTCACTGGAGGTGTTCAAACAGAGATCAATAATTGTGACAACTGTGCTAGCACCCAGGATACCTTAGAATCAGCCGGAGTCAGGATAAGCAAAAGCCCTTAGTCTTTATTCTTGGTCTTTAGGGGTAGAAGTGAAGGGGATGGAAGCAGGATCTCCACAACCTCCTTCTTCCTCGTCCACCGTCAAAGTAACTCTGGATAGTCTTACTCCATTCCCTAGTCCCTCCTACAATTCTCTGTATACACCAATTATAGAGCCAGCACAGAATAGTGGAAAGAGCCATTCCCCAAGCACATGCCCACAGAGTATTATCCAATCGGTAATTAGCCCTAAGTGCTTGAACCCACCTCAGTGCAACAACTCAAGAGTTTCTGCCCTCTACAAATAATCACTTGCTTGATAACTTTTAGAAGAGACCTTTTTTTCAGGTATACATGATGAACAGTGGTTTCTGAGATTCCTTCCAATCCAAAGTTAGAGGAAGTTCTGACCTATCACCAATGAATCCTAATATTACTGTTTGCATGTTAAAAGAAGACAAAGACATCTTTATTGTTTTTCTGTGATGTTTCTAAATAAGCAATTGGTAAGCAATTATCCATTGTATCAAAAAGCTTTGGTGGATACCATTTTAGTGTTTTCCCCTAACAGTAAGGAACAAGATTGTAAGACAATTTCCATGCTGAAGTATCTTCCTGTGGCTTTGTCTAAGTGAGTACTCTGGTGCATATTGGATCTACTCCATTCTGGAAGAGTTTAAGAAATTGTTGGCAGCATGGTGCATATTTTATCTTAATTTAGAGGGGGGCATCTGAGGGCTGCAATTAAAAAGAGGTTTGGCTGGAACCAACTGAAACTATTCACAATTTAAACTCATTTGCAGCAAATAACAACAGGCAGTCATTACTGCCAATTTTTTTTTTTTTAAAGGAGTGATGGAAAGCAAATAGCTCACAGATGAGCTCCACATATTAGGAATTAAAGGGGTGGAGCCAAAAGGCTCACAGTTTGATGTTTTATGAAACAGGATGGGGAATTTGCTTAGGAATATAAAAACTGCTCATCCAAATAGCTCTGTCAAGAGTATGCTAAAATGGCAGCCTTAGCTCAGGTTTAGGACAATGCATCTGTTGACAAATGGAAAATGGAGCAACTGTCCTAGATATTATACAATGTGTAGAAGTGGCAATCCCAGATGAAGTCATTTCTGATCATTTGGTAGAATGTGAAGTCCTTGAGAACAATGACTGTTTCACTTTTGTCTTTGTTATGCTGGAGAAAGCAGTGTGGAGTAGTGGAGAGTAAACTGGTTTCCAAGACCGGAAGGACTTGGTTCAAAGCCTGATCTTTGAGATATTATTAGCTGTGTAACTAGACATATCACATTACTATTCAATGTTCTAGGCTAGTCTATGAGTTATAGGAAAATTGCTAATCTACAATTTTAACTCATATTTATTTTGTGCAAAGCAATTGAGATTAAATAACTTGCCCAGGGTCACACAGCTGGCAAATATTAAGTGTCTGAGATTAGATTTAAACTTAGGTCCTTCTCGCTTCAGAGTCAGTGCTCTATTCACTATATCATCCATTTGCCCCACTGATTCACTTTATAACAGAGTTCCTTAAACCAAAGAGAAGAAAGGTACAGTCAATGGAACCTATTTAGTAAATGATTATTCAATTAATTTGAATTTTATTAAAACTTGGAATTATTTGTTTTATTAATTATTTTAAATTTTATTATCTTTATATTGTGTATTTTTCAATTTAAAAAAATTTCCTTACACAAAAGAGAACAAGGACATAGATCTTCCCTCCCTCTTCAGGGATCTTCAAGAAGATTCAGATGACCATTCTTCAGGTAAGTCAGAGTAGCATTCGGACTAGACTAGCTTTTTAGATCCCAACCAACTCTCTATTTCTGTTTCTCTCATATAATGAAAGAGGTTTTGAGAACATCTCATATAACAAATTTAATGTCTAAGTTATTTTTCAATAGATATGCTTGTGTGTTGGAGGAATTGAGAGAATTTGAACATCAAGTGGTAGTAGGAAATGAGTGAACCACATTAATTCCACCTTGTGATTCAATTCTGAATCTAGCTGTGATCCCTTTCTATTCAATTATGAGGTCCAGCCCAATTTCTGTCTCATAAAAAAACTTCATTCAATTGTGAAAATTGAGAGAAAACTTTATTGCTTTGCTTAAACCTTGTCCAGTAGGGTTGAGAAACAGGATCACTACTTATTACCTCGAGATCCTTATCTAAGGAGCTAGGCTGTGCTGACGAGAAATCCCATCAGATCCAAAAATTGATACAAGGTAGTTCACAATCAAACTTCTCAAATAATTCATGTCTTATCTGAAAACTGGCCCCACACTGATCAATCACTTCTTATTTTCAGATTGCTTTGGTTGTTCACAGATCTTTTTTGGGGGTAAGACACCCCTTTTTTTCTGATTTCAGAAAATTGTACTTGTTCACCTTCATCTTTCACACTGGAGAGTCTCTAATCTATCCTCCAAATAAAAATCAGGTTACCTAAAATTACATCATAATTAATTGTTTCTTTTTAATTAATCTTATTTGATGGCTTTTAATGTATAAAAATTTGTTCTCCCCTCCCCCCCGAATGAGGAGCCAGAGTATGAGAATGTGACCTGTGACCAATGTAAGTGTAAGTTATTTTGAATGAATGTAAACAAGACAATAAACTCTTACTTTCCCATGGGAAGATTTGCATAAAACTCTGGGCTATCCCTGACACTGTCTTGTTATTTCTGATTTTATATAATAGCTAACCTGTCTTAAGAGTGGGAGAGGGATTCATTATTCAGCCCTTCTGCCACTCAGGATCTACCTCATTAGTCAACTCCCTAAACTCCTCTAACTAACTGAAAAAAAAAAATCCCTAACAAATCTGTATAGACTGGCAGGAACACCCTTTTTTTCTTCAATATTTCAATAACTTTCCATTATTGTGGTACTGATTCTTTGGATCTTACATTAGTATAATCAGACAGAACAGATCTTGGGCCTCTATGCACCTGTATTTGAGATTCAGGCCTAAGCTGAGGAAAGGGCTTGGTCCCAATTTGTTAGGCAATTGTCATACTTGCTTAACACAGAAATATGATCCGAAGTTCACATCTTGTTTCCACAATCATTTTATCTTTCACGTGGCCACAGTATGTGTATATGTGTGTACATGTATAGTCAATATATATGTACATATGTATGGATGGATAATATATACATATGTATAATATAAATATAATATATACAGTTGTGCATATATAATCCTCAATATTCATGCATTTAACTTTAATGACTAAGCTTTCATATTATTTTTACTTTTGTTATAAGTAACAGCTCATATTCCTAGCAATGCACAATAAAGAAAAAATGAAAGGTCCCATATATGTAAGTTTACAGAGTGGCTGGTATCCTAGTAAAGTGGCTTGACAAAATCAACCATCTGCTTAGAGACATGGAGACTGCTGCTCCCATCATTGATAGCAGCCTCAAGGTTAAACATCAACTTGCCTCTGCTATGCTCCCATACTCCAAGACCCTTAAGGATCTCAATAGTGTATGAAGCTGATGTTGCTGACAGATTATTTCAAATTGCTGCATTCTTCACAATCTCCAATGCCATTTACCAGCCATGAAGGACAGAGCATCAGAAGCGATGTTGAGACCCTGCTGGTCTCAGAGTCTTATGACGAACAGAGATTAAAGTTTCAGCTACCTCTCCCTTGGTTTTCGGGAAGGCAGCCAATGTGTAGAGAGTTACAGCAGCATATTACATAGTACAATGTCCTCACACTTCCATCTTATTTACTGGTTAGGAGGATTCAGTTTAATCTTTTAGCTTTTAAAATTTAAATATTTTAGCTTTAAAAATTTTATTTGCTCTACAGAATTTACAATCCTCTAGATTTCACATATTATGAATATAAATATTGCCTGAAATTAATGTTTTTTAATTGAGATATTTAGCACAAAAAGTAACAGAATTCTCAGTAAGCACTAGTGAGAAAAATGTTTTGCACATTACCAATTTTATTTAGCAAATGACACTTTGTGAGTTATTTCATGGTTTCTGTGTTTGAAAAGTAGATATTACCCAAATTAATGTTTTCTTATAAAAATTATGTACAGAAAAGTGGCAAAATTGAATAGTTTTTGGTGGTCTTAGGAATCTAATTCCTTGTTTCCCAAAGATTCAATGTACCTTCATTTGTATTTTTTTAACTTTCCAGCAGTTTTCTTACAACATTACTTACATAAGCGCTGAGGATTGGCTGTATATGTATGCATACACACATGTAAATACATCCTATATTCACATGTGTATGTAAATATATGTGTATACACACACAAACATACACATACAAGAGGAAATTTGGTGACTCATTGATAGATCCTGGAGTCAGAAAGATCTGAGTTCAAATCCATTCTTAGTCACTTACTAACTGACTAATCCTGGACAATTCACTTAAATTCTGTCTGCTTCAGTTTTCTCTTGTAAAATGAGGGCAAAAACAGCCCTGATCTTTCATGGTTGGTGTGAGAATAAAATGATAATATTTGCAAATCTTAAAATGCTCTCTTTCCTTCTCTCTCTCTTTCTCTCTCTCTCTCTCTCTCTCTCTCTCTGTGTGTGTGTGTGTGTTTCTGTGTGTATATGTATATGCATACATAAACATATAAACATACATCTATATATGCAAAATAATACATATCTTTGTGATGCATAAATATATTATGTAACTTTTAAAGTTAGTAACAGAACTGCTCTATTTACATTCCTTTTTTATATTATTTTGCTTTCTTTTGTGAATTTTTAAAAATGTTTTCATTGATGCTATTTTTGTATACCTATCACTGTCCACTGTATAACTGTTCCATCCCAGTGGAAATACCTGCTTATAACAAATATGTTCAGTCTATCAAAACCACTGGCCCCATTTGAGAAGATTATCTCATTTTGCATTTCTAGTCCATCACCTTCAGTCAAAAGTTAGGATGCATTTTTTCCCACAAGTGGGTTGAGGGCACTATTGTTCTCTTAATTCAGATCCTTTTTATTTCAATCCATAGTCATTCCCCACATGTTCTACTTTACTGAAGGAAGTTTTCCTGGTTACAAAGACAAGGGGTTACTTCAAACTAACGACCAAAGTGATGATTTCACTAGAAATCATAGAAGCATACCCATAATCCTCTCTTCTCTACTAAAGGAGATCACATCATAAAATTTCAGACAAAAGGATTTTCAGTAGGCGTCTTACCTAACCATATCTCAAAAAGAATTCCCATTCCAACATATCCAAAATTTTTCAACCAGTCTTTGCTCAAAAACTTTCAATTAAACAAGAGGTTTGGCAATTGTCAATGCTGTAAAGTTACCATACATATAACCTGTAAATAAAAGGCTATTAAAAAAAAAAAAAACTTTCAATTAAACGAAACCCATGAACTCCTGAAGTCATCCATTCCATTTGGTAATAGTTGTTTGGATATTTTTTCTTTATACTGAGTAGAAATTTTCTCTTTATAACTTCTGGTTTTTTTTTAATCCTAGTTCTAAACAAATCAATTCCCTATTATTTGTGACTACTTTCTAGTACTAGAAAGTGTCTATTATTTTATTTTCTAAGACTTTTCTTCTCCAGGTCAAATATTCTTAGTTCCTTTAATGAGTCTTCATAGGGCCTGAATTCCAGGCCTGTCATCATTCCAATTTATGTCCTCTGTAATTCCCTTATTTATTTGTGCTATTTTCTAAACTTTAGCACTCAAAATTAAACAATTGTTCTAGATACTGTCTAACTAGGACACAGTACAGAAAAACTACAGTTATTTGTATGCATTTCCCATACTCCTCCACCCCTACACTCATCAGACCGTGAGCTCCTTCAGAGGAGGGGCTATATCCATTATTTAGCATGGTACCTGGAACATAGTAGGTCAATACTCAACAATCAGTTTATTAAGTGACTATTAAATACCAGGCATCATGCTAAGCATTGGGAATACTAGAATTCCTGCCCATAGGAAGCTTACAATCTAATAGGGGAAGAAAATACAGAAAAGAAAATTGAAAAGAGAAGTGTTGCATCAAGCAATATTTGAATAGACATGCTATTCTATGGAGTCAGAACCAAGCAGAGTCACTGATAAAAGATGAAGAGTTACCAGGAACATTCTGAGCCCTCTACATAAGAAAGATTTGATAAGAATTTAATGTTCCACCCTTCAGATCTCCACACAGGGAAGTCAACTGAAGGAACTAAGATGCTTTATACATGCTGGTGGACTACCACCTTATTCTTAAAAGCTATGTCTCTCTCAATCCAATTGAAGGTTCAATAGCTTTTTCAGATGTCATATGACCCCATTACATCCAGTTGAGCTTTCTATCCACTGAAATCCCCAGATCTTTTTCAAATGATTGTGTAACTATGCCCTGACGTTGTTTTTATAAAGATAATTCTATGAAGACACAGAATTCTGTGAAGAATTAAAGTGACAAAGAACCAATGGCTTTCTAGAACAACCCATATTTGAACATGAATCTTTTCACTAATGTTTCCAATAATTCAATTCAGCAAAATATTTATTATGCCAGACAAGTGCATTTTGTCATGTACTTAATGTAGAATTAAGATAGACTATTACAATTACTTGAATTTCAGGCAAGCTAATGCTATCTTCATTATTCACAATATTTTCTTGTTTCTTTTTTCTTCATGAGTTTATACAAATCTTCTTAATCCCCCATGGAATTTATCTATTTCTTGATATTTTGGATCCTGAGACACATTAGAGCTATCTCAGAAAAACATTCTGAGTTTACAAACATTTTGCTTACTAGCCACCAAGTATTTTGTAGGGAAGTTGTTTTTTGTTGTTGTTTTGTTTTGTTTCTTTTCTTGTTGTTGGTTGATATTTGTTTGTTTTGGGTTTTGTTTTTGCAAAGACATTTTGCCAATTTGTTTCCATACATTGTTCACCATCTCTGTGCAATTCTCACTCTTTCCATATTTTGGTAAATTCCCTACTCTGTTTTTTTTTTTTTTTTTTTTTTTTCCCAGCACATCCTTCACCATCTTTGTTGCTTTGATGCATTCCTCATTGTGTATTACTTACACAGATTCATAGCACACTACTCATCACCTCAAATGAAGGAGCCATTACCATACACGACTTAATAGTAACTGAGCAGGGGAACCACTAAGTCTTCTGGATTTCTTCTGGCCAGAAATGACTGTGACCCTGGTTACAGATTCCCTTTCCTAATTTTTTTTTCTTTTTTCCCATGGGATGGAAGAGTAAAGATAAAGCAGAGGAAACAGGTCCTTTGAAGCAACACTTCTCCTTCATGAAGTCGATTTTATTCTGACCTAAATGTCTCCTTTTTTCAATACTGGTCTCTTTTATGTAAGGCCATGCAGAGTGAGTATCTTCTATTTGCCTTCTGTTAACAGGGTATGGATGGTAAAATTTTAAGCAATGCTCAAAAAGAATTTTCAGCTTATTGATCTTTTGGGGCTTTTTTTCAGAGCTCTCAGAAGGCAATCCACCATCAGAGAAGCAAATGGTGATAAAGAACACTATGTGTTTTAGTCCCTACTCTAAGTTGCTATTGAATTTTCCACATTCCAGTTAACTTTTTCCCTCTGGATATATGTTGCTGAGAGAATAACATCACCAGAGGAAAATGTTCTGCCTGATATTTCACAAAAATAGAATTGAATTTGTTAAATAGAGAGTGTTGCTCTAATCTGTTCCCACTGTTGACATCCAAGCTGTCTTTCAAGGATTACTTATCTGCCAGAATAATATCAGCCACATGATCCAACTGGTATTCAATATTAATGCATAAATCTCAGAAATGTACCTTACAATGTCCATATTTTTAAAAGAATCAATATAAATAATACAATTGTTTACAGATCCAAGAGATTCTTTATACCTGATTTGGCAAGACTAAATTAGGAGACTGAAGGTGCCATGAATAAAATTTTGGACTTTGATTTAAAAGATAAGGATTCAAATATAACACTTATTAGGTGAATGATCCTGGCAAAAATCTTTTGACCTCTCTGAACCTCAATTTCTTCATCTATAAAAGTAGGAAAATAATTTCTCTAATACATACTTTATAGAACTGTGGCTGGGTTTAAATAAGACAATGTATATGCAGTGCTTTGTAAAGATTTCAGTTATTGCCTTAACTATATTTATTATTAGACTTGTTGGAATATAGTGTGAAGGTATGAAAAGTGCTCATTTAAATAGCCATATCATTAGGATATGTGATAATATAGTCAAAATATGTCCCTAAGTTAATATTTTCAAGGACAATGTTAATTATCTTTTTAATATCAGTTATTGTTATTTTTTGAAAGTGTACTTCAATATTTCAATGGGCTAAGGATGAAACCTGTTCCTCTTCTAATATAGAGAAGTCTAGGATAGAGAAATTCCTTTTATCAATAAGGATTGTCACCTTCTCTGACATTTTTAGACTTGCCTGGAATATTACTAGGTTAAATAAATTGGCCAGTTTCACTTTGTATACATTTCATATTATCACAAGGTTTTAGATTCAGAACAAGACGGAATCTTAGAGGACCCTCTCATTATACAAATAAGGAAACTGAGACCCAGATATGTTACATGACTTGCTCAAGGAAGGGCATGGAAAAAACAAATATTTATTAAGCGCCTATAATGTGCCAGGAACTATGTCAAACACATTATAAATACTATCACGATTGATTCTTACAACTACCCTATGAAATAGAATCTATTATTAGCATTTTACAGTTGAAAAAATTGAAGCAGACAAAGATAGTGACTTGTCCAAGTTCAAACATCTAATAAGAGTCTGAGGCCAAATTTGAACTCGGCTTTTTCAGACTCCAGGTCTAGCATTCTATCCATTTTATCACCTGGATGCCAAAATAACCTGGCTTCCCAGAGTCTTACAAAATAATACATATCGGAAGCAGGATGTGAAAGTAGGTTTTCTGACTTTAAATTCCATGCTTCTTATATTATAATTCAAGTAGTTAAAGTATCCATCAAAATAGCTTATAAAATGTCCTATAAAATATTGAAATTGTAATATTGGTTTTGAAATAAAAAAGCAATTGACATGACACAAAAAAGATGAAAACTTCACTTTTCTCAAAAAAAAGTTTCATGAACATATCCAGTAGCTTAAACTGAATGTTATTTCATTTTTAGTGAAATTAAATATAGTAAGGGTAAATGCCAAGCATTATGCTGAGGGACCAAAAATCAACTTTACAAGTATAGGATGGGGAAACCATAGCTAGAAAGCAATGTAAGAAAAAGTTCTAGACATGTTATTGTTCTAGAGTAAAATATAAGTCATGATGTGTTTTTTTGTTCTTTCTATTGGTTCAGTTATTTCAGTTAGTTGGGGCCAACTCTTGGAGACCCTATTTGGAATTTTCTTGGCAAAGATAACGAAGTTGTTTGCCATTTCCTTTTTCAACTCATTTTATAATGAGAAAACGGAGGCAAAGAGAGTCAAATGACTTACACAGAGTTAATACAGCTAGTAAGTGTCTGAGGCCAGACTTGAACTCAGAAGATACATCTTCCTGACTCCAAGTCTGATGGTCTATCCGCTGTGCTGCCTAGGTGCCCCCAACAATATGATATGACATTAGGGTGTACATATATTGCCCTTAGAGTCAGAGTATCCAAGACTAAAGAAACTCTCAGCCCTCTCTACTCTTAGTCAGACTCCATCTGCAACAAAGCATTCAGTTTGGGGCTCTACATTTTCCCAACGACTGAAAAAGATCTGAAGGAAAATGACCATGTTCATGAAGGACCTCAAGATGTTGCCATTTGGGTATCAATTTAAGGAACTGGGGATATTGACCCCAAATGAAAAGAGGACTTGGAGTGTGTGTGAATGGGAAAGGAGAGATTTTCCCTTTCTGTTCCAGTAGTTGGAGGATTTCTTATAGAAAAGGGATTACACATATTTTGGCCTTGAAGGGCAGAATGAGGAACAATGGATAGATATTCCAGAAAGGTATGTTTAGACTTGATAGCAAGGGAAAAAGAACCAAGCAAACAAAACAAAGAATAAAACAAGACAAAACACTCATCAATTAAAACTTTACAAAACAGAAAAGCTAACTGGAAAAGTGGCAGATTTCCTATTATTAAAGGCCTTCAACTGAAGTGCTAAAGAAGAGAGGGAATCTTTGTTCAGGTATAGGTGGACCTAAATGGCTTCTAAGGTCACAGCAGCTCAGAAATGCTCTAAAGAAACTGAATAATCGATGAACCAAATCATCAAATTGTAAAACATGCATCAAGGTTTTCTGCATTGCTAAAAAATAAAATATAAGCTTCCCACAGCCTCCCTCATTAGACTTGATATCACTTATCTGTGCCCATGTAGTAAACAGAAGCTCCTTGAAGGATAAGGAGTTTTGATTTTGGTTTGGTATTGCTAGTACCTAGCTGGCATGTAGAGGGTGTTTAATAAATGTTTGTTGAATCTAGTATGATTGAATGAATGAACCATGACCTAACCACAGATTCATTTTAATTTAGGGCTGGAATGGACTTTAAAAGTCACATGATCCAACTCCATCACTTTATACATTTCCATCTTATTTATTAATTTTTTTTGAATACCTTTATTCTCAAAGCTATCCCTTCCCTCTCCTCTGTCCATTAAACTACCTCTGGTGACAAAGTTTTTGTTTTTAAGAGAAAAGCAGTCTAAAAAACCCTGAAGACATCAGTTGTATCTGTTATTAAACCTAGAAATAGATATATTTCAAGCTAAAAAAGAATTAACTCAATCCAAAAAAAAAAAAAAAAAAGGCAACCAGAGCCTTAAGAAATTTATTTATAAAAATACATAAAAGGAAAAATATGAAAACAGTATTTGAAGAAATGGTAGCAGTGTTAGTACAAGAGCAGACTTTCAACTTTTTGCTGTGGCTAGTCATTTCAGTTATATCAAACATTTTGTGACTCCCTATTTCAAGTTTTCTTGGCAAAGATATAGGAATGATTTGCCATTTCCTTCTCCAGGTCATTTTATAGATGAGGAAACTGAGACAAACAGGATGAAGAGACATAGCCAGTGTCATACTTAGTAACTTGTCTGAGGCCACATGTGAATTCAGGAAGATGAGTTTTCCTGACAGCTCAGTGCTCTATCCCTGCTGCTCCAGATCTTAAATATTATGCTTTAAATATGGTAACTTTATTTACAAGTGAGTTAACCCATTTGTGTGTAACTAAATTGCATCATAGGAGATGCTTCAAATGGGAAAGGGAAGATGGAATTTGGAAGGGCTTCTTTCAAAGACTTTACATTTCTATGGGAGATTATTCCATAATAATAGTTTCCATCTACATAGTGTTTAGGGTCTTCAAAGAACTTTGGATCACTTTTGATCTTTACAAGAATCCTTCCAGTTGGTAATGCAATGACTATTTCTTTTTCTTTTTACTCTATGATTTAGTCTGTGAGGGGAACATCTAATGTGGAAAGTAGGGAGATTCCCCTGACCTTAGAGTGTTTTTGTTCTAACAGTCAGTCAATGATTCTAAAGTCTTCTGGCTTTAGAATCATTGATATCGAGGTCCTCCTGACCTTAGAGTGTTATTGTTCTAACAATTTGTCTGTCAATGATTGCAAAGTCTTCTGGCCTAGGAATATAATAATATTTCTTGCTAGACTTTAGGGAAGACAATCTATCAAGGATTCTAAAATCTTTTGGAGTTAGAATAGTCCCAGATCTGCTGGCCAGTGATAACCATATTCCTGAGACCATTCCTCAGTTCTATCTCTAGGTCATAAAATTAGCATATCAATGACATGAAGAACTGGATAAAGAAGTCACCTTGCTCTTGGTCCTTTTCTAAATTCTTTTGGAACTTAGCCACTTCAATTGGCATTTGGATAGCATAAATTTTGCTCCTGGACTTGGATATGAGTTCAAGCCTGCCAATTCTTTTGAGACACCTGGGGAAAACTAGTCTGCAACCCCAACCTTTTGTGGTCCCTTCTGAACCTCACAGAAACTCCATCCATCAATGCATATATCTTTTCTATCTAGAGCAGCTAGGTAGTGCTCAACTAGCTAAACCCAAAGTCAGGAAGATCTGAATTCAAATTTAAAAGAATTTGAATGACTTGTGTACAATTAATTGACCTAATTGTACTACACTGGAAAATCACTTAACATCTGTCAGTCTCACTTTCCTGATCTGTAAAATTACAATCATAATAGCTCCTTCTTCCCAGGCCTGCTGTGTAAGGTCAACCAGATAATATTTATGAAGTACTTGGCATAGTGATTGACACATAGTAAATGCAATAAATGCTTATTTCATCCTTTTCTTTTTTTCCTGAAAACCATAAAAAAAAAAATTGGGGGGGGGAGGGGGGAGAAGAGGGTAAACAAAGCCCAGAAGCACTTAGGGCTTAAGTGATTTAAATAGCCAATAGATGTCAGAGTTAGGAGTTGGATTCAGACTTGCTAAATCTTGCTCAGATTGTAAATTTCTCATATTGAGCCCTTTACACATTATACCATGTTACTTCCTATATATATATATTTTTTTTTTTACTATTGAGAAAATTGCAATTCAGAAAGGTGTTTTCTCCAAGATCATACAGTAACCAAGTTAAGGCTTAAAATGATTTTCTGTCTCTAAATCCAGTCCTGTATTTTTTCTATGCTAGGCTGCCTGTAGGACAGAGGCACATGTTGTTAAACACAGTATCCCTTGGAAAATAAAAGCAGTACAATCTTTTACACAATGTCCTTAATAGTAAACAGAAAGAAGAGAAGGCCTGAGAACAAATTACTCATAAGTAAAATGACATTCACAATGGAATATTTTACCCAGAATCCCATGAGGCTTTGGTTAGTCTTTAGGGACACAAAACAATTTATTGTAACATCGGTGCAAATGAGAACTCCTTTTTGGAGACTGGCATTAAAAATGTAAAGATCATTTATTCATGGTCTTCACTGGAGAAATTGTGAAGATCACTTTTATTGTAAAAATGGTTCTTAGGTGATTAAAATTTCTTTTCTCCTGCATTCAGATGGGCAAAGAGTGAAAGCAAGTGAATAAAGAACCTAACTGGCTCTGATAGATAAATTGCATTTATTCAAGGACAAGGAAAACAGTGTTTTTATTGTATTTTTTTTTAAATCACCAGAATGTATTAAGAGCTCCGGAGTTTTTCTCTCTCTACAACAAATAGGCTCAAAGTGTGAGGTTTCAGGGATTGGTGTCCTATAAATCGGACCTAGAGTAAATAGGCAGTATTTTTCTTCAGAAGCATGATTGGCCTATCAGTTTACTATCGTTCTGGAAATAATAACTGAAATGCATAGTATTCATCTTACAAAGTATGTCACAGTTTCACAGTGGTAATTCAAATAAGTTCAAAGCAAAGGAGCAGAAAATTCAGTTCAGTGAGCATTTATTATGTACCTAATGTATGCTCAATGATAGGGGAGGCAGTGTGGATATGAATAACAGCTCAGGTTTCTCTTCCAAGTTGAGTACTGGATATTAGTAACTGGATTTTCCAGTTACCAGAGGGTAGGACTCACTTTAACTCTGATGTCACTGAGTTGTTTCAAATTCAGATAGTAGTGCTTAAATTCAATTCAAGGTAATTCAGTCTCTTTATTAAGACCCTACTGCATGAGGCTACATGAGGATGGTATAATGAAAAAAGTCAATCTTGAAGTCAAGACAGCCTGGGTTCCAGTTTACTTCTGACACACATTGACTTTGTTACCTCTTCATGTCATGAAACTTTCAATATTTTAGAAAACTCTCTAAGAATTGAAGTTATATATATATATATATATATATATATATATATATATATATATATATTACTGAACAGCATTGATAGAGGGGATTTCCTCACACAATACTAATCTAAAGGAATGAAATTAAAGTCCAAACTCTAGTCTACCTTTCAGTATTGTTCCATGTGGTAAGGATGCAAAGGCAAAAAAATGGGCCAATCCCTACCCTCAAGGAGCTTACTAACTCTATAAACATGTTCAAGATACTTCTTTTCTCCATAACCCTCAATATCTTCATGTGGAAAATGTCGGGTTTGGACAAAATGTCCTCCATGAGGACATTTGCCTTGAATTCTAGATACTATAAACCTGGGGCATACTGCATATTTGAAGGAGAAAGAACATAAAGGAATATAACATGGATTCAAATGACCAATTCAGGGAATCAGGGAAAGCTTCCTTGATGAGGCAATCCCTGAGCTAAGCAAGGAATGAAGACAAAGCTTTTGAAAGATTTTGATAAGACTCTCATAAAATCATAATCCTGGGGCTGAAAAGAAGGAAACAAACATTTATTAAGCACCTACATTTTATCAGGGATTGTATTAAGTGTTTTAAAGATATTATCTCATATCATCTTCACAATGATCTTATGAAATGGATTCTTTTATGAGCCCCCTTTTTTCAGAAATTGAAATCAACAGATGTTAAGTGATTTGACTAGAGTCATACAGTCCAGGCCAAATTTGAATTCAGGTCTTTCACATCCTAGTTCCAGTTCTACCAATTAGAGGCAGCTACAGAACTAGTTAAACCCCCAGGTCAGAACATGGACCCAAGTGTCCATGCTTCCAAATTTAGTATACTCAATATCTGGGTTCTTAGTCATTCTCTAAGTTTAGAACTCAGTGGTTTCCCCTTCCATACATACATGCCAGTTGTATGTCATATTGGATAAGATATTAAATTTGGTTTAACCTAGAGGTTTCTGGAGGTACCCGTTGTCTAGGTTTGTAAATATGATAACATTTTGAAAGTGGAGCATACAGTATTTCAATATCTCAATAATTCCAAGATTTTATTGAAGTAAGAACCATCTCAAACAATGTAGATCACCACCCATCCAACACCTTCTTATCCCACAGGAATCTCATCTATATTCCCACTTAAAATTTCCAGAGGGGCAGTTAAGTGGCACAGTGGATAAAGCACCAGCTCTGAAGTCAGCAGGACCCGAGTTCAAATATGAGCTCAGGCACAACACTTCCTAGTTATGTGACCCTGGACGAGTTGCTTAACTCCAATTGATTCAGCAAAAACAAACAAAAAACAAAACAAAACAAAACAAAAAAACCTTCCAGAAAGGCTCCACTGTACATATTTTGACCTTCTTCAAAGGAATTGAAACAATCTGTATGTTACCAGTGCACCAGTGATCCTGTGCACCATGACACTATTCACTCACTTCCTTATTTGATCACAAGTTTCTTAAGTGACCCCATTTCAAACACTTTCACTTGTGGGCAAACATTGGGTACAAACATAACTCACCATGCATCTCTTCCTTGCCCTTTGGGTCACTCAAAATCATGATTCTTCAAAGACTGTAGTACATTTACCCATTCCACATTGTAGGTGTTAGGGATGCAGTGTCTCTATGATCTGAAAAATCCATATAAAAATTTTTAGCCTTCCCTTTGAACCAGAGAAGTGTGATTTTTCTTTTTTTTTCTTTTATGGAGAATTTACAATACCTTATTGTAAAATTTGGGTTGATGTTCTACAATCCTATACATATATTTTATGCCTTTCTAAGTTTCTATTTTTTTTCTGTTGGCTTTTCTGTATTGTCTGTGGCTTTTTCAAAAAAGTCCCCCAAAATCCCATTTAATTTCTTGATATATTGAAACTGCAATATAACAAAATTCACTATATTGAAACCGCTATGTGATGTGGAAGGGATAACTGTATTTCATTATTTAAAGGTGAATAACATCATGGGGAGAATTCAATGCTTTAAAAAATAAGGATTTGTGATAAGAAACAGTCTGGGATCATTGAAAATGGTTCCAAATTACCTAAAGCAATCCTGACTATTAAGTCTGGGGTCCAGTTTATTGTGCATTTGTAGGAAGTCTTCTTGCTACTTTTTATACCTGGCACTCCATTTTCTGACTCGATCTTCTCTTCATTGGTTTTTCCTCACACCGGGAATTTTCCTTTCTACTTGTTTTTACCTTCTGGTTTCCTTCAATACTCAAAAAACTTTTCCTAATTCACTTTCTCCCTCCTCCTCACCAGTGCCTTTCCTCTGAGATTACATCCAATTTACACTGAATATATCTTATATGTATATGGTTATTTGCAAGTTGTCTTTCCCATTAAAATATATGTTCCTTGAGGAGAAAGGATGGTTATGCCTTTATATACTAAATACTTAGTTCAATGGTTGGTGCATAGTAAGCATTTTGTGAATGTCTGTTAGTTTGATTTGACATGATTGATGGACTAACTTAGTGGTTTGCTATCAAACTGAACGTTATGGTCTAGGCAATAGGAATCCTTTATTCGATTTCTTTTCTGTTATGTAGACTGTTAGGTCAATCTATTTTGAATGACCATGGATCTCATGGAGAGGCAGCTTATGGTACATTGAGAAGAGAGTTGGGCCTGAAGTCAGAAAAATCTTAGTTCAAATCTAACCTCAGACTTTTACTAGCTGTGTGGGCCAGAACAAATCACTTAAACACCATCTGCCTCAGTTTCCTTGTTTATAAAATGAGGTAAAGAATAGCATAAACCTTGTAGGGTTGTTGTGAAGATCAAATAAGGTAATACCTATAAAATGTGCTTGGCACAGTGCCTGGCACATAGTAGATGCTATATAAATGTTTATTCCATTCCCTTCTCCCTCATTAAAGAAGCCTGATAATGTTCTGGGTTTCGGCATACTCTGTACAATGTTAACCATAAAAAGAAACTAATGGAAATGCTTATAACTCCAGAGAATCCTATGGCTCCATGAGAATGGCATGACATCTGGCAAATTCAAAACACTGGGGCAGTGTGAGAAATGGCATTGGGGCTTTCTTTTCTTTGACATGAAGCTTGGTCCTGACAAATTATATCAACCACATCTGTCTTGATGGTTCTGTTGTCCATGACATAAAGGCAAGATCAAGGTCATTATGGCTTTCAAAATTAGGGCTCCTAGTAGATTCCATTGTCATTCAGCAACTAAAACTACTTTGTAATTTGAGTTCCACACAAATGAGTTTCAGAACAAGTCATTCTCCCAGGGCAGTAGTTTAATAACCTGGAGTTCAGTGACTTTTCTTGGAAAAATCTATCTTTCCTTCCACACAGACTGATGATCTAAAAATACAATGGGGGTATTTTTAGTTTAATCTTACTTTTTTCCATTAAAAATTATACTTTTCCCCAAAACCCAGAACAATAACACAAAAACTCACTTTATCAAGGAAAAATGATCTTAATGGCACAGACTAAAGCTGATGGTATGAAAATGACTTCCCAAGAAAGTTTAGCTCACAAGAGCTCTGAACCTTTACTAAATCAGACTGATAGCACAACCATTAACTGCTCAGAGAATTTTTTAACTCAAAATTGCTATTTCATGCAGAATGTTCAAATGGAATTTTCTAAGCTTTACTAAATTCAGACTAATGGCATGAAAATTACCATTTTAATTCATTTAATAATTGCATGATGACTTAAATTTTTTATTCCCTGATTGTTTTTTTTTTTTTTTTTTCTATTTAACCCTCAATGATGTCAGGCATATAGAAGTTAAACTGCTTCCACAGGTTTTTTTTAAATTGTAACTTAAAGGAATTTTAGATTTGTATGCTAATTTTGATAAATAAAGATATTATAC
Source organism: Sarcophilus harrisii (assembly GCF_902635505.1). Lineage (NCBI taxonomy): Eukaryota > Metazoa > Chordata > Mammalia > Dasyuromorphia > Dasyuridae > Sarcophilus > Sarcophilus harrisii. The sequence goes on along the minus strand of NC_045426.1, from coordinate 29,694,427 downwards.
AATAGATGAATAGAGATGATAAAAAGATAAATGATAAAGAATAGATAGATAATGGATTTTTTTCTAGAACTCGTTTCATTAGAATAGGGAATTCTGGGCTGAGGAAACTTCCTCAAACAAGACTTGTCAGTGCCTATTCTTGAACACTGAAAGGTTAAGTGATTTTCCAGAGTTCACCTAGTCATCATGGGCCACAGGTAGGACCTGGCCTTGTTTTGTGGATTCCAAAATTAGTTCTCTATCCACTTTGCTGGTATAAGCATGTCCTGAGGGTTAAAAATATGGTAAGAGCAGAGCAACAATATTTACATTGAGCACTGGTGACTCTCTGTTCTAGGAATAAATTATTAAATCTAAGCTTTGTTTTCACCGAGTCAATTAACAAATATTTATTCCCAAAGCATTTTGCTAAATGCCATGTAAAAGACTAAGACGTGTAGGATTGTAAAGAGCTAGGTCTCTAGACAATACAATAGTTAGAAGACAAGAATCAGGAAGATTTGAGTTTGAATTTGTTTTCAGGCATTTGCTAGTTGGTGACCCTGAGTGAATTGTCACTACCTCAAAACATATGTACAAATGTATATATACATAATGTGGTTATGTACATAAATATATATGGAGCTTTTCTTCTTCCCATAATTAAACTCTAAACTAATAGCTAGCATTTACATGTCACTTTACAAATATTGTATTTTGTCCTCACATTTGAGGGATAGGGAATAGACCCTATCATCATCTCCATTTTAGAGGTAAAAAAATTGACACACACGGAAGTATATTGCCAAGGTTACACAGGTTAAAATTTAATCACAGGAACAAGACTATGTGTTTCTATGTATACACTTATGTGTATATGTAATTCATTTGCTATCTATGCACATAATACATTATATCATATATGCTACCTATGCATATATGTATATATTTTCCATTGATATATATATATATCTATATCTATCTATCTATATATAGGGAGATATATACATTCATGTTATGTATATATACATATGTAATTTATACATCTGTGTGTATATATGACAATATAATCTACACATGCATGAACATATGTATATGAAATATATATGTTTCACAAAGATATAGTATGTGGTATATTGTATAGTATATTTATTCATGTGCCTATTTACTATCTATATTAAATATGTATATGAAATGTGGACATATATACATATATGTGTATATATATATATATACATATATATATATATATATGGAACCTGATATGTATCTTTCATATACATAGTGCATATATAGTAAATATAAATGTGTGTGTATAAAATACATACACAATACTGTACTATAGTATAATAATACTATACTATAGTATTCCACACCATATGATTCTATACTGTACTCTATACTATATTATTCTATACCATACTATATTATACTATTTTATATCATATTATACTATATGATTCTATACAATAATATTTTATTATTTTATACCATATTATGCTATATTATACTAAATCATTATTCTATACTACACTATTTTATGTTATATTATGTCATAAGGCCCAAGTATAGATAAATGAGACAATGTTCTGCTATCTCAGAGAAAGGAAAGCCTTATGTAGTTCAGTGAAAAATAACCAATGAAGTGTTTAGAGGAGGTATTGCATATACATAATACATAATAAGCTTTAAGGTATGAAGGCATCTTAGAGATCATATAGTCTGATCTTCTTAAGTTTCCAGAGAGATGATGTCATTACCTGCAGAGTTCTAGCTGAGGGGAGGGAGGAGTCCAATATATTTGGCTCAGGGGCAAATTTAAAAGAAACCCTGAGTACAGCCTGCAGAAGAATGAGATAGGGCTTGCTTGAGGGACCTCCTTAAAGGGAGGTTCTAGGAAGTGCCAACCAATAAGAGGAAGAGGCCACAGAAAAGAAGGCATTCCAACATGTAAATTCTATGACTGGAATGAGGCTATACGATGACACTTTGGGATACAAACATGCTGTGTTCTGATTAGAGAGTTCAAGGGATGATTGACAAGACTTGGTCACTGATTATGGGACAGTGAACAAGAAAAAGGTAATGTTTCCTCTAGCTCTTATATTCATGAGGGGCAGGTTGTAATTTTCATCATCTTTCAAATGAGATGATTACACTAGTCACAGTTGACTTTTGAAGTCAATTCTCCCTCTGAATCTATGAGACTCTGTCTTTGTGACCTCAATGTTGTACTCTTAAATGAAGTGATTCAACCCAATCTGGACCTAATATTCAAAATTATTCCCTCTCATTATGACTCAAAAATCATCTCATTTCCCTTTTACTACCAGCTAGAAGTTATAGATGAACAGACCTCTGATCCAAGATCTCTACTGGCTCCTCCCTCCAAAAAAGACCTTTTTTCAAGAACTGAGGTCCAAATGGGCAGGTTGAATGGAAATAAAATTAATATACATTAATAAAAAGAAGTAAAAAGATATCAATCACTGTGTATATGTATCATATTTCATAATAACAAATATTCTCACATTATTAAGTCAAATGAGCCAGATTACCAGACTCAATCATTAGCTCTGATTCTCTTCAATAGATGAAAAAAAAAAAAAGTAATCCCTAACTAGTTAAAACTTGTTTTAATTGATTAGGCTTTACTATTTTTTTTTTCTTTCCTTCATTGTGCATGTCTCCTTGTATACAAATGCCCTGCCTTTAGGAAGGAAAGAAGGAAACAAATATCTATAAAATGCTTCTATGTGCAAAATGCCATACTAAGTGCCTTCCAAATATTATCTCATTTGATCCAAACAATAACCTCGAGAGATAAGTAACAATTATTATTATCTCCATTTTATAGTTAAAAAGACTGAGACAGAAAGAGATAATTTCCCAGAATGATATAGCTAATAAATGTCTAAGACTAGATTTGAACTCAGATGTTCCTGATTCTAGACCCTTATTCACTTCATTTTGCCAAGAAGCTGCCTAATCTCCCTTCAATTAAGTGAGGCAGAGATGAGGATGAAACTGAAATAGCAGTGCCTTTTCTGTACTTTTTTTGTTGTATATTCAGTTTTTTCCCCTTCTCAAATGAGAATTAGTATATTCATATATCTTCTGCCTGATTTTTGCTACACATGATTCATTGTTAAGTTGAATCCCTCCAAACTGGTTTCTGAGTCAGAATTTTATCAGTTTACTAAAGAGTCAATTTTCTCTTCAGCAGTTATCATTTTTTCTAGTTTTGAAGCATGAGAACTATTCAGAAATGCAGAAATCTTATCCTTCTCCCAGCTCTACATACTAGTAAATGCCTTACTAAGATATCCCATGCCTTCAACAGCGCCATTTTTCTGCACCCAGGTTACTGAGCAACAGCCTTTAGATGAACATATCTGGATGACCTTTGAAATTTCAGAAGTTCTTGAGATCCAAGGGAGACCACCAAGGCAAGAGTTATAGTGTCTATGAGAGCACTTAATTGATTGTGGTTGCAGCAACTAGAACAGTTAACTCTAAGGATAGAGTAAAAATCAGGGGGGAAAATGAGTCACCATAAAAGATCACTTAGATAACACTAGTATTAGTGCAAATCATGCTCACAAGAGGTAAAGTATGAAAAAGTTAAATAGCAGAATTGTCAAACTATATTATATCTCAATGAATCTTACTACCATTCTTTTGGCCTTGTAACCTAGCTATAATATGAATTTCTTAATCCTGTTTAAAGCATTTGGTTAATGAACACTGTGATTCCTTTATGTTTAACATTGTTTCCTTTATGGGAATAAAATGATCTTTTTATATCTAATTCAGAGAAAGCATAGGGTATCTCTAATCTTCACTTTCTTCCAAACTTTGTTATTATACTAAAGAGTGCCATTATCTTCCAAGTTATTCAGTCCCATGTTCTCAGTATCATCCTTAATGTCTCTCTCAAATTCATATCTCAAATTCAAGTCATTTATTATGAATTATTATTTTTCTACCTTTACATCTGTCATATACATTCTGTTCTCTGCACTTAACTATCCCCCAAAGTACAGGATCTGATCACTTCCTTCCTGTACCAATGTGATAGCATTCTGATTGTCTCTATACCTTGTGTCATTCCCACCAAAATCCTTCCTTCATTCTGTTGCCAAAGTGATTTTCCTAAAGCCAGATAGGTCTTTCTACATCATTCCCAGCTCAACTAATTTGGGTTGCTCCTCCTTACTTAACAGTATCAGATCCCAAGTCCTTCTTTCATTAGAGTTGTTCAAGCATTGACCCCTTCCAACGTTTTTAGTGTTCTTACAATTCTTTCTATGCCCTCAATGCTTCAGCAGTAATGAACTTTAAAATAACATTCTATTTCTTAACTCTGTGACTTTTTACTAGCTTCCCACATGCCAAAATTTATCTTTCTACCTGTTTCCTGTATTATCAGGTTTCTTTCAAGATTCAATTCCTATCCTCAGCAAGAAGCCATTCATAATCTCCACTCTCCACCCTCTAAATCATCCTAACTTCTAACTAGTGCCTTCTCACTCATATCACTTTCTACTCACACTGCATATATCTTGGATATATGTAGTTTATGCACATCATATTCCCCATGAGAATGTAAGTTTCTTGAAGTCATGGACTGTTTTATTTTTCCTTTGCATTCCGCAGTTAGCATAGTGTCTGTCACCCAGAAAAGTCCTTAACAAATGTTTGTGTGTCTCAGAACAAATCTGGCCATGACTAAGTACTACATATCCCCATTTACAGATGTGAGGTTCAGCATGAAAGAAATTATTTTAGCTCTTGATGAGTCTTTTCTATATGAAATCACTATCTCTGCAGGATAGATTTCATTGCTAATATCTCAATATCCATCACTCTATAACTTATTTCCATTAACTGATGTCAATGGTAAGTAACAGATAGTTACATTTTGGGGGTTTAGATCCTCCTCTTCACTTGAATTCCAATATATAATAATTGACCCATGGTTACTCCCTTGATATATCTCTTTTCATGTGTTCTTTTCATGCTAACGAGAATTTTTAAAAGCCTACAAGGGATATTATAAATGCTTAAATCAACTACAAAGGACCTATGAAGGAAAATGCTGTCCATATCCAGAAAAAGAATTGATAAATAGAAAAATATATTATACAGCACACACATACACATATGAAACACATGTACATGTGCATACATATATATGTGTGTGTGCATATACAAATATGTGTGTATATATATATATATATACATATATATGTATATATATATGTATGTGTGTACATGTGTATATATATATATATATATATGTATGTATGTGTGTGTGTGTGTGTGTATATATATATATATATATATATATATATAGTATCCTTTCCTAGACTTGGGTGGTGAGAGGGATAAAAAAATAAAAATTACACAAAAGAGAACAAAATAAAACTTAAAAGTAAACAGAAATTAGCTGGTTAGTTTTGAAAACAATGTATAAGACTTGTTATATAGCTTTTCAAAAAATATAAATAACATGAAATGGAAATTCATGATTTTATTTTAAATCATCTTTTTATATTATTCTGGATACATGGAAAGATTCTTTTTTGTCCTTATGTATTTAAGTTCAAGATACTAAATTAAAAAAAAATAATGAATTATATATTCAGGAACTTAGAATCTTACTATGAGGCAATATCTCCATCAATTGCAGGAATTGTTAATTTTATAGAAAACACAAAAAATAGAGCCAGGGTAAAGCTATCCAAGGCAATAACTCTTCAGAGAAGAGAACCCAAAATAAGTACCTCAAAAATTATAATTCCATGAGAAAAGGAGAAAATAAAAGATTAAGTTAGTATGAGGACCGTGAACCAAAGAATGAGCATCTATAATAGACTGGCAAGATAATTAATGAAGAGAACAAGGGAAAGAAATCCTTTCTAGGAAAAAAAAGCAAAGAAAATGAACTTTTTAAAGGGGAATAAATATTCAGATAAAAAACAAGGAAGAAAAAGAAATTAATAAAACTAGAGAAAAAGATAATAAATGGGAGGGAACTTGTAGGTGAAAAAAAAAAAATCCAGTGACATCAAGCCCACATTTAAAAAAGAAGAATATTAAGCTAACATAATTGAGGACACATATACCATGTTTATAGTAGAAAAGGGGTAAAAATCAAAACTTGTAAAAAGCAGTAATATAAGTAAATGGAGGAAATGTACCTAATTATCATGACTGTAAATATAAATAGACTACAAAATCCATTAGTATGAAAAAGGACAAGTGGATAGGGAAAAAAATATAATCTGTTATTTATAAGAATCACATTTAAAATAATATACTGAATAAAAAATAGGGGCTGAAATATTGACTGTATTGAGTGAAGTTAAAAAACACACAAATGCTTAAAATGTTAAAAAAAAAAAAAAGATAAACTCATTTAAGCTGAAAGGAATCATATACAACAAACCAGTGTCAGCATTACAATTATAAGCTCCAAATATCTTGACATCAAAATTAATAAAGAAACACCAAGTGAGCTAGAAAAAAATGACATGAAATTTAAATTTTACTTTCTCAGTTTTGGATGTCTAGCAGAAAGATAAAAAATGTAAAATACAGAAATGTACAAATCCCTAGAGAAACTAGAGATAAAAGCCAATGACATTATTTAATTGGGAACAACAAAATAATATATAGTTCTCAACACTACATGAAAGTTTTTAAAAAGGATATAGCAGATATATTGCGAACAAATTTCAAAGAACAGACCTATTAAATGCACCTTTTACAGGCCATAATAAAAAAAAAACAAATTAGTTTAGGGAACAAAAACAAAATAAATTACCTAAGTGGAGACTCAACAATGAAGTCCTAAAAAAACGAGTGGGTCAAAGCAAAAAAATATAGTAACAATTAATATGTGAAAGTAAAATAAGAATATAAAATAATATGCCATAATATCTTGGATGCAGCTAAAGTAATCCTTATGGGGTGAAATATTCTTATAAATGGTGCATTAGCCAAAAGGAAAAAAATATTGGATTAATTATTTGTATATGTATTTTAAATATTAGAAAGTTAAAAGATTAGATTATTATTAAATTAAATTATTATACAAGATGAGATATTAAAAATTAGAGGAGAAAAATTAAAGTGGAAATAGACAAACAAAAGAATTATAAAACTAATAGCTATTTCCTTGCAAAGCCTAATAAACTGACAAACTTTAGCCAATCTGTTTTAAAAGATGGCAGAAAATAAAATCAACAAAACAGCAAATGAGCAAGGTAAAATTCCAACAAAACAAGAATAAATAAAAAAGAATAACCAGAACCTATTATGCAAAATTGCATGTTAACAGAATTGAGAATACAAAATAAATAAAGGTTTATTTTCAAAATATAAAATATCTAAACTGAAAGAAAAGCAATAATGTTTTAAATAATTAAATTTAAGAATAAGTCAGAACTAGTTGTAAGGGAACTGCTAAAGAAAAAGAAAAATTGATTCTGATGGACTCAGAGGTGAACTCTATCAAATTTTAAAGGAATAATGACTATTCATAATGTACATATCATTCTCTAAAATTAAAAAAAAAACCTACCATAATCCATTTATGAGAAAATAAATACCTAAACTAAGAAAGGACAGACAACACCAGTAGGAAGACAATAGACTAATAACATTAATTCAAAATCAAAATCTTATTTTAAAAAAAATAGTAATTTATTAAAGAGAAGATTCATTTTTACCAAGTTGTATTCATACCAGGGATACAAAGATCATTCAATATTAGAAAAATAGCATAATTAATTCTATTAAAAACCAAAATATTCAAAACCACGTAATGATTTCAGTGAAGCAGAAAAAGCCTTTGACAAAGTATAGCACTCCTTTATACTAAAAATCCTATAAAATATAGGCAAAGAGAGACATTTTTAATATTTTTAAAAAGCATCTAAAGTCAAAAGTAAGTATATAGGGGAATGGAATCCTATTTGAGCCTTTTCCAATAAATGTATGTGTAAAAATGTCTAATTTATATGCTACTATTTGCAATAATTCCAAAATTGCTAATTTTAGTAAGAGAAGAGAAAGGAATTAGAAGCATAAAGATAATTTAAAAAGAGGTAAAACTATTCCTATTATTTGGTGGTATGATGATTTATTTAGAAGTTTTAGGGAATCTGAAAAAAATATTAAATGAGAAAATACATTAACAAATTCATGAGTTATAAAATCTTCAAAGATTAACAGTAATATATATATATATATACACACACAAAACACAATGATTAGCAATAAAAAGGAAAACCTCTTTCCAAATAGTTACAAAATGCATAAAATACCTGTGTCTCAACAAACTATCTTTTACATGCATACAAGAGCAATAAGATAAGAGAAAGAAATTTTAAAAATATAAAGACAGATAAAGAATAAGATTATCTTTACTTGCTGGTAATATGAATATATATTGGAAAGTGCTGGAGAATTATCAAAAATACTAAAAGAGGCAATTAATAGCTTCAGCAAAATTTTTGGCTAAAAATAAAATCTCAGAGGCAGCTAGGTGGCACAGTAGACAGAGCACCAGCCCTGAAGTTAGGAGGGCCTGAGTTCAAATCTAGCCTCAGATATTTAATGCTTCCTAGCTGTGTGATCCTGGGCAAGTCATTTAACCCCAATTGCTTTGGGTGGGTGGGGGAGAGTTTGTGTAAAAATAAAACCTCAACAATTAATCATATTTCTTTATACTTATAACAAAATTCAAGTGGTTATAATAGATCAATCTCATTCCAAATTATAACAAAATGAATGAAAGAACTGAAGTTCAGACTATCAAAACACCCAAATGATTTTTAAGAAATCAATTACAAAGTTTTCTTTAAAAATAGTAAGAGCTGCCACCTACTGGTGGCAGAATTTTCATTGTTCATGCCTGGGCCATGCCAATATGATAAAACCAAAAGTGCTACCACTTTTATATACCAATAAAATTAACAATGGGATATTTTTTTTTATTTAATAGCCTTTTATTTACAGGTTATATGTATGGGTAACTTTACAGCATTGACAATTGCCAAACCTCTTGTTCCAATTTTTCCTCTCTTACCCTTCACCCCCTCCCCCAGATGGCAGGATGACCACTAGATGTTAAATATATTAAAATATAAATTAGATACACAATAAGTATACATGACCAAACCGTTATTTTGCTGTACAAATAGAATCAGACTCTGAAATATTGTACAATTAGCTTGTGAAGGAAATCAAAAATGCAGGTGGACAAAAATATAGAGATTGGGAATTCAATGTAATGGTTTTTAGTCATCTCCCAGAGTTCTTTCGCTGGGTGTAGCTGGTTCAGTTCATTACTGCTCCAACAATGGGATATTTTTAAAAACTTGATAAGATAATAAAATTTATCAGAAAAATCAAAAGAGCTATGCTATCAAAGGAAATAATAACAAGTGATTAAGGAAGAATAATAATTGCAGATTGCAAATTACATTATAAAGTAGCAGTAATTTTTAAAAATCATCCTGTATTGATTAAAAAACATAGAAGTAGATCAATAAAACAGACTGCCCAATAAGAATCAGAAATAATGGAACTCAATTACATATTGTTTAATACAGTGGAATACACAAATTATTTATGAAAGAATTCCACATTTTATAAAAATTCTGGGAAAAATTGAAAGCATTCTGGCAGGAATTAGGTTTAGACCTACTCAGTATGCCATATTTCACAATACAGTCTAAATGGATATGTGGTCTTAATATTAAAGATCACATTATAAAAAATAGAAGAGCAACATATCTTCCTCTCAAAGCTATAAGAATTATAGTCAACCAATAAAGGATAAAGGTAATTATAAAAGATAAAACATAATTTTGATTTCATGAAGCTGAGAAAGCTTCTGAACAGACAAAACAAACTCACTTAGAATAAGAAGGGAAGTAGTTAAGTGATAGGAAAAATTTTGTATCAGATTTCTTTGATAAGTATTTCGTATTTTTGATAATTGAATTTCATAATTTAAATTGGATATGCAATAAACATTTAAAATTTAACAGAGCCCAAAATGAACTCTCTATTTTTACTATCAAATCTCTCCCCTTTCCTCACTTCCCTGTTTCTAGGGATTGACACTACAATCTTCCAAGTCACCCTGGGTTACAATCTAATTCCTTTCTTTAATTCTTCACTCTCTGTCAGCCCTTATATCCAAGCAGTTGGCAAGTCCTTCCATTTCTTTTTTTTTTAATAACATCTTAGTCCCTTCATTGCTGACTTTGTTACCATTTTGCTAAAGGCCCTCATCACTTTTTACCTAAACTATTGCAATAGAAAGTTAGTTGGTCTGTCTGCTTCAAGTATTTCTCTACTCCATTCCGTTCTTCACTCACTCACTCATTAAACAATAAATTTGATAATTAAATATCAAAACACCCATCTTCCAATAGATAAGTAACAAGAAGATACAAACAAAAGAGATATCACACACACACATATGTCCCCTTTGTTTATATATATGTATATCATACATATATATCCCCTTTATATATATATAGGATTCTTGCAGAAGATTGAACTTTACCTTAATATTTGAAGGACACTAGGAAAGCTAAGTGGGGAAATAACATGAGAGAGTTATAAACTTTGGAAGACAGTCATTGAAACTACTTGTAGTTGGGCAATAGTATCTTCTATGAGGAACAGCAAGAAGGGCAGTGTCACTGGATCATTGAATAAATGGGAGAGTGTAAAGTGTAAGAAAACTGGAAAGGGAACAAGGGGCCAGCTCATGAAGGGCTCTAAAATCCATGTATTTCTAATGGTAATGGAGAGTCACTGGATTTTACTGGATGCCGGAAGAGTGACATGCTCAGGCTTCTGATTTAGGAAGAAAAATTTGATGGGTGAGGGAAGAATGGAATGGAGTAGAGAAATACTTGAAGCAAAAAGTGATGAGGGCCTTTAGCAAAATGGTAACAAAGGCAGGAATGAAGGGACTAAGACGTTATTTAAAAAAAAATTAGAAATGGAAGGACTTGCCAACTGCTTGGATATAAGGGCTGACAGAGAGTGAAGAATTAAGGAAAGGAATTAGATTGTAACCCAGGGTGACTTGGAAGATTGTAGTATCAATCCCTAGAAACAAGGAAGTGAGGAAAGGGGAGAGATTTGATAGTAAAAATAGAGAGTTCATTTTGGGCTCTGTTAAATTTAAGATGTTTATTGCACATCCAATTTAAATGTTCAGCACATAATTGGAGATGTGAAGCTGGAGTTTGGGAGAGAGGTTATGGCTGGGCAAATAAATCTGAGAATCATCTGCATAAAGATGATAGTTGAATCCATGATCCATGATGAGATTGTTAAGTAAAATAGTATAGAAAGAGAACTCAATACATAGTCTTGGGATGTCAATAGTTAACAGGAATGATCTAGGTGAAAATCCAACAGATGAGAATGAAAAGTAATGGTCAAACAATAAGAAAAAAAAAACAATATAGAAGAGAGTCATGAAAACCTAGGGAAAAGAGAGAATCAAGCAGAAGAGAGTGAACTGTAATGTCAAAAGCTGATGATAGATCAAGACAGGTGAAAACTGAGAAAGGGACATTAGATTCAACAATTAAGAAATTATAAATAATTTGGGATAAAGCATTTTTTTGGTGAATGATGAGATTAAAAATCAGAATGCAGTGTTAAAATGGAGATGAGAAGAAAGAATATGAAAGAATCAGTTGCAAGTAGCTTTCTGAACAGAAGTTTAGCCAGAAAGGGTGAAGAGCTCTAAGATGATTTTAACATCATAGCTATGGAATAGATGAATCAAGTGAAGGTTATTTTGAGAATGGGGTTCTATGAGAGTTCTGTTAGGCTATAGGGAAGCATCCAAGACACATCAAGAAACTGAAGAAAAGTGGGGGATGATAGAAGAGACAAACGATCTAGTGGTGAAAATATGATTGAATTAACCACATATTCATTTTCCACTTATCTGTTCTCCTGAATTTCTTCATGGTCTTCAGAAATGCATCACCTTGCCATATCACATCCTCTCTGCAATATACCTCTTCATTACTTCCTACCTTAGGGGGTCCTCCCTGTCTCCTATTACAAAGGGTGGAAAGTAGATATCAGAAAGCTTCTCCCATAGTTTCCATTGAAGAAGGGTGCCCAGAGAAACTCATTATTAGCCAGTTTACTCAAGATTTAAAAAAACCTTTGGTTTGGTTTTAAGGAAATAGGCTGGGTTTCAGTGGGAATCAAAAAAAAATCTTTCAAGATTAAAAAAATAGTTTTAAGCTTAACTTCACCATTATTGCACCGCTACATTTGGTATATTTGGGGGATTTTAAAAGCTACATCGATACCTTTTGTTTTGAGAAATCATCTTCCTATTTTCTTCCCACTCCCCCACCCAAACACTAAACTCTTCCTAGTAACAAAGAAAAAGAGTTAAATCACCCCAGAAACTACTATTACTGATAACTCCACTCCTTCACACTCCTTCCCTCACCTTTTTTTTTTTTTTTAGCAAGAATAGGGCAACAGTTTCCATTATCTATTCTCTCAGACCAAGATTGGACAATACCGTTAATCATCATTTGGTTATTGTTCAGAGATATTTTTTTCCTTTATATTGTATTATGTATATTGTACTCCTGACTTTGCTGACTTCATTTTACATACATTCATGCAGGTCTTCCAATAATTGTCAGAATCGCTTATCCTCCCTCCCTCCCCCCCACCCCCACCTCTTTGGCATTATAATATTAATTTACATTCACATTTCTTTAGTCATTCTTCACTGTTTACCTTTCATTAATGCTTTGTACATTTCACTTATTTTCATTTATGTACATACTATATTCCCCCCCCCCAGATAGAATATGAGTTCCCTGAAGGCAAGTATGGTCTTATTTTTGTCTTTTTATCTCCAATACCTACAATGCATATCATCTAGTAGGCAGATAATAAATTCTTGTTGATTCATTTATCAAAAACTGAAAATCTTCAAACAATAGCAGGGATGAGCAACTCCTTTCTGTGTTAGGTCACAAACATAAATAATCACAAATAAGTTGCTCACAATGGTAATATCTCATAGCATAGAAGGAAACAATCATAATGATTATATATAGGAAGTATAAGAAGATATACATGGTCTTATATTACCCAGACATTTAACAAACCAAATGGGGCCTGGAGCCCTGCATTGCCATTTGGGAATTTTCTTTCCTTTATCTAAGGTTCTCCATGACCTCGTAGAACCATGATCAAGCTGTTGCTACTGATAATGTTATCTCCCATAAAGGAATTGAACTTAGGGAAGGCAAGCCTTGTGGGTCTATGGGCAAAAGGTTATACTAGGAATAGAGACCCTAGTTATGGCTAAAGACAAAGACATTTCTGTCTTCCCATGTTAAATATTTTTTTTCAAATAGGTTGGGATAATCCATGGGGCATCTGGGTTAGTATTTGAAGATGTGAGGTACCAAAGCTCCCTGGAGTTTTACAGCAGTTACCCATATGATATGCCCATTTGAAATTTGCCATACCTTATTATAATCCTAATGTAGACACCCAAGACAATATCATGCCTTTAGACAACCTTAAGGACAAATAGTTAGCTCTTTACCATAACAGAATCATCTTACTATCTATCCAGAGCCTGCCAGAAGAACCCAACATTGATAATCCATTCAACACACACACACACACACACACACACACACACACAGACACACACACACACACTGCTGAACTTTAGACGTACCCCAAAAAGTACCTGCTGGAAAGCTACATAAAGCAGGTGACTATCCAAGAACCCTGATCCTAGCTGCCCAGTTTCCCTGCCCTTCATCTACTGTATATGTTTGTATGCATGTATATTTTTCCTTTCTCATACATAACCTGTTTTCTCCCTCTCCTTTCTTCTGAATGGGACTTTGTATCACAGACAATTTTCCTTTTCTTCCTTTCCCCACCTTAAACTCTAATCTAGCCCTCAACATTAATGTATAATTATTTTGTTAAAAATTTTAAAAAAAGACTTCCCTAGACAAAGAAGCAATGCTATGTTCTGACGAAGCTTAGTGGATAAGGGAATATATCTTTGGCCTTTTCTCTTATCTCAACATTTCACAATCAATTGTTTTGGGTTTGGAGTCAGAAGATCTAGGTTCAAAACCCAACTCAACCACTTCTAAACTTTGTGACCTCAGGCAAATCATTTCTATTCTCCTGTCTTCAGTTTCCTTACCTATAATAAGAGAAGTTTGGATTCCATTGCTTGTAAGATCAAACTTTAATTCTATGATTTTACATTTATTCTACTCAAACTGATGCATCCTTGCTTTGTTGACAGAAGTTTAAAAAAAAGGAGAGATCATGATTCCAGTTCTTCATTGAATTCTAATTAATATGATAATGAGTTTATAAATATCGGTTTTCTCATCCAGGAAATTGGAATTGCTAACAATATCTTTATGATGTATTATGGAATATTATGATCAAATTAGAACCTCACCAAAAAAATGTACTTTTTAAAAGACACAACACATCCTAGCTGAAGGGCCCTGGACAAGTGATTTAATCACAATTGCCTCAGAAAAAAAAAAAAAAAAGTATGCTATAAACCTTAAATCAATATAATATCTATTATTTTTCTGCTTTGATAAATGGTTCATAGAATCATAGTTGAAGAGCTTGAGGCTCTCCTATACTTTGGAGACCATCTTACCCAATGCTTTAATTACCTAGAGGAGGAATATGAAGTCTAGAAAGGATAAGAGACTTGCCAAAAATGTATTATGTAATTTGAAACCAGATCCTTTAGTTGCAAATCCATTATTTATGATAGAACCACACTGGTTTCATTGTGTTGTTGTTGTCCCTCATTCTCAAAGGGAATAAAAATTACATCACAATATTAGAGTTGAGTTACAGTACAGCCTACTATGGCTCATCAGGCTAATATAGGCTCAGAGTGATCTGGCCCAGGTCAGACACAAAGAGTCCCTATAAATATTTGGAGTGGACTCTCTAACTTTGCACATCTCACGTTCCTTCTGGGCTAATTCAGTTCTGCTTTGCTTATAGATCACAGTACCTTCTTTGATTAGGAAATGCAATGCTGGCCAGTCCTGTGCCAGTATCTCCCATGCCATAAAATCAATTGTAATGTTCTTAGGAGATCTCAAGAATATCCTCATATAACTTTTTCTGACCACCTTGTGAGTCCTTGCCATATGTGAATTTTCCACAAAATAATATTTTTGGCACATGTATATTTGGTATTAAACAATGTGGCTGGCACAACAGAGTTGTTTCTCTGCAGAACTGGACTATTTGGCAGTTTAGTTGGAGAAAGGATCTCAGTGTCTGGTACCTTATCTTGCCAGGGGATCTTCAGAATCTTCCTAAGACAATTCAAATGGAAACGATTCAGTTTCCTGGCATAACACTGGTGCATTCATTGTCCACGCAAAACTCAATAAAATTAGGGTTACTAGTACTGAAAGAAAATCATGGCTTTCCCAGAATACACCTCACTCTGCAATATCCCACATCTCACCCCCTCCAAAAAAGCCTGAAGAAACATGCTCAAAGGTGCACAACTGATGGAGGAGAGTGGGGAGGCAAGATTTCCTTTTTTAATTGAGTTACTTAAGGGATATAAGAAAAAAAATCAAAACTTAAAAGTTGCTGTTTTGTTGTTAGGTTTCTATTTGTTTATTTGTTCTTTTGCATAGGATATCAGGGAAGAAGATAGAGTAGCTAATCATTTCAATTTTCAAAATTTTCAAAATATTGTTTGATGTGACAGTGAGACATCAAAGTATAAATGTCCAGCCACCTGCTAGAGCTGTGATGCTGATTTGATGGATATAATTCTAGCTTGCATATTTGGTAAAGCTTAGAAACCCCACCTGCTATATTGCAGAGTTAAATTATATTAAATTTTCTTGGGTGACTGCCTTAATTTCTCATTCCTTATTAGGGAAATCAGATCATTCTCCAAATGCAATGATCTTTACTTTTCCTTTATCCCATCCCCTTGGCCAATCTTGTATTAGTGTCATAGCTTCTTTTCTAAACTGCTATGTAAGTCTGAGTACTGAAGGGTGTTGGGTCTTTATTTAGAGTATGAATACAGTTGCTCTTTCAAAGCTACTCCATTATGGGCTGCCCATGAACCAATAGCAATGGAGGCCATACACCACTATTGTTTACCATTAGCATTTTCTTTCCATTTAGCTTTGTGAATAGCTTTAAATTTTTGTTAATTGCTATTCCTATGTGGTTATGTTACTTTTCATCTGAACAATTCTGTCCCTTTTTTCACTGTGCTGGGCCTCTGAAGAAATATCAGAGAAACTCAATGTAGTAACCTGAGGAATCCCTTTTGCTCCAAAAAATACTTCTTATAAACAACCACAATTCCAGAAGACTGATGATTAACAATCTTCCTATCTCATAGTAGAGACATGATAGACTAGAGGTATAGAATAAGGTATATAATTTTGGATATCATCACTGTATAGATTTGTTTTGCTCCTTTACTATCATTTGCCTTAAAAAGAGGATTTTATTTTCAAGAGAGTCAAGAAATTTACAAAGGAAGAGGTATAGACAGTTGTGCCAAAATAGAAAAGTGAGAAAAGAGCATCAGTAAACCATTTTTTTTTACTGAGGCAATTGGTGTTAAGTGACTTGCCAGGATCACACAGCTAGGAAGTGTTAAGTGTCTAAGGTCAAATTTGAACTCAGATCCTCCTGACTTCAGTGCTCTGTCCACTTCATTATCTAGCTGCCCCGGTAAACCATTTTTAAATATATAAAGGAGATCAAGAGAGACAAATAGGAATTAATATAAAATTTTATTATATACTTTAAAAATAATCTCATCATATTGGTTCCCAATTCCATACACAACTTTTATTTTTCTCTGTTTTCATGCATAGCTGCAAGATCACATTTGCTGATATTTGTCATATTCATCATCACATGGCATATATATTCTAGATCCAGTGTCCCAACCCTACTCACAATTGCAAATCAGTTTCCAAAAAGGTAACTGGGTATCTTTCACTTCAGAGGGTTAGGGATAATTTGGAGATTTGGGGAGTGATTTTAATGCTATATTTCATAAAAATTAGCATATTTTCTTTTTGAGTATTAGTTGTTATCAATTAGTCAATCAACTTTGATAAAGGAATATTTTATTAAGTTAAATAACAAAAACAGTAGATGAACAACATTCTCTATTTTTAAAAATCCATAGTACATACATAGTCCAGAAGAAAGTAGATTCAATATTAAAGCATTTGTGACAAAGTGAGTAACTCAACTTCTAAATCCCTTGCTAAAGCCCTCAAGATTTCCCCTTGATGTCTGGATCTCAGCTTTCTGATAAGCTCCTTGTAGAATATTAAAACTGCTTTTCCATCTGTTTCTCGTTCATCCTCATCTTTAAATACAAGCATTGTTGAAACAAAGATGCTGCTAGAAAGTTTGGAATCCTCCAACCCTTCAAAGCTCACAAAGTTGCCCTTTGGGCAAAATGGAGAATGATACAGAGATATTCTCAGAAACTTGGCTGATATCACTTATATATTACTATCAGAAACTGGAATGATGATCTGTTCCAAACTACTTTGTTGTTTTAGAAAAGATCTCTAGGGTATGGTCAAATCTTCTCAAACAACAAATCCTAATATACCCTTTGTGGAAGCTACTTAAAATATTTTTTATTGACTCAATAGAGATTTCCAGGATCTTGTTCACACATAGGTCACACCTCTCATTGATTAATTGACTCATTAAAGAATATCTGAGAAAGACATTCTGCTTGTTACTTCAATTGGAATTGATTGATTCACTTGATTGACCCTTAAATTAAAAAGAAATAAAAATACTCTGAGAACACTGATCATTATGGTATGAAAAAGAACATAATGAACAATTTCAGAGGAGATTGGAAAGGAGGGAGTCAAGGACAGTCAGCTTCTAATTTTCCACTAAGTGTATTATTTTTAAACTTTTTTGGGGAATACTTTTTCTATTATGCTATCTTATCACTGGAATGTTAGCATGGGGAAATATCTTGCAGCATCTCTTCTCCAAGAAAATCTGTGATTCAAGGGTAGAGCCATGAACTCCAAAACTTCCATTCAGGGATGATGGGTGGGGTGATGACAAAAATAGGTGGAATGTTTGTGACTATTTTTAATAAAATATTTATTCTTTTAGACCTTTGTATATATTCTTTAAAAAAATAAGAATACACATTCAGTGCCCATGCTAAAGACTAGTTTTGAACTCTAATAATCTTTGCAACTTTTGCAAGTGTTATACTTTTGAGTTATTGGTATAAAATCAGTGCCCTTGTGTTATTTCTACTTTCTCTCTGTAATTTTTTACAGTCAATTCCCTCTAAGTCATCTGGTGAGTTATTAAGTGAACAAGAGATAGATTGAAAGGGTAAAGAGACAATCTTGGTGTTATTCTCTTGTGGTCAGTAAGGAGGCATCTCAGAAGTCTACATGGAGTGAAAATTAAGGAAATATAGAAGACAACACCAATTCAGTAGTTGTCTGTTTCTTTAGTTTGTGCCTTCATGTCAACATATACAAGAAATACTGAATGAGTGTTGATGAGTGTTACTGAATGAATGAATGAATGAATGCATTTATCCATGTACTCTATTATACTTTTCTTTTGTACTTACTTTTTTCACATAGTGTCCTTCTTGGAGTTTACCATTTGAAATTTTTTTCTACAATCAAAGGATATGAAGAGGTAATTTTCAGATGAAGAAATTAAAACTATTTCCAGTTGTAAGAAAAAATAATCTAAATCACTATTGATTAGAGAAATACAAGTTAAAAAAACTCTGAGGTACCACCAAACATCTCTCAGATTGGTTAAGATAACAGGAAAAGATAATGATAGATGTTGGAAGGGATGTGGGAAAACTGAGACATTAATATATTGTTGGTGAATTTGTGAACTGATCCAACCACTTTGGAGATAAATTTGTAATTATGCCCAAGAGGCTATCAAACTGTGCGTACCCTTTGACTCAGCAGTGCCATTATTGGATTTGTAGCAAGGAAGTCATAAAGGAGGGAAAAGGACCCACATGAGCAAAAATGTTTGTGGAAGTTTTTGTTGTTGTTGTTGTTGTTGTTTGTTTTTTTTTTTTTTTTTTGGTTTGTGTTTGTGTTTTTTTTGTAGTAGCCAAGAATTGTAAAAGCTGTGGATGTCCATCAATTAGGGGAATGGCTGAATAAGTTATAGTATATGAATGTGGTGGAATACTATTGTTCTATAATAAATGATCAGAAGGATGATTTCAAAAAGCCTGGAGAGACTTATAAACTAATGCTAAGTAAAGTGAATAGAATCAAGAGAATATTGTACACAGCAACAACAATATTATCAACTCTAATGGATATGGCTCTTTTCAACCATAAGATTATTCAGACTGTCTCCAATAAATTGGTGATGCAGAAAATCATTTATATGCCTAGAGAGAACTATGGGAGTGAATGTGGATTACAAAAGTATTTTCACCTTTTTTGTTATTGTTTTCTTCCTTTTTATTTCTTCTTTTTCTTCCTTTTTGATCTGTTTTTTTTTGTGCAGCATGATAAATGTGAAAATATTTAGAAGAATCACATGTGACAGGGGTCCTCAAACTACTGCCCATGGGCCAGATGAGGCAGCTGAGGATGATTATCCCCCTCACCCAGGGCTATGAAGTTTCTTTATTTAAAGGCCCACAAAACAAAGTTTTTGTTTGTACTATACTCCGGCCCTCCAACAGTGGGAGGGACATTGAACTGGCCCCCTATTTAAAAAGTTTGAGGACTCCTGGAACCTATATTGGATTACCTGCTGTCTAGGGGATGGAGTTGTCAGAAGGGAGGGAGAACATTTTGGAACACAAGATTTTGCAGGGATGAATGTTGAGAACTATCTTTGCATGCATTTTGAAAATAAAGCTATCATATAAAAAATAAAAATCTTTCCTTTCCTTAAATGAATGTTCCTTTCCCTCTCTTGGTAAAAGGAAATTTAAGTGTGTTTGCATTTTGAACATAGCTCACTTTTCTCTGGGCATTGTCTTTTGCACCAGTTAAACTCTTAATAGCATTCATGGGCCACTATTGTCTCTGACAGGAGTTTGATAATATTCTTTCCACCAAAAATATCAAGATTTCCTAACATTTATATAACTCAAGGTTAGTGAGACCATAGCTGATCTCTGTCAAGGAGCTATGCTATTCACCCTGCTTCATTATTGTTTCTTTGCCAAAACAAACGCATCATCAATTGTTAATCTTTGATTCTACCTCTAATCAATTTGGTTCTATCCAAATACGATGCTTGCTTTTCCAGGACTTGAGTAGATTAAGAAGGAATCATTAATTTGAACTTTTTCTGCTTTGAGTCTTATTTTTTATTTAAAGTATGCCTTAAATCAACCATGCAAGCAAGTGAGCAAAGATTTATTAGGCTCCTATTTTATGCCCAGCACTGCATTGAGTTTTGGGACCAGAAAGGCAAAAAAACTAAAACATTTCCTGTCCTTATAAGCTTATATTTTGAAAGAGGAGATCACATCTATGCATATGATAACAAAACATATTATAAATAGTTTTTTTAAAAAAAGATATGCTGGAACTAAATTGAATCAACTATAAAGGGTTAATTATGAAATTTTTAGTGTGAGCATGAGAAATCAGCAAATGCTATAAAGCAGGGCTAGATTTATTGTTTTGTTGATAGTGTAGACTTAGGAAAGTAATGGGAAAATATGTTAATAATACAAATTAAGCTTAAACATATGTCATGCATACATTTTTCAAGAGACTGAATTGTTAAACATTTATCAGTACAGTTTTATATGGTCTGCATAGAGGAAGAAAATAAGGCAACCTTAGAGAAGATATTGTTATTTAGGTGAAAAGGGAAAATCTCATGTTGATTCCATTCTCTTTCTATTTTTCATATTTTCATTATCTAAAAATATTGATGTGTGTATATATACATACACATATACATGTACATGCATGTACATGTCTGGAAATTATGCTACACATATGTCATGCATGTATATAATTTCTCATTATATCTGTTTAGACTAGTGTTGGTGCTATGTTTTTGCTACAGATAGTGGTCTGATCAAGAATACTTTTGAATATCTACTATAGTGGAAACTATATGGGACATGGAAAGATCATGGGATGATATGATAGAGCCAGAAGATGCCTAAGAGTTGATGTGATCCAAGGCCCTGGTTGTATATATGAGAACACTGGATCATATACAGAGCTAG
The DNA here is from genome assembly GCF_902635505.1 of Sarcophilus harrisii. Classification (NCBI taxonomy): domain Eukaryota; kingdom Metazoa; phylum Chordata; class Mammalia; order Dasyuromorphia; family Dasyuridae; genus Sarcophilus; species Sarcophilus harrisii. The sequence goes on along the minus strand of NC_045426.1, from coordinate 29,673,093 downwards.
AATCTAGACCCAGCTTCTCAAATCAAATCCAACATCTTTTCTCCTTTTAACAAGGTGCTGAAAGGTGATTGGATGAAGCCAGTGTTTCTGAAGAAGGGGATTAAATGGTGTCCCTTTGCCTCAATGGTGCCCCCCTTTGCTTCTGCTCTTATTTCTTGACTCTGGCTATTTAACACAAGTCTCTCACTATATGATATTTTGGACTTAGGAAACGGGAGAGGAATAATAAATAAGATCAAGGAAGAGGAGACAAAAAATTGAGGCAAAACAATAAAGAAGGTGATAGGAGAAAATGGGAAGAGAAGACTTACAGTAATAACAACCCAGTTTGAATACTGATCATATAACTATAAATAAATCTCTATCAAGACAGGATGCTTTAGGGTCCTTTTTTGTGACATAGGGCTAAAACATTTATCCTAAGACTTTTGTTATGTGACTGCTTTAACACTCACATTTTATTAATGGGTTAATATTGTTTTTGAATAGATATCTGTTTGCAAGTGGAGGATGTGGATTTCAGGTTTCCTTGTTTTTTTTCCTCCTGACACATACAGAGAAAACTCTCATCCTCTTCCCCTTATGTCAAGTGCATTTAACCTAGTAAATGAAGCTATGTCATGGATCCCTCTGGCAGACTGGTAAAATTTAGAAATCCCTTCTCAGAAAAATGTGATGCATCTTTTTAAATTGTAATTGAACAAAATATCGCTTTGGGTTTAGAAAAGGGGAGAGGAAAGATAAATAAGATGGGGAAGAGGAAGAAGAGTCAAAAACTGATGCAAAGACAACAAAGAGGGTGGTAAGAGAAGATGGGAAGGGAAGGCAGGGTAATGTAGCCCAGTTTGAATACTGGTCGTGTGACCAGAATAAGTCTCCATCAAGACAGGATGTTAGTGAATTAAACATTAGTGAATATAAAGATATCAACTTTCTCCCCTATCCAGTTTCACAGCTGGCTCCTATCCATACACTCTTTGAAAGATGTAAACTCCAAGTTAAGAACTTCTATTCCAGATATTTGCATTATACAGAAATTTGTTTAGTGACTTTAGTCATGTTCAAACTTCACAATTCCTTTTGGGGTTTTCTTGGCAAAGTTGCTGGATTGGCTTCCTATTTTCTTCTCTAATTTTATGGGAAACTGAGACAAAGAGGGTTAAACTGAGAATCACACAGCAAGGAAATGTCTGAAATCGGATTTTAATTCGGGAAGATGGATTTTCCTGATGTCAGGCTACTTACTCTATTTCTCCTAGCTGCTTGCTTGTCTTCTTAAAGGGTGGGGTAGGGATATGAGGAAAGGAATAGAATTTGAAATTCAATTTAAAAAAAAATGAATGTCAAAGAATTTTAAATGTGATCAGGAAACATTTAATGAAATGTGTATATATATATATATATATATATATATATACATACACATGTGTATCATATATATGTATATATCTCTAATGTGCATATGTGTATACATATAAACATTTTGCATTTTTTATTTTTATTTTAAGAAACTTGGAAGCAACATTGGCAGCTAACTTAAAGACAACTACAGGATTTACTGGTTTTATTGAATTGGTTAGGTAATGTTATTTCCAGCTGGGAGAGGCATTTTCATTTTATTTTAAACAACTGTTTTGAAGAAAATCTCCTATCCCTAAATCCCTTCTAAGTTATCATTGTTTCCTTTCATTCCCTTTCCTTCCATTGTCCTTATTATAAATAGTCTTTCTTTGCCTTCTCTCATTTTCTTTATCTGTCTCCCCTTGCCTTTTTCCAACTTGTTTCCACTTGACAGAATACCTATGTCCTTGTATCTTTAATGCCTGCCATTCCCAGGAAATCTTGTTTTCCACTTTCAGCCTATTCAGCTGCCCTTGTTACTGACTGCTTCTTCTCTGTGTTAATGATGCTTCTTCCTCCTCTTACTTTTTCATTCTGACTTTGACCTGCTATGTCATTACTGTGCTAACCTTGCTTTCCTTGGATCTCTCTGTGATTGAGTGAGTCCTTGCTGGATGTGCTGCAGGCCTGCTAGAGGGATTTTTGAGCCTCTTTTTCCTTTCTCCTTTGCACTGTATCATATAGACATCAATGCCCAACAATACTACTGAACCAAATCGTTTTTAGTGTCGTGATATCGAGGGGAGAGGTAATTATAGGATAATTGTAGTTCTGTTCCCCAAAAGCACAATCGAGGCATGGGCTAAAAACTGTTATATGAAACAAGGACCATAATATGACCCACAAACAAAATGAAAGGACCAAGGCACTTTCTTGTAAATTAGAGAACTGTTATCCATAAAAAAAAACTATAAATGCTCTTTGTTTCATTGAAGTAATAGGGATTTCATTCTTGACATATATCAGCAGGAATTCAAATATATTATTCATGAAAATTAGGGTTGTTCTTTCAAATTCTATTCAGCACTGCTGGTTATAATGAGTTTGTATTTGTCAAATGGGTTTATACTTAGATGAAAAGTTAATGATAAACAAGCTTTCTGAACTACTCAATGCACCATCCATGTTCTGGGTTACATGACATCCGTCTTTAGCAAACAATGGCCCCCGAGGGAATCTATGTGGATATGAAAATGAGGACGTTAGTTCACCATTAACATGAACTGCCAAGATGACAGAGAAAGCATGGGGGAAACACTGATTTTTTTTTTGTTGTTTACCCTGACCTTATTATTAATTCTAGTTTTTTTGGTATGTAATCATTGAACAAGAAGTTTATTAAAGTCTTTAAAGTCAATTGCTTCATCACTGAATAAGACAGTACACAAAAATCCTTCAAATGTTTATTAAACTGTTGTTTTTAAAAAATACTAGATATTTATTAAATGCTTGACTGATTGAGTGAATGATACATGTTCCTTTTATCATCATCCCATCCAAATATGATTTTGTTTTCCAGATTAGTAAACAAGGCTTCAAAAAAATTAATATTTGTATAAGATTATAATCCCTTCAAGGTAGACTACCTACTAAGTCATCTACTTCTAATCTTTACTGTTGTGGAGGCAAAAATAGAGGGGTCCTGTATCCTTTTATGTTTTTACAGGAATAACTCTATTTTAGAACCTGAATTCCATTTCAATTAAAGGAAGGAGACACAATTTCCTTTTGCTCGGCTCCTTTCTTTTCTTTTTTTTTCCCCTGAGGCAATTGAAGTTAAATGACTTGCCCAGGAGCACACAACTAGGAAATGTTAAGTGTCTGAAATCAAATTTGAATTCAGGTATCCCAGACTTCAGGGCTGGTGATCTATCTACTGCACATCCTAGCTGTCCCTTTTCAGTTCTTTTTAAACTACTCATTTTTGTGTTTTCTTCCAGACTTATTAAAACAATAATCAAAAAAAGGATAGTTATTTCTGTAACTATAGATTAGACCATCAGAAAATTTGAAGGGAAAAGAAATCTATTTTGTTCCTGAAGGAGAAGTATAAGATTCGTTCTAGTACTGGGGCAGGAATGTACCATAATAAATAAATGATTGTTGAATTAAATAGAAACAAACACTCAATCTACATTCTCACATAAAAATCACAATGGTGTGTAAGAAATGCATCCGAGATTCTGACCAGCATTATTTGGTAGTCAAGTAAGGCACCTGTTCCCTCAAGCAGTATTGTTATCCTTCCTCACTATTTAAAGGACTTGATCATTTTGATGTATGTGTGTCTCCTTCAGCAATGCAGATCACAAGCTTCCCATACCCTCTGATCCTATAAGATTTTGCCCAAGAACTGCCATAAATCACTGGAGGTCTTCCTCTAGGACAATTGTATCAAACTCAAATAGGAACTTATCCCAGTGGACTTTATATGTACTTAGAAAAAAACACAAATTAGCACTTATAGTGAATCATATTTTTTAAATTTATTTTTTAAATATTTCCCAATTTTAGTTTTTACTTATTTATTTCAAACTTAAATACAAAATAGAAAAAGAAAAAAATATTGCAATGAGCACAAAAGAACATGTGAGGACTCAAAATATAAAACAATTTTCCATTTCAAGATTGTCTAAATGATAAATACTACACATTGTCTTCAGAGCTGTCCATCTTCTCTTTGCTTCCTTGTAAGAATTTTTTTTTTTTGTTTACTGCTATGCACTTTTACACTATTACTTTATTTTTCCTATCCTCCCCTCTCTTACAATATAACAACAATTAAACGTGGATATATACACATAGCATTTATATATGTATTTAATATATGCATGTTCATGTATATATATCTACACATGTGTGCATACATAAACACAGCGACATAGGTGCATGTATGCCTGCATGTAAATATACATGAGTATCTATGCTCATAAACATATATACATCCATATATATATCTACATGAGACTGTACTATGTTGTTTGGTCCTGTTTCTCTGATGTTGGATAACAACTTACTTCATAAGTCCAAATCTTTCCATGTCTTTCTCAGTCTACCAAGGCATCATTTCCTATATCACATCAATATTACAACTCTAGTTATTTTAAATAGTCTAAAACAATATTGACCAATATGGTCAATATATTGTATAGTTTCCCCATTGTATTTTAATTCAGCTCAAGTCACATGACCACTTATAGACAGTAGCCAATGAGCTTGCAAGAGTGATGGTTGGTAGACAGATAGATGTGCATTTATATGTGTTTATGTGATATATTGTATGTATTTTTATATATTTTATATACACATGTATATGTATATGTATATACAGGGGACAGTTATAGAGTACTAAATGCCAGCCTTGAGGTCAAGAAGCTTCTCTTGAGTTCAAATTTGGCTTCAGACATTTACTGTGTGACTCTGAGCAAGTTACTTAACCCTATTTGTTTTTGTTCTTTACCTATAAAATGAGGTAGAAAAGAAAGTGGCAAATCATGGCAGTATATTTGCCAAGAAAACCCCAAATGGGGTCACAAAGAGTTAGATATGACTGAACAACAACAAAATGTGTGGATATCTCTTCATATTTTCTTCTTTTTCATGAACATTACTATTCACTAAATCTACAGATTTCCTAGTGTTTCAATGAATCTGATTCTGTGTGTCTGTCTCTTTTTCTCTGTTTCTTGACTTCTATCTCTCTCTGTCTCTGTCTGTCTCTCTCTGTGTCTGTCTCTCTGTCTTGTATGTGTGAGTGTCTTTGTGCCTGTGTCTATCGCTCTGTTTGTCTGTTTCTTTCTCTGACTCTGTCTCTGTCTCTGCCTTTGTCTCTCTTTCTGTCTTTCTCTTTCTGACTTTCTGTCTCAGTCTCTGTATGTATGTGCCTGTCTCTCTCATATATATTACATATACTATATAATTTGTGGCTACCTATATTTTATATGCATGTATATGTGTGTGTGTGTGTTTGTGTATGCATGTGTGTGTGTAACCTTTTGTGGATTTTAATATTTCACATATAGCACTCAATTATTACATTGCCTCCCTTTCTTGCTTCATGACCAGCCTACTTTCTTTTGTAACTAGATATTTCCTGGATAGCATCTTTCATGCTATTTCATATATATATATATATATATATATATATATATATATATATATATACAGAAGATAACAAATGAATGGGGGAAGAAATAACTATAATAGTATTTTTTAAAATTATAAGCAGGAAGAATAATTAATCCATATTCATATGCCTCTTTTCTAAAAATAATCTTAACAAGAACGATTAATATGCATATCCTAGGTATCCTTGATAAAAATTATCAGAACAGACTGATTTTTGTAGATAATTTTTCTCCTCCTATGATAGGTAAAATTTACATAGAAATATAAACTCCCTGAGAGCAGTGGCTGCCTCATTTTTATCTCTGGAGTGTCCAAGAATACCACAGAACCTTAAACATAAGAGGTGCTTAATGCATATATACTTACTAAAAGAAATTTACAACCAACATTGTGAAACATAGATATAAGGATCACAATGATTTTTTTTCACTGTTGAACTTCTTGAAAGATTTTTTTTTAATACTGACTCAAATAATTCACCAACTACTCAGTCTTATGCCTTGCAGTACACTGAAACTTCTTAAACTTTAACAATGCTTATCTAATTAGCATATCCCATAAATGACTTGTACTTAGTCTTTCTCTTCCTGAGTATAAATATGTCAATGGCTCAATAATTCTCATTCCTTTAAGATCTGGGTCCAACTGTGGTTGAAGGTACAGTTGGACCTTCTGGGTCACATCTCTATACCTAACCCATGAATTGACTTCTGATATTTGCCATTTAAATATAAAAACATCTGATCAGCCTTTCCCAATATGGCTCCCATTACTGGTATTGTGCATGGGAGAGGATCCCTAAGAGCTTAAAATCTTCTCCCAAGACCTTAAACACAGTCCAAATTTCTGCAATACAAACTTAATGTTAACTCCTTTGTATAATCACCCAAGATCCTATATATTCCTCATTTCTCTTCCTTATTCAGTCACCTACTAATTCTGCATACACAGGCATAGGACTCGACTCCTAAGGTCTCTCAACACATTATTCACTGATACCTATTCCCACCTTTTTCCTTTATCTAACATTTCTACATTTTAACTATTTTTTGTGCCTTTATGAGGACCTTTATTTTATTTTTTATTCTTTTTTTATTATAGCTTTTTATTTACAAGATATATGCATGGGTAATTTTTCAGCATTGATAATGGCAAAACTTTTTGTCCAACTTTCCCCCTCCTTCCCCCCACCCCTTCTCCCAGATGGCAGGTTGCATTTTAACTATTCACTAAAGCCAAATTTCCTTTGTTCTATCCATTAACTTCATATTCCAAGGTCTGGCTTCCATCATGATACATTACATTAACAAGATTCACCTGAATTAAAGCTACTCTCACTTCTTCCTAAACAAGTCAAAGAAATTCTTGACAGATGTGTGCAATCAGGTGACTACAATAAATATACCATGATTCCCTCCTCTCCCCCCACCATTCCTTGCAGATATTCCCAGTGTCTAACACTGTAGCATTTACCAATATTGTCCACAATGGATTCTTTAAATTCCTGCAACAAAAAAACCTGGAAAGACTTACATGAATTGATGCTAAGCAAAGTGATCAAAATCAAGAGAATGTTGTATATAGAAACAAGATTATGTGATGAATAACAGTGATGGACTTGACTTTTTTTTCAAAATGAAATGATTTAAGGAAATTTCACAGGACTTGTGATGGAAAGTGCCATCCGCATCCAGAGAGAGAGAAATATGGAGACTGAATATGGATCAAAGCACAATATTTTCACTTTTTTTTGTTGTTTGCTTATTTTTCTTATTTTTCCCTTTTGATATGATTTTTCTTGCATCATATGATGAATATAGAAATATATTTAGAAGAACTGTACATATTTAACTTATATTGGATTGCTTGCTGTCTTGGAAGGGAAGAGGAGAGAGAGGAGAGAGGGAGCAAAATTTGGAACATAAAGTTTGAAAGGTGAATGTTGAAAACTATCTGTATATATTTGGAAAAATAATATGTTATTTAAAGGAAAAAAAATAAATTCCTGTAGTTTTATTCCAATTTTTAACTATTCCTTCCCATCTTCATTACTTACTTCATAAACTTAGCTATTTCAAAGGACTGTTTTCATCCTCTACTTATTTTTCTATTATTCTCCTTTGGTGACTTCATCTACTCGCAGTTTTAATCATTACCCATATGTCGATAATGCTCAAACACTTACTAGTATCAGTCTCTCTTCTTAGGGATCATCCCATATTGTCAGCTACCCTATTAGACATCTCCATATGCATGTATCTGTCAGTCTTTCAAAATCATTTATTAATCATATCCTATAAACTTAAATATGCCAATGGTTATATGATCTTGCTGGTTTATAAGTTCCCTTGAATCCTGCAGATTACATCCCATCCATACCTGTCCTTCCTATGTAACTCTTTTCCATGCCTCCCAAAAGTAGTCCACCAAAAATCTACCTAGCAAACTGGAGTGTTTTCTTGCTTTCTCCTAGCATCATGTGAATACCAGTGAACTACCTTGGCCACTCACCTTAAGCTTGGGATGTCAAAAAACAAATTTATTCTTGTGTCAAATCAACTTCTCTGTTCAATTTTCCTTTTTCTATTAATGGCAATACTTGGTGATCAAGGTTCAGAACTTCAATGATATCTTTTACTCCTCTGGCTCATTCTCCATAACTAATGAATCACCAAGACTTCTTTTTTTTTCTATCTGTAATATCTCTTGAATTATCACTAATATCACATGATTTTTTTCATGATCACTAACCTAGTAAAGATCTCATTGCCTTTTTGCTTGGTATAACATCTTAACTGATCACCCACTCTGATTTTCTCTCCCTTCAAATCAATCCCATTGCCAAAATCCTTCCAGATCCAAGAAGTCTATCTACTTTTCAGGTTTCAACTTTCCCATTTTTTTAAGTCTATGTTTCACTCATTCTTAGTATTGACATGATAGTTTCTTACAATCAATCAAATAAAATTCAGAGTTTAATGTAATCAAAGTCTACAAGAATCTGATCACAATTTACCTGAATGGAACCTAAGAAGTCTACTAGTCCAATACTTTTATTTTTCATTTGAAGAAACTGAAGTCTAGGAAAATTAAGTGTGTTGGCCAAGGAGACTTCATTTTCCTTCAGTAAAATTCCTTTCCATTGCCATCATGGCACAAATGTGACAATGATCTTGTAAAAGCCTTGATACTATAATCTTGAACAGATCCTAATAATCTGGGAAGGGATTGAGTATTGGTCAAGTGATAAATATGGACTTTCCAATTGATAATAGTCAAAGGATATGAACAGACATTTTTTAAATGAAGAAATTAAAGTCATTTATAGTCCTATAAAAATGCTCTAAATCACTATTGAATATAAAAATGCAAATTAAGGCAACTCTGGGGGGCCATTTCACACCACTTCAGATTGGGAAAGATGACAGGAAAAGATAATGGAGAATGTTGGAGGTGGTAGGAAAAACTGGGATATTAATGCATTGTTGCTGGAGTTGTGAAATAATCCAATCATTATGAGAAAAAAAAAATGGAACTATGGTAAAAGGCCTACAAAACTGTGCATATCTTGATTCAGCAGTGTCTCTGAGTCTATATATCATCATAAAAAGGAAAAGGACCCACATGAGCAAAATCTTACAGCTCTTTTTATAGTGACAGGAAATTAGAAATTAAGTGGATACCTTTCAATTGGGGAATGGCTGAATAATACATGGAATATGGACATAGTGAACTATTATTGTTCTATAAGATGATCAGGATGATTTCAGAAAATCCTGGAAAAAACTTACATAAACTGATGCTGAGTGAAGTGAGCAGAAGCCAGAGAATATTGTACAAAGTAAAAGAATGGTTATCTGCTAATCAACTATGATAGATTTATCTCTTCTCAGCAATGTGATGATCCAAGACAATTCCAGAGAGAGAACTATGGAGACTAAATTGGATTGAAACACATTATTTTCATCTTTTTTGTGTGCTTGTCTTTTTACTTTCTTGTTTTTTTTTTCATTTTGGTCTTTTTTTTGCATAACATGGCAAATATGGAAATACGTTTAAAAGGACTATGAATCTATAATCTATATCAGATCACTTGCTATCTTGGGCAGGGAGATAAGGAAAGGAGTGAGAAAAATTTGAGCACAAAATCTGATAAAAATGAATGTGGGAACCTATCTTTTTACATGGATTTGGAAAAATAAAATACTATTGAGAAACACACACACACACACACCAAAACATGATAGACTATATTCTTATTTGATAAGGACCAATGTGTTTGGGAAGATCCTATTGGGTGACTTATTTTGATGACAAATTGTTCAGTTATAAATATTCTCAACATGTATTATATTGTAGAGAAATTGCATTCTGCATTGGTGTGTGAATACCAACGATTCATACATTCTTGAAAAAAGTATTAAGACATCCTCACAGGTCAAAACTGATGATATTTGACTTCCCATAAATAGGGTTAGTAGTTTTTTTTTTTTTTTTTCACTAGTGGGAAAGGATTTGAAATGATACATCTATAGTATCTGCTTCAATGGCATAAGTATGCAAGATTATAGGTGTGAGACTTTGGCTATAGAACAGATAAACTACATTGGGTTTTCTATATAGAATCAACCTATTATGGCCCTATTAACATTGTGCTGTGGGACTTAATACTTTATTTGTAAATGGCACAAGAGGCATTCTGGGGCCGGTTGTTTCTCATGAATGTCCACCGAAGAACATTTCGAAGTGAAGTGTATTCAGGACAGGAAAAGAAGGGAAAATCTGTAACACACTAAAAGAATAATCACATTTTCCAAATATTCTGTTGCAACATATGATAGTCAAGCCCTCAAGTGTGTATGTTCTATGTTGCATTATTAAGGTTGGAAAATATTGTTTCATCCAAATGAATTAACTTCAAACTTCAACATTGTTTTCCCATTTTAACTTCATGAAGTACTACTAAAATATCAGGATTTGTTGCACAAAATAACTAAAATCATATAAGAGATATTTTTATAGAGAGGTGCAATATGTTTTAGGAAGCAGGGTGTAGAATTTGGAATTAGGAATGGATGGTTTCAAAGTGAGGTTCAGATTAACTATGTTAACCTTGCCAAGTCATTTATCCTCTGTATGCCTTTGACACTTCTATGAGAATTAATTATTAAGTCATAGATATTGGTAGAAGAAATGGCTGGCAGAAACAACTGAGCCTTCTGGTATTATTTTTATTTTTTTCTCAATAATAAGAAGGAATGTTTTATGACAATAAAATATAATCAGAATTACTAAATTAAACTTAATGATAAATATGTAAATATTATGTCATACACATGCAATATTGAAACATTATAGAAAGTAAAGACATTCAGTCTTATTATTCTTGCTATTTATTTTACACTTACTATCAATCTACCCAAAGAATTCCAGACATAGAGCAAGGCCAAATGCCAACCAGTTTCTGTGCTTTGATTTTATTTTTGTGAAAGTGGTTTCTTGCCGGTAGCAAATGGAAAGGCAATTAAAATGAATTCGCAAGATATTTTCCAACTAATAAACACATTATCCAAGAGTCCTTTGCCATTTCAAGAGATTTTTCATTATAAAACCTCAGTTGGCTTATTTTAAAATTCAAAATGTTTTCATTTTCAACCAACATTTATGAAGTATTTACTAAGTGTGTAGGTCACTGTCCTTGTTTCTGAGATTACAAGAATGGAATCTGATCCCATCAATGTGGATGTTCTTCTAAGAATGGAAAACAAAATTCATCACTGCTTACTTATCATTTGGGATTCTTGTCCATGTTATCCTGTAAGATTATCATAAAAATGCCCTGAAAATATTGGGAGTCTTTCTCACTTTCCCTTTCTCCCTTCACAAGGATATATTACTGGTACAAAAGGTCTACTTATACTTAATCCATTGCTTGGTAATCCATTGCTCCTCTCATATAACCAGTTCATCTTATTTTTCAAACATAAATTGCTTTGATAACATATATGTTGCTAGCTTATTTAGTTAATTGGCACTGATTACTCCAGCTTTTCTTCAAAGACAATTATTTCATATATATTTCTCCCTTCTCAAAGCCCACTATACATTTGTCCATTGTCTTCTGTGTGATATTCATTTTTAATTCTTTGGAGATGGTCGTATTTCATTATGTATTCACACATGAATGTCTAATAATCCTTATAGAATTTTAGTATTATAAATAGGAACATTTCAGAGAGATCTTTGAAGTAAAGAAAGAAGCCTTTCAGTTCCCAAAGTCAATCTTTGGGCTGTATATAATTGTGGACCCAACTCACTGTCCATTTGTCCTATTTACTACAATTTAGTTTTTAAATTAATGGTGCCTCATTTATTTCCTGATTTGTGATACTCAGTCAAATAGTTAAAAATTACATTGATTATTCCAAGGAGGCTGTCATTAACTCCTTGACCACGAAATGTTCTGAATAATTTATTCATTCATGGTACTCCATCACCTATTTCTGTATTTTTGTGATGGGGGAAGGATTGGAGTTTACATTTGATATCACTGTATTTTTTCCAAGTTTATATATAGTTTTCAACATTCATTTCTGTATGATTTTGAGTTCTAAATTTTTCTCCCTCTCTCCCTTCCTTTCCCTCTTTCCAAGATAACAAGACATTTTATATAGATGGTATATGTATGATCATATTACACATATTTCCACATTAGTCATGTTGTGGAAGAAAAATTAGAATAAAAGAAAAAAGAAAAAGAAACAAAAAGCAAAAAAAAAGTGAAAATAATATTTCTCAGGCTTCATGCAGGTATCAAAGTTTTTTTCTCAGGATGTGGATCACACTTTCCATATTGAGTCTTTTGAAAGTGTCCTCCATCTCTGTATTGCTGAGAACAGCAAAGTCTATCACAGTTGATTACTGCACAATGTTGCTATTACTGTGCATGATGTTCTCAAGGTTTTGTTTGCTTTCACTCAGCACCAGTTCATGTAAGTCTTTCTAAGTTTGTCCCCTGTTCACCATTTCTTATAGAACAATGGTATCTTTTTATATACTACAGTTTGTTAAGCAATTCCCCAATTGATGGGCATCCCCTCAGTTTCTAATTCTTTGACACAGAAAAGGAATAGCTATAAATATTTTTTGTAAATGTGGATCCTTTTCAATATTTTATGATCTCTTAGGATTCATATCTAGTAGTAATACTGCTGAATCAGTGTAGGGACAATTTTATAGCCCTTTGGGCATAGTTTCAAATTATTCTACAAAATGGATGGATCAGTTCACAAATCTACCAAAAATGAATATACCAATTTTCCCATATTTTCTCCAACATTTATCATTTTCCTTTTTGTTTTCCATATTAGCCACTCTAATAGGTATGACATGGTATCTCAGAGTTGTTTTAATTTTCATTCTCTTATCAGCAGTAATTTACAGCATTTTTCATATGAATATAATCACTTTAATTTCCTTATATGAAAACTTCTTGGTCATATTCTTTGACCATTTATCAACTGGAGAATGTATTATAATCTTGTAAATTTGACTCAGTTCTATATATATTTGAGAAATGAAGACTTTACCAGAAACACTGGTTGCAAAAATTGTTTCCTAGGTTTGTTTTCCTTCTAATCTTGGTTGCATTGGGTTTATTTGGGCAAAATCTTTTAAATGTAATATAATCAAAATTATCCATTTTTCATTTAATTATGCTCTCTCTCTCTTTTTTTTTTTGTTTTGGTTATAAATTCTTCCTTTTTCCACAAATCTTAGAGATATTTTTTTTTACTCTTCTAATTTGCTTATAGTATCACCCTTTATGTCTAACTCATATCCATTTTGACTTTATCCTGCCATAGAGTGTGAGATACTGGTTTATGCCTAGTTTCTAATACTATTTTTTTTTCTGACAGTTTGTGTCAAATAGTGAGTTCTTATCTCAGAAACTGGAATCTTTGGGTATGTAAAACAGTAGATTACTATAGTAATTTACAATTTTTTTTTATGTACCTAACCTATTCCTCCAAATTTCTTAGCAAGTACTACATAGTTTTAATAATTGATGTTTTATAATAAAGCCACAGATTTGGTATGGCTCGGTTCCATTTTTTTTCATTTTTTATTAATTATCTTAATATTCTTGACATTTTGTTCTTCCACATGAATTTTGTTATTTTTTCTAGCTCTGAAATAATTTTGGTAGTTTAATTGTCATGGCACTGAATAAGTAAATTAATTTAGGGAAAATTGTCATTTTTTATTTTATACTATCTCAACCTATCCATGAGCAATTGATATTTTCCAACTGCTTAGATCTAATATTATTGGATGAAAAGTGTTTTATAATTATGTTCATATGGTTCCCGCATTTGTTTTGGCAGGTAGACTTCCAAATATTGTATATTGTCTGCAATTATTTTAAATGGAATGTCTCCTATCTCTTGCTGCTAGGTTTTGTTTATAATGTATAAAAATGCTGATGATTTATATGGGTTTATTTTGTATCCTGAAAGTTTGCAAAAGTTATTGTTTCAAGTAGGTTTTTAGTTGATTTTTTAGGATTCTCTAAGTAAACCATCACATTATCTGCAAAGAGTGATAGCTTAGTTTCTCCACTGATTATTCTAATTCCTTCATTTCTTTCTTCTCTTATTATTAAAACTAACATTTCTAGTATTGTGTTGAATAATAGTGGTTACGATGAATATCTTTGCTCCAGCCTGATCTTTTGGGGAAAGCTTCTAGATTATCCCCATTCCATACAATACTTGCTTCTGGTTTTAGATAGATACTATTTATCATGTTAAGGAAAAACCCACTTATTCCTATGCTCTTTTGTGTTTTCAATAGAAATGTATGTTGTATTTTGTCAAAAGATTTTTCTACATCTATTGAGATCAACATATGAGTTCTATTAGTTTTGTTACTGAAATAGTCAATATGTGCTGGGGGACAAGGATCTACTCTTGGCTTTTAATGAGAGAGTCCCTGGTGCTTGTGGCTTGCCCATTATCTGTTTGTTGGGGATTGGCAAATTGCCCTATGCACTAGGTCTGGAGGTCTCCCAACTGTTCTGCTTTGCCACTAGCTTGCTGAGACAGGATTGAAGGGCCTCAGTTACTGATCTGTATTGTATCTAAGAGCCCCTGTTTGCTTGCCTGGACACTATCTGCACTGGGCTGTGCCTTCTCTTTTATCCAAGTAAGTCAGAACTTTCCTGAAGTCCTTCTAAGTTATGTTAGGCTGGATAATTATTTCATTCCAACGTTTTATAAATTGTTGTTCCAGAATATATTAATATATTTAGAGGTTTGGGGACATTGTTTCTTATGAAAAGCTCAGACAACTTACTGGCTTCTTTCTTTCATCTTGACTTCACCTTTAATAGTATTTCTATGATCAATAATTCAATTCAATAAGCATTTATTAAGTACAGATTATGTGCCAGACTGATACAGAGAAAAAAATCAAATATAGTCTCTACCCTCAACATGTTTAGAACCAATGGGGAAAGACAACACATAAAAGAAATCTAAAAAGCAGTTGGGAAAAGAGAAGAGGAATACCAAGAGGTATTTTAAATCCTAAACAGAGTCAATAAGGATTCCTGGAATACAAATCATACAGACCTGCTAATGGAAAGGGACAATTACCTGGAAGGTTAGGTTCTTTTTCTATGGAGAAGTTAGTTGCTCAACTTCCCAAGCTCTAATCAGAGGGGAAATGAGACTGAGAGAATCTAAATTAAATCAATCAGCAATGATGGCGATTTCAGATGATCTTATCTTGTGAGAAGTTCAAATCAATCAGACCTTCAGATAGAGTTAGCATAATGTGACAATATTCTTCATATTTCAATTATGTGATATCATGGAACATTGTTTACAAAAATGTGGTCTTTACTAATTCTCTTACTGAGCATAGCCTTACTGTGCTGATGTGAGTATAGTTAGATAACTATCAGAACAGTTATTAGAAATTTGTCATATACATCAGTAATTATTGATGATTTCCTGTTACTTTTGGAAGAGAGGGAGTATTGGTAAGGTCAGATTTTTTTCCCATGCTTTGTTGTTGTTATTTTCCCCCTTTGCTTCAGGTACAGTGTGAATCAATACCTTAACATCCTCACAATTGTGTTACTTCCTATCCAGAACTCTTCTGTACATTCATGCAATATATAATTCAGCTGCTCTCCCCATTGAGTTCCATTCCTACCTCCTCAAAAAGCACAGACAAGACTTTGGCATGAGTGGCAATTCGAATTTCATCAAAAATAAGACAAATATGTTATATAAATCTTTACAGATCTTTTCCCATTTCCTTGTATCTTTTGTCCTTCAGTTGTCATCCTTATATAATCTCAGACTGACTTCTTTGTATTGTTACTTTCTTTAAACTTACCCTCTTTTGGAGCAATAACACTTTATGTTATGAGGCAATGTTCTTCACAACCTTTCATTATGCTTCTTTATAAGATTTTACAAATGAACTTGTATTTCAAGAACTCTATTTTATATCACATATCATTTACTATAGCTAATGTTCTTTGGAATTATGCATTTTGCATCTATAACCTTTTCTTCATCTCATTTTATTATCATATAAGTTAATATTAAGCTTTCAATCAAAAGTCACATTTTTCTTATTTTTTATTCTTTTTTCTACCTTTGTAGTAATTTTGATCCTTTTACTAAAAAAAATAATTCAAGAATGACTCTTTTTTTGACAATACACCATTTCTTGTCTGTTAAAAGATAATCAAATTCATTTTTGGTTAGATTATTAGTTGTTTACCACACCTAGAATTTACCAAGTCTTTTCTCACAGAAAGTACTAATGATGCTTTGATGTGGTCTTACCTCTCTTGTTCCTATTTTCTATTATAACTTTCTTTCTCACCAGCTTCATCTATTTCTACTTTTTTTTTTAAAATTAAAACCACACATTATCAAAGTAGATGATGATTTAAGTTAGAGTTCATCATTGAATACTTTGTAAACTATTTTACTTCTTCATCTGCTATATCAGATTATGGTGAATAAACTTCAGTTATTTTCATAGTAGCTTTTTGTAAATTCTTTTCATGGGCACTGAAACCCAAGATGACCAGGTATCTATAAAATATTCTTTCTTTTTGCTTGGCTCATGTTTTTAAAACATCTTTGATTTTCTTTTTCTCTCCAATGAGAACATGAGAGTCATCCTTCAATTAGTTGTTACCTCATTCCTTCTTCTGATTTCAGTTACAATGAGAATATTAAGATAAATATGAAATAAGTCCTTCGGGATTAAGCCCAATTGATCACTGGCTCACATTTAGAATGTCAACAGCTAAGTTTAGTTTTATAAGTAATGTAAAGCCTGTATTGTTGTTGTTGTTGTTTTTTTTTTTTTACTTATTTTATGTTCCTTTTTTTTTTTTTTTTGGCACCGATACTACAGGAGGGGAAAGAGCCACACAAGACCTTTGTTTCATGGTTTCCATAGACAAGGAATTTGATATCAAAAGGTTAGATTATGAACAATGAGCTTTTCTGTATTTATACAGACTAGTCCTCAGAAAGCAGACAAGTCTGTGTTAAAGGAATTGGATATCATTCCGGCATGTGAGAAGGTATGGGAAATATTGGTCCACCACGATCCTTGGTTTTAAAAACCTAGAAGCATGCCCATTACACAAAGAATTAGGCATCTGAAAGGGAGCATAGAGGAAGATGTTGGAGATCCAAAGAGAAAAAAAAACTATAACATTCTCTACACCCATAAGTTTATTACCAATTATGAAGCAAATTGTTTGCCATATGATTTTGCTCAGTAAAGAAAAGGATTGTTTCTATTCTGGCAATTTCTGTTCTTCTTCAGCCCCACCAAAGCACCCAGTAATTAAATAATCAACATTATTCTCTCCGTCCTCAGGAAAAAAAAAACAAAAAAACAAAAAAACAAAAAAAACTATTCTTCTCTTCTGATAAATAGTCATGCTCTGATTCATTGCAACTCTGTGGTACATATGGTACATATGAGGAATTCCCACACACACCTTTTACCTTTTGCTCTGGAAACAATAATCAAATCAACATTATCATGACTTGTTAATCAACTGCCCTTTGGCTTCACTCAAGAATCCACGACTTCAGAAACCAAAATACTTTATGTAGATATTACCCTCTATATTTTGGTGTCTCTCTCAGAATGTAGAATCCTTAAAATAGCTACTTTTTTTTTTTTTTTTTGTCCCCAGTGTTTAACGGTGCTTGGCATATAATAAGTGTTTCCTAAATTTTTATTCATTCATTAATTCTAGTCCCTCTGAGGCATGCATGCATTTCCCCACATGAAAGTGGATGGGCACCCTGTTTCTGGGGGAGTTGTGATGATGTCTAAAGGAAGCACCTTTCAGCATGTGTAGACATTCTATAATGGATTCTGATTAGTTAGTCATGTGGTAAAAGGGAAGCTCTTTGATTGGGGAAAACAATACAGTGGGGGATCAGCAAATAATTCCAATCCCTAAGATCTTGGACTAAGTGCATCAATGTGCTTGGCTGTTGTGGTTCCCCAATGGGGGAGAGACTGGGAAGCCTGACTCCAGTAGAGTTGTGATGACGGCAAATGAACTTGCCTTAAAGCAACTTTAGAGGATGTGAAGACACTGTGTCACAATTTCCAGGCTACTAACCATATTGCAAATGACAACCTCTTTTGTTGACTGTAGCCACAGAACTGGAGTTGGAAATAAATTTCAAAATGGCTCAATCACTTTCTGTTTCCTTATTCCGTAGGTCTCTACTCTTGCCTTGACGGCTCCAGTGAGAGATGATGATGAAAGGGGAGAAACCTTGTGCCCTCTCCCTATCTGAGGCTGACCTGTGACCCTGAACAGCTGGGTCCCTGTTATTGCCTCTCCATTAATCCTTTGTTTTAGATAAATGTTAAACTGGAGATTATGACCTTAGTGGTTTTAAAAGATCAGGAGAGTGAGTACTGCAAGTACTTGAGGATCTACATGTACAGGATTTAATTCCATGCCAGGTTTTGCTGTCAGCTCAAAATCAATGTCTTCAGGAACAGGGACCTTAGGGATTCACTCAGCAGGTAGCTGAGATTAATCTGGTTGTGTTGAATTTGGACATAAAACTGGTGTGATTAGTGATATGTGAAAACTATGCTTAATATGAGCCTCCTTTCCCAAGAGACCAAGTTAGTATAGGGGAGAATGTGCCCTAAAAGAATCAGGGAAGTGGGAAATATTGGCACATCTGTTCTTTCTTAGACTTATACTGTTTTAAAAGCTAATTCATAAAACTTAGTGAATGGAATACTCTTCACTGATGGCAGACAATGGAGTTTAACACCTGGAATGGGGGCTTGACCCAATAGGACTACAGAAAGGAGAACCCTGTCCCTCTAGATACCTCTAGAATCTTAAGGTGGAATGATATGGGAATGAGACAAGAGTATATTGAATACTGATTCATTCATCCATTCCTTGGAACCAAAAAGGGCATTGTTCATTTTATTAAGAGGCATCATAAGCAAAGCTGGGGATTCAAAGACAAAAAGGAAATCCTCTTGGGCATCTAAAAAGTTCTCTTCTCCTAGATGGAAACATGAGACAAGAAAAAAAAATACAAATAATATAAATTAATTTCATGAGAGACAAAGTACTGATACTGGTGGAGATCAAAAAAGGTCACATATTGGGTATCTGAGCTGTGTAAAGAATGCTAGTGATTCTCCACGATGGACTTTCTTTTCTTTCTTCCCCTTTCCCTTCTCCTCCCCCTCATTTCTTCTTCTTTCCCTTCTCTTCCTTTTCCCCTTCTTTTTTTCTTCCACCTCCTCCCACTTTTCCCTTTTCCTCCTTCCCCTTTCTTTTCCTCCTTTCTCCCTTTCCCTCTTCCTCTTCCCCTTTTTGCCCCCTCCTCTTTCTTTTTTCTCTCCTCCTCTCCTCCTCCCACTTTTCCCTCCTCTTCCCCTTTCTCCTCCCCCCTCTCTTCCTCCTTCTGCCCCAGGGGACCAGCTCTAGCCCAGTGGCCCTCCGCCTACTTTCCTGTCTAAGATGGCGTCCCCCAAGGCAGCTCAGGCCGGGAAACTTCTACGGGCTGCGTGGGTACTCCGACCGTGCCTCCCCTTGGGCCAGTCCCAGGTGAGTGGGGAATGAAGCCGGGCCGAGCAGGGCCGGGCCGGGCCTCGCAGCGCGGCCCGCCGCTCCTCCTGCCCCCGCCTCCCCGTGCTCTCTCCCTTTCAGCTTTCCCCGTTGCACCCCTCCTTTCTATCCCTCTGCTGGCAGCCGCGGGGTGCCCCAGAGCCCCAGAGCTCACGCCTGGGTACCCAGCATCCCTTCAGTACCCTGCCACGTCCTCACTCCCGGGCGCTGCAGCCCAGATTCTCACTTGAACTGGCCCGGAAGGAACGGGCTGCCACCGAGACTGGCGGGCACCCGCCGGAGCCCAGCTTCCCACTTAGCAGACACACGTGCTCCTAAAACTGATCGCGGAGGCACCGGGGGCAGAGCTAGCGGAGAAGGGAGGGCAGGTCGCTGTCGGGTGCCATTCACTCACTTCCCGCGTAACGGGGATCAGTCCGCTGCCCCCACGGGATGTCAGTTTCCTCCCTGGGACTCGTGAGCGTTGGACTGGACAGGCTAAAAACTCCCCAGCAGCTGAGAGATGCTCTGAATGCAAAGGGGAGAGGGTGGATTTCTCGGCCTGACTCCGGGGCACTTTAGTCCTGGGCTCCTGCTACTGCCACGAAACTTTCCAAGATTCGGGGATCCAGGAAAGGCTAAGAAAAGAGAGTTTAGGAGGAGAGAGAGAGAGAGAGAGACAGACGCCCCGCGCTGCTCCCAGTTCTGACTTATGCGTAGTTTCACTTTTCCACAGGCCACAGAGTTGACAGACTTTAGTTGCTTGTGGGTACAAGCAGCAAGGCTTGTGATTTCAGAGTTCACTTATTGATTGATGAAGGAGGGAGAAAAAGTAAGATTTTTTTCCTCCTTCGTCTTTATTTTAAAGGCAGACGATCGGTGGGGGACTGGAACAGATCATAGAAATGTCCTTGTCCATTTTCTCATTGCTAATTAATGAGTGCAGAATTAGGACTCATGCAGTTCTAAGCAGGATATGCACATTATGGTTTTTAAGAAAATTAAAAAGTAAGTGCTAATGATTTTTGAGTTGCCCTTAGTTTTGAGCTAATTAGGACACTGCAAACACCTTCTTTTGCTGCTCCTTTTTTTTTAATTAATGTAAAATTTGAAAGTGATAATACATATTACTATAATGTGTGACAGTAAGGTGGGATGCAAAAAAAGAATAGAGTTTGTCATCTGATTGAATTTGCTGGTAACTATTGTAATAAAGTATAAAGAATAAATTCAGGTGATCAAATCCTATTCATTATTTAAGCTTTACAAAAATTAACAATTGAATTTCTAATGGTTAAAATAGATTTGAGTGGGTGATATTAAAAAGAAAGCTAAGGCAAGTGAATGTTCTGGAAAGGTGGGGATTTTACTAGGAAATGTACAAAGCTGTTGTGAACTTGCTTATGAGATTGTAAGCTCCTTGTGGGCAGAGGAAATGTATTGCTTCCTTTTGTGTTCCTCATATAAGCTAGCTGGGGGTTTGAATTTAGGAACTGCTCAATAAAGCTTTGTTCATTTAAATTGAATTGTGGAGAGTTATTTTCAGCTAAAGTTGGGTAAAGTTTAATGTTGGAAACAATGAAAGTGATCCTGGGCTCAAGGTTAAGAGGATTCTATTGTAGATACCCAAGATTGATGTACCATCTCCATCTCATTACTCTGCTTTATGTCCATCATGATGATTGATGATTACCCTATAGGCACAGAAAAGTTGAGAAGAAAGATAAGAGGAATTCTGAAAGAGAAACATGTTATACAAATTCACTTAAAAGAGCAGTTATTCTCTTTGTGGGTCAATAAGCATTTATTAAGCACCTTATCATTCAGTCATTTTTTTCAGTTATATCCAACTTTTTTGTTATTTTTTTGTCATTTAGGGTTTTCTCTGTCATTTCTTTCTCCGATGCATGTTTATAGATCAGGATAATGAGGCAAACAAGATCAAGTGACTTGCTTAGTATCTCACAGCTTAGAAATATCTTAGAAAGCACATATGTTCCAAATAAAATGTTAAATACTAGAAATACAAAGAAAAGTAAAAGAAAAGGGCCCATGACTGAGGCCTGTGAACCTCCCTCCCCAATCGATAAATAGACATTTATTACATATCTACCATGTACAGGCACTATTCTTAGGCCTGGTGATGAAAAATATGAAAAAAAGAAAGAGTGGGAAGGTACTTCCAGTGATGAAGTAAAGAAACCAGAAAAGTTCCATTTTAGCCAGTTGAAAACTAAGATCTCTGAGCCTGGGCTCTATCCTGAACTGGCAGATTAAAGTTTTACCTTTCAGTTATAGAGACAGCAGATGGTCATGAGCTACAGGACCAAGGCAGTTGGGAAATTGCCGAATGATCAGGATAATAATAATAATAGTAATAAACATTCTGGATCATTTACAGAAGTCCCATAGTAGTGCAGCCAGTTGAGAAATGATCTGAATGAAAAACTAGAAAAAGAGACTGGGCAAAGTAGCCAAAGAGGTAGGAGAAGAATTAGGAGAGAGCAGTGTCATGGAAATCTACAAGAAGAGGGTGAGCAACAATGTCAGAAACTGAAGAGAGGTCAAGAAGGTGAGGATTGAGAAAAGGCCATTCAATTTATCAATTCAAAAAGCATCGATAACTTTAGAAAGAGTAGTTTCAATTGAATGATGGGGTCAGAAGCCATACTGCAGAGATGGAAGAAGAGAATGAGAGAGAAGAAAATGGAAGGATCAACTATAGATCATCTCTTAGGAGTTTAGGGACAAAAAGAAGTAAAAGAGAAGTAACAGTTTGTGGGTGTTCAAGCAATTGAATCCCTTTGTCTCTGCTTCAGTGTCTGAGCAGTCCTGAATCTTTCTTGATTTCCTTTTTGTCTTTAGTATTGCTACGATAATAATCCTTTTCTCCAGGTTAAATAAGACAACTCTCACTAAATAAAGTGACTTTGTTTGCTTCTAAGCATCTTCTGCAAATTAAGATAGTTTTGCTATCCCCACATCACAATGCAGACATTTGCTCCCCAAAAGAACAATTAACTTGTAATATAAGAAAGATTATGATAAGCCTGTTGCTATGATGTCCTGGACCCACTGTCACCAGCACAAAGTACAGTATGTCATCAGTGCCTATTAAGTCACACATAAGTGACTCCCTGATGGAAATTTGATTAAGAGGGCTATTTTCTGTAGGTAGTATCCCACTGTATACTCTGCATTCATTAACAATACTTTTAAACTCTGGTAGAACATTCATTTTCATTTTTTCTGCCCTATTCCTCATGCAATCCAAGTCAAAAAGGACTTATCCAGGACTTCCTGGTGTCAGACACTGTAATAGGGGCAAAAGTACACAAATATAAAGATATAATCCAGTCCTGAGTTAATGAAGTTTATATTCTATGTGGGAGATACAACTTATACCAAAATGAGTAAATATAAAATATTCAGGAGGAAAGAAAGACCTAAGAACTGGGATCAAGGACTCATGTTAGAAATGGGCAGGGCCTGGCAGTAGTACACACTTAATATACTTGTTGACTTGTGAACATTTGAGTTGAATTTGGAAAGTAGTGAGGAATTCCAAGAGGTCGAGGTGAGGGGAAGACCATGGCTTAACACAGGGAAGAATTATATTTTTGAAGGCACAGAAGTGGGACATGGCACTAATTTTCTTTTTTGTGAATTGTGAAACCTGTTGGTTTCAATAATATGGTTTCGATAATATAGTGTATGTATATATATATATATGTATATATATATATATATATATATATATATATATATATATAACTACTTTGGGATGTAGCCCAGTAAGTCAATGATTTCATCAATGTAGGTACCCACTCCACCAGAGCATTTTGCAGCCCCTCCTCTCCTTTTCTTTCTGTTCTCATCTTATCTTTGTCTTCCCAGAAATCTTCCATCTGGGCCCAACTCAATAGAATAGAGACCTTCTCTTGATACACGCAGTGTCATTTTGTATTCTGTAACGTAGCCAGTTCTTTATTCAGTAAAGATTCATGAAACGACAGTGGGAAAAACAAATATTATAAAAGAAAACAGGTTCAACCTTTGCCCTTTGCTGTTGTAGACTTTAAAAATGCTGACACTCCCTTAATTTCCTGCCCTCTCTTAGAGGAGGAGGGGGGAGGAAAGGAGGATGGATGCTTGCCTTATAGGAGTGAAGGACCAAAGGTTATGTTCGAGTTCTTATCAGCTAAATGAGGTTACACAAACTGCATTGTAATGTTGCAACCTACTAGCAGGTTTCTTGCCCAGATGAATACATACTTTTTTTTCCTCCTTTTAAATGAAGTGTAACAGCAATTTCAGCTGTTTGAGCTGGAGATTCATCGTCCATGATTTAGGAGGAAAACTGTTGACCTTTTGTGTTTGAGACCTGATGTGATATTTCCCTCACTGGAAGCTCCCAGATGGAGGGTTAGAGAGGGCAAAAAACACCGGTGTCTTCTGTCTTTGTATCTACCTCAGCAATACAAACACCTGCATTTTGCATGTAGTAAGCACTTAATAAGTGCATGCTGAGTATAAGACTGTAGAATTAAGAGAAAGGCACATTTTGATTTAATCGAAGACAAATTTCCCAACAATTTAAACTATCCTAGTAGATAGTAAATTGTTAATCACTGGAGGGTTTCAAGTCATGGTGAGATTATCTCCAAGAGTATTATAAAATAAATATTTTGGTTAGGTAAGAGTGTTGGGCTGGATACAACGACTTACCAGTACAAGCCATTTGAATTCCCTAGGCCTTAGTTCCCACATCTGTAAAATAGAGGTTAATTACATTTTTTTCAAGGATCCTTCATGGAATCTTTCATGTTAAACATAGATCTTGGTATATAGCGGGTACTAAATAAATTTTTATTGATTGATTGACCCCCTGGAATTACTTTCCAGAAGGACATCAAAATCAGTCTCATGTCATTTTATTAACAGTTATCTATATAGATATTGATATATAGACTGACTGAACTGTATCATTTATTTCTGCCTCTAGTAATTATCTCTGCCTCATTTATCTTTAGCTCTTTCTATTTCTATCTCTAATAATAATAACAAAAAAAAAACAAATGGGACAGTTAAATGGTGCAGGGTATAGAGTACTGGCCCTGGAGTCAGGAGGATGTGAGTTTAATTCTGGCCTCTGACATAATACTTCCTTGCTGTTTGATCCTAAGCAAGTCACTTAACCTAAGTTGTCTTGTGAAAAATTAATAATAATAACTAATATTTATATAATGCATATTATATCCAGGCATTGTGCTAAGGCTTTATAATTATTATCTCATTTGATCCCCATAACAACTCTGCAAATTATTTACTATTATCCCCATATTATAGGTAAGGAAATTGAAGCACATGGAGCAGTTTATCTGGAATCTAGAAAGACCTGAATTCAAATCTGCCCTCAGGTCTTCTGGACTTCAGTTCCACTGTTCTATTTACTGTACCACTCAAGTTTTATTTTTTTAATCTCTATTTGTATTTCAATCTCCATCTCTAAATCTCTATTTCCATATTGTCTATTTCTATCTTTACCTCTTTCTTTATTCTGTTTCTCAGATATGCATTGTTAATTGCAAGTTGTCTGTCCATTAGAAAGAGAACTCCATATCATGTTTTGTTGTTATTGTTTTGGGGTTTTTTTGGTCTTTATATTCCCAAGACTTATTATCACCAATGCTAGCACCTGATATATACTCAACAAATTCTTGTTGATGATTGTTTCAATATTTCTTGATTCTAAATCTTTCATTTTATGATTCCTTAAGTTTTGACCTCTCTTTCAGTTTGTAGATTTCATGATTCCAAGAATGTCTCTGTAATCTTGATAAATCCTATTTAAATAATGGTTGAAGTTTGCGAATCACTTGTGTTCTCTGCCACTGGGTGGGCTACAGCAAAGAGCACACTGAATTTGCCAGGTTCAAATCCAGTCTCTGACACTTCATTATTTTTTTGATTATGGGTCAATCACTTAATCATGCTGGATTTCAGTTATTTTTTTATGTCTTCTCATTTCTTAAATGAGGGATTTAAATAGATAAATATTACATTCTCCTCTAGTTCTAAGTCTGTGATTCTATGACTTTGTCCTGATTCTGAAAAGTTTCCATTAATGCATTGGAAGAATTACTGACATGTTTGAAAAGTTTATCAGCTATCTCAGCTAATTTTTCTAGGTTTACACCTCATTTTGGTATACTATCTTATAAGTCATTTTTTGGTTCTTGATGGAGAGCTCTTCTCAAAAGAAATTTCAGAGATAAGTAAATCTAAATCTTAAAACAGATATATTTTTATTTAAAGCTTTTTGAACCTGGTTTCAAACTATCTGTCCAGCTTGATGCAGATAAATTCCTCCATTTCATAAGGTCTGAAATCTAGCCTACACTAGCACCATTTATTGGTTCCCTCAAAAGAAATTTAGACACACTAGACTCTTCCCCCCCTTATCTAGTAAAATCTCAAGAAGCTCAACTGAAATATACCTTCTTCCCTGAGGCCATTCCTGATCTCTCTCCAATTGCCAGTGTCTTCCATCCCAGATTATTTGGATTCATTACATTTGAAATATATATATATATAACCTACATTACTTATGTGATTATGTATCATTTCATCTTCTAAGAATGTAATTTTTGCTATTAAAGCTTTTTTTATTTTCAAAACATATGCATAGATAATTTTCAACAAGAAATGTAAGTTCTTTGAAGGCAGGGACTGTTTTATTTTTATTTTTCTTTGTATCCCAGTCTCTGTAATAGAGTCTGAAGCAGAGTTGGTGTTCAGTAAATGTTTTGATTGATTTATTCATGAGAACCTAGATTGGTGTATATTCCTTTCTATTATCCTCAGCAGTTGATTGTAGAATTCATCCCAGCTAGAAGGTCATGTCCCAGTAATGCATCAGGAATACCCTGAAGTATAGTCTACAAAGTTTTGGGAAGTTAATTTCACTTCTTAATAAATCTGTGTTGTTTATTCATTTCAGTTACGTCCAACTCTTCATGATCCAATTCAGTTTTTACTTGGCAGAAGTAGTGGAATGGTTTGCCATTTCCTTCTCCAACTCATTTTACAGATGAAGAAACTGAGCCAAGCAGACTTAAGTGACTTGCCTAATGTCACACAGCTATTGAGTGTCTGAGATTGAATTTGAATTCAGGTCTTCCAGGCTCCAGATCTAACATGCTATGCTCTGAGTCATCTAGCTGCCCAGTAAATCTGTAGAATTATAAACAGGGAGCCTAGAGAGGCCCTAAATGTCAATCCAATTCTCTTGTGTTACAAATGAAGTAACTGAGACCAAGAGGAGGTAAATGAGTTTTTGATGATCCCCAACATAATCAGCATCAGACTCAGGATTTTAAGCAAGTTTTTGGACTCCAAATCCACTGCTTTTTGGCCCCTTGCCCCTACTTCCATACTATGAAACTTACCTTTATCTGAGGAAATCAGATGAAGAGGCTCTTTCAGCTCAAGTATATGAACCTATAGATTGAAACGAGGACTCCTGCATTCAGCTGTTCCATTCTTTGCATATCAGATCCATCAATCCTCAGTCTTACTTTATTCTCCTGATTTAAAACTAATTTAGGACTGGCAGCCAGCAAAAGCAGATTCTGGCTCCTAATCTGATCTTTACTGACATAGAGAAGAAAAGACATGGTCTCTTCCACTTTTTTTTCTTTTTTCTGTCCTTTCTCCCTTCTTTTTAGAGGAATGACTTACTTTATTTTTTTATTTAATAGCCTTTTATTTACAAGTTATATGCATGGGTAACTTTACAGCATTAACAATTGTCAAACCTCTTGTTCCAATTTTTCACCTCTTACCCCCCCACCCCCTCCCCTAGATGGCAAGATGACCAGTAGATGTTAAATACATTAAAATATAAATTAGATACACAATAAGTATACCTGACCAAAACGTTATTTTGCTGTACAAAAAGAATCAGACTCTGAAATATTGTACAATTAGCTTGTGAAGGAAATCAAAAATGCAGGTGGGCATAAATATAGGGATTGGGAATTCAATGTAATGGTTTTTAGTCATCTCCCAGAGTTCTTTCTCTGGGTGTAGCTGGTTCAGTTCATTACTGCTCCATTGGAAATGATTTGGTTGATCTCGTTGCTGAGGATGGCCAGGTCCATCAGAACTGGGGAATGACTTATTTTTTCTCCATATTCTTATCTTATTTTCCCCTTCCCTAATACCATCTCTCCTAATACCATCAATGAATCTTAGCCATACTTTGTCAGAATCTAGTTTTCTTTGCTTCATTTGATTGGTAAGTGTGACCAAATGAAAAACTCTGGAAAGTTCCAGCTGAGATACTGGCAAGTTCACTGAATCATCTGGTTTAGATTTAAACAAACAAACAAAAAAACCTTCTTAATTTATAGCTACCTAAGTAAAGGAACACTGAGTCCAAGAGGAAGCTCCTCAAATCTGATTTTTGTAGAGAGTAAATCATGTAGAAAACTGAAGCAACTTGCTAGAAGATGGGCTTAGTTCCCTACCCCTAAGTCCTGTGTAAACTGACTATTAAAAAACTGATTCTTTTGGCATGGACAATCCTGGTTTTCTGTTCATATTCATCAAGTTCATTTATTTGGAGCAGCTAGATGGTACATTGGGGAGCATGTAGGCCTGGTGTCCAGAAGATCTGCCTTTGAAATATGTTTCTGGTACTTACTAGTTCTGTGATTCCAAGAAAGCCACTAAATCTCTTTTAGTCTCAGTTTTCTCTTCTGTAAAATAGGAGGAATAAAGGGGATGAAACAGGAATTTTTGAAGCACCTACTATGTGTCAAACACCATGCTAAGCACTTTGCAAATATTTTCGTATTTGATCCTTTCAACTACTCTGTGAAATAGGTACTATTTCTGTTTTTATTGTTGAGGAAACTGACTTAGACTATGATTAAGTGATTTGCCCAGGATCCCATAGTTAGTAAATGTCTAAGGCTGTATTTCAACACAATCCTTCCTGACTCCAAGTGGACTCCACTCCTTACCTTATCATCATCTAGTTGTTCCTTCCTCCCATACGTGTTATGAATAAAATGAGGTAGCATATGTAAGGTGCTTTATGAACATGAAATGTTATATAAATGTTTATTATGTGATGAATAAAAAACCTGAGAGATTTTCTGGATAATTGATGATCTATTTATTAATTGGGCTAGCTAATAATAAATAAATTGGTGGTCACTGGTTTCAGGAAACCAAAAATAAAGTCATGGAAAGAATGAAAGATTTAATATGCTTTTGGAAAAAGGGATACCCCTGACAAGTGAAAATCAATCCTGAGTGGTGGATGAATAAAGAGGTGAACTAGAAATCTTCAACTTCTCCTGCTGAGAATGTAGCTAGGTCATGAGGATCAGTGGCCTTCAGCAAACTGGCCAGGGGGATCTATCTCCATCCAGACCTTTGTGGTTGGTTTTCTCCTTCTTGAGTTGTGTCACTGTAAATTCTAGGGGAGAGTTACAAGAATAGGGGCTCATTTTCTTGTGCAAGAATGTGCATGGATGGGATTCTGTTTCTATTCTAAACAGAAATAAGGTCTTTTGAGTGAGATCCTGCCCAAGATCAAGGTGCTTGTTCTTCCAGGGTTATAGTGATTCCATCAACTAATCATAATTGATGATGATTGACTGACAGAGCATAAATGAGTAAGTAAAAAAGAGCAAAACCTGGATTCTAATTTAATAATTGGTTATTGACAAAATAGTTATTTCTCTTTATAATTATATTATTATTTCAGTTACTATGCCATATGAAGTTTATTTAAGAACATAGATTAAAAAGGCTGGAAGGAACCGTTAGAAATCATCTCCTCCAAGAGTTTCAAACCAGTTTGCATGTCCTGGACCCCATTTGACAATTGTGTAAAGCTCATGGACCCCTTTCCATAATGGTGTTTTTTAAAATATATAACATAAAATATCTAGTATTACAAAGGGATTATTATACTGAAAAAAGATGCATTTTCCCATCCAAGTTCACAGATACCCTTGAAATCTATTCATGGACATTGAAAGAGTTTGTAGACTCCAGGTTAAGAACCCATATTCTAGTTTAATCTCTTTTTTTTCTTCAGATGAAGGAATAGTTTCAGGGAAGAATAAGTAATTTGCCCATCACACAAATAATGAATAGAGGAAAACTGCAAAAACCAAATGATCTGAATTCTGATTCCATAATACCATCTTCTTTCCACTGTACCACATCATCTCTTTTCCTGTGATGAAAAGTTGGTTATCATCATCTAGAGTCATATAATTTTCATGGACAAAGAAACATTCTCTTAGAATCTCAAGTGTTGAGAAACAAAATATTTCTAAGAGTTTGAAAAGACTTAGTCAACTAACCCTCTGTGACTACATTCCACCTTCTGCCTTGGCCTTTGGTGTTTGGTATGGTCCTGATTGAGGAGTAGATTCCAGTTGTTAATCCACTTAGAGAATTCTGAAAATTTGTACTGAATTCATTCATTGACTTTATTATATATTTGCTGATACATAATGGCTTTCAACATCTCAGAAGCTACCATGTATTTAAGAAGTAAAAATAAGAACTCATTTCTCAATGATACTTGAAGAAGGAATCTAAGAATTTTGCAACAAAGTGGACTGAATTGAAGGGCCAACATTGAAGGCCATCTGAAACCCTATTGATATCCTGATGCTCAAAACGCAGAATTTTCTCTTCTTTTCAGTACAGATTTTGTTAGATAATAATGAACAAACCAGTTTTATAGTATTTGAAGAGTTTGTTTTATATTTGTCTTAGATTGCTGTACTGGTAATCAACTGTTACCCTCCTCTATAGAATAACACCAATATATTGACCTAATAATGGGTTGCCATGAATGTTTAGGGTAAGGTCAGATTTTTAAAGTTGTATTTTTTAATTAAAATGTATGAAATGATTTGTGAAATTGCTGAAGTTCTGAAGACTGTGGAATCAGCATGGAATTTCATGTAGATCCTAGCAATCAGGTTAACTGGGGACTAGTCTAGATAAATTCAGAGAAGTTCCTTTTTAGGTTGGCCACAGGGTGATGAACTGTTTAGCCATGACAAGTTTCCAAGTCAAGAAGTGTTTATGAAATATTTTCATATGTACCAGGAATTTTTTTAAGTGCTTGAGGTCATAAAAGCAGGACCAATAGATAGACATTTAGGTAAATTGGAGGTAATATCAAAATGAAGGAAATAGCATAGAAAGGGACTGGAAAAGACTCCCTATGGAAGGTTGGGCTTGAGGTGAGATCTAAAGGAAAGTAGGGAAACCAGAGGCAAAGAGAGAGAGAGAGTACTACTGGTATGAAGGGCAGCCACAAAAAGGCATGTGTGGGATGTCACGAAAGGAACACAAAGAGGATTCTTTAACTCAATTATGGAGTATGAAAAGGAGAATAAAATGACTTGAAAGATACAAAGAAACCAAAATGTTAAAAGCCAAACAGAGGAATTTTTATTTGATCCTGCAGGTGTCAGGGACCATCTACCAATTCACTGAGAGATTAATAGCCAACATCAGAGTGTCCAGACTCATAGAACTGTGAATTTCCCTTTTGCCCGAACTTTCCAGAACTCGTCTTCCACTGATAAAACCTCTCTGGATCCAGGTTTACTTCCATACCATCATAAGGCACTGGACTAGGGCTTCAGAGAAGAATTGATACTACCATTTGATGAAATGTAAATACTTCTCCATTAATCATGATAATGATGATGATAATGATTATAAAGTATCCTTAAGGTTTGTAAAATTCTTTACACATATTGCCTCATTTGAGCCTCACATTAATCCAGTAAAGTAGGTTCTTCTGTTAGTCTCATTTGATGGATGAGGACACCGAGACTGAGGACATTAAGTGACTTATTGAAGTTTCCAGTTGGTGCCTGAGAAAAGATTTGAACTCATCTCTCCATAACACCAAGTCAGGTGCTCTACCCAGTGCCCCACCTGATTCTTACTTTCTTAATCCAATGTACAATAAGCAGTATAAACAATCAGCCTCTAACTAAGGTGCTTTTACTGGATGTAAAAGTCTGTTTCTTCTTTCTTAGCATTAACATCCTCCCCAGTCCATTATAGCTGCTGCTTTTTATTTCTTCTTTGGATCCCTGGGATATTCTTTTCTCCTTTCTCCCTTTGTTTCAGAAGCTGCTGCCCTCTGCCCCAAAAAGGATATTCTCTTTGCCTTTAATCCTTGTCAAGTTAGCAGGCCTATTAATGAATAACTTCCAGTGTGAAAGATCAGGAGGAGCACCTGATTTGTTCAAAACTAGTTTGACAATGACACATTCTTAGTCACCTTTGAGTATTCTGCCCAGCTTCAAATCAGACAATCAAGACATCTTCACATCTATGACTACTTCCCAGACCCCTTCCAATAGCTAATTTCCCCTCTACCTTCTTTGCATTAAAAGATACAGAGTGCAGTTATTCTTTATAAATTTATTTTCTTAATGGCCACTGGTATACCTATGATTACCCATGACACTCTCATTCCAGGTGAGATCCTTGAACCCATATCCCTAGCTTCTAGGGCTTTGGCACTTTGAATAGGCCCTTTGAATATAATAGGCACTTTGAAATGCCCATTGATAGACTGAAAGAGGGTCAAAAGCCTTTGTTCCATTGAACATATATATATATATATATATATATATATATATATATATGTGTGTGTGTGTGTGTGTGTGTGTGTATACATATATGTTTCATATATGTATATACCTATATATGAATTTGAGAAATGGAAAAGGAAGGAGGAACGAGTTCTAGGGGATGATCATATTCAGAAGTAGTTATCAGAATAAAAATCTTGAAAAGAAGTCCTACAGTGGCTCTCTTCTATATTGCCAAGAGTCCTGGATCTACAGACTGGCTTTCCCCTGGAATTGTTAAGGACTTTTCTCTCTCTTAAAGGTAAGTTTATTTGTCCATTTCCTTAGCAAAACCAATGTCTTCTGATTGTGATGGTACAGATGTTGGGTTCCTGAATTTTGAAAGGTTTATTCTGGTTACCCTCTCACATGAAAAAGTATTTCAAGATTCCTCCCAACCAAATGCTAACTAATAAGCTATCTAGAAAAACACTAAATAAATAAATGAATAAATAAAATCTTTAAATTGTTTTCACTTCAGGAAGGAAGCTATTAGTGGTGAGCACTTCTTTACGGAGCATTCACACAGAGACATTCTGATTTAAAAATCATTAAAATGGATAAATCTAATGAACTGAAGAAAGAAATAAACTTCAAAATTATATTTGTGCCTTTAAAATAAATAATAAATGTGACCTCCCTCCCTGAAAGAAAATGTAGCATTAGGCTATTTTTTAAAATACATATAAATAGAATGAAACTTGGCATCAGATCCAAAACTTTGAGAGAAATTCTGTTCCCTTATCTCTAAAAATATACTGTATAGCTAAAAGCTACTTTGGTGAATATTACTTCTTGGATTGGAATTTCAAGATATTTCCTGACCATTCTAGAATTAATTCTGCACTGATTGGTAATTTATTAAGCTTTATCATTAAAATTTTAAAATTTGAAGATATATATTTAAAGGAATATCTTTTCTCTTGTAAGAAATAGCTAATATGTGTGTATACATATGTGGGATTGTAATATATTGAGTATTTATTAAATCCCAGCTGCATGTAAAGTACCATAACTAGGCACTGGGGGAAAAGGGACAAAGCAAAACATGACTCTTGATCCCTAAGAATTTAATATTCTATTGAGTGTGGAAAGGATACTACCTCCCAACAGAGAAAAACAGGCATTTTGGAATAAGTGAACACTAACAACATGGAGCAGGGGAAGAGGTAGGAATCAGGCTAGTTTTCCTGAAGGAGATGACACTTCAGCTGAGCCTAGAAAGAAATTATACAAGATTCTAAGTATCATTTCAGTTTTATCTCTTATTTATTAACCTGAAGGTATCCTCTAGGATACTGTGTATTTGTTTTCTTGCCTTTATCTTACAAAGTAGGTAAAGCTCTAACATAGGAACTGAAAAGACCTAGATTCCAAATCTCTTCCCACCCACACCCCCCAGTATACCTACTGGCTATGTAATCCTGGGTAAATTATTAACCTTTTAGTGTTTCATGCAACTTTCTAAGACTGTAAATTGCAGAAATTGTGCTGATTTGAATTGATATGTGTGTGTGTGGGGGGGGGGGAGGAATTTCTTCACCCAGCAATTTCCTAGATCAGTGGTTCTCAAAAGTATAATCTGGGATACCCCTGAAGGTTCTAGAATAAGGTCAAAAATTTTCAAAACTAAACTATTTAAATTTCTAATATTGTAAATATTAATAAATATAACCAGCACAAACAGAAATTTTAAGGGAGGTCCTCAGTAGTTTATAGAATCTTAAACAGTCCTGAGATCAAAAAGTTTTGCAAATCACTGTCTTATACCAATGAAATTAAAGGCACAGTCCCTTTTCCAATTTACATTCCTATCCCTTCTGGCCTTGTACCTGAAAGCTTTGGACACTTCTCTATAACAAGGAAGAAAGATTTAAGCAATGGCACCTGATTTAATGATTTCTTTTGACATCAGTTTCTGTATCCATAGTAGCAGGATATCAGGAAAGCACATTTCCTTTTGTTCCATGGCCCTGAGCCCCTTAAATTTATATCAATGGAGTCTTAGCAAGTCTTGGTACACTAAGAAGGCTTCAAACATTGGTCTGAATTCAGACCACAAGACTTATCTTCATAAGATCCCTCTTTCTTTGACTACACCAGCTTCCAAAACCTTGAAAGTGTTCCCATTGGTGGTGGTATATCATCTGCTCATATTGAGGAAATCCCAGGTTATTGAAGTTAAAAACGGAAATTATGGAGTTGAATTTCTTATGAAATAAGGGGGGACATGAACTTTCTTCTCCCATTTGAGAAATCTTCAATAAAGGGCACATTTCTTATTTATATGACCATGGCATTTCTTCAGACTTTGGCATTCATAATGTATCGATATTCTTTTGCAAAAGGAATAAATGTGTTGCAGAGTTCCCCTCACTAATTATGGCATTCAGCAGGTGGCGGCACAAATCTATTTGCCTCACTTAGTTTAAAGCCATTCTTTTTTTAGGTCAGGAAAATATAACTTTCCTGGAACCATGATGTTTTAAAAATAAGCAAAAATGTCCATAATTTAAGGAAGATTAATCTGTTAAACAGAGTAGGTTGGTTTTTAGTGATTCTGTCTTGAGTGCAGAGGCCTGGGAGCAGGAAGATACAGAACTGAATTTGTATCTTTGGTTTGTGGGCCAACACAAGCTCTTTTAAAATCAATACAAATGTTTGACAGCTATCAATATTGAGATGCCACTTGATGGCTATTTTTGTTTGGCAGTTTGAAACAGTGTGCCATAATGACGAAACTGAACTCTGAATGGGTTTGAGTCATGCCGGAAACACTCATGAGCTCAGTGACTTTGGACAAGTCACTTCATCATTCCATGGCTGTATGTGCTGTGGTAGAGGAAGATCCCATGTTGGGAGTATCCTAATGGACTGACAAAATCATGGCTTCTTTTTACATCACATCAAGTTTGCCTGTTGGAAGTCTGAAAAAGTGTGAATCCGATTATCCACAGAAATTATAATCTGTTTCTACTCTTTCGGTGGGGGGGGGATTTTTGGAGGCGGGTTTTTCTATTATTAAGGAAATGCATTGTAAAAGGTAAAATCACTATTAGGTGCAGTTATTTCTCTGTACCCAAGAGACTTACTTCACTTGAAAGGGAAACATGATTAGCCTGAAGGGAAAAACTCTGGCCTTAGCATTAGGCAGAGCTCAGAATGAAAAAGGAGAAAAGGCCAGATCTTCTACCACTTTAGGTCCTGGATTTATTCTACTCTACTGAGATAGCATCATGGGAACAGCCCTAGACCAGAGACAGCAGATCCTAGGTGGAAATGCAGTTCAGATGCCAGCTGGGGGATGTGAATCAATCACTGCCCTTATCAGAGCCTGAGTTTTCTCTGCTCTGAAATGTGGGTGATATCTGCTGGAGTCAGCAGCCAAGGTTTGACCAAATGAGATGGTGTCTGCAAGCACTAAAGGGGGTGCCGTTAGCAAACTTGCAAAGGACTATGGCTTTTACCAACAATTACATCCCCGAAATCCCAGAATCCTGTTTTTACCTTGGCTTTATATATTTGTTTAGAATCATAGCCCAGAAAGGGACTTTAGATGTTACCTGGAGATCATGGTCCTCATTTTACAAACTAAGAAACCAAGACCCACAAGATTGAGTAACTTGATTTGAAAATGACTAGACTTGCCATTTGGATTCCTTCCTTCCTTATTCTCTAATTCCTTCCCCCCTTTCTTCCCCCTTCTTTCTCTCTGTCTCTCTGTCTCTCTCTGACTCTATCTCTGTTTTGTTGTCTCTGTTTCTGTGTCTCTGCCTATTTTTGTCTCTGTCTCTCTCTCTATGTTTTTGTCTCTGTTTCTCTGTCTCTCATGGTATGTACCAATGTGGTATAGTAGAGCTGAATTCAAATTCCTTCTGAGAAGTTCTGCCTGTGTTATTCTGGTTGTCTCACTTACCCTTTTGACCACCTCAGATGAATCCCTGATCTGATAAGTTGTACAGAAGAAAGCAATTTACATTGATGGCAGGAATTTACTCCTTTGGCAATCTCTATACGACTAAAACCATATGTCTTATATAAAACACACACACAAAAGACACTCTCTGTTTCTTTCTGTCTCTGTTTCTCTCTGACTCTGTGTCTGTCTGTCTCTCCCTCTCCCCTTCTCCTCCTCTCTCTTCTCTCTCTCTCTCTCTCTCTCTCTTCTCTCTCTCTCTCTCTCTCTCTCTCTCTCTCTCTCTCTCTCTCTCCTCTTCCTCTCTCTATGTCTCTGTCCCTCTCTGTCTCTCTGTCTCTGTCTCTGTCTCTCTCTCCCTCTTAACAAATCCCTAAGATAAATATAACTTGGTCCTTGACATAAAAGTGCTTTTCTGGGCCCTGCTCAGAACTCTGAATCTATATAAGCCAGTAGATGCTTGCTATTCATTTCCCCACCCCCCACCTCTTGCTGCCAGCAGCACAACCTTTTCTATAAGGGCCTGCTGAGCTGCCTTTCATAATGCACAATGCCCTCCTCCCCCAATCCTACTATCCTCATGGTACCTTGTTCTTTTTATTATAAACCCTCAAAACTGATCTTACTCCCATGTTCTTTATTGTTCATTTATAATCAGTCCTTGATTACATGCTGATTATTCCTAAATCTCAACTTTATCCTCCCAGAGAAAAAACAGAGCTCAGTGTTATGATTCTGATTAGGAAATCAGCCGAATTCAACAACATGCTGTATTTTTTCAAAAGACTTGGAACTCAGTATTAACATTTTACTTTCTGATTTAACCTTTGGCATTCTTTCTCAATTAAGACAGTACAAAGACAGGAGGTTTAACACAAAAGCAACTAAACTGATTAATGAAATAAAACAGAGTTCTTCCAGAATTCTCCCAAAGGTATGGTCTTTCCCAGGAAGTAGCCATTTGGGGAATCTTTCCTCAAGGCAGCATGGTGTATGGGAAAGGACACTGGCCAAGCATTTGGCCTTGGGAAACTCTGTTGCCTGGACCTCTGTTTCTACAACTGTACAATGACAAATTGACATTACATATTTCTAAAGAAAATACACACATATACAGACAAACTTTTGAGGTCCTTTCTAGATTTAGATATATTCATAATAACTAGTATGTAATACTTTAAAGTTTGCAAAATGCTTTGCATGTATTATTTCATTTAATCTTCACAACAACCTTGTGATATAGGTGCTGTTATTATCTCCATTTTACAAATGAGGTAATTGATGTGGAAAGGGGTAAGTCTTTTGTCCAGGGTCACACAGCTGATAAATGTCTGAGGCAGGATTAGAATTCAAGTCTTTCCAATTTCAAGTTTATAACTACCTATTGTACCATGTAGATGAATTAATAATACATGATTTGAGCAGGGAGAGTTCATTAAGAACTGTGTAGGTACAGTGCTCAGTCACTGAAATACTACATGTATGTATGTGTGTATATACACACGTGTGTATGTATTTTACTTCATGTGTGTGAATGTTCTTAGTGGCAGGGAAAGGACTGTATCTGTTATTTTAGTTCTTTTGTCCTCTACCTTGTCCACTTCATCTGTAGTGATGTGCTTCCTAAATTACATTCTTGGATTTGTAAAAGTCTTCTCAAATGACTTAAAGACGGGGATAGGCCAACTTTGCAGTGAAGCTGCTTTGATGTGTGTATCTGTGTGTGCTAGACCAGTGTTCACTCGCAGGGTTCTTGGAGTATTACTGGAGAGTCCCTCCTTCCTTAGGTACTAGTTAAAGATGCAGTAATATCAACAGGGTGTGGGAGAATTATCTGCTTTTCTCAATGCTTTGGCAAAATGGAAGGGTTGGATTCATTTTAGTTCTAAAATATCATTGCAGTGGAGGGTTTGATTTGCATCTAAGGACTTGAGTTTGAATTCTGGTGTTACATTGGGAATGAATGTCTATTATGTTGGGGATGTCAGTTTAATGCAGTGGTTCTCAAAGTATGTTCTAGAGAATCCTGGGCATCTCTGAAACTCTTTTAGAGGGTCTACAAATTCAAAAATAGTTTTTATTTGCAATATGGTAAATGTCTATAAATATAATCCAGATAAACAAAAACGCTTTGGAGAGATCCTCAATAATTTTTAATAGGATAAAGATACTGAAAACAAAAGTTTGAGAACCACTGGTTTAATGCTTTTGATTTCACTTTCCTGCTCTATAAAATGTTCAACTAAGTTGGTCTCCTGAGGTCTCTGTTAATTCTTAACCTATGATCCTATGAAAATCAACAAATAATTACTATCTTCAGCAAGTCTATTCATTGGTAATTGAAAGCACCCCACCTGTCAATCTGTCAATAATCATTTATTAAACACCTACTGTGTTCCAGGCAAAATCCTAAAAACTGGGATTGCAAAGAAAAGCAAAAGACAGCCCTTGTTCTTGAGGAGTTTATGATCTAATGAGAGAGAGCATAATACTAAAAAGGAAGCTGAAAACCTAGGATTGGGGGTGGGTGGGAAGGTATCTGGCATGGATTATGGTAGAGAAATCTGGTGGAGAGAATACAGCCAGGTGACAAATGAAGAGATGTTCAACCTATGTAATCTTCTTAAATGGAAGACCCAGAAGGAGTCCTCTACTTTCTGGGCAATCTAGTAGGTGATGTTTGTGAAGATTACACTGACTCCTGGCAAGTATACCTGGCAAGGTATACTCATCATGGCGGTTATATTGTTGCCCTAGGAAAAATAAAATAGAATAGAATGTGGGCTTTATTGTTCCCCAAAACTATTATTAGTTTGTATTTCTCTTCAGCAATGAACTAGTCTAAGTTCTTCGTCCTAAAGGAGTCTGAGCTTGTTCTCCTGGGCAGTGAATCCCTGGTCCACTCCGCCACTTCATAAGAAATCTTAGCCATGCTAACATCAAATACTAAGATCTATGGCTCCAAACATACCGGGAAATTTTCCTGTATCTTCTGCCTGCTGAAGGATCATCGGTTCCCCATTTTTCTGTATTATGCAGAAGTATGAATTAGTAAAGGATTCTGGTTGTTAGGATTCAGAGTAATAGCATTTGATACATTTCATTAATGAGTAACTTAAAAGTACTTGATATTTGTTTAGCATCCCTGCATTGTAGCATTGTCAAAAGAGAGGATAATTTGTTTCTTGTCTTAAGTAAAATAGCTGTGGATAAATGATAAAAATGTAATTGCAAGAAACATATAAATATTGCTTTTATTCTCTCCACAAATGGAAAGCCAATGATTTCTTTTTTCTCTTGGGCATTACTTGAGACTGTGAGATCCAGAAGAGATTAAAATAGAGAAACCCAAGGGTTGGAGGGTGGTGGAGGGGATAATACATTGCAAGTTACCAGCGGCTCCTGTGTTTTGACCATGGACTTGGTGATCAACCTGGATGGAAAGTCTTTCTTGGGCTCACTTAGTTTTCTTTTTATTAGCCAATATCTTGGTACAATAGGATTAATTGCCCTATATGTGGTTATATAAAAATAAGCAGAAGCATTTAAAGAGTATCTTTGCTGGTTCTGTTGGGATGCTTACTACATATTGTGTATAATATTGTTCATCCTAATACTTTTCTTTCCTCTTTTAGTTTTGAATGTGATATATAATCATTAAGATTGCTTGCTTTGGTTCTTGAATTCTCACTGTGATCAGATGTAATTTTCACAAAGATTACCCTACACCTGTTGCCCAAATTTTCTCAACTTTTTGGACTATGC
Source organism: Sarcophilus harrisii (assembly GCF_902635505.1). Taxonomy (NCBI): domain Eukaryota; kingdom Metazoa; phylum Chordata; class Mammalia; order Dasyuromorphia; family Dasyuridae; genus Sarcophilus; species Sarcophilus harrisii. Next base: position 29,633,024 of record NC_045426.1, on the reverse strand, counting down.
AAAGTGAAATAAACAGAATCAGCTAAAGACACTGCATTGGGTCAAAAGTGACATAAATGAAAAGGGAACTAAGGAAAAACTTGACACTGAGCAACTCTACTGACCAACCAGAGAAGAAATAGGACAATGAACTTCCCTTTTGTAGAGCAGTGGGGGATTCTGGATTGGAATTTCCTACACAATGTTAGCTGGAAACAATGTGTCCCTTGAGTTTGTTTACCTGTTTTTCTGTGTTAAATGGGAGGTCTCAGGTTATTGTTTGGGTGGTATATTCAAAAATTATTGTTATGTGAAAATTAAAGACATCAATAAAATTATGTTTATTCATATTTCTAGTAATTGTTTCTCTTAATAAGGTACAGTATTGGGGGCAGATAAAGGGAAAGAGATAAAGACTTTTTCTCTCTTTTCAAAAGTAGTCTATTTGGGGGAATTGAAACCTCACTCTTCCCAGTAAACATATGACCTGATTTCTTTTACATTGCCGTCATCTTTCTATTTTGTGCCAAGATGCCCTATGTGTCTGGCTTTTGTATCTTTAGTCTGTTCTGGTTTCTGTTAAGCATCTCAAAATAGGTTGTCTTGCAATATGACAGGTAGCAATTGGCTTTACACCAAGGTTCTGGGAGGGACGTAAGAAGAGGAAGGTCTTTCAATGGGTAGGTGCAGAACATTCCATCGTGTTTCCAGTACACACAATTGCAGACACAAAATCCATAACATGAATCATGTGGAAGAAGATGTAGAACTGAATATCATATACTTAGAGGTGAGGAATATTGATACTGGCACTAGATAAACCAGGACAATTACATTTAAAATTTATTTCATCTGACTGATTTTCCTTTTTGGTCAGCTAGTTTGTTTCAAACCACATTCCTTAGTTAAAATTTCCTGACAAAAATATGTATCATCTCATTGATTTTATTTAGTTGAAAAGAACCTTAGAAAGTGATCAGCTCCCCCCAACAAAAATCCTTCCTTTTTTCATAAATGAGTAAAATGAGGTGGTGCTCCCTATCCAAGTTCACAGACAGCGATATTGTCCTGATGAATTGGCCATTTTTTCCCCACTACAGAAATTGCCTCAGTTTACTAATAAGTTAATAAAGGGATCATTCTAGAGGGTTTCTAAAGTCCCTATTGGATATAAAATTCTGTGATTCATTGAAATACTGCCCTGGGTTATTGACTTGAAACACTCAAGTGAGAAAAGGACATTGTTTGTTTTTTTGTTTTGTTTTTTTTTTTCTTTCCCAGAAGTCCATTGTGAGCATGTATTGTCTAGTTTCCATAAACCCTGTCGACTGCTTCTTTATGTCAACATCCAGTTGTTTCACTTGAAGGTCAAAGACATATTGACTCCAGTTAATACCCAGCTATTCTCATAAAGGTTCTTTAAGGCCTTGGTTGTGGGTAAGGCTATCTCTTGATCAAAAGCACATAGCCAAGAGGAGATTTTTGTACTCTTTAGGTTGGATCTAACTTTTAAGTTTGGGAATGATTTCTGACTTTAGAATGAGAACCAAATGATTTTCTTTTCTTTTTTTTTCCTGAGGCAATTGGGGTTAAGTGACTTATTCAGGGTCACAAAGCTAGGCAGGTTAAATGTCTAAGACCAGATTTGAACTCAAGTCCTTCTGACTTCAGGGCTGGTGCTCTATCCACTATGCCACCTAGCTGCCCCAGCACATGATTTTTCTGTCACTGCTATGGGTAGGCTGTCATAGCTTTAGAGTTGCAAATGATTGTTAAGAATACTTAGGGATGTAAGAACAAATATCTACAGTTGGAAAGAACCTCAAAGACCAGCTAGTCCAAATTTCTCAATTTCAGAGGCGAAAATTGAGCCTCAGAGAGGTGAAGGGTCTTGTCTGAGGTCATACAAGTAGGAAATAGGGAATTGAGTCCTGCAGAGGTGAACAGTCATGCCCATGGTTGCCCACTTAGAAAGTAAAGTAGGATTTGAATCCAGATATTCCTTTCCAAGTCCAGAACCTTATCCATTATGCCATATAGTCTTTTTGCAGGCTTTGGGGGATAAAAGGAAGGTAAAAAGCATTTATTAAGCTTCGGTTATATACTAGACATTGTGATAAGCACTTTACAACTCCTATTTGTTTTGTATAACAATGCTGGGAAGTAAAGGCTGTTATTCTCTCTATTTTACAGATAAGAAAACTGAGATAAACATAAATTATGTGATATGTTCTAGCTCACACAACTAATATGTGTATGATATTGAATTTGAACTCAGTTCTACCTGCTTCTAGGCACAGCACTATTCACCGAGGCTCCTGAACACTGTGTTCGTTAGGATGATTATACAACTCCAACAATACTTAGTGATAGGCTTCAGTCACATTCTGAATAGCAATATTTGTTTTATCCATTTAGCCAATAAATTGCCCTTCCCACTCAGTGCTTAAAATTCCCTAGCACTCGAAGGACTCCCCACTGCAATTTCTCTGAAACAGACTGTTCTTTGGTATTTTAAAATGTACCACTGAGATCTGTGCAGGATAATGTGAAACCAAGTGGTTGTTAATTTTTCATTGAAACTTGCAGAATAACTGTTTTCTCTCAGTTGGTTTCAAAATGAGGCCTGTTCAGAAATCCAATTAGAGGTAGTTCATATAGTCTTTGTTAAAATTCACATTTCTGAATTTTGCTTGTTGGATATCCTTTTACTAAATTTCATTTAAATTTGAATTGGTATAAACCATGTCACTACAGGTAATAAGCACTCAGGAAGTCTTAATGCCAATAATAAATCTGGTTTTACTTCTTCATTCTTTCTGCAGAGGTTTGTTTTACATTACAGAATTAGATATTAAAACTTGAAGGGACCTTGTAGACCATTCTCTCCAATTAGAGAACCAGACAGAGGAGACAGCTTAAGTCCGGAATAGTGAGCTGAGATGGCAAGACCCAAAATTGCTTAGTGGCAGAGCCAGGTTTGGAATTCAGGTCTCCTGACTGCCAAGATTGAATACTCCCAGCTGGCACTACCAGGTCTACTCATTTTATACAGCATCCTAGCAGTCCATCCTTCCACTTCCTCTGAACACATCCTCTTCTTGATCTCTTGCCCTTCTGGCTTCTACTACTCTACTTCAATGCAGTAGTTACCTTCTCTCTGTCTTTTGCACACCGTGTTTCAACTCCCATCTCTGAACCTTTACAATGGCTTTCTTCCATGCCTTCATTGTAGGGGGTTACATTCTACTAGGTTGGATGCAATAAGTACAGAAAAACAGAATCGCAAACTTGAAGCCCATTTAGTTCAACCTTGGTCTGAAAACTAATTCTCTATGCCATGTAACTGATGCCTACTGGTCACACAGACTTTGCTTGAAGACTCAAGTATAGGGAAAGCTTATCTCGATCTTAAAAAAAAATAAACAATATGGTTTTTCTGGAGAAGATTAATAGATTGACAAAGAACCCATCCATTCCAAAATTCTATTAGATATTCTCCTAGACAAACTCTAGATATTCTTCCAGCTGTCCCCTAGATAACATGCAATTCATGTGGAGAATTAGACTTCAAATGTTGCCAAAGTATATTTCAGCCACGGTGATAGAAATACTGAATACAAACGGAACAAGTCATAATTGAATTCTGGGACCAGGAGGTGGGACTAGGGGAGGTAGGAGGGTGGGAGAGGGAGACTAGATGGATTTACAAGCAAATTCTATCAAACTTTAATGAAAACTTAATTTCAATAGTATATGATTGTTTGGGGGATTGACTAGAAAAAGAAGGACTCTTACCAAATTTCTTCTATGTGAGGTGAATGAAAAACTTGGGGATAGAGTATTAGCGTAATTAATAATCAATTTATTTATTAAGCTATATAATAATCAATAAAGTGATAGGTAATAGTTTCCCTCAGTAACCAAAGACACTTAATGGACATAGGAGACAGAGAGAGAGAGAGAGAAAGAGAGAGAGAGAGAGAGAGAGAGAGATTTATTTTAAAGGGGATATCCTTGACTAGAGAAATTACCTCTGATTGGTGGACATTTAAGTGAACAAGTGGACTAGAAGACTTCAGCTTCTCCTCCTAAGAACTGGTCTTGGATCATAAGACTCAGCTACATTCAGCAATCTGGACAGAGGAATCCATTTCCAGCTACTCCATTCTGGTTGGTTTTCTCCTTTATGAGCTTGATCATCCTAAGTTTCAGTAAAGGCATAAGAGGACATAAGTTCATTGTTGAATTAGATTCTGTTTGAAATTGAAATTAGATTCTGTTTATACTATAAACAGAAATAAGGTCTCCTAGTTGGGTGGGATCCTGCCCAAGATGGAGTATCATGTATCCCAAGGATTAAGGCAATCTCCTTATCAATTATGTTTCTCAGTGACTGGCTTACTAACCTATAGGAACTAAGCCCTAAATGATGAAATATTTAAAAAGAAGAAAGAAAAGGCTGCAGCCTGATTTAATAACTGATTATTAATGTAATAGAAAATAAACATTTCTCTCAGATTATACAAAAGTGGTCTTGACACCTAAACCAGGGAGAGCCAAAACAAAAAAGAAAACTATAAACCAATATTTAATGGAAAAATTTTTATAAACTATTTACATGGATACCATAGGAATGTTATGCACTGTGATTAGGATATATTTACATCAGAAATGAAGTTCTAGCTCAAAAAATTTTAAAAAGTAAACATAATTGACCATATTAATTTAAAAAAACACCAAAATATATGATTATGTTAATAGATGTAGAAAAGTTTTTTTTTGCAATAAAAACAATTCACTTTTTTAAAAAAAAGAACAAAAAAATCATAGCAATAAATGGAACATTGCTTTGAAATAATAAAAAGCATTTATGTAAAACCCAGAACTAGCACTATCTGTAATTGGGACAAAGTACAGAGATCTATTCATTAAGATCAGGGGTAAAACAAGGATGTTTATAGTCCTCATTACTTTTCAATACAGAAAAGTGTTAGAAATTATAACTATGGCAATCACACACACACACACACACACACAGAGAGAGAGAGAGAGAGAGAGAGAGAGAGAGAGAGAGATGAAATTGAAGCAATAAGCACAGGAAAAGAGGAAACAACATTTTTTTTTTTAAGATGGCAAGATATTTTGCTCAAAGAATCCTAGAAAATCAACCCAAATGAAACAATTAACAACTTCAGTTTACTTGAAGAATATAAAATGAACTTAGACAAACAATCAACATTTCTATGTATTACAAACAAAATCTAGCAGTTGGAGATGGAGAAAAATTCATTAAAAATAACTACAGATAAGGTAAAATACTTTAGCAGATATCTATCTAACAAAACATACATAGGAACATACATATCAACATAATTACAATATATTCTTTACGCAAACATGATCCAAATAATTGGAGAAATAGTCATTACTTATGGATAGGCTGAACCAATTTAATAAAAATGACAATACTACCTAGATTAGGTTACTTCTTCTATACCATTGGTATTGCCATAACAATCAAACTAATAAGATTACTCTATAAAGCTAGAAAAAATAATAAAAATTACATATATATATATATATATATAGAGAGAGAGAGAGAGAGAGAGAGGCATTCAGAAACAGAGAGAGAGAGAGACAGAAAGAGAGAGAGAGAGAGAGAGGGAGAGAGGGAGAGAGAGAAAGAGAAAGAAAGAATGGTATAGATATATATGTATCTGTATACACAAGTATATATGCTCACCTACATATATATAAACATATATACACACACACTGAGCCATGGCTAATATGAGAATATGAGAATACACACATATGTGTGTGTGTGTGTGTGTGTGCATAATTTTCATGGGTGTCATTTTTCTTGTGTTTCAGTGAGTCAGGGAAGCAATAGAGAAGGAGAATTCAAATTGAAATTAAAATAAAATTGAATTAAATATATATAATATATATATTTTAAAAGTTGGATTAAATTATTTAGAATGCAGATTTCAGAATTTTCAGGGTCCACATTGGAATTCTGAAATCCCTTTTCTTGACCATATAGTTTGTATATTCACAATAGCATAGATGAATATGAAATGGATGTGTAAGTATGAAAAAAAAAACTCATCAGAATATGTGTGTGTGTGTGTGTGTGTGTATGTTTAAAGGCTTATAACAGTTGCATTTTTCTCTTTCAATACATTTGTTTAAAAAATGTAGTCTTCACTCCCTATCCTCAATTCTTCCCTTAAACTTTACCATTAGTATTTCCAGGTAAATATACTAACAGCATCAACTGTTCCCACCCAGGATGTTGAATTACAACACCTTGAAATGTGCTGCTCTCTCTGTCCCTCCACCCTCCAGTCATTACATAACCAATTTTCTTTCCTGTTGACTCTAAAATGTAAACATTGATTCATTTCATGAGCTACAGTGTATAAGCAAAAAGTAAACTTTTAAAGGAATCCAGGAATACCCTAGCCACATAGATTTTGGCTAGTGCTCGGTTTTGGATAATAACATGCAAAAATTCATTGGCTTTTCCTGTATTTTAAAGATTTCCCCTCTCACCAAATTACTTTTCTATTAAAAAAACAAAACAAAACAAAACAAAAACAGTTGCAGTGTACTATGATGTTTATGAATATTGATACAATAAATATTTGATGAATACTTTTTACCAGTAAGTACTTCATCTATCATAGAATCAGGATAATGTGGTGAAATGGAAAGAGCCCTTGTTTTGGAGTCAAAACATGTGGATTTCAATCCCATGTTTGCCCTTTAAGACAGTGTGACCTCAAGCAAGTCATTTAAATTAGTCAACATTTATTAAGCACCTACTATCTGCCAAATATAGTGTTGAGCAGGGGAAATACAAAAAGAGAAAAAAATCACCCCTGTCCTCAAGGAACTCACAAACTAATGAACTTTGGGGGGCTCTGGGTTTCTGGGAGCATAGATTTAAAGTTGCAAGACACCTTAGACATTATCTCCTTCAGCTCTGGAAAGATCTTTCATAAGAAATAATGGGCATGATCTGCTTTCAATCTAAGCCTAAAGGGGAAAAGAAAGGTGGTGTCTGGGAGGTAAACTCTGACATTTTCCTCTTGGCTAAATTGGCTGACTTGCCTTTTTGAAGTAATGACATTTGTTTAAATTCCTAGTCCTTGTGGACCCCCAGGCAGAGGAGGTTGGGGCCTATCCCTCTGTGGTTTGAAGAAGGTCGGGATGATGGTAATGCAATGGGCACTGAGCTTGGAGTGCAAGAACATGCGTTTAAAAATTGCCTAGTGTAGTATTCTGGACATTGTAATTAAAATAAATATTTTATAATAAATAATGATAGACAACATGGTAATGGTGTGTGTGTGTGTGTGTGTGTGTGTGTGTGTGAATTTGAATTTGACATGTATCCCAAAGCTGGCTACATACTATATTGGTGACCTTAGGCTACTTCTGCCTTAGCTTCATCAGCTGTAAAATGTGAAGAAGACATGTGTAAACTCGACAATCTTTGATATCCTTTTTGTTGTTGTTCTTTTGCTGAGGCAATTGAGATTAATTAACTTGCCCAGAGTCACACAGCCAGAAAGTGTTGATTGTCTGAGGTCAGCTTTGAACTCAGGTCCTTGTGAGTTCAGGGCTGGTGCTCTATGCACTGTACTAACTAGCTGTCCCAGTCTTTGACATCCTTTCAGCTAGAAAGTGTTTTGCTCAAATATCTTCCCATCCATTTCCCTTTCATTCTCTTGATCAGAGTCTGGCAAAAGAGAAAGAAAAATCCCACTTTTTTTGTTTTGTTTTGTTTTGGTTTTTTGGCATATGAAGAAGGACACTCAGCTTGGGAAACAATTCCATATATCCCTGTATTCCATTGCACTATTCCTGTGGGCTTTAGTAAATTGTGGCAAAAGATATACCTCATGATATATCTAAAAATGGGTTTATGATAGAAAATTTAAAGTAATCACCTTCTAAATTTAATTTTTTGATGATTCTTACTAGATCTTAGAATCAAAGTAGTCATTTATTGATAGAGCACTAAAGTATATGTTAAACAGAAAAATAGTATGTGTGCATGTGTGTGGAAGATGTATATATGAATGGGTGCATATGTAGAATATGTATGTATATTTGCAAGCACAAATCGCATACTATAAAAGTATATACACAGAGTATATACATAGAGAATCACAGGTGGTTCCATAGAAATGTACACTATATAGAGAACTTGCCCCAAGATTTAGTGGGATGGAGCTTCAAGTCCCAGTCCTAATGTATGCATACTGATGGTGAGATTCAGAATTCTCTTGACCTCTTTGTTAAAGTACAGATTTGGTACAGAAACAAAATGCTACATACGTGTTCATTCTTTTTAACTTACTTGGAAATTCCTAATTAGCCCTATGTGGGTGTATACATAAGTACATATAAAAATATATCTATATATACATATGTATCTATCTATCTATATATAAACACATACATATGCATATACATACAATATGAGTATATATATATATATATATATATATATATATATATATATTTGAAGTTGTATATATAATTTATTTTAAGTAGCTATATATGGGGCAGTTAGGTGACTCAGTGATTACAGTGCTGGGTCTGAAATCAGGAACATTCATTTTCCTAAATCCAAATACGATCAATAATATTTACTAACTGTGTGACTCTGGAGAAGTCACTTAACCCTATTTGTCTCCATTTGCTCATTTGTGAAAATGAACTGGAGAAGGAAAGAGCAACCGATTTCAGTATCTTTGCCAAGAAACCCCAGATGGAGTTGTGAAGACTTGGACACTAATGGAATTGAACTACAAAATATATCAAGTATATAAAAGATATTTATTATTACTTAGTAATATTTACAAAAGTATATATGTATATACATAGAGATAGTACGTATATTTGCATAGATATGTTGAAATTTATCAGGATTAAGTCGAGCTGTGACTGGAATATTGTAATATGAATGTAATACATTGTAGCATAAGTGGAACCTGGCTTCATCCTGCTCTCTAGAATATTGTTGTAGTAGCTTATCTCGCCTTGGAGAACTCTAAATCATCATAGGATAATTTTTAAAGAAGGTGACAACTTTTTTCATGGGAAGTTTCCTGGAGAGAGGGAAACATCAGCTAGCTGATACTCTGGTATAAATTCTTGTTGCCTGGATTAATATTCAAGCTTGAGTTTCAATTTATTCAGCTTGCCTGGAATTTAGTTCTATGGGCAAGACATAATGATAAAAGTTTGACTTGCTTCCCCCCCCTCTCTTTTGGTTAGAAAAACTGGAATGAAAACAGAAGGAGACATCTAGATGCTTCAGGAAAGATTAGCTGAGGTTTTTTGAGGAAGGGAAAGAATAGAAAAAATTGGACTTGAGATTGAATCATCTGTATGTAGATATTTTCCTCTTGAGTTCAAGTGAGTTCTACAAGCATGAATTAAGTGACTACTGTATGCCAAGGTCTGTGTTAGGCTAAGAATACAAAAATGAAATATGCCCGTCCCCTTCTCTCAAGAAGTTTAATATTCTGTGACTCTGCTATTCTCTTCAATATAATGATCTAAGACTACTATGAAGGACTCATGATGAAAAATACTGACCATACTCAGAGAAAATCTGAAACTCAAAGTTTTAAAAACAAATGTTAAAAATGTGTTTTACATGTAACTTGGAAAATTAATATAAAAATATTAAAAAAAACTTACATTATTGGGGGGATATAATATTCACATGGATCAATAAATTTAAAGTGATTTCAGGGGAGAGGTGGTGAGTCCTAACAAACCAGGCAAACGGGGACAGTTTCTTGTCTGGCAAAGAAAGGAAAGAATGTATTGTAAGCTTGAGGAACAAAAACATGGGGATGGAAAACGACAAACTTAGAAGAACAACTTGTGGATCAATTTGACTGGAATGTAGAGCAAATGGAGCAGAATGAGATGAAGTACCTGGGAGGTCATGCTGGATTGCCAGTGTCAGGATGAGACTTCTGGATTTTATCCTAGAGGCAATAGGGACTTGCACAATTTTTTTTTTTTTTTTTTTATGATGGTAGTGTGATGGTCAGACTTGGTTTTTAAGAATATAAGTTTGGTAGCTGCATTGAAGATGGACTGGAGACCCCAATTGAAAATGATTAAAAGATATAAACAGACAATTTTCAGATGATGGAATTAAAGCCCTGTATAGTTATATAAAAAATGCTCTAAATTACTATTGATTACAGAAATGGAAATTAAAACAACTATGAGGTATCACGTGGCTTTTCTCAGTGGTTCAGTGATCTAAAGCAATCCCAATAAACTTTTAACAAAAAACAAAATGTCATTTACAGCCAGAAAAACAACTCAGGACTGAATGTAAATCAACACATGCTATGTTTATTAATTTTTTAATCTCTCCCATGGTTTTTCCCTTTTGCTCTGATTTTTCTCTCCCAACATGATTCATAAAGCAATATGCATTAAAAATAAATAAATTTATTAGAAAAATAAGATGGACTGGAGAAAATAGAGATTGCAAGCATCAAAATCAATTGATAAGTTTTTGAAAGTCTCTTGGTAAGAAGTTATGAGTTGGGCTAGGAGATAAACAATGATGCTTCTTAATACTTTGAGGAATGTAATTCAATGACCAAAAAATCTTGAAGAGCCCTCCCTTTTAAACTTATCATTTCATGAATTTCTATAAATTGTTACTAAAACTTTACATTCTACTGCTGAGTAAGTATGTTTCTCTTCACTTTTCAGGGCCTCAGTTGTCTTATCTAAGAAGGAACTTTGACTATATGTTATTTCAGGTTCCTTCTATCTGTAGGTCTGTGGTCCATATACTCCAGTGTAGCATTGATGATGCTACATTTTATAATTTATGTATCAAGAAAAAATATTTTCCTTGTCTATTTACCAAGAGGAAATAATTTTATAAGGCAACAAGTTTTCATCAGTAAACAGAAACAAAGCACCATGCTAACCACAAACTGGCTTTAGAATAACCTAATTACTATCTGCAAGAAGAATATTCTAAAAGCATTGGAGAGCTTTTCACAAATGTACATAGTCAAGTTCTTGACATGAGAATGTTGTTCCTTCTGAAGGCCAATGTGACAGGTCAGAGGAAAAGTGTGATTGATTTATTTAGGTAATTCAAAATAGAATCTACAAAGAAGCATTAAGAAGAATATTGTTAAGTAGTAAATCCTATCAACCCTGAATAACTCTGTAATTATTATTTTATCACTTATCACTTACTGATGTGACTTTATGCAATTCACTTTTTTTTTTCAGCCTCAGTTTTCCTCTCTATTAAAATGAGGCAGTTGGACTTCCTGAATTCTAAGGTCACTTTGATCTCTACAGCTACAAAGCTACTCTGATTCAAATGAAGCATACCTTGTTCTAACTCTCCACTAAAGTTATAGAAAGAATCCCAGAATTGGGGATTTGGAAGGCCCTATCAGCTGCTGTCTAGTTTAATCAGTACGTGAAAAAAATATTCACTACAAGATAATATAAATAATAACAACAACGAACATTTAAATATGTCTCTGGCCAAGTCATTTATCCCTGTTTGCCTCATTTTCCACATCTGTAAAATGAATTGGAGAAAGAAATGACAAACTACTCCATTATCTTTGCCAAGACAACCCCAAATGTGGTCCAAAAAAGTTAGATATGACTGAAAAATAACCAAACAACAACAAAATAATAAATATCATATTCAAAAATTTTATTCATGCCAGGCTTTTCCCCTTATCTTTTTCTTCTTGTCTATATCATATTTATTTCACATTTACTTTTTGTTAGATTGACTTCTTACATTATTTCTCCAAGAGGCTAGCTCCCCTCCAGGGAACCTTGTTAAAACCCCATTCTAAAAACCTTGCTTTGACTATCACTTTTCTAACCTGCAGTTGATCTCCCTTGTGCTTAAATGAAATAATGGGGTCTGTCTATGCAGCCAAGACAACACATGCACTCCCCGGTCCACTAGGGCTGCTTGCTGAGTGAGTGCCAGGCTTTAAGCAAGCTTAATTCCACTTCTCCAGGACTTGATTTTCTCACCTGTAAAGCAGTAGAGCTGTAAGGGATGAACTTTAAGGTCCCCTCCATCAGGAGAAAATCCTGTGATACTCAGATCAAAACAATCTCCTGCCTTTCACTTATTAGCTTTACAATCCTATTTTCTTCACTGCATCTTTAATCAAGGGAAAGGCTTTGTGTTCTTTCTTTGGAGAGAAGCTACAGATCTGCAGATGTAGAAGGATGAAGTTGGGGAGCTGGGATGGCTTTGCCTGGCACCCACTGGGAATAACTATTAAATAATAGAAGAAGGCAGGAAGATCAAAGGCCTCGCAGCCCTGTTATGCCTGAGTCAGAAAGCAGTGAAAACCTCCCTAATTTGGAATAATTGCTACAAAGTCCAGTCTGAAACTCGATTTCTATAGATATTGTCATTTTTTAGCATAAATGTGTGCATACACAAACACACACACATATACACACATCTTCCTAAAGTGTTTCCAAGTAGAGATTTTGCCAACAGGCTTTAAAGAATACATAGGAATCAAATACTTGTATGTCCTAAACAGATTGTTTGCTGCTGGAATATTTGCTGCTGGAATGCTGAAAATCAAGTCCTTTTAAGTAGGTTAACTTCCTCAGATTTTATCTATTCTATTCCTTTGGGTCATGGAGTACTTCCTCCTTTTGATCCTCACCCATGGACTATGATCATGCTCAGCCTGTGCTTGAATTATATAAGTATCCTGAATTCTTTATCAATAGCATTTGAATCAGTGAGTTTATAGGAATTATCTCCCTTCTTCCCTCCCTCCCCCCATCCCTTGTTATGTTTTTGGTATAAAGCTGAAGATATTCCTCAAATGGACCATCAAGGAACCAGCATCCTATTCACTGGGGAGTGGCCACTTCATACTGAAAACTGATCAAAGACCTATCTTGATCATTTGTCCACCTAGGACAATTGGCTTTTAAGGTAGACATTGGCAGGATAGGGCAGTAGGTGAATGGAAAGCTGGGAAAGGAGGTACCTGGGATAGATCCCCAATCAATGGGGTGATGCCCAGTTTTCTATCATTCTTTCAGGCACTCTTGTTTCTAGGTATTGAAAGGGGAAAGTAATGGCAGAAATCTATAAATGTCAGCACCCAGGGGATAAACCCTGATTGTTCTACGATATGTAAAACTCTGAGCAGAAAGACACACATCTAGAAAAGAAGTTGATCTGGATTTTTAAAATGTTAAGAGATTTGTTTTAACTGCAGTTGAAATTATGTTAATGTTGACCAAAGTAGCATTTTTTTTTCTCCTCCTTTTTTCTTCTGCAGGGTATATAGCAGGAGGGAATTGGATTCTCCTCTGGGTATTTGTCCTTACTACAAAGTAGTTTACTATTCCTTATTCTTTTTTGTTTTTTTTTTTTTTTAATGCAGAATTTCTGCTGAACTGAGGATAAAAGTGGGTGGCAGAGTCTTTGTGAATCTTAATTCTTTTGACTTTGAATAGCCTATCCTGAGGTCGATCTTTCATTCTGATCATGATGAATTTTCCTATTTCATCTCTGTATGGGGACTTAGTTGCAGCTCTGAGCTTTCTTTGAATTAAATCCACAAACTGGGGATCTTTTAGCATGTGCTTTTTTTCCCCTTCCTTTTTTGAAGGTTCCTATTTTGGAAAATAATCCATAACCACTGATGCTGGACTCTTATTTTTGTGTTGTAAAGATACATTCTGGAGCTTTAGCTCACCAGTGCTCATGGTGAGAAATCATAGCTCTTGTCATTGTTTTCCCTCCTGAGGGTGACTTTATGAAGCTACTTTATTGACAGAAGTGATGGAAGTTTCTCCCTCACTCCTCCCTTTCTTCTCCCCCTCCCTATCTTCCCTCTGTCTCTGTCCCCTCCCTCTCCACATCTTCCCTCTTCATATCTCCCCTCTTTCTGTCTCTTCTTTCCTCCCCTACCCCCTCCTGTCTATCACTGCTCCTCTTAATATAATTTTGACTCTTTTTTTGGGTTCCATATATTTTTTTTTAACACAATGTTAATTTCCACTGATTCAGGACAGTCCCAATAACCATTGAATGTTGACAGTGCTGGCAGACTGAGCTCACTTATCGACTGCAGGAGTGCATTTGTTTCAAGACATTTATTTGTCTATTATAGAACAATCCTAATTGAGAGCAGGTCCTAGCTGAAATTTAGTCCTAAAGAGAAAAGGTTACCGAGTCACTTAGAGAACTTTGTTTGACTTTGCTTGTCACCCACCTTGAGGATCAGTCAGGGCAACTGAATGGCATCCTGGCTCTGGCTCTGCAGCTGCATGCAGTTCTGGCTTAGATGCCATGTGTCACCTTCCCACCTGGACCTCTGTTTCTTCATCACTAAAATCAGTGGGCTGGAGCAGCAGATCTCCTAGGGAGACAGCTTCTGGGATTGCTTCCCATTGAAGAACTGCCAATAGGGCTTCCCAGAGGCCATCACATCCAAAGGTCTTCGGGAGAGCTATCTCCTGCCTGTTTTGGAAGAGGTTCTTGGCAAAAGACCTTTACTTCCAAGTATTTCCTGGGCTTAGACCTTACTCTACTTGGTGAGTGTTATTTTTTCCCAAAGAGCCCACAGCACTTGCTAGTTTTAGTGACTCATTTCATTTTTTTACTTTATTTATTCCTTTATTTACTTTATTATTATTATTTTAAAATATATTATTTTTATTATTACTATATTTTTATTATTTTATATACTTTATTTACATAACAATACTCACTCTGTATACCATACTCTATGATATTAATAATATATATTTTACTTAATTTGGTATAAGTCAGACCTCCCTCATTTATTTGTAGGCTCCTTTAGTATGGAAACATCTTCATCATTGTTATCAATCATCACTTTCATTACTACCATTGTGATGGGAACCACAGCAACTACTACTGCTGCTGCTACTGTAACATGACCATAATTTCTAACTAATATTTTTAATATTCTTACTATGTGTCAGTCCCTGTGCTAAGCACTTTACAATTGGTATCTCATTTGATTTTCACAATGACTACTCAATGTAGGTGCTATTGTTATCCCCCTTTACAGATGAAGAAATGGAGGCTAAGTGGTTTGCCCAGAATCACACAGTCTATTAGATGTCTAAGATAAGATTTGAACTAAGGTCTTCCTGATTCCAGGCCTTGTGCTCTATCCACTGTTTTACTTATCAGTCCCCTTCTACCACTACTACTAACATCAGTTAATTGCATGTTGTTTCCAGAATTTAAGCTCCTGAAAACTGGGGCTGTGCTTTTACTTTTCTTTGTACCCCATTTGCTTATTACAATGCCTGGCACCTGATAAATACTTAAGAAATGCTTGGTTACCCTCTAACAATCTTATGCCCTGTTCTAACGCTTATCAGAGCATGGCTTGATATAACAGCCCCATCTTGGTTTTGGTTGTCAATCTGTTTGGGCTTATTTTCTGTTGCTTTGCATTCTGGTCATTTCTACATGTTTCCTAGCCCCTTATTAGACTCTAAGTTTCATGAAGTCAGGTAATACTCATTTAAAATTTATATTTCTCCAGGACCCACCTATACACTATTTACATAGATTTTTAACAAATGATTAGGCAGTTTATCCTTGTAGTGAAAACACAAAAATGTGGATTAAGGACATGTAGTCTATCAGCATTTAAGTATCTACCAGGTATTTAGCATTATGTTAAACCCTTAGGATACTAAAAGAGGGAATAAACAGTCCCTTCTCTCTTGAGCTCCTAATCTGATGGGAGAAACTGCAATGTGGTGGATTCAGCCCTGTTTGAATGATTTAACCTGTTATCCTTTGCTATCAGCCTAATGGTGATTTCTAGTGATAGGTCCTATGGATCGGCTCTTAGTCTGCTTAATGATTTTTGTCAATCATCAATCAATATATATTTATTAAGAACCTAAATCAGTGACTTGGATGAAGGCATAGAGGACATGCCTATTGGATTTCTGGGTGAAACAAAGTTGAGAGGGACAGTCACTGTGTTTAGTGATAGCGTCAAGATCTAAAAAACTTAACTGGCAAGAATAATGGGATTAATCTAAAAGAAAACATAACCTAGGAATATATATGATGTCCTATGCTAGAATGAAAAAAAAATAAATGTCATTAGGATGATATGTCAGCCAAGAAAGCCGATAGAATCTTTGGGTATATCAAGAAATACATGGGGCCTGTTGCATTCTGTCCCAGTCAGAGCATGCTGCCATATAAGATTCTGATTGGGTTTCCTCTCATTTGAGTTCTTTAAAAATAAGAGTTTTGAATGGATAGTCATTTAGGCTATTGAAGAATGAATTTGGGGTCAGCTATGGGTTGGAATGTATGGCATCTGAGGTCATTTAGCTTTAAGATTGCTCAGTTCTCCTTGTTGAATTTACAGATAGGTAATTAATGATGTTGCTGCCAAGTGTCTTTTTTTTTTTTTTTTTTTTTTAAGATGTACATGTACATTTATTTTCCATACGAGTCACGTTGGGAGAGAAAAATCAGAACAAAAGGGAAAAATGTTAAGGAAAAAATACAGAAAAAAATGAAAATAGCATGCTTCAAATGTGCATTCAGTCTCCATAGTTCTCTCTTTGGATGTGGATGGTATCTCCATCCAATGGTCACTGGAATTGCCTTGGATCACTGAATTGCTGAGAAGAGCCAAGTCTATCATAGTTGTTTATCACACAATCTTGTTGTTTCTGTGTACAATGTATTTTTTTTTTTATGTTCTGTTTCCTTCATTCACCATCAGTTCATGTAAAACTTTTCAGGCTTTTCTAAAATAAACTTGTTCATCATTTTTCATAGAACAATAATATTCCATCACCTTCATATGCTATAGTTTATTCAGCCATTCCCCAACTGATGGGCATCTACCCATTTTCCAATTCTTTGTGACCACAAAGAGAACTGCTACAAACAGTTTTGCACATGTAGGTCCTTTTCCCTCTCTAATGACTTCTTTGGGATATAGATCCAGTTGTTGTTTTCAAGCATGTTACTCAATCTTTCTTCCAAGGATGTTTTTTTTTTTTTTTTGAAGTATTGCATCAAAAGGAATGTTGGCTCTCCAGAGAAGATAACCCAAATACTAAGTGCTGGGTTTACATTGTAAAAAGAGGCAAAAAACCCTTACAGACTTCAAGGAATTTACAGTATAATAGGGGATCCAACAAGCAAATATGCTCAAGATAAATAGAAAATAATGAATGGCCAGAAGACTAGAGTTTAAAAGGATTTCGAAAAGCTTCCTGGAAAAACTGACATTTTATCTGGGACTTAAAGAAAACCTGGAAATCCAGGAGTCAGAGATAAAGAGAGATACTCTTCCAAGCACTAGGGACAAATCCAGAAAATGCCTGGAGCAGAGAGATTATGTGAATTCTTCATAGACCCTAGAGGTCAGTAGATAGTGAAGATTAAGGTGTAAGAAAACTAGACAGATAGGAAGGAGCCTAGGTTATAGAGAGCTTTGAATTCCAAACAGAGGATCTTGTATATGATGCTGAAGGCAGTAGAGAACAAATGGACTTATTGAGGAGGGAACATGGCATGGTTTGATATGAGTCTGAGCTTTAAGAAATCACTTTGGTGACAATGAAGAATGAATTGAAATAGGGAGAAACTTAAAGCAGACTGACCCACCAGCAGAATCAGAAGGGAGAACAGGAAATGTTTAAGAGATTTGTTTTTGTAATGATAAAACTGATAAATTTTGGTAACAGATTAGATATGGAAGATGAGAGAGTGAAGAATTGAGGATAAATTCAATGTAAGAAGACAAAGAAATTGGGTGGATGATGTTGCCCTCTATGCTAGTAGGAAACATGGGAGTGGAGTTTAAGGGTAAAGATGGTAAGTTCTGTTTTGAACATATTGAGTCTAAGATGTCTATTGGACAATCAGAGTTACATGTGAAATTGAAGATCAACAGAGAGGTGGGTAAAATTATGCTGAGAATCATCAGCATAGAGATAATAATTAAGTCCAAGAGTGGTCAGAAAGGTAGGAAGAAAAGCAGAAGAAAGTGGTATCCCAGAAACCTAGAGAGAAAAGATCAAGGAGGAGGCAGTAAACAGCAGTATTAAAGTCTGGTGAGAGATGGAGCAAAATGAGGACTAAAAAAGGCCATTGGTTCAACAACTGAGAGATCACTGGTAATTTTGGAAGGAGCTATTTTGGTGGAGTGATAATTATAAAGATTTATTGATTGGAGATGATTTCCAGTAATAAGACCTATAGAACTGTTCTCATGATGCTTCATGTCTTTTTTCAGTGACTTGGTTGAAGACAGAGAGAACATGTCTATAGATAATACATAGTTGCTGACAGCAAACATTAGGTGATAGTCAGGATCTCTATCTCTGTCTCTGTCTCTGTTTCTGTCTCTGTATCTCTCTGTGGGTTGGCCCTACTTTAAGTGACATTGTGTACTCCTTGCTTTTGACAACACAGCAGATTGATGCTGAATTTAGTATGGGTGCCTAATCTACTCTTAATCTGTCACAGCTCAAAAGTCTAAACTCAAGAGATCTGCTATCTTCAGCCTTGCTGGTGCTTGGAGATTATAAGTATTTAGCTCCACACCTTGTTAAAAATGTTGATTTGGACAATTCATGGGAGATGCCACTATTTGCAGTCATTTGACATAGTTTTGAGAACACTTCATCACTCCTCTATTACCCAATAAATCAACTATCACCTCATTACTGTTCCCTGAGTCCAAAAGTCCATCTCTTACTTCCATGCCCTTCCATGCCTTTGTATAAGCTAACCTCTTCCCCAGACCCATCCTCTCTAAAATGTTTTTATGCCTCCCTACTACCTTTAGGATTCTCCAGATATTTTCAGAACTTCTATAGTAGATTTTTCTGGTACACGTAGTTCTTAGCATGATTTTTTAAAAATCTATTTACTTTATATATTGCTTATATTAAAATTTTCTGTATGCATTTTATCTTCCTCCCTCTTCTCCTCCCCCTCCCCCCCAAGAAAAAGGGCTTTGTGGACAAGAACTGTTTTATTTTTGTTTCTGCATCCCCTGTGCCTGACTCAGAGTGGATCCTTAATAAATTCTTGTTGAATTCAACTGATTGAAAACTTTTTTGCATAAACATTTTTCTGAGTCATAGGTTTAAAATTCTATAGTTTTCTTTTCTCAATGAAATCTTGACAGAAAATATTTGTCAATAAGCCATTTTGACTGAAAGATGGTTTTATGGTTTACTTTTGTATACTTTTTTTGGGGATAGCTTAGTTAATATATTCAAAACAAGGTTTGTCTTTTGTCTTTTGTTTTCTCATTTGTTTTCCCATTTTCTCTTGTTAGCACTCTCCTTCCCTTTAAATGTATTTCATTTTTGGATCAAAGATCTAGACCTGGAAAGGGCCTGAAGGCAATCTAATCTAACTTCCTCATTTGCAGATGAGGAAAATGAGACCCAGTGAGGTTAAGAGACTTACTTGCCCAGTGTCACAGTTAGTTAGAGGTATAGGATCAGAGATTTTATATTCAGACAAGCCTTTCGAAGCCATGTACTGCAAATGTCTCATTTTGTCAGTAAGGAAAATGAATCCCAGAGAGGCTTGGCCAGGATCACCCAGCTAGTTCAGGTTATAACATCAGAGATTTTATAGCCAAAAAGACCTTTAAGAAGCCCTGAATAGCAGCTACCTCATTTTTTCCAGGTGAGGAAGCTCAGATCCAGTGAGGAAAATGTCTGGTCCAAAGTCACACAGGTGACTCCTTTGTATTTACTTTGACCATTTAGCATTCTCCCCTCCATTCCCATTCACCAATAGAACATTGGCTTCTTGACCACAACGATTTTTTGTTTTGCTTTTGCTTTGATCTCTGGGCCTCCAGCACTTAACACTGTAGTTCATGGAAGTCAAGAATTGCTCAATATATATTTATTGAATGGATTCAACGTTCCCTGCATCTTCCTTAAAAACCTATACCAAAAACGACCCTAATTTGTCCAGGCTGGAAGTACAGGTAGTGCTCATAGTCAGGCAGGTAGTATATAAGCTGTCTTTGTCTTAGTATTAAAAGACAAAGGCAAATAATCCAGAATTCAGGGGCTCATTTAAAGCATTCATCTTGGCAGTAAAAACTTGGGGCATAGTAGGGATCTATTAAGAGAGCATGGCCAAAATGCTATCAAACCGGGTGTGCCCTTTGATCCAACAGCGTCTTTACTGGGCTTATATCCCAAAGAGATCAGGGAAAGGGACACACATGTGCAAAAATGTTTGTGGCAGCTCTTTCTGTAGTGGCAAGAAACTGGAAACAGAGTGGCTGCCCATAAGTTGGAGAATGGCTGAATAAGTTATGGTATATGACTGTTACGGAATATTATTGTTCTATAAGAAATGATCAGCAGGATCATTTTAGAGAGGCCTGGAGAGACTTACATGAACTAATGCTAAGTGAAGTGAGCACAACCGAGAGACCGTTGCACACGGAAACAGCAAGATTATATGAAAATTCATGGACGTGACTCTTTCCAACACTGAGGTGATTCAGGTCAGTTCCAATGGTCTTTTGATGGAGAGAGCTATTTGCACTCAGAAAGAGGACTGTGGGAACTGTGGATCAGAACATAGTATTTTCACCTTTTGTTGTTGTTGTTGTTTGCTTGCATTTTATTTTCTTTCTCATTTTTTTCCTTTTTGATCTGATTTTTCTTGTGCAGCATGATAATTATAGAAATGTGTATAGAAGAATTGCACATGGTTAACACATATTGGATTGTTTGCCATCTTAGGAGAGGAGGTTGGGGGAAGAAGGGAAATTTGGAACATAAGGTTTTGCAAGGGTTAATGTTGAAAAATTATCCATGCATATGTTGTGAAAAGAAAAAGCTTTAATAAAAAAAAAAAAAAAAAAAAGATCTGGGCATGGGGGAGGATGGAACTGACTGAGTACAAGCACTGAATGTCTTTTGTTTGGAAAATCCTATGTCAGTGAAGTTTCTCAGCTATTTTGAGATCACATTTATCTCCACTGAAATATATAGCCTGTGAGAATCTCTTACCTGACAGTGTTTTCATTTGAAATAGACAAAATAATAAAGCCAGAGTGAGAACATGCTCATTTCCTCATGACTTGGGCTTCTTGATTCCAAATATCACCCATTTTTCCAGGGAAAATGATGGTGCTTCATAGCACATTTTTAAGCTGACAACAGCAACAAGAATCAGGCAAACACTCATTTCCCAAAGGAAGGAATGGAAGTTTTTCTTCTTTTTCCTCAGGGCAGTTAGAAAAGAGTTAAAAACTTTTTAAAAAAAGAGTCAGCTAGGTCTTAATTTTTGTGGAACCTTAAAACTGAATTTTTAGTTACCTGAAAATGCAGCATTTGACCAGTCAGTGACCCATTTGGTGAAGGCCTTGAGCCTCAATAGTGTAGTTATATGTCCAGAGATTGTAGTTTGCTAGAACCAGCCAGGAAAATAGCCTTAGGCCACAGGATCTGGTGTATAGTGCATAGAACATGAATCCTAGAGTTAAGAAGACCAAAGTTGAAAATTGGCCCCAGCTTCTTATTAGCTAGTTATTTAACCTGTATTAGACACCTAAATAGCTAAATAGCTAAAAGATAATAGCTAATATTTATACAGTTCTTTATGGATAAAAGGCAATTTACCTATATTATCTCATTAAGTGTGCATAATGACCATGAGATCAGTGCTATCACTATCCCTATTTTATGGATGGGGAAACTGAGGCTAAAATGTTAAGTAACTTGTTCAAAATCACATGACTGGTGAATCTAGCAAGATTTGATTTCATATCTTCCTTGTTCCAGGTCCAGTACTCTCTGCATTGCATTAACTAGTTGCTGGAATCTGTAGTATGGCCTGTATTGAATAATATAACATATGCACATGCACTTGCACACACACATTGGTCACATAATGATAAAACTTATTGTAAAAGATTTTGATACTGGTAAAGATTGAAGGCAAAAGGAAACAGGGATGGCAGAGGATGAGATGGGTAGGTAGAGTCATGGAAGCCATGAACATGAGTTTTACAGACTTTGAGAGATAGCAAAAGACAGAAGGGACTAGTGTGTTGGGATCCATATGGTCACAAAGAGTTAGAAATAAATGAATGACTGAAAAACAATATCATGATATACCCTTAATTTGAGTAAAATTAGAAACGCTTTGAATTGTTGTTCAGTCATTTCCAACTCTCCATAACTCCATTTTGAGGTATCCTTGGTAAAGATACCACTGGAGTGGTTTGCCATTTCCTTTTCCAGTTCATTTTATAAATAAGGGAACTAAGGCAAACTGGGTTAAATGATGTGTCTAGGGTCAGAAGCTTGTAAACATCTGAGTCTGGATTTGAATGAAAATGAGTCTTCATTAGCTGAATCTTCCTAATTCCAAGCCCAGTGCTCTATCCGGCTAACCAGCTAGACCAGACTAACTGTCAGATTAAATCTTTGTGTTCCAGGCAAAAGCTCTGGAGAGCTTTTCTTTCATAAGTCTTTGGTAGTTTACTTTACATCTCACAGGGAAGTGGGAAGTAGGTCTCACTGCAAGATGTTTCTGGATATGTAAATAGAAAGGGTATCCTTCCAGTCATTCCTGATCCTCTTCTAAGTTTGATTACTCATTTACGTAAAGACAACACTAACCACTGTTTATGGGCATTGAGACCAGATGGTTCAAATAGAGAGCTAAGGCAATCAGCCCCCCCTGAAGATTGTATGAAATCCACTGGAAGGTACTTTGATTTCAGAATCAGAAGACTTCACTTCTGTTCTTAGCTCTGTTCTGCCAGTTAAACTTATATTATGCACCAAGCATTGTGCTACATCCTGAGCATACAAAGAAAGCAAAAGCCAGGTCCTTCCTCTTTCCCTTCTTAAGAAACTCAGTCTAACAATGGAGGCAAATCCCAGGTACAAATGAGATATAGACAGTATAAATCAGATATAACCATCAGACAATAGATCCTAACATTAAGGGGCATCACAAATGCTTTTTGTAGAAGGCAGAACTTTAGGGAAGAAGTCAGAGGAAGCAGGAAGCTCTATAAAAAGACACATTGTTTCTTTTATTTATTTATTTTTGGCCAAACAATCAGGGTTAAATTACTTGTTCAGGGTCATACATTAATAAGTATCAACTGTCTGGGACTGGATTTGAATTCAGGTCCTTCTGACTCCAGGGCTGTTGCTCTACCCATTGAGTCACCTAGCTGCCCTGTTTCACTTTTTTTTTTTGTACTTTCAGTGGCTAGAACATCTAGTGCTTAAGTAATACTTGTTGAGTAATTGTTGATCAAATTCTAGATAGTGTCTGAGCTGTTATATCTGTAAATGGTTGCTATTGACGACAAAAGAGAACTATATGTCAATTTTTAGATGGATCCATCTCATTTATCATAGATTAGCTAGAAAAGTCCATATCAGTTATTGAATTTAACTTCTGTATCTTACAGATTAGGGAACTGAAGTCTCAGAGAAGCTAAGCTAGCACCACACATTTGCTGCAAATGTCAGTCTGGATTTGAACCCGGATGCTCTGAAAGCCACTCTCATGATCTCTCTATTACATAAGTCAGGAAATAAAGTCAACTCTAAATTATCCATGCTACTCAAAAGGTATAATACTGCTGATAATGGAAATGTCCTGAACAACTTTAAAAATATTTATGTTTGGGGGCTTAGACATCATTAAATGCTTGTTGAGAACATCGCATACAAGAGACTGGTTCAAATGTTCAAATCATAGCCTAAAACAACTTAGAATTTTTTAATTAAAAAGCTTTGATAGATTTTATTTTAAAATCATCTTAATTTCCATAGTACAATTTTTTCTTGCCTCCTCAAAAAGTCGTATCTTAGAACACAGACAGAATAAAAGCAGTTCAACTAAATTTTTCCAAAATGTGAATCAAGATTTACAGTGTATATAGTATTCTCCACCCACAGTCCCTCATCTATCTTTGGGCACTTTCTAATGTTCCAAATGCTTTCCATTATTTTATCTCACATGATCTTCTTAGTAGTTCCTTAAGAGAGATAGGACAGATAGAACTTGCCCAATTCTAAGCATCTGATCCTAAGAAGTATTTAGTGACCCTAGAAATAATGAGGTGATAACATCAGGAGGAGCACTAGACTTGGAAATAGGAAGATCTAAATTCAAATCCTGCCCCAGACATCTCTAGTTTTGTGAGCCTGGGCTAGTCATTTCATCTCTCTCAGCCTGTATCCTTATCTGTAAAATGAAGACTTGAGGATTACATAAGATAAATATAAAATGCTTTGCAAATTGTAAAGCCCTGTGCAAGTGTTAGCTATTATTTTTTTCATTGCTGATTCTTTTAACACAAAAAATATTATTAGCAATAAATATGTAGTTAGCTATGTGGAATGTTTCTTGGTTTTTATCATAATAGCTTTTTATTTTTTAAATATATGCAAAGATAGTTTTCAACATTCACCCTTGCAAACTTTGTGTTCCCTATTTTTTCCCTCCCTTCCTCCTACCCATTCCTCACTAGCTATTATTACTTAATACCATCTATGTTAGCCACTATTGGTACACTGGAAAGAATACTGACTACTAAACTCAGAGGATCCACATTAAAATCCTGCCTCTGACTTTTAACTTCCTGTGTAACAAGTCATTTCTATAGTGTGGATCTCAGTTTCCTTATCTGTCAGATGAAAGAATTGTGCTAGGTTTCCTTTCAAGTCCTTTCCTGTTCTAAATTTGTGATATTATGAGATAAGGTCCTGTCATTCGATGTCAATTATACCATTCCTTATTTACCACTCCTATAAATGTCTTATCTTACCCATTAGAATGTATCCTTTGACTGTGCATTTTTGTGTGAAGCTATTTCTTCTTGTTTTCAATAGGGAATGGGATGGGAGATGGGACAGGAAAAAATTAATATTTGATCATTGAAAAAAAATCATTCAAAAGATAATGTAAGCCCCCTCACAATGGGGACTCTTTCCTTGGTCTTTTATATAGAGAACCCACAAAATCTGCCCTTTGTGACAGGGCAATGCCAAGGTGGCTTCTTCAATAGGACTCCTTTAAAAAGCTTGAGGTGGTTATTGGAATAAGATCTGGATTATCCACTGAAATGGTCTGCTTTTTGGGGGAGTGGGGCAAGGCAGTTGGGGTTAAATGACTTTCTCAGTTACAAGCTAGTAAATGTTAAGTATCAGAGGCTAAATTTAAACTCAGTTTCTCTTGACTTCAAAGCCGGTGCTCTATCCACTGCACCATCTAGCTACTCTAAGATGGTTTGCTCTTTTTAAAGCAAACACTTCATAGGTAATCAGACTGAGGTTGATGGATTTGGGTCTGTTTGTATACAGAACAGCACTGCCAAAAACAAAACCATAACAAATAGGGACCGACTTTTGACTGTTACAGCCCACTGAGCAGATGCCTTCTCTGAGATGCCTGTAATGATAGGGAAATATATTTTCCTCCAAATGTACAGCTAATTCCTTGTTGGTATTCAGTTGTCATCGCCACAGCCACAAATGAGGTTGAAGTACCTCTCCATATTGAGCAGTCAGAGCCTATATTAGTGTCTGAGAGGTCTGTTCAACCAAGAACTCTGCTCCAAGTTCTGCCCTCCCTTCTCAGCCCCATATTCTGATTCCTTGCAAGCATTTGATTTAGGCGTTTAATGAAAACCACATTTGGAGAGCAATAGTCATATTGCCTCACAGTCAATAGCTTAGTCATATATTGCTGTTAGATTTGTAAGGTGCTGAACAAATTCTTTCTCCTTTGATCTCTAGAACAAATGTGGGAGATAGATTCTGTTATTATCCCCATCTATCAAATGAGTACACTGAGGCTGAGCAATGTTAACTGATTTGCCCGGGCTCATTATTGTCATTCTCAAAGAGAGCCATGCCATCAGGGAGGCCATGCTATGACCTGGAAGTGAATTGGATTTAAGTGCGGAAGGGCTATGCAAAGTCAAAATAGAGTTCACCCGACTAATAAGTACTTGAGATAGAATTTGAATTCAGGTCTTCCTGATTCCAAGTTGAGTGTTATGTCCTCAAAATCTTGTAACTTTCTCCTTGATTAGGATGGTTTGGTATTGGTGAGATTACTGGATTTGGAGGCAAAGGAACTTAGTTTAAATTCTGGCTCTGCCCCTTACTGCCTGTGTGATACTGGGCAAGTCACTTCAGCTTTGGGGATATCAGAATGTGTTGTGTGTGTGTGTGTGTGTGTGTGTGTGTGTGTGTGTGTGTGTTTGTGTGTATAAAATGATGGAGCTTGAACTCAATGTCCTTTCAGGATATATTCTGCTCAAAATCAACGATCCATTTCTTCCATGGTATCATAGAAAGGGAGACAGCATGGTACAGTGGAACAAACACTAAGTTTGAAATGAGTCATCCCAAGTTCAAATCCTGCCTCTTATTGCTTATCTTTGTGACCTTAGCCAAGTTACTTCTCCCCTGGCATCAGTTTCCCCATCTGTAAAATGAGAACATTGGACTACTTTGCCTTTGAGGAAGGGAGGAGGAAGGAAAAGGCATGAGTATTTATTAAGTTCCTTCTTTGTGTTAGTAATTGTGCTAATTGCTTTACAAATAAGATTTCATATGATTCTCCCCACCTGGAAGATGAGTGCTTTTTTCATTCTTCCCACCCTAGACCTCTCACATCTTTGTGACATTTTCTCTACTCTCCTTTGCCAAAGTCTCTATATATCCTAGGATTCTCTCTCTCTTTTTATTATAGATCCTTATGTGGTAGAAAATATCTCATGATCATGACTGTTTTTTCCTTTTTCCTTTCTAATATTCTGCCTTGATTTTTTTCTGAGGGTGTATTTTGTCTGTTTAGTCATTATCTTTTCATCTCTGGCCTCCCTTTGTCCCCTCACTCATTTCTCATTCCTTTTTTTCCTGGTTCTTCTCTTATCTGGATGTCTTTTCCCTCCTCCCCACAGGCTCTGAAATCTTCATGTATTGTTTCTCTTTTAAGTTTTTTCCAAGTCCAGAATTAGAGACTCATGGGATGTCAGAGCCTGATCGAAGTTTAGAAAGGTCATCTAACCAACTGCCCTCATTTTGTAGTTGAAAAAAGAGTCTTCTAAGAGTCTGTGACTTGCCCAGAGTCACACCACTTATAAACAGTAGAGATAGGCCCTCAGATTTCAAAATCAACACTCTTTCTTTTATACTCTGCCCTCTGAACAATGGTTAAATCCAGTGAGTCAGAAAAATGCCTACAGTTGACCAGATAGGAAGAAAAAAAAATCACTTATTTTAAAATTATTCAGCACAACATTAATATAACTAATTATATTTGCCTTTCAATTAAGTACATTTACCTAACTTCATTTCAGTACATAATGTGGCAGCAGTTTTTTGATCTCTTGCCTTTAGTCTCTATAATAATCTATTGTTTTTGTATTCACTTCCATTCACTTTTCAACTTGTGTGATTCTGATGTGTATTTTTCTTCTATATTTGAGTTTTCTTTTTGAATTATTTCATAAGGACCTTTAAATATGTTTAAATAAGTATTTTATTATAAGCTTAACTGCAAATGTCAATACTAAGATAAACAGAAAATAAATTAATTGGAAAAGATAAAGTATCATAATATTCCCCTTGTCCCTCTTTTATCTTTTAGCAAAATACATTATGGATTTTTTTTTCCTCATTCACTTTTCTTTATACTCCATTATTCAGATTGTTTTTTTCACCATAACATTTCATGAGATTTTTTTAAACGTATTTTATGTTTCTCATTTATTTGTTATTCATACTTAAAATTATTTGTTTTATTAAAATATTTCATTAAATTAATATGCCATAATTTACCAATTCCTTACTCTTTGGCATATAATAGGTGCTAAATAAATGTTTGTTCATTAACTGAATCAGTTGAATATTGAGTGTCCTTCCAGTGTTTTGCGATTGTACATAATAGTGACTATTATATAATTATATAACATTATAGCTATGCATATGTATGTACGTATGTGTGTAAGCATGTATATCTCTGTACAAACATATATGTACATGTAAGTAGTAGTAGTATATAATTCTATAGCAATCTTTGGACAGGTGACTTTTTGCCCATTTTTGATAATCCTTTTAGGACATTTGCCAAAAGAGAATTATGGGCCAGAAGAGCTAGATTATTTTTGCTAACTTTTACTATATTTTTAATCCCTGATTTTGACCATTCCTTAGTTCTCCATATCATCTTTGTCATTTTTCTTATTCTGCGCAGTCACTTCTTTAAGTACTTCTTACATACAATCTGGCTTTTTTAAAGCCAGAAATGGAAACATTATAATAATAAATATATAGTACTGCAATTAGGTTTAAGAATAAGTTTGCAAGGACAAAATAGGAGGTCAATAAAGATCTGGAGGGGATGAGGGGCTGTCTAGTGAATTGATACCCAGTAAGAATCACCAGAGTGATACAGTCACCACAAATGCTCATGTGAACTTGAATTACATTGAGAGGCACAGGTTCAAGCAAGATGGAACTTCTCATGCCCTGTTCTCTCAAATGCTATCTGGCAACATCTGTAACATCTCGTTTAATTCTGGACATATCAGTTTATAATTGACATTAGTAGTCTGGGGATTAGCAACTGGTGGAGGCCAAGCAAGAGAATGAAAACTCTGGAGATGGATCATAGGAGATAGGAAGAGATCTCAGGGGTCATATAATTCAGTTCACTCATTTTACAATTGAGCAAACGGGCCCAGGGAGTCACACATGCAGTTAGAAGAAGACTTTATGTGAACTTGTTCTTATGACTGCAAATTCAGTATTCCTTTGTGTTGAAATAATGCTTTATTCAAGTATTGGAATGGCTATCAGGAAGAGAACTTAGAGCATTCTGTTTGGCTTTGGAAGAGAGAAGTAGGGCTTGTAGTGCAAGCGATGCAGATGTAAATCAAGGCTTGATGTCAGAAAAAAGTTTCCTTCCAATTACAGCTATCCTCACATACAATGAGAAACTACTAAGTGGTAAGTTACCTCTTATTGGAGGTCTTCAAAGTTGTAGAAAATGAGTAACTTCTTGTTATGGATATTGTGGTGAAGATTTTTTATTAGAGATGGACTTGATCAGACCTCCAAGTCCTTATCAACTCTGATCTTTTTGCTTTCAATTCTACCATGATGGCTCCATGAGTCCACTAAGCATTGAATTGGGTTATTTTAAAGATTTTTGTTGCAAATTTAATGGGCATAAGTTGCTTTAATTTATCAATCTTTTATTAGGAGCTTAAGCATTTTTCCAAGTAGTTTTATAGAGTTTGTGTTTCATCTTGTAAAGCATCTTGCACATTTTTATTCACTGAGAACTGTGAGTTGCCTTTGTATATTTTAAGAGATGAAATCATAAAAACTAGAGTAAAATATTTAAAAGAAAATGACAACATTACATATCAAAATCTTTGAGATATATCCAAAACATTACAAACAGATATATTTATATTTTTGAATGCCTATATTAAGCAATGGAAAGGTGGAAATAAATAACTCATTTTACTTAAAGATTTGCAAAGCTTTTAAAATATATTACCTCATTTGAGCCTTACAGGAATGCTACAGTACAGCAATCTGGCCATTATTATCCTTAGATTGGGAAATTGAGCTTCAGTGAATCTAGATCTTCTTTATGACCAACAGGTCTAAAACTGAAATCATTGTTTTTGCTCCTGAGCTTAGCCTTTGTCTAGATTTCCCTATTTTCATCAAAGATACCTCTAATTTCTCAGGTTCACAGATTTAGTGTGTTGTCTTTGATTCACCATTCTCTCTCAGCCCACGGATCCAATACATTTACTAGTCTTGTTTCTGCTTTCATGGCATCTCTCATTGCTGTCCCGTTCCCTTTACTCGCATGGCCACCACCCTAGTTTAGACTCTCATTACCTTTTTCCTGAACTCATAATAAATTCCTAACTGGTCTCACTGTCTCAAATCTCTTCCCACTCCAATTCTTCCTTTAAATATTACAAAATCCTTCAAGAACAAATTAGACTATGTCACTCACTATGCAATAAACGCTAATGGATTTCCTATTGTTTTTATGATCAAATAAAACCTCTTGTGTTTGAATTATAAAATGTTTTGCAATTTAGGACCAGCTTGCTTCCCTAGCCAACCTGTCCTCCTGCTATCTCTCAAACAATCTATTTTCTGTCACTAGAGCTTATTCAGAAGGAGAGTGACATGGTTGGTCATATCCAGACTGTACAAAAACTCTCTTTGCCCTCTTGATGGTAGATTGAAAAGGGAAGAGACTTGATAGTAGAGACCAATTGGGAGGCCAATGCAGTGACTGAGAGCCTGGATTGCAGAAGTAGTATTTAAATCATCCAGAAAGAGAACTGTGGGGACTGAATGGATCACAACACAGTATTTTCACCTTTTTCGTTGTTATTTGTTTGCTTTTTGTCTTCTTTTTTCTTTTTTTCATCTGATTTTTCTTGTGCAGCATGTTAATTGTGGAAATACGTATAGAAGAATTGCACATGGTTAACCTATATTGGATTACATGCTGTCAAAGGGAGGGAATGGGGGAAAGGAAGAAGAAAAAAAATTGGAGCACCAAGTTTTGCAAAGGTGAATGTTGAAAATTATGCATATATTTTGAAAATGAAAAGTAAAAAAAAAAATAAAGCATTTAGCACAGTTCCTGGCACATAGTAGTTACTATAATGTGTTTTTTTCCCCTTTTTCTCTCCCTCCCTTTATCTGTGCTAGTAATCCCTCATTAGAATGTAAGCTTCTTAACTTTTTTATCTCATCCTTGTCTTTTCTCTCTCCCCTGGCTTGCCACACAGTGCTGACTGTGGGTGCTTAAGCATTATTTGCTGAATAAGTGATTTTCTAAATAAATCCCTACATCTGAGGTTTAATTCACTCTTTCCTCTGATAAGAGAAACCAGACATCAGAAGTAACCAGAAAGTGTTGAAACTGTTGCTGCAGCTGGGCCCAAAGCACAAAATGTCTCTTTCCTAGAAACCCATACCTGGGGAGAGGGAAAGGACCAGCAGAGGAAGGGAATGTTTGTGAAAGTATATTTTTCCTAGTCGAGTTAACCTTAGTATAAAAGCCTGTGCTGTGAGTGGTCTTGATTTTTAATTTAGTCTTGCTGGGCAGAGGAGAAGTTTCTTGTAATGAACTTCAAAAGCCTGCTCTTGCCCTGAAGCCTGTGTATAAGGATGTGGCCACAGTAGGTGGTGGCTTCTCTTAGAGCTGGGGCATCCACTCTTGGGGGCCCTCACTTTCTGCTTGCATGCTTCTAGGCCCAGTTGGAAAAAAAAGATTCTCTGCAAGGCCTGGTGAAAAAAGCATTTTGATTAAAGATTAAAGATATGCATTCTAATCCAGCCTCTTCTAATGGGTTATGATCTACTTTATGTTTCACTACAATGAGATCTAGTAGACGCTTAATAACTGTGTAGTGATTGTCTGTTAAGTGATACATAAGCCATTTAACCTTTCTGGTCCTTAGTTTCCACAAGTACAGAAAGACTGGGTTGGATTAATTGTTCAAGATCTCTTCTGGATGTAAAATTCAGATGGAATATTACAATATAGCCTTTGGGCTCTCTTCTCTTCTCCCATAGCCCCTTTCTGTCTGTTCCAAAATCTGCCTGGACCTTCACTATTTTGGAGATTGATTGACTGTAACATAATGGTCTATTCAAATGGGTGGAGACAAACTCTTTATTCCGCAGGTGTCACCTTAGACCTCAGGAGTCAGATCAACATTCTGCCTTTCATCCCCAAAAGGCTTTCTTCCTTATTTTGTGATTGCCCCCTCTTTCTTTGGGTAAAAATACATCTCCTGCCTATAGATGTGAGAAGTATGTGATTTGTTTGTCTTCTAAATTTTATAGTATAATCTTTACCATTAAGATTAAGAATAAATTATTTTTCTATATGAAACAATCAGCAGGTTGATTTTAGAGAGACCTGGAGAGACTTACATGAACTGATGCTAAGTGAAGTGACTAGAATCAAGAGAACATTGTATACAATAAGATTATGTGATGATCAGTTCTGTTGGAGTGGGTCTTTTCAATAATGAGGTCATTCAGGCGAGTTCCAATGGTTTTGTGATGGCGAGAGTCATCTGCATCCAGAGAGAAGACTGTGGGAACTGAGTTGAGATCATAATATAGTATTTTCACTTTTTTGTTTTTGATTGCTTGCATTTTGTTTTCTTTCTTGATTTTTTTTCTTTTTGATTTGATTTTTCTTGCGCAACATGATAAATGTGGAAACATATATGGAACAATTGCAAATTTTTAACATATATTGGATTACTTGCCAGAGGTGGGAGGAAAGGAAGGGGGAAAAAATAGAACACAAGCTTTTGTGAAAACCATTTATGCATGTGTTTCAAAAATAAAACTGTTTTATAAAAAAAGAAAAAAAATTAAGGTTAAGACCAGTACTAGGTAAATTATTGGAAACACATGAAAATAGCAAACAATCCACACCATGAGTTATTCCCATTTCCTTCCATTTTATTTTTGTTCAGCATTCAAGGCATGTTGGAACCTTTTTGACCCTATTTGGAATTTTCTTGGAAAAGATACTGGAGTGGTTTGCCATGTCCTACTCCAGCTCATTTTTACAGATGAAGAAATTGAGGCAAACAAGATTGAAACACTTACCCAGAGTCACCCAACTACTGATTCCAGGCCCAGCATTCAATCCACCGTGCCACTACATTTCCTTCAAACTTGAGTTATTCAGTAGTTTGGCATTGTACATCCCATTGTATAATTATCAAGTTGGGAAACTTATGTGAATTGGAGATTTTAACATAATAAGCAATTATGCTATTTAGTGCTCAGTGTCTACTACACTTAATAGCATCACTAATTTGAAATTTTCACAGCTTCTTCTCCAAATGTGCTTATCCACATAACCTTCATTTGAAATGAAAATTTGACAAATTCAGTGGCTATCAATTAAATACCTATCAAATGCAATGTTTTATACTGAGCATTGGGAATCAAAATAGATAAAAGCTGACCCTGACTTAACATGGTTCATATATATTCTACCTGTAGGTGGTTAGGAGGATACAATGTGCACAGAAATAAACAAATACAAAGTAATTTCTGGAGGGTGAGAAGACAGTGAGGGTGGGAGGAGGTTTATTAGGAAAGGACTTGTGGCTAGATATTCTAAGAAGGAAGTGAGTAAGAATGGCACACATTTCAGACATGAAAGACCAGCTATATAAATATATCAAAGTGGGAGGTGGAATACCATGTACAGGGAATGTGGAGCAAGAGTTTACTCAAACTCCCAGGAAGTGAAGAGAAATTGAATAAAATTAGACTGCAAGGTGTGTGTGTGTGTGTGTGTGTGTGTGTGTGTGTGTGTGTGAAAGACAGGGAGAGAAAGAAAGAGAGAGAGGAAAGAGAGAGAAAAAGAGGGAAAGAAGAGAGAAAGAGACAGAGAGAGAGAGATAGAAAGAGAGAGAGAGACAGAGACAGAGGCAGAGTCAGACAGAGAGAATCAGGAAGACACTAGCATAGAGAGACAGAGACAGAGAAGGAGGAAAAGTGAAGGGAGATTTCTGATGTTGACTTTTGATTCTCAGTATGCTAGTATCAGATCTGAGAGTTCATCTAACCCCAGCCTCTTCACTGGGAAGTAGTGATGGGGGATGACAAGGGTGTAGAGAAGCTGTCCATAAGGTTTACTGTGCTACAATCCACGAAATGCAAACAAATTAAGATCCCTGAATGCCAAGAAATGCCCTGCTGAAGATCACCAGCTAGCCCTGCAGTTCAGATCTTTGCATCTGAGTCCATAATGTCATTCTGGATACCTTCACTTTGTATTCAGGGATATCCCTGTCTTCATCTTCACATCAGGAACAGTGTTGGTGAACAATAGACAAGGATGTTGGCAGAAATTATTTTCAGATAGAGAATGAATGGTGCTATCTTTTCCAACAAGATTTGTTCACAAATAGTTTCTTTATATTTGTAATTTAAGAATTAATCTGTGTTTGTTTCCTTCTGATATTTCACCTGCCTCTGTGATAGGTCATGTGACACTGAGGCTCTTGGACTTTTCTAAATTCTTCGATCACTAGAAAAGATTAATGGTACTTAAAATCCATCATGCTTTTCATGGAGAAAGTTTGTCTGCTTCCAACTCATCATAGCATTGATTAGTGGGTGGCTCTTTAAGATGAGAAAATAATATGGCCTTGTAACCAAATATTATATTGGGAAGGATTAATAAAAAAGCCAGAATGGTAGATTTTTTTTCTTCAGAGTTTTCTCATCTCACCCAGGCTAGAAGTACAGCAACTACTCACTGGCTGACCCTGCCACTAACCAGTCATCAAAGCAGGGGAGCTTTGCCCTGTTTCATTCCTGACCTGTGCTTGCTCACTCATGCTTATGCAGTCTCACTTACTGTCCCTTCCTGGGGGTTCACCATATTGGTACTGGACTTAGTGAATGAACACTCTTGATTGGCTCGAGCCCATTGCAGGTCAGACTGTCCAAGCACAGATGATCTACCAGCCTCAATATTCCTACCAGCCAGGACTAGAGGCTAATGCCTCCATTTTAACAATCTTCCTCATCAATCTAATATCAATCTGTCACTGATCCACCTCTCTCACTATTTATCATCTACCTTTAGAGAAAATCACTTTGATTGCTTTCAAATAAATCTAATAAATAGAACTACACTAACCAAGCATTGTCTACTCAAGATCCTGCTTCCAAGACATGTTCCGTTCACTTACTCTTCTACACTCCCTTAGCTCTGGGGGTTTTCTGTACTCAGACCATGGCTCTCTATTCTGGCCTGATATTCTTTCCATCAGCAAGCTTGTGACTTTCTCTTTCCCTTCTCCTCCTTATGTCTCACTTTCCTCTTTCTTTTCTTCATCTTTTTCTTTCTCCTCCTTCTCCTCCTCTTTCTTTCCCTCTCCTCTTCCTCCTCCTTCTTATTTATTTAATAAAATAACAGAGAGATGTTAGAAAATTTCTCCAGACTGAATATAGCAGAGTAAACGAATTTAATATTATAAAAGCAGCTATCAAACAGAGCCATTCAATATTGTTTTATTTATTTATTTAATGAGGCAAGCTAGATTAAGTGACTTGCCCTGCATCACACAGCTAGTAAGTGTCATGTATCTGTAGCTGATTTTGAACTCAGGCTCTCCTGACTTCAGAGTCTGCTGTTCTATCCATTGTTCATCCCCTATTCATCCTAGTCATCCCCTAGGCATTGGCTTAAAAACAAAAGAAGTAGTACAATGGTATTGTCTAGACAAGAGAGAATCAGAAATAACATAATTCTATAAACCATTATTTTATAAAACAAGAAAAAAATTACCTGGGAAAATTTTGATAAGATATTTGATAAATAAACCTAGGGAAACAAAAGTAGAAATCAGGTTTAAACCAGTGTTTTATATCATTTTATGATATAGTCTAAATTGACACATGATCTCAGTGGTAAAAACTATACTATAAAAATTAGAAAACAAAGAAATCACATACTTTTCATATTTCTAGGCAGGAGAGGTATTCTTAATCAAAGAAAGAGGGGGACAATCACAAAATATATAATAGATAACTGATTACATGAAAGGTTTCTGCATAAAGAAAATTAATGCATTAACTATAGAAGCAGCTGAATGGGAGAAAAAACTAGCAAATTTCTCAGTAAAGTTTGATATCTAAGATGTAGAAACAATTAAAATATACCAAGTACATTAAATATATATATACACATACATTAATATGTATGTATACTGGTACATTGTTTTAGGAGCTATGAATAAGCAATTTGAAATTATGAAAGTAAAATTATTAAAATGCCCATGTCGTTTGACCTATAGATTCTGCTATTAGGCTTACGTTTCAAGACAAATTAATAAAAAGACAGTTTTCATATACGCGAAACTATAGCACTCTGTGTTGTAGCAAGCAATATATGAACCTATCAATTAAAGAATATCTAAGTGTGGTACATAAATGTAATAAAATACTAGTGTATTATAAGAAATGACAAATATGAAAAATATAAAGAAACATGAAAGATATACAGGATTTGATTAAAAAAGGAAGCAGATCTAAGAAAACGATACTCACAATGCTAAAAATGTAAATGGGAAGGACAACCTCACAATAATCAAAAGTAAATATTGCATAATATAGATAAATGTAGCTTAAGAGAAGTGAGAAAACACCATCTCATTTGTAAAAGTGTATAGTCAATGGATATGAAATGTTTCACACATTTTCCAAAAGATCAGTTTTAACTTATTTTTTCTCTTTTCTTTTTTCTTTACAAAACATTTTAGTTATTTGGAATGACTTTTTAAGAGGGTAAGGAAGGGGATACTGGGAAAAATTAATCGCATTCATGCTCAATAATCAATAGTTTTCAATATTCCTACCAGCCAGAACTAGAGGCCAATGCCTCTAGTCTTCAATAATCAATTTTAAATCTATATTTTAGTATCATTCAATATTTGTTTAGTATTACACTTATCCAGCTTACAGCCCCAGATTATGAAATAATGTGGGACACTCTTTTTTAGCTGGCTCCGCTTCTTCCTCTGTCTACATTGGTATGTTTGTGTTCTTATGTGGATATCTCTCAAAGTCCAATTCAAGACTTATTTTTTCTCCTTGTCTTCCACGGCTACCACAGACCTTATTAACTTTTCTGCATAGCTCCAGGCACACAATAGACACTTGATAGATTTTTTTTCCCATCTATTTGCTGAGATTCTATATATTTGTGATTTTTGTCAAGAATTTAGCAGTTAAGTCTATTATCATCTTTGCTTTGATATTTGAATGCTTTTGCTGCACTGGAAATGTGCCTTCCTCCTAGGTACACATTCACTCTATACACTTTTTATGTAATATTGTATTATTAGAGCCAACATGGTAGAATGGAAGATTTGGATTTGGAGTCAGGAGACTTGGATTGGGCTGTAGAGGTTACCACTTGTTGCCTTTCAGATCTTGACAAGCCACTTCTACTCTGGGGCTCAGTGCCTTCATCTCTGATTAGACTAGGTGGCCTCTGAGATCTCTTCAATCTAAATCCATGATCCTATACAAATCTATATAAAATATAGAGCATTTTAAAAAATTAGGACTATGAAATAAATTAGAAAGGCAAAATAAAGAAATGAAGAGTATCAATCAACAGCATTCTAATCATTACTGTAGTTGCACTTATTTTGCATGGAGGAAGAGAATAAATGCTTGTTAATTGAAAAATAAGAGAATTTAAACATATAATTAAAAGCATATAGCCTTTCATAAATGTCATGTATTTTAATATACATATATAGAACTAGAGGTAGAGCTAAATTTTAATCTTCATATGTATATATACATACATACATATATACATACATATGTCTATATTCATAGATATACATACACACATGTACCTGCACATATGTGTGCACACACATATTTGAATGAATGAACCAATGAGGAAAATTACTTTCCCAAAGGATAGGTTTGCACAGTGGTTAATGACTCCTCCCACTTTTCTTCTGTATGATATTATCTTCTGCCATCTGCTGGCAGCTCTGGGACTGTAACCAGTGCCTCATTTTTAAACTTAAAACCAGAAGATTTTAGATCAGGTTTTCATTACAATCAATATGTATATTCAATATACATTATATATCTATGAAGCAGAGCTATGGATCAATGGCAATTAGTGTGTAGCAGGTTCCTTTAACATTTTTTAAAATTAATACAGTGAGCACGTTAATGAAAAGGAATTGATTCTAACCACATTGCCTGTTATTTAGTGTCTCTCAAATGCCCTTTTCAAACTGTTTTTTTTTTCAGTTAATAATTTTGAAATTAGTAAGTCAGTACAGACTTAATCTATTGACTTATGTTTTATTTGTAAGGGTAGCATTAAGGTGCTGATCTCTTCTTTCCTCAGAGGGTATTTTTTTACTATCATCTTGAGTTTTTCTGGAATTATTGTATTCTTATATTAAAGAGATTCTATATCTTTTTCTTTTGAGCCAATGACCAGGAGACACTGGCTCAAATAACTCCAACTCTTTGGGCCTATTAAATGAGGAGATTGGAATAGGTGGTTCTGAAACTATGGTTTCATAGTGATAAAGTTTGAAAACACCTTTACAAGGTTGTGTTATCATTTTTGGAGAACAATTTGGGTTTCCTATTTTTAATAGAGACTCTGTTCTTGAAGATGTCTAACCATCTCTCTGTTCTTGATGATTTAGACAAGAGACACTGAAAGTCCATTGCCATTTAAAAAGACAATTGATTGACTATTGGACAATCTGCATAAAATGTGAAAATTATGCTTCATCATTGATACTGAAATCTTTTAATTCATTTGTCCATGCCATTCTTTTGGTCCCTTCCTCACCTTCTAGGATGCAAAGTTAAACAAGAGTTGGTGAGATTCATTATTAAATATTGCCTCATTTAATGTTTGAGAAGCCAAATTATTCTATCAAAATGGTAACTCTATGACACAATTTTTACATTTTCAGGACAATAGGATCTGTTCAAAGTGCTGAGCAAGAAAAATGTACTTAATAAGTAATTTACTGGTTTGGTGTATAATTGAAAAGTAGCCCAGTATCTCATTCATTTATAATAACCTCTAAAACCTTGAGTATAGCTCTTGTACATATTCCATGTTTAACATGTGCATCCTTGGTCAAATGGAAGGAAGTCTGTTTATATTAGTAATTGGTAACCAAGCTAGTCAAATTGGAGCTCTATGCTCCTTGTCCCCCTTATCTACCTTAACATTTATAATGGCCTTCTTGGCATATTTAACCAATCCAGAAGAATTTTTCTTTTTTAACTGATAGAGAGATTTAGGAAGAGATGGGGGGAGCAACAAAAACATTACTAACTTTGGAGTTATAAAACCATAGTTCTAATCCCATCTTTATCTTTTACTACCTGTGTGACTTTGGCAAAGTCACTTGACTCCTCTGGGTCTTGGTTTCCACAACTGTGAAAAAAAGAGGGTTAGATTAAATGGCCTCTGAGATCTCTTTCCATTCTGTTATATGATTTTATGAACTTTCCAATTTACTTAATTATTATGGGAACTGTTCTTAATGAGTTTTCCTTGTTTCTCCTTCTTAATTCCATAGGGCATTCAGTTGATCTCCAGAAGATGGCTGAACCTACAGGAATACCAGAGTAAAAAGTTGATGTCTGACAATGGAGTGAAAGTACAAAGATTCTTCGTGGCTGACACAGCCAATGATGCTCTGGAGGCTGCTAAGAGACTAAGTAAGTTGAATGACCAGTGATGGTCATTTAACAATGGGCTTTCACGTTAATTAATTTACCCAGATAGAAAGTTTATTGTTTAATTGTGGGGTCTTTTATTTGAGATGTTTATATCAACATACTATGAGGAACTAAGGAGACTGAATGTAAGTTAACACATGCTATGTTCACTTATTTTTTTTTATCTCTCCTATGGGCTTTCGATTTTGCTCTGATTTGTCTTTCCCAACATGATTCATAAAGCAATGTGTGTTAAAAATAAACAAACTAATTAAGTAATTAAAACACATACTAGGAGGAGGGCTAGGATTCTAGTTTAATATCTCGTCCAAAAGATTATAGTTTTTCATGTAAAGGAAACTATGGTTAATCATTTATAATTAAATTAATTTCATTAATTATTTACTTATAAGTAAGGCACTCATCTAGTTTCAGGGAATACAACTATTATATTCTGTCATTTTGGTCATTGTCTGACTTTATGAGTTTTGGATTTTCTTAGCAAAAGTACTGGATTTGTTTGCCATTTACTTCTCCAGCTTATTGTACAGATGAGAAACTGAGGCAAATAGGGTTAAGTGACTTGTCCAAGATCATATGTTTAGTAATTGTCTGAAGCTGGATTTGAACTCACAAAAATAAGTCTTCTTGTCCAGTGTTCTATGTATCATGCCAACTAGCTACTCTGGTATACAATGAAAAACATGAAAAAATCAGATCCTTTAGAAGATCTCAGGGAGCTTATATTATATTAAAGGCAAATAACATATACATAGATAATTATATACAAAATGTACAGAAAGTAAGTATAGAGTAATTATGATGGAGCCCATGAACTGATTTTATGTAAGTTGTGACATTATATCTGAGTCTTGAATAAAGCTAGAAATGTGCCTGTTATGGATGGGGTCCAGTTTATGCAAAAGCACAGAAATTATAGGGGATAGAATGCCATACATGAGGGAAAAAGAGTTCACAGGGGAACATGAAGTACATGAGGAAACTAATATAAAGTATGCCTGGGAAAGGTTTAGAATTACATTATAAAGGTCCTTTAGCAACAAATAAGGTTTTCTGTCTGTCTGTTGCTTTGAAGTAGTATAGTACAGGGGAGGATCTGGATTCAAATCATACCTCTCATGATTTTAACTTGTGTGACTTTGTTTCCTTAGTGTTATTTTCCTCATCTGTGAAATGATGGGTCTGACAAAATCCGTTCTAAATTTGATTATATTTAGACAGTCCTTCAGTGTCTTTTCAAACATATTCATAGAATCTTTGCAATAGACTGCAATATATTAATAGAATACATAAATTACTTGTTGGTGTGATTATAGGGAGTAACTCCTCAGCATAAAGAGAGTTTGATTACATTTTGGAACAAAATGACAGAAGTTAAGATTGCTTTTATACTGAATGTTTATTATTTATACTGAATGTATGGTGCTGAAGGCTTCTCATCCTATGGCTTTGTGGGATCTTTGGCTACTTAACTAATTCAGATCACACACAAGGCTGCATTAAATATAGTCAAATCCTTCCTTTCTCAGAGTATTCCCATCTTCCACCCTTTCCTTATTTCTGGAAGTCTCTTCTAATTTTCTCTAAAGCTATATTTTGAACTTATGTCAGGATATCTATCTCAGCAGCAATTATTATTCTAAATTCTACCTCAGTCCCATTTATGCCAAACCCCTTAGTGACTCCCCAAAACACTGCTGACCTAACTGATAACTCCTAAGCATCTCCTACCCAGCTTCCTAACCACCTTCCTTCCATGACTGCAAGGAAGGGAGGGAAAAAGTCATCCCTTCATCTTGTTTCAGATCCCCAGATCATTAATAGTATCTACATTTTCCCAAATTAGGCAGAATTGCAGAAATGCTTAGTTATTTCCTTGATCTATGAAACAAAGGCCATCAGAGGAACAAAATGTTAAATTTTCCTTATGTATATGTACAAGGTAGCAGAAGGCTTCAGGTAGTCTAGAACCCTGTGTCAATTACAATATACTTACAATCAAAAGGATAAAGACTAGAATCAAGCTTGCCATACATCTTAGCTGTGTGACTTCAGCCAGGTCACTTAAACTCTTTCTAAGGATCACTTTCGTCATCTATAAACTACAGGCTCAGGGTGCCTCACAGATATTGCATTTTTCACAATTTGAAGGTTTGTGGAAATCTTATATTGAGCAAGTCCATTGGTGCTATTTTTCCCAAGAGCATTTGCTCACATCATGTCTCTGTGTCACATTTTGATAATTTTCACATAATTCAAACATTACCCTTATTATTACACATGTTATGGTGGTCTGTGATCAATGAACTTTGAGATTACTATTGTAATTGTTTGGGGGTGTCACAAACTGACCCATATAAGATAGTGGACTCAATTGAAAATGTTGCAAACCATTCCCACATTTCTGTCCCTCTTCTTGGGTCTCCTATTCCCTGAGATACAACAACATTGAAATCAGGCCAATTAATAACTCTATAATGACGTCTAAGTGTTCAAGTGAAAGGAATAGCCAAGCACTGCAGCCACCTTCATTGCTGTCTTGTTTTAAGAAACTGGGTTTAAGAAACCCCAACCTTCAGTAACTACCATCCCATAGGTCCACAATCATCAATATCAAGGCAAGACCCTCCACCAACAAAAATTAGAATTCACTGAAGGCTCAGATGATGAGTAGTATTTTTTTTAGCAAAAAAATATTTTTAAATTAATGTATGTACTTGACAGTTTAGTGTAAATATAATTTTTATATGCACTGAGAAACTGAAAACAAATTCATGTGACTCACTTTATTATACTATTCATTTTATTGTGGTGGTCTAGAACCTAACTTATAATATCTCTGAGGCATGCCTATAAGGATATTAACAACTACAAGCAACTTATCACAATGCCTGGTACATGACAGACATTAAGAAATGCTTCTTGATTGATTATTATAAGTAAATTACTATGCAAGCTTGAAAGAGACATATGTGTGTATCTATGTATATATATATATATGTGTGTGTGTGTGTGTGTGTGTGTGTATGCACAAATATATGTAGATATAGATATAGATGTGTAAAATCAGTTCCCATCATCATCATTGGTCTTTGATTTGCCTTATCCTAAGTCAATTTTCTCATCTTCTTAAGTGAATGAAATGAAAAAGCATTTATTGAGCTACTATTATGTGGCAGGGTAAAGAAGGAAATGGTAAAAAACTTCAGTATTTTTGCCAGGAAAACCCCATGAAAAATATTGGCTTGTTTTATCTACCAAGGTACCAAGAAGAGCTAGCTAAGAATGAAGGAGGACAATAATGCGCATGTTCCAGGAATCTTACTAAGGTCTGTGAATACAATATTAAAGTGAGATACTCCTTGTCCACAAAGAGCTTGCATTCTAGTAGAGTAGAAGCCACGGAAACCTATTTTGTTCTAAGGAGCCAAGAAAGATAAACAGAAACTCTCTTATTTAGAAACAAAATATTGTTTGATTACTGATCTCAAAGCAAGAGGTAGAAAGGTTGAGTATAGCTGCAGAGGTAAATAGATCATCATAACTAATTAATCAGTCATTCCACAATTATAATAAAGTGCCAGAACTAACCAGTACTTCTCTGTTTCATTTGATAAGTCTGTATGACATCTCTTCACCTGATCTTGCCCCCTTTCTTTCTGACCTTAACATTCTACATCATTTATGCATGTGTTAAAATTGTGAGGAATTACCTTTAATTTTTTTCCCTAGAAGTCAGAGGAAAGGGAAGGGACATATATATCTATGGCTTTTGGTTCCCTGACCGTACAGTCAGAAATAATCCCTCTCACCAGGAATTCTCCCAGAACTTTAACCTCTGTTTCACTTTTTTTTTTTTTTTGCACATGCATCTACATACACACATATACACACACACCTTTATACTGGAATATCTTTGCTCATATTTCGCTGCTAATAAGTATATTAGATGGAATTTGAACCCAATTTCAAGTCCTTGAATATAGTCTTGTTAGCCTGGACATTGAGGATATCAAGGAAAAGGTCTCTAATCAAAGAAAAGTATTTAGCTAAATCAATACTTTAATAATGAAAGATTGCCTATGTCTAAAACCTTCTGGCTGAGATTACAGAGATATCTCCCACTTCAAGAAGTTGAGGCATCTTTTATGTAAATTATTTTTTTATTGCCAACACTTCCAAGAGAAGTTTCAAGAAAGCATTCCTCCTCGTTTTCATCAAGTTACATGTACTGTTACATGATGCCAGATGCCCAATGGTTTGATTTTGTAAAATATTCTAAGCAAAATATCAGTCATATGATCCTGGTGAAGATTTACTTGAAAATGGGTTGTGAAGGTACCTTTAAAA
Organism: Sarcophilus harrisii; assembly: GCF_902635505.1. Taxonomy (NCBI): domain Eukaryota; kingdom Metazoa; phylum Chordata; class Mammalia; order Dasyuromorphia; family Dasyuridae; genus Sarcophilus; species Sarcophilus harrisii. The sequence continues at coordinate 29,589,245 of NC_045426.1, read as the reverse complement.
AGGCACAAGTTGTTTTAAAACACAGATGTTTTCTTATAGATCTCATCTCCTCACCCATTACTTCCTGATTTCTTTAACTTGATGATGCTCTTGGGAGAGTCTTCATACCATCAGCATTTTTATGATAAGAAATGCATGCTAATAAAATAAGGGGAAGATGCAGAAGGTTCCAAGGCTGCCATTGTCTAATCTGAGTAATCTGTTGACATTGTCTTGATAGTTCATTTTATTGCCTCTTGAATAGCAAAGGAAGATTTGTGGGGCCATTATGGTTTAAAGGGAGAGGTTGATTGAAATTGGTAATGGAAACAACCTTTGGATTTTAACAAAATTTGTAATGACCAAGTACTTAGATGAGACTCATTTTCTTGTAGAGGATGGATTTTTAGCAATTCACTGACTCGACTTAAAAAGTAAGGACAGTCTGCACAACTTTGGCAGCAATTAACTGCTTCTTTGACTGATTGGATCCTTAGGAAGGGTTGCTTAGTTTACCTGCCATTGAGTATAGGACTTCCTGATTATCAGAGTGAACGAAAGGGGATTTAAGAGGGAAGTGCAGGGGTTTCTTTTTAATTTTTAAGTTAGGGTCCAAGCTGTAGGGGTGACTAACTGCTTTTCTCTCTTTTCCTTCTTCCTCCCCCATTTCCTCTTGCCATGGCCCTGCTGCTGTGATACTTTTTTCCTGGTACTGCCTGCCTTCCACTCCCTTGGGAGATCCCCTGGGAATTGACTTCCCCCCTCAACAGGAATGTTTTCTGTACTACTGTCAAACCTTCAGCACCCATGCTTGGGGGCTGTCTCTGGGGCCTCCCCCTAAACTTTCCCCTCTGTTGCTCCTATGCATTAAAATCTCAGATTCCACTTTCCTTGACTAAATTTTCTATAAGACTAGTTTCTCTTAACTAGAGCTTTGTTTATTGGGTAGTCAGTTTCTCCTTAAAGATTAAGATAAAGTCAATAGATTCATAAATGAAACAGCATCAAAAAAAAAAAAACAAGTTATTACCATTGTTGAAAATTATATAGTAATTTAAATTTTGTATAAATATTACAAATTTTCTTTTCATTTTATCCTCACAATGACCCTAGGAGATAGACTATATTATTATTTCTATTTTATAGATGAGGAAACTGAGGCACAATCATGTAATAGTTGTGTTTAAAGGAGGATTCAAACTCTGGTCTTCCTGACTCTAAGTCCAGGATTCTATTTCTTCATTTGCATCATCACAGATTTATTGAGTTCCCATTACATCCAGAGTGCAAGATTATTATATCAGTGATCATTATATCAGTGATCACAGGGACTAACAATACCATTTCATTGACATTGGGGACTCCCATTACTAATGAAGATCAGTGCTTTCTCTGAAACTAAAGATGCCAAGAACATAGAGAGGTGGAGTTATTTGCCCAAAGTCACACAGCTAGGATAATTCAGAGGAGGAGCTTGAACTTAGGTCTTTTCAACCCAGATGCCAGATTTCCATTCTCTATGCCGTGTTGTTTCTCATGAATAGTCAGTCGTTAGAGCAAAAAGAATGAAAGAAATCTAGTTTTTAGCTAAATATATGAGGCTACTGAGAAATATCTCTTGCATATAAAAATGGGCCAAATTTAACAAGATTTTATTTTTCTTTTTGACTTGGAACTGTGACAACTGATTTTGCCATTCCCTTTGACAAGAAAATCTTGGGGTGTGATTAAAGGAAACGATCATGTTTTAAATAGTTATATTTTGTTGTTGTTGTTTTTCACTAGGAAAGAAACTAAAATAGGAAAGCAGAAATTAATTCTCTCTGTGCTAATGACACAGCATCGTCCAATGGAGATAAGCAGCTTTTAGTGAATTTGACTTGCTTATGAAGGATTTGAGCTCCAGCATGTTTCTAGATTTCAATATACCTTACTATTTCATTTTATATAATCACATTCTAAAGCCAGATGAATTACTACTCCATTAAGGAATTGTATATTAAGTAAAAAGGCAATAGATGCACATTAAAATGATTGACACACTCCATTAATTAGCTAGGTAATTAACTGTGCATCTAATTGTTTTATTTGTCAAGGCTTTGTCATGGTTAGGTTTATATGGTTAGATATCTTGCGTCAGCATCCCGAGTTCTCGTATGGAGAGTGGTCATTGTTACCAAGGAGTGTCTGGCAAAGTCTAGACTGAACTCTGGGCCCTCAATGGTCAGAATTTTTCATTCCAGAACAAAAATAATATAATATTTTATGTCAAAGCTCAGCCTTTTACAAAAGTTCTAAATTACATCAATATGGTCTAAGAAGGGAGCCAGATGCACCTGTTATAATTAAAAGAAGAACACCATTGGACCGGTATCCATAACTAGGAACAAACAGAAAACTGAATATGGATTCCATTTAATCATTTCTTGACCCAAATAAGACTTTCAATGACTTGTCTATAGCTAGCAGTCAATAGGAATATTGACTAAACCTAATTCTCTGTGTGAAATATTCATCGAATTTTGAGTATGAAGTACAAACATTTGTGTTGTACAAACACACTCTCATTTGTTCAAGGGCATTTTTGTTTCTAACATGCATCTCAATTAAAACAGGTGAATGAGTAGCCTTAACAACAGATGTGTAATTAGGAACCTAATGAGTGATTTGTTAATTATTCTTTCCTGCTGTGGCTCTTCAAAGATTTTTCTCTTTCCCCACCTCCACCAATTTCCTCCCATTCTGTAGGGTAATTTATTTCAGTCTTTTTTTTTTTGTCACTCACCATGTCATTGTTTTAATCCATATAATTTGCTTTGGGGGATTGATCTGCAGCCCCACCTTGTAGATGTCATTTTCTTGATGGGATCTCAGTAAGAGCAAGGCTCCCTGGGATGAGATGTGTTATGGATCTAGGGAGGAGACTGAGTAAACAGGCAACCAATCCTTATCCACAACCCAGATAATGAATATCTCTCTGGACTCCTTAAGAAGTGAAAACCAATAAACTTGGTGATTTTTATAATGGCAGTCAATATTTTCATTCTTCCCTTCACTTTTTAGTAATCACAAATTTTTAAACATAAGAAAAGAAGAACAGAATATTAAAACTTTAGTGACATCATTTTCTTTTAATCTAGCAAGGTCAATTATGGGAGTGTGAATGCTTACTTGCATGTTCTCTCTGGTTCTGGGGTGCCTAATATGGAGTCTAGGAACTTGTTTCAAAAATATTTTGAGAACTTTATTTCAGTATAATTTGATGAGCTTTTATTAACCACTTATTATATATAACATGTTATGTATACTATATCACATAAGAATTTAATGTATGATTTCATCCATGGCAAAAGTCAAGCAGAATAAATGAACAGAGAGTTCTGAGTCACCAATCACTTTTAGTTAGGAGGATCAAGGAAATGGCAAAGAGAAAGCTGTCATTGGATGGAAAATCCACCAATCCGCAGGCATACAAGAAATGCCTACTCTATACTGGGCATTCTACTAGTTGCTGGGGAACTAATGATAAAAATGGGTGACATGGAGGGAGGTTTTTCTTGGTATGGATGGGCATGGTGTATGCTTTATACAGATTCAGGGAAAGTATGATGGGACTGGAGAACAACTCATTGTTGAAATGCATTAGAATATACTATATGAAAGGGAATAATATTTGATTTGGAAACTTTTTCCCCACACAAACATCTACTTTGATGGGTAAGTGCCACTTGGCACTCACTCTGTCTTTCCAGCATCCAGTTCTCTTCACTTTGCTCTCCAGACATTTCTTCCCAGTTATTTTGACACTGAGTGAGCACTTCTGTAGCTCACTGCTCTCCTGCTTCTTTCCCAATTCTGTAACTATCATCAAATCATTACTGATTTACTGATACCATTTCAGCAAATGGTATCATTTGCTACCATTGATACTGGAAAGAATCTATGAATCTACTTCCCTCTGGCTTTATTAGTGCTTACTATGTGCTGTGGTCCTCAAAGTCATAAGAGGAGTTAATATCAACTTGTGCCGAGATACAAACAAATCATCATTGCCTGAGGATGATGAGAAATATGGGAAGTTCTTTAGAAATTCCATCACTAGCTCTGGAGACACAGGCTCTGAGTTCAAATCTTCTCTCCAAATTTTACTACCTGTATGAGCTTTGGGAAGTTACTTAAACTTTGTGTGACTCAGTTTCCTCATCTTTAAAATGCAAGGTTTAGCCTGGATTACCCCTAAGGGTTTTTTCATCCCTGGATCTGTGCTCTGATTAAAGTAGGTTTCTGTCTTAGAACTTCTGTACTTCTCAGCATCCAGAGCATTTTACCCAGAGGTTTAGTTGTTCCCTTTTCCCATTTGGGAAATACATAGTCCTCTGATAATATTTGAAATCTTAATTATTTCTAGAGCTAATATGTTAACTAATGAGCTCTCATTCATTTATAATTATTACTGAACAAAGTCAATTTTCATTTTTCTTCTTGTGGGTAATTATTTTTTCCTGCCACTGGCGCATTCCAATAGCTGCCCAGTCAGTTTGTGCTTCAGGAATACAAACTAATTTTGTTATCAGCTTAAGCAAATTAAAAAGAGAAAGTTGGGGATAGAGTGTAAACCTCTCCATGCAAGGGATATCATACTCAGCAGACTCAACAGACCTGGATTCTAGTCACATCTTTTGGCTAACGATGATATAAGCCTCAATTGGAAGGACGAAGCAGCTGGGATGTGACTCACAGAAATAGGAGTGTTGGCTGTTCCTGGTGTTTAGTTATTAGAAGGTGAGTGACTTCCTGTTTGGGTCAGGAACAGTGACAAGCTAACATCAAAGCCAAGCACACAATCTGCTTTTGTCTAAGGGATATGTTTCCTCATGAGATTTTGAGGAGAATAAGTTGAGAGTTACATTAATCAATCAACAACATTTATGAAGCACCTACTAGATACAAGGAACCAATCCTAATTTAAAGTATTCAGCATATTAATTTTGGAGAGAATCAGAGTCCAATCTATGGACCAGCATTTTTTCTTAGTAGCATTTTATTTTTCCAAACATATGTAAAGATAGTTTTCAACATTCATTTTGTGTTGCAATTTTTTCTTCCCCACCTTATCACCCCCTTCTCCAAGACAGCAAACAATCTGCTATAGGTTAATATCAGCATTTGTTAATTGCCTACTATTTGTCAGATGAAGCCAGGCTGGTATACAAATACAGAAAGGAACTGATTTCCTTTCTCAAGAAGCTTCAGAATCTCCCTTAATTGCCCAATTGTGCTTGAACACCTCCAGTGAGAGGGAAGTCAGGGTTTCCTGAGAGGGAATCCAGTGTTTCCTTAGGCAGCCCAGTCCACTGGAGAGTTTTGATTGATGGGAAGGTTTTTTTGATGTCAAGCCTAAAGTTCCACTTTACCAACTCTTGGTTATGCTTTTGCTGCTAGTTTTGTAGGAGGCAAAAAAAGTCTAATCTCTTTTTCATGTAATAAACCCCTCAAATACCATGAAAGCAATCATAAGATCATCACTAAGGTTTTCTTGCTCCACATAAGACAATGATTGAATAACCACTAAATATTAAGGTAATGCTGGTCACTAAACCTATCCTGGCCTGCTTTCTCATATGGAAATTAAGAATAGTTATTTCTATCCCACTTTTCTCTCAGTGTTGGTGTAAAGCTCCAGTGAGGTTAGGCAGATAAGTGGTATAGTGGATAGAATACTGGATTAGAAACCTGAGTTTGAATCCTGCCTTAGAATCATATTAGTTCTGTCATGTTGGAAAAGTCATTTAACCTCCCTTCTCAGTCTCAGTTTCTTCCTCTATAAGATGGTAATGGGTACCAGTGTCAGATTTTATATTCTTAGATTCAAAGATCTCTACAGATAATGACTATAGCCATGAAATTTAAAAAAATGCTCATGCCTTAGAAAAAAAGGTTTGGCAAATCTGGACAGCATACTAAAAGGCAGAAACATCACCTTGACAACTAAGATCCAGCTCTATATAATCAAAGCTTTGGGTTTTTTGAGTAACAGTGTATGGTTGTGAGAATGGGAATATAAGTAAAACTGAGGGCTGCAGAATCAGGGCTTTCAGTTTGTGATACTGGAGAAGACTATTGAGAGTCTCTTGGACTGGAAGGAGCTCGATTCAGTCAATACTTAAAGAAATTGCTCCAGCCATTCATCAGAAAGTCAAACAATGAAGCTAAAGCTTAAATACTTTGGCCTTATAAACGGGAGTTATAACTCATTGCAAAAGACCATCAGTTGGGAAAGCTTGAAGGCAAAAGGCAAAGGAGATTTTAGATGGCTAGATGGTATCATGGAAACAATAAACATGAACCTGGATAGAGTTTAAGAGATGATGGGGGATAGAAAGGCCTAAGGAGCTATAGTTTATGAGATTATAAGGAGTCAGGAGTCAAACATGCCTGAACAACCACAACGATCGTGCCCATCTCATAGCATTGTGGAGACATAGTAAGATGAGAATGTAAGCACTATGAAAATCTTAAAGCTTAAATGATTGCTATTTAATACAAGTAATATCTAATAGATATTACTTGTATTAAGTAGCAAGCAAATAATCGTTATTTAATAATATTAAGAACTGGTTATTAATTGGTAAAATTAATGCTTAATATTAATATATGTATATGAAAGCATTTTGAAAGTTCTATGTAAATATGTATTGTTATTACTTGAATACTTCATTCAATGCCTTATATCTACTGTTCATTCAATAAATATTAAATGCTCTCCAAAGGCAAATATCAAAATGCTTTTAGAGCAATTTTTTGGTTATATACATTATTATATTCCTTGAAAGGCATAGATATTTGGAAGTTGGCTATATATACTGATGACATATAGCAGGGTTGAAATTAGGGGATCTGGCTTGAAAGTCTACTTGTAAGCCTTATTGCTTGCATGGTTTTGGCAAACTGACTTCACCCATCTGAGTCTTAGTTTGGTCTTTTGTAAAATGAAGAGTTTGTCCTAGGTGATCTACAAATCCTTTCCAGGATTAAATCTGTGATTCTTTGACTCTGGGTATGCATTTATGCCTAATTGATGGAGCAAGAGTCCCTTTAGGATTTGAAATTAAAAATTTTTTGGTGGCTTAGTTTAATTTATCACCAAACAAAGGATGTGTTTTTTCTTAAACTTTCCTGAATTTCCACTAGAATCCAGATTGACAGAAAGATGTTTTGACATTGTTCAAGGAAATATTTTTAGGAAAATGAAGTCAGGGACATTGAAGAGAGTTAAAGAGTAAGAATTCTTTGGAGTACATTGTTAACTCACCAGAGAATTTTTTTCCCAGACTCAAACTTGTGTGGTGTGCAACAGGGATGGCCCTAGGCAAAATTCTTTAGTAGGAGCAGTTCCTATTATATATGCTCTTTCCTACCTTTCCACTCTTTCTTTTCTTCCTTCAGTTTCCTGATTGCCTCAGGCCTTCAGCCAGCCCTCTCTGGTCTGGTACCTTTCTGCCTTACCTATTTCACTTGAAACAACATCATTTTTTGGTTTAAAAAAAAACTTAGTTATTTTTTTTTCTGAACTCTATCTCATGTTTTTTAAAATCTGGGGCCATTTCCAATCATCCTGATCTATATTTTGCCACTGGACCTCGAAGAGAGAGTGAGGCTGGTGATTTTGTACAGCCCTCCATTGCTTAAATCCAATTCACTTGCAAGGGATGTTGTTACCTTCATGGTGTCATGGTCTTTTTTGAGAATGAAGGACAAATAACACCACAGCATTCTCATATCTTAGGTGCTATACAACAAGCTAATCTCATCGACTTGTACATAACAGGCACACAGTAAATATTTAAGGAGTAATTGAAACTAATATATAACCTCTCAAGGAATAGCTCCACATTCTAGCTATGACTTTGTGGTGATAACTTTTCTTATCTAAGCCTTTAGTTGACTCAAGTTATTGGATTGTCAACAGTAAAAAGAAGGAAAGTAGAATGGTGAACCTGGAGGGGAGATATTTAAAGGATCATAAAATATGAATTGATAGCAATCAATCAACAATAATTTATTTAGTACCCAATAGGTGACCAACACATGCTAGGTCTATGAAATACAAATGAAAGCATGAGAAAATTTCTACTCTGAGGGAGCTTACAGCAATGATACATACAAGCATCCAGAAAGTAAATACCAATAAATAGGTATTTACTTTCTGGATGCCTTCTTTTTACTGTTGACAATCCAATAACTTGAGTCAACTAAAGGCTTAGATAAGAAAAGTTATCACCACAAAGTCATAGCTAGAATGTGGAGCTATTCCTTGAGAGGTCATATATTAGTATTGCAACTGCTGTTGTCCTTTGAGGGAAAGGACAACAGCAGTTGCAATACTTTAACTATTTCTTTTTTTTTTTTTTGAATTTTGAAACTTGTTCATTTTTTTATTAAAGCTTTTTATTTCAAAACATATGCATTGATATTTTTCAACAATGACCCTTAAAAACCTTATGATGAAAAATTTCCCCTTCTTTCATCACCCTCTCCCCTAGATGGCAAGTAATCCAATATATGTTACATGTTAAATATATGTTAAATCCAATATATGTATACATCATTATAAAATTATCTTGCTGCACAAGAAAATCAGATCAAAAAGAAAAAAAAGATAAAGAAATTAAAATGCAAGCAAACAACAACAAAAAGAGTGAAAAATGCTATGTTTTGATTCATACTCAGTTCCCACTGTCCTCTCTCTGGGTGTAGATGACTCTCTTCATCACAGCATCATTGGAACTGGCCTCAATCATCTCACTGTTGGAAAGAGTCATGTCTATCATATAATCTTGTTGTGGCCATGTATAATGATCTCCTGATCTATGTTGAACTATGTCTTAAAGGAAAAGGGATTTTGTGAGGTGGAGGTGAGGAGGGAGTGCATTCTAGATGTGAGGAGGGAATGCATTCTAGGTATGAGGAACAATTACTAATGCAAAGACCAGGATGAGAATTGGTGTATTATGCATGAGGAACAGAGAGAGAGAGGCCAGTTTAGCTGGTTCACAAAATGAAGAATGAATAGTAATGTATAGTAAGTTTTGGAAAGATCGGTTAGTGATAGGTTGTGAAGAGCCTTGATAGTTGAATAGAGTAGTTTGTATTTGGATCTAGAGGTAACAGGGAACCATGGCAGATCATTAAATAGTAATATAAGTAACATGGTCAGGTCTGAATTTAAGAAAATTTATTTTAATACCAACATAAAGATGGACTAAAGATAATTAGACCATATTAATAATCCAGATAAGAGTTGATGAAGGCCTTAACTAAGGGAGCAGCTGTTTGAGGGTAGAGATGGATTACAGAAAGGTAGTAGAGGTAGATATAGCAATATTTGGCAAGTGACTTGATACATGTGGTGAGGACACTGGAAAATTGCATCAATGTTCCCAAGCTGGGATCCTTGAATGATGATGGTATCTTCCATAGAAATAGGAAGTGCTTTTCAGGGATTTAAGTTGTTTCTGGGTTGTTCATTTTGAAATATCCATTAGAATACTAGTAATACAAGATTGAAGAGGGTGTGGGAGTGAGGCCTGGGATTAGAAATAGTCATCTGGGACACATTATTGTAGAGATGTTAAGTTAAGCATGAGTTCTGCTGAGGTCACCAGCAAGGACCTGTAGAGGCAGTCTTATCCAAGCTTCCCATTTTTTGGTTGAGGAAACTGAGGACCAGGAAGGTAAAGTGTTGTCCAATGTTTCTGTCATAGAGACAAAATTTCCCTATATTCTCTTCATTACACCATGATTCTTATCATTCATTCTTGGTTAAAGGCATTGAGTTTTTATTACAATCATGCTAAAGTACATGGATAGCCATTGACATAAATGTCCTTGGAGAAATAGGAATTAAAGGCATAAAATGAGTTTCATGCTACTTCTTCACAGCAGAAATAAATGCTTGCTTGATCAGTTCATTCATGGCATTCAAATACTGAATCTTCATCCAGATAAGCAAATGGCTCAGTGGAAAGAGGAGTGGGCATGGGAATGGAGTGCCTGAATTTGACATGACTCTGTTGTGTGTTTCCTGGCTGATCTTGGAAAAGTCAAATTTAACCCCCATGACTCTAAGTTTCCACACCTGAAAATGAGGGGGTTGTACAAGGTGACATGTAAATTCTCGTTCAGATTAAAATTGATGTTCCTCAGGCTAAGAACCACAACTTTATGTACTTGAAACTCTTTAACTTCTTGAGTGAAAGTTCTCCAAAGCTCCATGCATAAGCTGTCAGCACATCTAGCAGCTGCTGTCTAAGAAAATAGCTTGTTGGATGTTTTGCAGTGACATTTGAGTGACGCCTTATTTAGTATGCTGCTCGAATGACTACTTTATATTAATGAGCATGCTATTGGTGGATGTGCCTTTTGTGGGCTAGGATTTTGCCAAATAAAAAGATAGGACAGTTGTACTTCTGTGAGGAAAATGAAATTTTGATTTTATTCTTGTGGCAATGTAATAAATATTAACAATGGGATTGTGCTTTAAGACACCAGACAAATCCCCAAGGTAATTGTTGCAGAATAGGCACTATTTATCATAGAATTCCATTTTGAGCTTTCTGGGATACTTCCATAAAGGGGGAGAAAAGCATAAAAAATTACAGATGTATGGGTTGATCCACTATCAGGAAAGATGGAGCTGCTTCTTTCAACAAGCTCCTTCAATTAGAGTTGGGTTTTGTGTTTGTTTATTTGTTTCTATTCAACATAGAATGAGCTAAGGGATTTGGGACTCTTGTCTTTCTCAAATTAAGTACGAGCCAAGTATTAGAATACAGATTTTTTAAAAAAAAAAGTCTTTGGGTTTTATTCATGTGCTCTTACTAGTTCCTTCCCTATTAGGGGAAGAAAGCAGATGGAATGAGGATAATAGGAGGAGAAAAGTGCACTGAAAATATTTGATATGCAAAAATCAAACTTGTTCTGAAATTGTAGGTATTCGATTTCATACTTAAAAACAGCTTTACATAAATAAAGGGATAGAAACCCAACCTGTATCTTTGTCATCAATGAGAGTGATATTCTTGATAGGAGGAACTTTCAAGATTACAAACTCCTTTTTTAGCCTTGCACTAAGCAACTTCTTTTCAAATTATCTTCTTAGAGACTTATCTCTCTAAAGAGAGGTCAAAGTATTTGTCTTGGTTCAGTTGTCCTTAAGATCAATATGACATGTAAGGGGAATGGTGGAGAATAAACTTTTATAAAGCACCTACTATGTGGTAGACACTGTATTCAGCACTTTTAAAAAATAAAAATTAGTTTACTTAATCATTTTAATAACCCTGTGAGGTAGGTGCAATCATAATCTTCATTTTATCATTGGGGAAACTGAAATAAACAGAGGCTAAGTGACTTGTTCAAAGTCACACAGCTAGAGTTTGAAATCTGGTCTTCCTAACCCCAAATCCAGTATTTTAGCCATTGTACCACTTATCTAAGAACTTTACCAAATATAAAGTCCTATTAGTCATATTAGTCTGATCACTATCATAAGATAGTGATTATGATATTAGAGATGGGATTTACATAAATATTCTCTCTATGTGACTCATTCTAAACATGCATATTCCAGGTGTGAGATCATCTAAGAAGAATCTTCTAAGATAGACATCTGCAGGATCACAGAATCATAGATTTATAACTGCAAGAGAGCTTGGAGATCATCTAGTTTAAAGCTTCTTAAACTGTGGGTTGTAATCCTATATGGGGTCACATAACAATGTGGGAGTTGCAAGATGGTGATTTATTATCAATATATTTTTACTTATATACCTATATACCTGAGGTCATATAAAAATTTATTGGGTGAAATGTGTTAATGAGTTGAACATGTTCACTAAGCTCTAATCTAATTCACCCCCATCATATTGTTTTTAATTTCAAAAATTTTATGTATTTATTTTTCAACCGTACCATCATTTTAGAAAGAAAAATGTCTTTATTAATTTTTAATAGCTCTTTAATTTGGGGGCAGCTAGGTGGTGCAGTGGATAGAGCACCAGCCCTAATGTCAGGAGGACCTGAGTTCAAATCTGACCTCAGACACTTAACACTTCCTAGTTGTGTGATCCTGGGCAAGCTACTTAATCTCAACTGTCTTAGCACACACACAAAAAATTAATTTCTTTATCTCTAAAATGGTAGGGTTGAAAAATAAATAAAGCCTAGAAACTTTAAGTGACTTGGCCCAGCTCATGCTGGTAGTAAATGGCAAAGACAGGATATCAACTCAACATAGTTACTCCAAATTCAACATTCTTACTCTGCACTACACTGCCTTTTCTGGTATGGGAGTATCTGTACATGCCATACAGACACAGCAGCATGTCTCCATGAAGTAGAGTCTTTAGTCTTATTCTGAACTTCAGAAAGATTTCTTAGCCTTCTGTACTCTTTTTCTTTGAGAAAAGTGATATTTTTGTGAGTTTTCTAAAACTATAAAATTATGGGGTGAGATTATAGTCCTCAGAGGCAGAGAACATAGTCAAAGTTAAGGCTGGATCAGATTTGTCCTTCAGAAAGCTCTCCCTACTGCCCCTTGGCCCCTTGAAACCATTACTAACTTTTACTCTAGAAAAAAAAATAATCAAACCAATACCAGGAATGAGAGGAAGCATGGTATAGGTGACAGAGGGCTACAGTTAAAATCACAAAGAGATGGGTTCATGACATCAAGCCGATATTTACTAGCTCTCTGACCCTGGGCAATCACTTAAACTCTGCCTCAGTTCTTCAGTTGTAAGATGGCTTGGACCAAATGGCCTGTAGAGTCTTGTTCTCCATCCATAACCCTATTCCCATTGCTTCTGAAAACTATGCATCATTTCTATTGCTATTTGACTTTACTCTCAAAGGGGAAAGGAAAAAATGAGGGAAGAAAATAAGGATTTATAAAATGCCCAGAGAATACTTATTATGTACCAATTATTAGCTTTACCAGTATTAGTTTATTAGACTCTCACTATGACACTGTGATGGTTGTTGTAAACTGTAAAATCCTCATTTTACAGTGAGTAAAATGAGACAAATGGAGATTATGTGACTTGCACAGGCTTACTCAGATACTAAGTATCTAAGGATGGATTTGTACTTAGATCTTCCTAACTACTATACTATCTACTTGCCTACTGGGTAATATTAGTTGCCTAATGTCTCAACATCCCTATGATTTTATTTTTGCCTGGCCACTAGTCCCTTTGTTTCATTAGAATGTAAACTCCTTCAGGGCAAGGAGTACTTTTCTTTTTTATTTAATAAGATACATGATGTGATATAATTATTTAATATAATAATAACTGGCATTATGCAGTGCTTTAAGGTTTGCAAAATGATTATCACTCTTAATCCATATAACAATCATGGGTGGTAGGTGCCATTATAAGCACCATTTTTAGATGAGCAAACCAAGGTTGTGAGAGATGGAATAACTAGCTCAGGGTCATTCAATTAGTAAACATCTGAGACAGGAATTCAATTTAGTGTTTTATTTGTTTATTTTCTCAGGTCCTGGGTCAATGGTCACTATAATATTCTGCCTTTTGTCATTGTGATTATTGGAGTAATTTATAAGTACCACTGAATTTTCTGACTAGCTTGTATTTTCCCAGTACTTGATACAGTGCCTATGCTAAACTAATGTTTTTTCATTCATTAATTCATTCATAAAGAGGTTTTAAAGAACAAATATCTAGATTCTTTCACTTGATCTCCATAATATTGACTATGTAGTCTCTCTCAATTCAGTACTGTGTGAAATGATGTGGATTACATGAGGGTATATAGATAGTGAAACATGAAAGTGAGTTTATTTTTCCTTCACCACTTTCTCCTCTTCTTTCTTTTACTTCATTCTTCTCCTCCTCTTCTTTCTTTCTGGGTCTATTATTTTCTTGATATAATTCTGACAAAGAAATGTTCTTTGAGCAATTTGGAACTGTGCCCAAAGGGCTATAAAACTGTGTAGACTTTTTGATCCAGCAGTGTCACTACTGGGTCTATATCCCAAAGAAGTCATAAAACAGGGAAAAGAACTCACGTGTGGAAAAATGTTTGCAGCTGCCCTTTTTAACTAGAAAGTGGCATGTAACTAGAAATTGAGTGGGTGCCCATCAGTCGAGGAATGGCTGAATAAGATATGGTACATGAATGTAATAGAATATTGTTCTATAAGAATTGGTGACCAGACTTATTTCAGAAAAGTCTGGAAAGACTTACATGAACTGATAGTTGAGCAGAACCAAGAAAACATAGCACCTAGTAACAAGATTGTGTGATGTTCAATTGTGATGGATTTGGCTCTTCTCAACAATGCAGTGATTCAAGGTAATTCCAATAGACTTGTCATGAAAAGAGCCATCTGCATCCAAAGAGAGAACTATGGAGATTAAATGCAGATTAAAACATAATATTTTTACTTTTTGTTTGTTTATTTGTTTTCTTTCTCATGGTTTTCCCCTTTGGACTGATTTTTCTTTCACATGACAAATATGGAAATATGTTTTAAAATATTGCACATATTTAACTATATCAGATTGTTCACTTGAGGATGTGAAAGGTAAAGAAGGGATGGAAAAAAATTTGGAATACAAAAGTCTTATAAAAATGAATGTTGATTTAACATGTATTGGATGGACTACCTTCCATCTAGGCAAGGAAGTGGGGGAAAGGAAGGGAAAATTTGGAACAGAAGATTTTGCAAGGGTCAGTGTTGAAAAATTACCCAGGCATATGTTTTGTAACTAAAAAGCTATAATCATAAAAATTAATTAATTAATTAATTTAAAAATGAATGTTGGAAATTATCTTTACATGTACTTAGACACATAAAATAGTTTTGAGGAAAAAATGTTGTTTCCCATTGTAGGTTTGTCCCTATTCTGTAGTTTATAATTTGTAAGAGTTGTCAAGTTTTCTGAGATTTTAAAAGATTTGTCTAGGGTCACAAACCAATATGTATCAGAAGCAGTATGGGAAACCAGGATTTCTTGATTGGCTTTCTATCATTCATACTGTGCTGCCTCTTATTGCTCCAAATACACAGGTCCCATTCAACCCTTTGTCAGGGATGGTCTGAGACAGTAGAAACACCAAGTATGTTGCAAACAGTATGCCATATTCATGTAGTAGATTATTATTTAACTCATGACATGGAGAAATTTTGTTTTGGAAATGTGCTACTTTTGGTAATTGAGTAGTGGGCCACATCTCTGTTGATGACATTATAAACTTTGTTCCTGATTGGTTGACTATTCACATAATATTTCTTGCACATATCTGAACAGGTATTATTTATTTCATGTTTCCATTCACAACGGAATCCTCATAATCTACCCACCACTTAGCTCCACTAAGTTTTTGCAGGCAGGTATTTTTTTTTGTTTTTTAGTTTTCCTTACTAGCAACTATCATTGATCCAGGAACACTATAGGTGCTTAATTAATCTCTATTGAGTTGAATTGAATAGAATCATGGAATCACTAGTTTGGAAGAGATCTTAGAAACCCTATAACTCAATTGTGCCTCATCTATTAAAATAGGGAAATTACTTGTCAAAAGTCATATCATATCTCTTATTTGGTTTGGAGTTAAGGGCAGCCCTAAAAATCTTTAGTTACCAGGAGGAAATGGAATCTAATAGAGGTACCATCTTTCCTCTGAAGGAAGATAAACCACTGCATAATTCTGACTGCTTCCCCCTCTCTGTTTTGATATTTCTCCCCCTTTGTGTTCCCTAACTCATTCACAAATAAAAATCTGTTCCTTATCATTGAAACATTTATAGGAAAAAAAACTTGGGATACTTTAAATCAAAGTTTATTAAAATTTGAATCCATTAAATAATCTTATACTTTCTCTTTTTTGACTCATCAGAATTCATGAAACTTGTTTGTTGATTTCTTTGTTCCAAATGAATGCTGCTTTTTTCTGCTTTCTTAAACATCCTCTTGTTATTTGGCACATCTTCCCTTTGTGCTTGGTTGGTTCTTTGTCAAGTCTGTGAGTTCATCCTCATCTCTTTACTTTTGAAGGAAAGACGTATCCATATAGCCTGGGAGAGCTAGAATACTCCCAGGAGTCTACTTCTTACTCAATTCCTTCCAGCAAATGATTAGAGATCAATGAATGCACAGCAGACAAATATTTTATGCATCTTTCCAGGAATATGTGACCATATTCTGCTGGCTAAATAGTAGAAAAGGCATTTTTCAGTTGACCTAACACTTGTGCCATAAATAATCGGAAACAGAAGTTTTGAGAAAGTTTATGTTTTTAAATTTCTAAATTCTTTTGTGTAGATACCTTGTGTGGAAAGCCATACTAAATTTTTGTTTTCTTTTCCAGATATAGGGCTCTCCAGATAATCTTGATCTAGAGATGACTCTGGAGGGGAAAGTAAGGCAGAAGACCTTGCACAATCCTCCCTCCCTTAAATCCAATTCACTTGCATGCCATGCCACCTCCTCCCTGATATTGTGGTGCTTTTCGAGAAGGAAGAGCAAACAAGAGGGTAGGGACTGGACCTATGATATCACCTTAGAGAGAGCTCCTGGATAGGAAAACTCCTTGTGACAATGTACTTGGCACTTTATCTAAATCTTGTAGTCTTTGAAATCACTAAATATATAGAAAGACTTGTTCAGAATCACAAAGCCACTATGTGTCAAAAGGGGGGGGGAACCATGTCTTCTTAGTATTGGAGGTGGTCTTCTATCCATTATAATATCATGCCTTTTTTTTTTTTTTACTACTTCAGCTACTTTCTGAGGAATTCTATAAATGCCACTAAACTTCTAGGGCTCAGTTTCCATATCTGTAAAATTCTTTATACCTTTTAGAAATCAACATTTCCTGAGTACAGCAATCTTGCAAAAAAAAAAAAAGTAACATTCTTGAGAAATCCTCTCAAGAGCCTTGGAGGTAAAATTGCAATTAAATAAAAATGATTGGTCTAGAATAAAAGACAGTATTACATTTGCTTGGAAGAACATGCAAAGTAGGCAGGTAATACAGCATAGCAAGGTAATAAAGCAGAATGTTTTTAAAGAGAAGGTTCTAGAATTATAAACTTTGCAATTTTTTTCTACTTACCTATTTGTGGTGCATTAATAATAAACAAATCATTAATTCGATCAATATGGTTATATTAAGTGTATACCATGTGACAGATATGGTCGGCTCTGTAGGTCCATGAACAAAATGGCACAGTCCCTGAACATGCAAGATTTATATTCTATTGTGACATGGATCTTACTACATAGACACACACAAAGAGACAAACATAGATGTGGGATGGATTGTTCTGTGTGCATAAAATACATACATACATATATATGTGTGTGTGTGTGTGTGTATGTGTCCAAATGTGTGTGTGTATATATATATATATATATATATATATATATATACACTTACATACACATAAATAAGTGTGGAATGGATCTAAGTGTATTAATATACACATGTGTATGAGTATGTACATACAAATCCATGAGAAAGTAGCATGGAACTTTGATTTTTATGATCTAGTCAAAGGATATTGATAAAGGCTCACAACTTCTTTGTAACTTAGAGTTGCTTAGAGAAGAGGTGTCAGGTTCATGGCCAGTGGGTCATAAGTAGCCAGTAAAACTCAGAAATTAAAATGCAATTGGGAAGTGTTCAACAAAATAAATCAATACACAGCCCAACAGAAGGGCACTATTTTCTCTGTTCTTTTTATAAGAAATGTTATCCCTTCAGAATGTCTATCATCCTTCGAAGTTTAGGTTAAGGCCACCATCTACACAAGACCTGTGCTAATCTTCCCTAACTTATAGTATCTTCCACACACCAAACATTACTTTTTATTGATTTATTTTGCATAGCAGAGATCTTGGCACAGTGGATAGACTGGTTCAAGAAGGGACAGGTTCAAATCTCACCTCTGACCCATCTTGACTGTATGATCTTGCTCAAATAACTTAACATCTTAGTACTCTGTGAATTTGACCCCACTGACTTACAACACTGAGAAGATGATACTGAAGACTGGGATTGAGGTCTAGCTTTGATTCTGATTAGCATTTTGATTATGGTCAATCCATATGATTTCTCTGAGCTTAGTTTCCTCAGCTATAAAATGCAGATATGAGAGGCATTTGAGGTAAATATTAGATGATTGACTTTAAAACTAGGAAACACCTTAGTTCAAGTTCTGCCTCTGGCATATACTGGTTGCAACAGCCTGGGTAAGTATTATGTTTTTTCAATACATCAGACAACTCTCTGTGACAACCAATTGTAGAATAGTTTCAGATCTGCTTTAGTAGAGTGAGTCCCTGATTCTTCTCTATACCAATGAAATCCCAAGTCTGGATCATTTTCTTCCCTCAAATGGGGATAATAATATTGCCAAACTCCCCAAGATGTTATAAGAAAAGTTCTTTTCAAATCATTATATCAGAAAGATTCTATTCTTCAGAAAGATTGCTGGGAAAAGATTAGCTTCCTTTTTTTCTTATTTGGTGTTTGTTGCCATTGTATATAATACCCTGCTAAAAATAATAGGGCCATTTGGTTAATTCACTCATGTAACTTTTCAGTTCAGTCAAAAATACATCTAAATAAATTCTTTAACTCCTAATGGTTAAATGAACTGGTCGATTTAATTTAACAATCAGTTGAGTCAAAAAGAATAGATAACAAGCATGTAAGGTTATGTATATGATATGGCCACAATGAGGATTTGGTTATAAATTGGGACAATCTTTCCTTTAGATAATTGTACTATGACTCTACTTTCTGGAAAACTTGGGAAACATATGTGTTGGTGCTCATGGAGAATAAGTACCCCAAATGGTTGTTTCTTAGGTGCCAACTTACATAAAAAGGATATGCCATAGTAAGTAGAGTTACCTTTCTTCCTCAACTCTAACTTACTATCAGCATGATCCTGGGCAAGCCCCTTGACCCCCATCTACCTTAATGTGATTGCAATTTCTATTGGTAGAACAAGATTCCAAGCTGGAAATTTCCTAGGTTGAGGGAGAGAGTGCCTTTGGGGAGTCATGTAATCCCAAATCAGATACTGTATCATGGGCCAAAGGAGTTGAATTGGGGCAAACCTAAGTATTGTTCTTTGAATGCATTGGACATTGCTTATTTTGAAACTATTCTTCTGTATGAAATGTCTTTAAATTCAGTCGATTTATAGTAATCTGAGTAATGTGTAGGAACCTAACAAATCAAAATCTCATTTCAGATGTTTGACACTAATGCTGTGTTGACTTATTATTTTATGTGTGAGGTTTCTGATAAAATTACCAAAATACTTCTTTGAAAATAGTGACAGAAAAAGAGAGAGAAATGGAGATTCTGCTACTGGGTTGACTTTGATTTCACATATATAAAGGGTCACTTGCAACTGTATTCTTAATTGTATTAAAGCATATTAAAGATATTTTTATTTACAGTTCAAGAAGTGCAATTTAAAATTCTCTATAGCAGAATGAATACTTGACAATTGTAAGTGGCTTACTAAGATACAACATGAAAAGAGAACAATTTATTTTTTATTTATTGTAATGGTTTCCCCCACCCCCAAGCATTCAAGCTATGGATGCAGCTGCAACAATAACCAGATGTGTAGTTTGGAAGCAGCTGCATGAAATTTTCATTTTTACACATAAAATCACAAGTATTGGACAAGGCTTGTGACTAAGATATAGAAAATGAAGTGATTTTCTCTCAGCCTTAACAGCTGTGTAAAGGAGAAAAATTATTCTTATGCAGTCTCTAAGTGGCCATCTGTTTTGGGGGCTTTTAGAAAAAGAAATTTGGAGAGTAATTTATTAATTTTTAAGATGTTTCTTCGAATGAGTGATAAAAGCAGAGCAGTGCTGTAGACTGGAATCTAACCATAGACTGGGAATACAGGGTTTCAAGTCTCATTTGTGATGGAATAATAGTGCTATGACCCTGCACAATTACCTCACCTTTCCTTTCTCCTTTTACACTTGATAAAACTGTAGCTGGTAGAGTGGATTATGGTCTCTATGGGTCAAAATAATTTTAAATTTGGTCTTATCATACTAATGCAATTACCTATCTACTCCCTCTAAAATGATACTGATTGTGTTGGAAAACAAGGCATCCATGTGACACAGCGGATAGAGCACTGGGCCTGGGTTCAAATCTGGCTTCAGATACTTACTAACTGTGTGACCCTGAGAAAGTCACTTAATCTTGTTTCCTTCAATTTCCTCATCTGTAAACATGGGGTCGGAGAAGAAAATGGCAAACATTTTCAGTATCTTTGCCAAAAACAAACAAACAAACAAACAAAAAAAACAACAACAACAAAAAAAAAAAAAACTGCAAACAGGGTCCTGAAGAAAAGGACATGAATGAAAAAGTAACTGAATAACATTTGAAAATAAGTGGATCATAGCTCGACGTTAAACATACTTCTTGGTTGTTTTGGGATTTAGTGGATACTTAATTACTATTAAGTTAAAATAATTTTAATTCTAGAACTTTTCAAGAAGAGTGTGAATTCATGGATAGATAATGGGCCATTCTTGAAACCAGGGAGACAATTTTCAACTTCTCTCTCAGGCACGTGCTGGCCAATGATAAGTGATTTAATTTCTCGGGGTGATAGACCATTCTGAGACTCTATATTCCAGAAGAGTTACTAGTTTGTGTCAATGCAGGGAATTCCCATGTGAGGTATTCCTAACCTGATAAGTAACATGCAAATACGTACATACAAATCTATTTTATATAAAATTTATGGTCTTTTTCATGAACAGAAAAATAGATTTAAAAAGAAATGTCTTTTTCTTATGAACTTAATAATCATGAACATTTCAATATACAAAAAAGCAAAAAAAAATCATATTACACTTAAAACTGTGATCTATGCTATGCAATTTTTTATTCCATTAGATGTAATTTGGTGCATTTAAAAGAATAATGCAAATTTAATATGACAGATCCAATATTACTTGGCCACAAAAGTAGATATAATTTATTGTTCCTTGACTGAAGGTTTAAAGGAAAACCTAGAACAGTGAGCAATACCTTTAGAGACCTACAACATAGGTTCAGATCCTACCTTTGCTTCTTGCTACCACTGGTACTTTAAACAAGTCACTCAACCTCTCTGGGTCTCAATTTCCTCACCTATAAAATGAATTTAATACATTTTTCCTAATTACATGTAAAAGTAGTGTTCAACCTTTATTTTGGTAAGGTATGAGTTCTAAATCTTTCTCCCTTCCTCCCCTTCCTTCTCCCTCTCCAAAAGAGCAAGCAATCTGATATGGGTCATATATGGTCAATCATACATCATATTGGATCATACACACACAATTGCATACAATGCTTTCACAGTCATGTTGTGAAAAAAGAATCAAAACAAAAGGAAAAAGACCATGAGAAGAAAAAAAAAGTAAAAATAATATGATTTAATCTGTATTCAGATGCCATAGTTCTTTCTATGGATGTAGATAGCACTTTTCATCATGAATCTTTTAGAATTGTCTTGGATCATTTTATTGTTGAAAAGAGCTAAGCCATCAGTCTTAAGTCAAGAGCTAAGATGATGGTTGATCATTACAGAATGTTGCTGTTATTGTGTGCAGTGTTCTTCTGGTTCTGTTCACTTCACTCAGAATCAGTTCATGTAAATCTTTCCAGGTTTTTCTGAAATCTACCTGTATTTTATTACATTTATATATCACAATTTATTCAACCATTCCCCAATTGATGGACATTGCCTCACTTTCTAGTTCTTTGTGACCACAGAAAGAGCTGTTGCAATTGTGCATCTTCTTTTTTTTAATGACATCTTTGGGATATAGACCTAGTAGTATTATTGCTAGATCAAAGAGTATGCACAATTTCATAGCTCTTTGGACATACTTCCAAATTGTTCTCCAGAATGATTGGATCAGTCCACAACTTCACTAACAGTACATTGGTTTCACTATAAAACAGAGACGTAGGACAGGGTAAAATTGAATGTCTCTGCTAGCTTTGATTATCTGACTGCATAATGAGACTCTGCTGCTAAGATTGTTTTGTCATATTTCTTAGTCCATGAGATCTGTATTCATAATGTTGTAATACCAGATGCCTTATTATGTTGCTGATGACAATGGTCTTTGGATTTTATGGTCTGATTTTAAGGAATTGTTAGAAAGTTACTATTGCCATTTTCTGTACCAGTAATTTGCTGTTCTTAGGCTTCTGAGAGAAATAATCTGGCAAGAATGGGCAACAGAGACTTCTTTACACTTCCAAAGTACTGTCTGCCTTAAATAGTGGGTTCACCAACTTTTTGCCACTGTGCCCTGTATTTATTTAGCTACTAATGGCATTCCAGTGAGTCAGGGATGATTTAGGTTAGCCATAAGAGGTAAAGCTGCTGTTTGCTTGTTATTTGATTTACTCTAAATATGTTAAGGAAAATTGATCAAGCATATAATAGAAATAAACACTGACTTATACTGGACTTTGAACAAGAGTGGCAAGTAGTAGAAAAGGATTTCATCCTGACAGTGATTTGTAGGTTCCTAGTCCAGTAAGCTATTATGTTTGGGTCCTTTATTGACATCTACCCAAGAAGCAAGCACCCAGTAGAGACACATGATGGAGTGGTGCTGTCTGGCAGAATATTCCTAGCCTACTCCCTAGATACCAAAGTGTTCAACGTGTACTTATTTTTACAATGTGATCATTTTTCATTAAACACTCTGGTCCCTCAGGAAAGGGAGGAACAAAATGCTGCTGTGTGTCTCTCCTGTTTTCACAGACTCCCAAGTGTCCTTTCTATAGAATCAACAATGATGATACAGCACAGATTTCTAGAGCTTTGTAATTCAGGAGATCTGAATCCAAATTTGGAGCTAAGTTGACTCAATGATCACAGAGCCATTGTACTGACCTCATTGTTGTATGCTTGAGAGACCTGAACAGTATACCAGCGCCATGGCAGGAAGTGGGACCACCTCCATTTGAATTGTCTTAAAAAGATTCTGAAGATCACATGGTAGAATAAGGTACCAGACACTAAGGTTCTTTCTCCATTTAAAACTGCCAACCATTCCAAATCTACTGCAGAGAGCACGACTCTGTTGGGCTGGCCACATTGTTTCAATGCCAAATGTATGCTTGCCAAAAAGATAATTTTATGGAAAACTCACATGTAGCAAGTACTCAGACGGTAGTAGGAAAACGTGATACAAGGACACTCTCAAAGACTCTCTTAAGAACTTTAGAATCTATTGTTTGACATAGAGACACTGGCACAGGACCAGCCCTTATGACATGCTTTCATCAGATAAGGTGCTGTGTTCTATGAGCAAAGCAGAATTGAATTAGTTCAGAAGACAGATGCACAGTTGGAGAACAACCCCAAATATTCACAGGGACTATCCTCATCTCGGTCTGATCAACCATAATCAGACACACTGTAACTTGACTAATATAATGATGTCATTTTGGTCCTCTTCAAGTACAAAGGACAACCATCAACCAACCAGAAAAGATAACATACTCTCATTCTTTGTATTCATATGGTGATTCAATTAACTTGCTACTAAGTTAATGTGTTCATAGATTTTAAGTTGGCAAGTTCAGAAATCATTAAACCAATCTTTCCTTTTGTGAAGATTAGAAAACGAGGCCCCAGAGGCAAAATGCTGTACCCAAGTTAACATAGGGCAAGTGTGGTAAAGTCAAGATTCAAGCTCAGGTACCCAGACTCTCAGCATCCTTTGTACATCTTGTTTAAATTGATACAATTTAAGTTTTTTGAGAGTTAGGATTATTTTTTCTGTCTTTGTATTTCTTGGATAGACAACATTTAACAAATTGATTCATTCATATTTGGTTAAAACACACAAAAAATCATTCTTTGCTTTTGCAAACCAGGTGCTATGATATTTTAGTTTTTTGTCTTATACATTTGGTTGATGTTTTTGGAGTTGAGTATTCAGAAAATAATAAAGTAGCATACTATTTGGCATGCATTTTTATAATTCTTTCCTATTGAACCGAGTACTTTGCCATTTGGTTGGGATGACTAGTTTGGCTTAGAAAATTGGTGAGACATATCATTAAACTATCTCATTTATTTTAAAGAAAACCTACCATTGATTTTCATCCAACATATTGCTGAATGGAAAGCTTGTTCAACAGACATAAGCTCAACCAAACAAAAAAGGATCATATTTTCCAAGGGTCTTGCCCAAGCTTTCCTCTTGCATGCCCATAAACTTGTGAGTACAATTCAATTGTATTTGACATTTATTGGGTTGCGCTTGACATTTCCAAGTGTGGTAGCTATTTTTCCCCCTGATAACTCAGTTGTGAAATTGTGAGTGACACTCTTACGTACAGCTCAGTTGCCCTCAAAATTGACCATTGGCAGACTAAGGAAGGTGAAATAGCTAAACTTTTGTGAACTAATGAATGCTATCACTCTCGACCTTGAAACAGAGATATTAAAAAGAGTTACTTAAAGAAAATTATATGGTAATCTTGATGTTCTGATTTTCATATTTTTGCTGTTTTTTTCTATACAACTTGAAGTATGATTAGTTCACAAACATCTTTTTAATTTGGTGAAATGTTGAAGACTCTAAATTCAGTATTTAGTATCAAATAGAAAGCAACCTAAGCAATCATATTTACACTCTAGCTCTAATTAATTGTTTTATGGTTCTATCAAGTCAGATCATGTATGCAAAATTCATCCTCTTAAAATTTTCAGGTGTTAAAGATGCTAAAGATGGCACAAAATTGAGAATGAAACCTAAAATATTGTTTGACGATGTCAGAATCTAAAAAGCTCTTGACAGGTTAGAACATTGGCTTAAATCAAATAAATGCACAGTTGTATGTATACATGTATAGATATATACACAGATGTATATGCTATATACATATACGTGTGTGTTTGTGCTTTTATCAACAGCACAAATCTGATAAGGATAGAAAACAGCTCATCTGGAAAAGATCTGAAAGTTTCAGTAGGATTGCAAAATCAATTTATGCCCTCAATTATGTAGGCAAGATGTAGGTACTAGGCATGTGATTTAATTGACATAAGGAACTTCAGATGACACAACTCTTGTCATTAATTCACATCTCTCCAACTTCTGATTTAGAGAATTGCTTGAGATATTAGGAGTTTATGCAAATTTTTCAGGAAAACAGAGAAAATGCGTCAGGTGGGACCTAAACCTATGTCTCCTTGACTCCAAAGAATATCCCCTATGGGTTGTTATGTGGTCAACAAAAAAAGTTCATGAAATCTGAGATTATAATAAAAGAACTATAGCATGTACATTTTAAGGAAAATGAGAGCCCCACTATTCTCTGTATAAATTGGATCATATTTAGAGTATTAGCCTCGATTTCTGACGGTCCTTGATGCATTGGAGAACTGTCAGAAGGAGAATGAAGGTAAGAAAGATGATAATGATGATGATGATGATGATGATGATGATGATGACGACGATGACGACGATGAAGACAATGACAGTGACTAGCATTTATATAGGGTTTTACAGTTTACAAAACACTACATAGATATTTTATTTCATTTTAGGAAAGCAATGAGGAGGGTGAAGGATTCCAAGATACTTGGTGTGTTTGGCTTAAAGAAGGCTATGGAGGTCCATGACAGCTGTTTTCCGGTATTTGAAGAGGAATCAAATAGAGGAGGGATTTTACACCCCCAAGAGAGAATTAGCATTGGATAGAAATTGAAGGGACAAATGTAGATGTGATACAATAAAGAGCATCTCACAATTAGAATTTTCCTATAGTGGAATGGGATGCTGTAAGAGGAGCTACATTCCACTCCCAACCCCCACTGAAGGTGTTTAAGAAAAGGATAAATAACCAATTGTCAGTGATATTGTAGAAGAATTCCAGAACCACTTGATTCTGATGCCTTCTTAGGTCCCTTCCAACTTCATGTTTTTATGATTTTTTTAGTTCTGGCCTTCCATCTTTTTTCTTCCTCACTCCTTCCACCAATACACAAACAGATGAATACTTCCCAAAGCAAATGTTATAAACAATGTGCAAAAATGTGTATCCATTTACCTTGTTTAGTAAAAGACCTAGTCAAAATGTGATCAGCATTCACAGTTATTATTTTGAGAAAACCAACTTATATTTTCCATTCTAACCGCTGTTATTATAATTTTCTTCCTGCCTTCATTTTATTTTATGCTTCTTCCCATAACATTTTCTGAAAATTATATTCCCTTTGCTTGTATAAGAACAGATGATATCATTAAATACCTGTGGTATGTTATGTCAACAAGTTAACAAGCATTTATCAAGCACTTAACATATTCCAGGCACTCTACTAAGTATTGGAGATAAAAATGCAAGAAGAAGAAAGCTTATACTCTCAAAGAGCTTTCTAATGGAGTAAGATACCACATAGAGAAAGTGGTGGAGAAGAAATAGAGGTACCCAATGTGGGGACTGTAGAAAAAAGATAATGTAAGATCAGGAATAAAGCTGGAGGAGAATGAAAACATTGCTGACTTGACTGCCTCAAGCCAGATTGAAAAAAAATGAAGGGGCAAGAGAGGACTTTCATTGTTTAAAGTCCAAGGCTCGGATCAACCTTCATAGAAAAGATGTTTCTATGGCATTGTAGAGAAAGTCTAGAAGAGTAAGGAGTATAGCGTGGAGGAGATTGATCAAAAAAGGAAGAGGATCTAATATAATTGATGACATGAAAAAATCCTCTTCCTTTTTTATCAATGTCCCATTGATATCCATATAACATCAATTACTCCAGAGAACTGTACATGAAGAGTAAACCTTTTTGAGGTGTTAATAGAAGAACAAGGAGGAGAATGAATATGAAAAAGTAGAGTAGGTTGACATCTGCATTGTTGGAAAAGATTGTGCTCACATGTATGTGCAGATCCAAAAGAACATCTAAGCTCATATTTCCTGCTGGTCATGCTCATCAATATTTCATATCTTCTCTTCCTTTCATCTAGCTTTTCTTGGATGCCAAGATTGGTTTAATAATGGGATTACCCATTAGACATCCATGTTATTAGTTATGTAGAGAGATTATTTCTAATTAGGAAAGTGTATTATTTTGAGCTATAATTAATACAGAAGGGTGATCTGGGATTAGGGATCTCTCTAGCTGGTGGAATAAGGCAAGCAAGGGATCAGGGTAAGATCATGAATACCAATTAGGTGAGAAGTTGAAATGAATTTTTCCATAGGAAAAAATAAAGAGTTCACTCTAATTTTATGCTATATAGCTTCAGCTTATTGATGCATGGATCCCATACTTTCTTCTCTTTCTTTCTGTAAATTCAGCAAAGACTAGATGATCAACTTTTCATCTTCAACCTCAACTGGATGTGTTCCTATGGACTTTGAATTGATTTGTTGTTGTTCACCTAACTAACTGAGCCCAATCTGGTAGAACAAGTGTTCTCTCTGCTTTATAACCAACAGTTGCTGATCTAACCCATGATCAAAGACCTCTATTAAAAGGAAACCCAATATTTTCCAATATATTCTATTCTACTTGAGGAAAGCTCAAATGTTTAAACTAAATTAAATTAAATATAAATTAGCCTCTTTGAAATATCCATTAAACTGATGGAGTCAGAGGTCTAGCCCAAGAAATCATAATTGACAGTGAAAGCCTTTATGTCCCACGTGAAGCAATAAGTGCAATTGATTATCAGGATTCTCTCCTTGGAAAACTCTCTTCCTTAGAGGTGGAAGACTAGGCTTCAGATGATGGGTTTGCAAAGTTTCCTAAGATAAAAGAGGCTGACTGTAATGTACCCAAAGTCATCTGGAACCTTGGCTTGTTATGAATTGTGCCTTATTTTTGTTATTCCTTACCAGATTTTAATATATGAGCTAATGTGTATAAGAATGTAAGGGAAAAAGTGTGAAATCCAGAGTAACTGAGAGAATGTGGTCATGTGTTCATTCAACTAATTTGAAGCTCCATATCAGAAAAAGGCATTTTGAGAACACTTGGCATTACCTTAGATATTTGTCACTGAAATTAGTGCCATTTAACACCCCTATCCCTCATCCCTGGTTTCACTAATTGCCTTATTTTATGGGAATTCATAAATTTGAAAACTTGGCTCCTCTAGCCTACCATATATTTAAGTCTAAAAGGATCTTTTAATAGGGAAGCATTACTGCCTTAAAGATACTCAAGCTCATTTATCAAAGGCAGTTTTACTTTTTAAAAATTTTTTTTAATATTTCAGTCCTCAAACCTATATAAGTTTTATTCAAAACTTTTATTTTTATATCATAGTCATTTCTAAATACCCATCATTATACTTTATCCAGTCAATCGTGTTTCATAACAAACACAATTCATTGGAATTGACAGGCATTGGATAGAGAATGCAATATTCCTTTCCCATTGGGCCCTGTTTCCCAGGGAAAAGAAGTAGGATTTTCCCTATTTTCTCCAAGTCCAAGATTATTGGCCTTTCATTATTAAAAGCATGAATCTCTGTACAGATTGAGAAACCAGCCACCTGATTCATTATACAATTTATTCTCTTGTATAAATGTGTGTGTGGGTATGTATGTAGTGGGGGCTGTATGGCAGAAGGGAATGAGAAAGAGAGAGCAGGAAAGTTATAGGGGATAGAGAGAGAGAAGAAATGAGATTTTTATAGATATATTTAATATGTAGGTCAGAAATTAGTTTTATATAAAATGGAATAATGGTGGCCTTTCCATGAAACTAAATATGAAAGACAACAATTTCAAAACAAAAATGTCATGAAATGAATTCAGATGGTAATGATTCTTTTAACAAAAGAAAAGAGAAAAATATTTATAAAAGGTAGAAAATCGTGGCATTGTTTACCAATGAAATATAGATAGATGACATAATTTTACATTAGAAAACTGTATAATTTCCTAAATGTTCACCAAAATTTCACTTGTAAAAAAAAGGGGGTATGGGGAACAATAATGAACCTATGATTTCATCAATGTAGGAAATGTCCCTGTGGATACTATCAATGGAAACTGACATCTATTCTTAGCTATAGTTATAGAGAATTGCTAGAGAGCAAGAAGAGAGGACATACTTTAAATTAAATATGTTATTATGAAGGCAAAATGAAAGGACCTGATACAAGTGGATATGAGGGGAGCGAGAAAGTGTTAAAAGTTAAGCATGATACCTAGATTTCAAGCCTGGGAAATTGAGAGGATGGTGGTATGCTCAAGAGTAATGAGGGCAGTTGAAAGAGATAGGATTTTGGGTAAAATATAGTGAGTTTAATTTTGGGCATGGCAAGTTAAAATAGTTCTAGAGGACATCCACTTTGAGATACTTATTAGACAGTTGGAAATGCAAGATTAGAGATTAGAATAGAGGTTTGATTGAGACTAGCAGTTATCCTCATAAAGATGATAGTCGAATTGAGGTGCCTGGAGCTAATCACACTGACATGTTAACTCACCTCCAAAATGTAGTTATAAAGGAGAAAGTTAAAATGTTTAAAATGAACATATAGTGGAATAGTAAATGTAAACTTTGAGAACAGCAATAGATTATCTATTACAGATAAAAAGCTTGGAAATGAGCACATTTCCATCTGAGTTAATAGGAGTATGTGAACAGATTGAAGAGAGTACTGGAGTATGGGAGCAGGTGTTAGTGCTGTCCATGGTACCTAAGTGATTTTTTTTCTCTTTTCCTTTTCATGACATTAATCAACATTTTGTACAATATTGGTAAGGAGAATCCATCTTTAATTAAAGGGACCTCATTCCTAAGTGTTCCTTCATTCTGAGATCCATATGAATTATAGGGTTATTGAAAGAAAGCCCAAGGTTTTATAAATCTTCATGTCATCAGAAAACATTTAGGTTATCACAGCATTCAGGGAAGAGAATGGAAGCATTGAAAAGAAGAAAAGGATATTTTCTTGAAGGGGAGTCAAGTAAGAGTCACAAGGGAAGGGAGAGAAATCCCGGATGTAAGAGGTGGATAACATGTAGTATGCTGTTGTACAACACAGTTTAGCATACCAAAATGAGCTTGTACTTTTTTTTCCTCCTGGCATTTCATCCCCAGGCATAATTTCAAGACCAAAGTCTAAGTAAGATGAGAAAGTGTAGCTGCAATTTTTCTTGTCAGATTTTGCCATTGCCTTTGTTGTTTTTTCTAAGTTTCCTGACATAGGAGTACAGTGACTAAAAGTTCTGTAATAAAGACCTTATACATAAGGGAGTAGTGAAAAGAGCACTGACCTTGGATGCAGGAGATATGGATAGGTGTTCAAATCTTTTCTCTGATATTTAATTACAAGATTTAGGCAAGTCATATAGGCTCTGTGAGGCTCAGTTTGTCCGCCTGTAAATGAAGGTAATAACAGTTGTTGTGTGAACATCTTGAAGTTAATTTTGAGACAAGTTTTCTTTTTTTGGTAAACCATAATGGGAAATAAACATATAACCTTGTATTTTATGTCTTTGTCTTATATTAATTATAGATTGCAGCCTTCTAGAGATGAGAGAATATCTGTCTTATCCATCTTTTTAATATGACAATATGTGTAGTATAAGATCTTTATACATTGTATATTTTAGATACTATATTAGTGCATGTTTAAAGTGCTTATGGAAATTTTTGAGAGGTAGATTTAAGCTTATTCTAAGGAAAAATTTCCCCAAAATTAGAGCTATTGAAAAATAGAGTTGAGTTCTTGGTAGATGATAAGTTCCATGTCATTGGGAATTTTAAGAATTAAAACTGGGTGCTACAGCATATTTTTGGACTCTGTGTGGATTACTTCTGAGAGCTTTTCCAACTGTGAGAATTTATTATTCAATGAGTCAACAGTGGGATATTATAAGTAGAAAAAGAATGGAATATTAGGCTACAATAATTAAAAGTATGATGTCCAGGACAAATGAAGTACTAATTTTATGGTGTGTTTCCAGAATCATAATCACATGGCAGAGGGTAGTCTAGACCGCATTTTAACCATAAAATCTCTTTCTGCATGCCACATTTTGGGAAGGATGATGACAAATTGAAGCATGTCCAGAGGCATGTAACCATGATGAGGAAAGCTGAAACCAAATTATATAAGGATTGGAAGAACTAAGGATATTTAGACTGGATAAAAGAATGGTTAAAGGTAGATAGAAGATGTAAGATTATTCTCTCAAATAATTGTGATATTATGATATTAACTCCAGAGATACCATCCTGTGGGTACATCAATGCATGTCTGGGGAAAATTGAGGAAAGGAAAAAATTTACAGAAATGAAAGTGATACTGAAATAGGCAGTGAGTGTTCTTGACAACAAGAGACTTCAGATGACCATTTGTTGGGAATATCAGGCAAACTCTTTTCATTTGGGTTGTTCTAGCATTAGTATTCCAGGTGATCATCAGGTACCTTTTCTACCCTTTGGTTTCATTACTATTTTGCCACTGATGACAAAATTTCTTTTGAAAAAATAAAATTCAGTGACTCTTCTGAAAATAACATTTGAAGTTTTAGATTTATGAGTCAAATGAGTTATTCATATTACATCCTCTCCAACTGACAATATTTACTTTCTACTATTACATAGAGGATCTTCTAACTTGAATCTTGTTTCTAACCTTCAAAGGGTGTAATATCTAAGGTAGTTTTGTTTAATTTGCAAAACATAAATAATACTCATCCTGATTTTTTATAAAATCAAGAGTTAGTATGTGTGACTAGCAATAGAATGTGGTGAGTAACTTTATTTTCTTTAAGATAATCTCTACCTAAAAGGGTAGAGATTATTTTTTGGTATTTTCATAAATCACTGTATCTTCAAGAGAGAGCACAGTGAATTTAAATATATCAAAATTCATCTATTTGCTGTTTATAATGTAAAATGTTTCAATACATGTTTGTGAATGAGAAATCTCTCTTTAAAGCTATCTTTTTAAAAATTAGATAATAAACAACTGTTATGCACTAGTTTTGTAAATAAACTCAGAAAAATTTCCAGTTTATTTTGTGGATTTCTTATAAACCCAGACACAGCATGCCCTCTATTATTCTCTTTTCATTTCACCATTGAGTAATCAGGTGACTCCGGTGATACAGTCTCATATATTTTACCCAATGTGATATGTGGGGGGGGGGAGTTGTAACTTGGATGCATAGTTGAGGATGAAAAGGTCAGCATATGAATCCCTCTTCTGTTGACATTGCACCCTCTTGTGTCTATACTTTTGAATGAAAAAAACATCTTTTTAAAGCCTTTTTATAGGACAGATCATATTATTTCATGGAATGTGGATTCGATTTGAAATTAAAGAATCTGGGTTCAGATGCAGGATTGCTATTTACAACCTTACATTTCTTTTTCCTCTGGGCATCTGATTCCTCATGAGCAAAATGAAGGAATTTGAGGCTGATGTCTTTTAATCCCTTTCAGCACTGAATTTATGATCATAAATTTTTACCAGTTATAACTATAAAAGCCCAAGTTACAAAAGATCAGTAGGTAATTCATCAGTTTCTTAACCAGTTTGAACTAAATTTGGGAGTTTTTTTTTAAATAAAAAATTGAATTTTGTAATTATCTATGTTCATTGTTTGCCCATATCTGAGATGGTACAGTTTAGAGTTAATATGACAGGATTTAATATTATCATTATAGTCATAATAACTTTGAAGGTGTGGGGTATAGAGAACATGGTATGAATTGCTAAACTGTTAAGAATTGATGACAGCTCTTTTTTAATACAATCTTGGGTATTAGCAATGTAGTTAGTCATATTATTAATAAGGGTCGGGATTTTATATTTTCATGACTCAGAGAATGATTTAGTATGATATTCAGATCTTTGTCTCTATCTGTCCTGTGAATGCCCTTGCTATTGGATGAGGATGCCAGTATTTATATCTTATAGCAATAATGCTGTTTGCATTTTGTGGGGACCTTAATTTTAAAGGAAACCTCTGGGACTACTACAAGCTAATTTTCAGCAAATTCATCATTTACTAAGTTTCTTCAATATCAGTTGTCTTCATTCTCTTTCTTACCAGCAACTCTTTACCTTCTCCCTACAAACATGCCTCCCCAGAATCTACAAAATCCTACCTCATGCAACTGTCATTTCATCTCTTTCTTTCCCTTCATGGTTAAACTTCTTTTAAAAAAAGTATCCAATCTGATTCCACTCTGTGCTCATTAATTTCTTGCAGATTCGCTTCAATTCCTAACACTGTATTAAAACTGGATCCCATTCCCACTTGCCCAGGGATGTTTAATCTGTGAGAGATGGGGACAGGTTTTCTCACTCTAAGCTGAGTGTTTATTTCACTAAATATTAAGAATCAATAAATATTCCTATTTTTTAATAAAGCAAAATACTTTAATGGCTCCACATTTTTTCCTGGAAACAAAGGCCCATTTTTTTAAATACCAGCATTTTGATGGGAGTTTCCTGTGAAGCTTGGAACATAACAGTTTTTGAAAAATTGAAATTGAGCATCTAACGAAGGATAATGGAGAGGAGTGTGATGGGTGTAAACAGTCACATCTAACCAATGACACTGAAGAACAGGATCAACAAAGTATCAAGGAAATGTTTGATAAGAAGAAAAGATGGGTTTATCATGTGACAGTGTGAGAGGTGATGATAGGCACATAAACGGAATTTTTCTAGTCTACTTTTGGGTCACTAGAGTCCCTCATATGAATATATTTCAGGATGTTTCCAAATAAGTTGGAAAACATCCTAAATCCTATTGCTATTTTAGGAAACAGTTTTTTTTTTTTTTATTTTAAACAACAAAGCAGAGGAAATGATGATGGTTCTTTTAAGAAAGTTTACTTCTTGAGAGTATTTATTTGATGTGTTTTGATCTATATTTGATCTATTTTGATACTATTTGACCTTTGACTGCCATTGAAGTTTAGAGAAGCTTTATTTCCATAGATGTGGCAGGCTTTTTCTTCTTTTTATTTATCTAGGTGGAGCATAGTAATTGTTCTCTTAACTGTTATCTTTCTGTTATGGAATCAGAGCAATTGTTCATATTCAAGAGACTGCTTCAATCATTTGCTTATTTTTTCAGCTTCTCTTTCATTTCTATTGTTACATCTTACTGGTGACTTAAACTTAAATTATTATCATTGTTCAAGGCTGAATTATCATTTGTCCAAAAGCAATGGTATCTACTCATTTCCCCTCCCCCCATGTTGCATCCTTTTGGAAGTTCCTTATTCTATTTTCTTTTGTGTCATCATTTTCTATTTTAAAAAATATCCTTTTTTACATGTAGATTTCACAAATTAGTTTCTTAAATTGTAACAAGTTCAATGTCTCCAAATCCTCAGATCTTTCCTCGTCACGGTTCCTCTCTCAAGGACAACAAAACTCACGAAAGACTTATCTCCAAGGTCTTGTTTTACATTTTGGAGGAATTTAATTTGTGCTCTTATTCTTGAGAGAGCTGATCAGCACACATCTTCATTCTGGGCCGAGGCGATTAATAGGGTTTCCATTGCCAGCTTTTCTCTTCTCCCTTTCTCTTTTTGGTATTCGGTACAATTGAATTAACTTTAGAGAATGGTCTTTTTCTGAAAACATTTTCACAAGAACAAAAAGGCAGATTTTCTTTGTATATAAATAAAGGAGTAGGCTTATGCTAGGGGACTGAAACATCTTTAATAAAACATTGTCCCTTTTCTACATTAGTTCAACTGGGAAAAATCAATTTTGGGTTCTTCAAGTGCAAAGAATGATCAAAGGGAAAAACTGACAAACTAAACAGAGGGCGAGGTGTGATGTGCCTCTTGTGCTCCAATTCCCAAGTGCCCTTTAAATCAGCGCCTTTCTAAGCAGAATACATTTAGAAATGAAGAAAATGTTCCTCTGAATCATTGGCATGAAAAATAAAAGCACTGGAATGTATATCAGCAAACAATTTTGAGATTAATAATGGTAATACTAATATAGTATTAAAATGTGTGGTACTTGCATTGAAATAGGCAGAACTGGTATTTCTTATAATAAAGGCCTCAAATCTCTGTGACTTGTGTCAAGTATGACTCACACACCACTGACTACATTAAGTTTGGTTATTTCTCATGGTAACAATTTCACATTCATTTACTTTAACTTAGAAAAAACTTGGGCTCCTTGGAGGCAGGAACTGTTTTAGTTTTGATTTGTCATTTTATTTCCATGTCTACTATAGTGCCATGCACATAGGGCACATAGGTACTTACTAGATGTTTGGTGACTCGAATTATATTGACTTAATTCAAATAATAGAAAACTTTTATCTGTTTGGAGAGTTGGGAAAACCAGAGTTGAAAGGTTGTTCCTGAGTTGAAGTTCATTGAGGAAATATCTTAACCTAGTGGTTCTCAAAGTATGCTCCAGACTTATTTGAAGTTCCAAGCCTTTCAGTGGATCCAGAAGGTCAACACCTAGTTTGTTTACAATACTCAGATGTTTAAATTTCTTATTATGGTAAACATTGATATTTTTTATTTCAATTTCAGGCAAATTCTGGCATTTTAATTTCAATATATTACAAAGACATAATATTAATCCTCTGTAAAGCTCACTGGTTCTTTGGGCATCTGTCTGTGGTCAACATTTTGAACTTGTTCCTAACAACTCCAATTCAATATAAAGTATGAGAAATTTGAAGAAATCCAATATATCTGCCCTGAAGGGAAACTTTGGTGTTCTTCTTTTGAGAAATTGTCAGATGTCTGTAGCAAAGGTAGCTAAAGATGCAGTGTGTATAAAGTGAGACTGAAAAAGACAAATTCTAATTTGGTTTTCAGATACTCACTAACTGTGTCATCATGTGCAAATCACTTAAGTTCAGTTTGTTCAATTGTTAGAATGGGGATAACACTAGTACCTTCTTTGTGACCTTAGTTGAGTTTTTTCTTGGCAAAGATACTGGAGGGATTGCCATTGTTTCTCAAGTTCATTTTACAGATGAGGAAACTGAGTTAAATAGGGTTAAGTGACTTGCCCAGTGTCACATAGTAAGTGTCAGAAGCTAGATTTAAACTCAGAAAGAGTCTGCCAGGCCCAGAGCTCTATCTGGGATCAAATCAGACAATACTTGTGAAATATTTCTTCTATTTTTCCAAAATCTGTTGCACTTCATTAATGAAATATGATTTTATATATATATATATATATATATATATATATATGGTATATAATTTTGCACACACACACACACACACACACACACACACACATATATATATGTATGTATTCCATTCACTATGGGTAGCCTTAATACAAGACTCATAAGGGGAAAGGTGATTTAAATTGTGAACAGGTCCACAATTTGAAGTTAAGAATAAAAATTTAATAAATTATAAGTTCAAGAAACAGTGGGATGCTAAAGGAAGAAAATAATTACTAATTAAGCAACTACTATATAGCAGGGAATATGATTGTTATTAAGTCAATCAGCATTGTCCAAATCTTTGTGATGCCTTGGACCATCTTTTCAATAAGGTTTTGTTGGCAAAGATACAGTAGTCATTGCCCATATACTTCTCCAGTGGATTAAGACAAACAGAAATCAAATGACTTGCTCAGTGACTGCAGTTAGTAACAGTATTCCATTTGATCATCAAAAGTAACCTGGGGCACAGGTGTGATTATTGACTTCTTTTTTTGTTTAGTCATTTCAATTGGGTCAGACTCAATTATGTCACCATTTTGGTTTTCTTGATAGAAATGCTGAATTGGTTTATCATTTCCTTCTCCAGCTTATCTCATATGTGAGATAACTAAGGCAAACAGGATTAAGTGACTTGTTCAGAGACACACACTTAATCCATACCTGTAGCCAAATTTGAACACAGAAAGATCAGTCTACCTGATTCTAGGCCCAGCATTATATCCACTGAATCATCTTCCTGCCTATCCTTATTTTACAAT
Organism: Sarcophilus harrisii; assembly: GCF_902635505.1. Classification (NCBI taxonomy): domain Eukaryota; kingdom Metazoa; phylum Chordata; class Mammalia; order Dasyuromorphia; family Dasyuridae; genus Sarcophilus; species Sarcophilus harrisii. The sequence continues at coordinate 29,552,232 of NC_045426.1, read as the reverse complement.
TGAGGAAAGGTTAAGTGACTCACTCAGTGTCACAGAGCTAGTGTCTCAGGCTACATTTGAATTCAGGTCTTTCAGACTCCATGTCCAACACTTACATCACTTAACTGGTGCTTTATTCTGCTGAGATTTAGTTTCTGTTCTGTAGTCTATTAGTGAATTCACTTGTCTCTTTGCATACAAAGGTACATCATAAATGAATAGCTTCTCCTCAGTGAAGCAGTCCATCATGTCTTACATTTGAATGATAGATGCTTTTTGGTGAGCCATTGGATGTTTCTTAAAAGATTTATAGTTCTATAAAATTCAATGACTCTCAAGCCACTAAAATCTGTGAGATCGAAGACCATTTTTTAAAACTTAGGAAACTGTTCTTTTTATCATGCACCTCCCTTGAGGTATGCTGATACCCTCTAATATTACATTTTCACTGGGCTAAGAGTACCTAAGCATATGCTTGTAATAAAAAACATAGATATATCATTTATGCAAAAGATTTCTACTTAGAAGAGTAGGAAGAGTTTTTTTTTTCCATTCTTCCTTACCCAGTTGTAAAGGGGTGAACTTAATTTCTTTTAAACCATACTAAGCCTATCTATCAACAAATGTGCACATTTTTACAAAAATTAACTGAGCCACATCACAGCAGAGAGACTCCCCTCTGACAAAATTCTCTTCTCTATTCAGTGGCATTATTATTTCTGGAAGTGTGAACTTTTGCCCTGAGATCTATATCTACTCCATGGCCCTTAAGCATCTTCCTCCAAGATTTTCTTGAGTGAGAATTTTATTAAAGTTATCTATAATTGAGATTGACCATAATAGGTAGGTGAAAGCATCCTGGTACTAAGATATTTAAAGGCTTCTCTGGATCAACAGCAACTTACCTATTAAACTCTCAGCTATGGCTCCAAAAGCATGTACAGCGACTACACCTTAGTAAAACTATCTTGGAAAATCAGCTAAACCAGCTTAATGGTCACCGATGAGCCTCAAATATGTCAGTGACTTAGGGGGATATACCTACTTCAAACAGGTGAAGACCTCCCCTGGTGGCATAAATGGATAAGAACAATTTATTCCAAACTTATAGAAGTGGTTGAAGCAAGGGTCTGGAGTCCTTAGAGCTTGGTCAGATATTGAAGAGGTCAAGGTCATTCACAGTTTCCCACGCCATCGTTGTTTTGACTTTGGCCTTGCCTTTGAACTTTAATGGATCTGTAAGAGAGAATGAGGCTGATGATTTTAAGCAACTCTGCCTCACTTAAATCCATTTCACATGCAAGTTAATATACCACTCTGTGATGTCATTGATCCTCTCTGAAAATGAAGAACACACAATACCTTATAAATAATGAGTTTTCATTTTGAAATTTTCTATTCATCTACCTCAGTATTATATTATGAAATTATTTTAGGCAGCAAAATTATAATTTCTGTACAATCATAAATATTATTTTAGCAAACATAAAGCTATCTTTAATTAAAACAATACAAATGAAATAGACCATTTAAATACAATCTATTTTTTTCTAACTCCAACATGCCTAGCAATATTCATGTGATTATATTAGAACAAAATACATAAAATCCCAAAGTGAACGAAAATTTACTCATTTCATAATCAAGTGGAAATTGCTTGGAAACCCATAAATAATAATCATCTTATTTCTTTCTTCTTACTCTTCTTCTCCTCCTCCTACACCTCCTTCTCCTCAATTCTTGCTAATTTCATTATCAATGTACAGCCTATTACAAAATTCATATATCTTATGATTATTTTGACACGTTGACTGTTCAAATTGTACCTAGCAATGACAATATGTCTTTTTCTTCAACTTTTTTTTTTTATTTTTTTTTAGTATGGGTGGTTAGATAAGTAATTTTCTATTATAATACTTATTTATAATGTTCCAGGGTTTAATCCATTAGTATATTATCAGCATTTGAGGGGTGGAGTAGTATCTAAACCATTGACTTCATTGGTGTGGGGAACTCCCATAGAGAAAACTTCCTCTAAGGTTACTGATATATTAGGTGATTCATAAGATAAGAATTCTGGGCCTGAAATCAGGAAAACTTAGTCCAAATTACTAGCTTTCTGACCTGGAAAAAAATCTCTTCAAATTTGTTTCACTTTCCTTCAGTCATTTAATTTGTGTTTCTTCCAGTTTCCTCATGTATAAGATGGGAAATAATAATAGCTCCTCCCTCCCAGGTGCAGCTAAGTGATTCAGAAGACAGAATGCTGGGTCTAGGAGCAAGAAAATTCTTCCTGAGTTCAAATCTGGCTTCAGACAATAACTTTGTGATCCTGGGAAAGTCACTTATCTGTCTTTGCCTCCTCTGTGCAAAGAGAGAGGGAAATGGCAAACCACACCAGTATCTTTGCCAAAGAAAACTCAATATGGAATCATGAAGTGTCAGACATAACTGAAATAAGCAAACCACAACTTCCCAGGGTTTTTGTGATGAGCAAATGAGATAATAATGAGTGGCTGCCATATAGTAAGTACTATATAAATGTTACCTATTATTATCTATAGCATATCATCTTAGAGGATGCTAGAGGCATCCTAAATTATCTCAATTAACTAAATAGCCTGTGCTTATTCAGTTCATTTTTTCAAAGGCAAGATTTAAACTCAAGTTTTCAATCATTCTATTTATCTCTTAACCATATCATACTACAAACAGAAATGTATTCAAAAGCTCTTGTCCTTAATTGATATTTCTTTTATGTGGATCTTATACAAGATATCTCCTTTTAGTATATATATTTCTATTTAACATTTTTCTAAAATTTTTACTTTATAGATCACTAGAGAAAGTTATCTCGGTAACCTTCTCCCTTATGGAGACTATATAATTTTGACACTCATAACAACTAGCATTTATATAGTGCTTTTAATGTTTTCCAAGTGCCTTACATATGTTGTCTCATTTAATCCTCACAACAGCCCTTAAAGCACTTTGTGGATGTTAGCTATTATTTTAGATTTTGTTCATGGTAAATGGAGAATGTTTGTAAATGTAACCCTTGTTTTAAATGTCTTTTTCACAGAGTCTATAAATATCATTTTTGTAGCTTTAAGAGCCAACGAGAATGTTGAGAAAATCAGTTTTTGCTGGCATATTTGAAGTGACAGTTGAGAAGTATCTGTTTCTGCATCTGTAAAAAGAGGTGGTTGAACTCAATATGTACAGTTAGGTGCCACAAAAGGCTAGGATTCAGGGAGACTCATCTTCCTGAGTTCAAATCTGGCCTCAAACACGCACAAGTTATGTGACCCTGGGCAAATGAATCAACCCTTTTGACCTCAGTTTCCTCATTTGTAGAATGAGTTAGAAAAATAAATGGCAAACTGTTCCAGTACCTTTGCCAAGAAAACCCCAAGAAGGGTCATGAGGCATCAGATGTGACTGAAAAATGATTGAATAGCATTCCCCTTTTTGGAGTATGAATGTCATTTCCACCTTGAAATGAATTGGCTTAGCTGGAACTCGGTATTAAATCCCCTGAATACTCATCCTCCTTTCCCTTCCCTTTTCCTTATTTTGTGAAGTAATATTGCTCATAATCTTGTTCTTTTGTTATGTTTTCAAGGAATTAATGTTCAAAATCAGGCCATTCAAAAGCTGATAGAAAGATATATAATGCAAAACAGTAGACTGCAGCACATTGACAACAAGGATTTGCACATGAAAAGTGGAATATGGACTAGAAAGATGACCTCTATGATCTCTTCTATCTTTCAAATGTTCCTGTTTTTCAGGAAACAAATGATCAGAAAAGGAAATAATAAACCTATCATGAAGAGAGAATGGTGATAACAACCTAGGTGTTGCACTGGTATCATTGAATATCCAGATACCCTAGAAAAGCAGTTCTTAACTTTTTTTTTGTCATAGACCTATTTTGGCAGTCTGAATGCATCTATGGATTCTTTCTTAGAATTGGTTTTAAAGGAATAATAAGTACAGAGGATTACTAAGAAGCTAATTATATTGAAATATAGCTATCAAAATTTTAAAAACTCATGGACCTCAAGTTGAGAATCTCTGCGCCAAAAAATAAAGCTCCCAAAGCATTACAAGGATTTATGGGAAAACATGGGCAAGAATTACACATGATAAGAAGGCATAGATGAGTGGTAATCTGTACCATGAAGAATGATGGAGTACCCCCATCAATGAGATCATAAAGCCAGTGAAATAGTCAAGAAAATAAGGAGAGAAAAATGCAGTTTTTAGAATACTACAAAAGGAGTAATATGTTCATGTTAATTATTTAAATTACCATCATTTAAAAGATACCTTATCGTAGTAGGAGCCTTTTGAGTTATAATGACTGAGTATATTTCTCCCCAAGTCCAGATGGTTAGAGGAGGATGGAAGAGTGCCTGCATAAGATGACTCTTATTTAGCCATTTTTATCCTGTCCTTCCTTTATAGTGAATCTCAGGCTTGTCATTGTGGTGTCTGGCTTCAGTCCAGTTTTGCTAATGTACCACATCATGCCGATATATTTCTTTCCCTGTGTTATACAGACTGCTTTCCAGTTTGTTGAAACTCTAAATCAAATCCAAGTTTAAAATAAAGATCTAAGCACATGCCAGTTGGGAAAAGTCAGTGAAACATGTAAATCAGCTGTGTGAAATATACACATATGCATGGATATATATATATATATATATATATATATATACACATACAAACATATATGTATATATATACATATACACATGTATACCTATACACACATACCTCGGACCTAGTACATTTGATGCAATGCACCAGGGCAAAGTCATTTAAATGCAGGATACGTTTGCTTCTACTTCTGGCAATATGGTCTGTTTGCAAAATGTAAGAGACTGTTAAGTTGGTAAAATTCATCTGCTCCTAAAAATACATTGGGATTTTTTAGAAAGGAGAATTAAAACACACAAATCTGGATAATTTCATGTTTAGATACTTTCTTATAAGTGTTGCCTATTTTGAAAGCCAAAGCAAGTAGGGCCAATATATCATGACTTACCTTCTTTTCCAGTACCCATTAGTAAACCTAGGACTAGAAAATAGTACTTCCAATGTGGTAGTCATTTCATATCGATGCCAGTATAAGATATCTCCTAATTCCTGGAGGACAGGAGGAAATGGTATTTAAAGATTTTCAGGTTACAGAAACTCTGAGAATTTAAGAAGCATTTATTGAACATACATGTTCATGTGTATTTATATAGATATTTTCAAATCACTAGTACATGATAATAAATAAATAAAAAAAAAATTCTCCAAATCACATTTCCACCTTGATTTGTACATTTCCCATTGGAGATATATAGAGCAACCAAAGGACTTGATTTTGTCTTTTCAAAGAGAATGAGATTCACTCTAAGTTTGAGAGAGCATTTGTCCAAATATTTATTTTTGCCAGAATATGTCAGAGTCCTTAAGCTTGGAGCTTATCTTTGTTTGTTTCATTTCTTAGTGAAACAGGTAAAAAGATGTAATGGGGAGTGAGAGGATGTGCTCTTCCTTTGTTGGAAGAAAGTCGCTTCTGTTTTTTCAACCAAGAGTTTTTCAGGCTTGATTAGTGTAAAGTGCTATCTATGAATGAGTTGGAGACCACTAATTAACAGTGCATGAGAGATGTTAAGATAACCAAGTACATGGCCTAATTTCATTGGGTTTGAGTAAAGTATTGCTTTTCTTAGTGTCTGTGGACTCTTTAGCCACAGGCAGTTAACAAAGATACTGGATTATTACATTTCTTTTTCTTAGTAAATGTTATAGTGATTGTTGTCAAAGGCTACTTGATGAATTGCAGTCAAATCCCAAAACCCTGAGGATTTCAGGGAAGCCCATTGTGGAAAATGTGTTGTTTCTGTGTTTCTGATTTTGTCTCTTAGCATTTTGCTTTCTGAACGAGAAAGAACACAACTATGTTAATATTTACCACAGCTGAACATGTTTGCTTTGGGCACTATCTCCCCATGTTGCCAGTGGGTATAGACAAAGTAGACAGAAAAAAATGAAGTGATGATCTTTCCTTGCTTTGTAGAAAATGTTGAAAGTTGAGAGTTGAACAAGATACCAGAAGCACCCCAGCAGCTATTCTTGGGTTCGTTATCAAATACAGAATTCAAAAGTATGATGAAGAGACCAGAATTCCATTTCAGAATAGAATTGCCATTTGTCATGGAGAAGAACTCTATTTTGTCACTGACAGGTATTCATAAAGAGGAATAATCTTGAAGGAAGAAGGGCAAATAATTTCAAAAGCAGGGAATGAGGTAACACCTTATGATTGTACAAAGATAAGTTTTCCTTAAATAGAAGAATAGAAGTCAGGAATTTTTGTGTTTTCCTTTCCAACTACTTAACAAGGGCTTGGCAATAGTGGGCAGTCAATAAGGGCTTAATGACTGTTTGATGATCCCCTTAAATAAAGAGGCTTCTCTTAGACTATATGCTCATATGTCATATGATCATCTGTAATTACTTTCAAGAACCAACTCTGAAGAATGAGTACTTCCAGATTTTTTAATTGGATAAAAATAAGGATTCTGGGCTTGATTTGTCACAGATCTGAGAGATGTTTACAGATTGTTAGGTTTGTATTATTGTTAAAAGTATTTTTTATCAGAAATTATTCCTTTGACCCATTTATTCCAATTATTGATCATAACAATATCTTGTAAAAATTATTAATGTTATTATTGTCAACCTTTTCAGCATATCTCTTAGTGTTTCTGTGGAGGATTCCTGTTTCCAATGTTTTTCAAATTCAACAAAAACTCAACTCCATTCAGGCCCAGAGGATAGAAAACTATTTTAATGGTGAAAATGAGTAAAGAAAGCAGGATCCTAGATTTAGAGCTTGAAAAATCTCAGAGGTCACTCCTCATTTTTCAGATGAGAAAACCAAAGGCCAAGACAGCAAATGGTTTGCCCAAGGTTATGAATGTAATAGGAAGAAGAGCTAGCATTTGAACCCCTCCCCAAAAATAAGGTATCTTTTTTTTCTGCACCACTGTTTATTTTAAGTAAGCCCTCCACCCTCCAAATAGTATTTTTTTCTTTCAAGTGCTGAAGAATTTAATGAAATTGCATGCTTGAAATTGAGGAAATTATAAGTGAGAGAGCCCATCCATCTAATTTGCAAATTGGCTTAACTTTCCAAAGTAGCAATTTTCTCTTTGTCACTCTTGGCTTATGTGATTCTTTTTCCTGCTTAAAAAACTAGCTATTTGGTGGCAGTTGACAGTTTTGAACCTGTAGTGAGGAATATCTGGGTTTAAATATGTCCCAGATAGTATTAAAAAAAAAACACTTCATTCTGTGTCTCTTGATATCTTCCCTTTTGAAGTCATCTTTATTTCCAAATAAAGCCATTTTCTTTGCCCTTCTCAGTGAGCTATCACAAAGAATTAAAAAAGAAAAAGGAGAAAAGAAAGTTCAGCAAAACCACCTTATTCATTAGCTTAGTCTAGCAATATGTGTAATATTCTGCATCCATAATTCCTGGCTTCTGTAAAGAAAAAAAGGAGATTCATATTCTCATGTCTTAGCGGGTAGGCCATGTTATTATAATTATCCACCATCTAGTTTTGTTGCTGTTTTTTGTTGGTCCTTCCATTTGCATTATTAATTATGTATATCATTTGCTCTGTTTGACTTGATTCATTCTGCATTTGTATACGTTTGTCTATACTTCTGAATTTTTCATATTTCATTTCATATAACACCATAATATTCAATTACATTCACATACCACAATTTCATTAGTCATTCTTCAAGCACTAGGTGTAGTAAGTATATGTTGTTTCTAGATTTTTTTGTTACTAGAAAGATTGTTGCTATGAATATTTGATGTATATGGTACCTTTTTTTTGTCTTTGACTTCATATTCCTTACAATGAGATCTCTAGATCAATCTATCTAGATATTTACCACTTTGTTAGTATAATTCCAAATTCCAAATAATTTAAAATATTCCTAGACTAGAGTAGTTAGAACAATTTATAATCTCTACCAACCAAATCTTAACATAAAATCTTTCCCACAACCCCTTTAATATGAACTATTCTCATCTTTTGTCATCTTTGCTAATTTGCTAGTTGTGAACTCACCCAGAGTTGTTTTCATTTGCATTTTTTATTAACATTGTTATTATTACATACATAAATGAGATGTCTGATCCTTTGAATCTCTCTGAGCTTTAATTTACTACTTCACAAAGTAGTTGTGAGGATGAAAAACATGTCCATGTGTGCATATGTGTGTGTGTGTGTGTAAATTGCTTTATAAATTGTAAAGAGATCTATCAGTATCAACTATTATTAACTTTAATTGTCCTTTGCATTATTATTATTAACCTTAATTGTCTTTGAAAGACTGCGGCTAATAGATTAAGAAGTGGGACAATTATACACTAATCACTAGAAATGTAAATAAAACATCCATAGATGTATTTATTGGTAAAGGACACATCACTAGAACTCTGAGACTTAAGATGAGAACCATTCTTGCCATTGAGACTGCCAAGACCTTAGGATGGCATCTTCTCCTCCTTCTGGCTTCTGTGGCTTCTTTCAACTTCTTGGCTAAAATCCTACCTTCAGCATGGCCTTTCCAAGTTCTTAGTCTTCAAGGAAATTATCTATAATACATTTTTGATATATGTTGTTTCCTACATGGTTGTGTCCACCTTGTCTCCCCCATTAGATTATAAACTTCATTAAGGCAGAGACTTTGTTTACTTTTTATTGTAGCTGAGCTCTAAGTGTGAAGTTCATATCACAATGTGTGGAACAGAATAGGCAATTCATAAATGTTTGTTGACTTGAATTGATTTGATAAGAGTTCATAAGCCAAGGATTCAACAAATTTTCCCAATTTCCCATCAAAGCCTAGAGAGGAAGAAACTTTGCTCTCGATCAGGAAAATGAGGAAAGTGAGTGGGGCTGTTTCTTAGTAAAGAGCTACAGATGCTTTTGAAGTTCCAATTCTCTCCATGGCATTTAAGCCACATGATTTTTTTTTTTTAGTGTTAAAGAATAGAAAATTAGTTTTAATTGTTACTTATGAGACACCATATGGCTACTCTGTAATTTTGGCTTCCCATGGAGAGGCATGTGCATATGGAAAATGAAATTAATTGGAAATCACACCCTGAAATCTATTATTAAGTTAATATAGCTAACAGCTTGTGGGGTGTCCTCATCCACAGCATGATGCAATTGCACACAATAATGAGTAACTATAAACCGTTCTAGGACACTCACAGGGATAAAGAGAGGTCAGGTGAATCAGCTTCACAGAGGAATATCCTGGGTGGAAGCTGCTTCATCTACCATTGTAGTCCTCATTGGGTAAATACATTGGGAAAAAGAAATTTAATCATATTTAAATGGATTTATCCACAGGCCTTTTTGAGATTCACAATCAACTTCCTTTTTTAAAAAATTTTGCACAATAAAGTATTAGTAAGTTAAGGTCACTTTGGGTAGAAAATGCAATACTCTATTTAAACTGTTAGGAGCTAGTCTTTGGGTTAAATGGTGAAATATTTCATAGTATTTAATAGAGAGGTCATGTGGCTTAAAGGATAGATTTCTGGAGAGTTCATCCTAGAATTAGGATAAAGTACATATTTCCTTTTCTTACTCCTATAATCCTTATTACCTTCTCTTCTTACTGTATATGTTTTATATGTTGTTGCCTCCATTAGAATGGAGGCTCCTTGATGTCAGGGGTCATGCTTTTTACTTCTTTTCAGTCATTGTACTTGTCTAAGACTTGGCATATAAAAGGCACTTAATTAGTGCTTAATAATTGATTCATTGAAAACCTGGTTCAAATCATTCCTCTGATACTTACTATCAACCAATCAATAAGTGTTTATTAAGTATCTACTATGTGCCAGTCACTATATTAAGAACTGAGAATTTAAAAAAATGATAAATTAAAGGTACATCTCCTGATTCTAGGCATTTTCTTTGGCTGTCCCCTATGGCTGTAGGATTCTCCTCATTTCCATCCACTGGCTTTAAATCCCAGTTAAAATCATCTCTCCTTATCCCTCATAACTACAATGCCTTCCCTCTTGTGTTTGTTGTTGTTTAGTTAGTTTGATCATATCTGATTCTTTGTGACTCCATTTGTGGGGGTTTTTTGGCAAAGATACTGTAGTCATTTCCTTCTCCAGACTATGATAACAGGGTTAAATGACTTGCTCAAGATCATACAGCTAGCCAGGGTCTGAGGCCAGATTTAAATTCAGAAATATTAGCCTTCCTAGTTGCAAACTTAGTGCTCCATCCACTACCTCACCTAGTTGCTCCTTCTTTTATTATTTTTTATTCTACATTGAATATATTTATACATATTCATTTATTTGTTCTCTCTTCCATTATATTGTGAGAGTCTTAAGTGCAGGAATTGTCTTATGCCTCCTTTTCTATCCACAAGACTTAGTACAGTGCCTTGCATGATACTTCATACACACAGATACACATATACATACATATATGCATATACATATATACAAACATTTGTAGTTACACATGTATATACATATGTTTGTATGTACACATGTATAAATACACACTGATTAACTGGCAGACAGGTTACATAGACAAAAATCAAATTTTACTAGATTTTATAGAATATAGCCTGAAAATTTATATTTACATAAAAATACAATCAGGCCTTATGTAGGTAGTGATGCTTTGAGACACATGACTGTAACTAAATGTGTAAACATTGATAATACCTCACTAATATTCTCATCGTAAAATGAGGGGATTGGACAAATGGAGTCTCTCAGTTCTTGATTTTATGATCTTATTATTACGCCACTCATTAGAGTGTCTATAAACTTTTGAGATAATGTCTTTAAAATTTTGCAAGTGTAAAATCATTATCTAAGGCAAGCTTTTAGTAGTATCAGATACTGTGTGTGTGGTATCAGTTCTGAGTTTCTTTTTTACTTAAAGGGTAGCTTTCTCTTTCCCCAAAACTTTATTGAGTTCTAGAACCCAAAAGTGAACCTCTCTCCTACAGTAAAATGTAGAATAGGAATGAAATCCAAAAAGGGTATGTGTGTGTTTCCATGTGTGTGTGTGTGTGTGTGTGTGTGTGTGTGTGTGTGTTATGTGTATTATGTGTGTTTCTGGTGTGTGTTTGTGTGTTTATTATGAGTTTATGTGTGTTTATGATGTGTGTATGTATTGTCATAATCTACACACAGGTGGATTACGACCTGGCTGAGTGACCGGATCCAGATAATAGTCGATCATTAATGGCTCAATATCATTTTGAAAGGATGTATCTAGTATAATGTCCCTGCAACTTAGTCTTGAATCTTGCACTATTTAGTATTTTCATCAATGATTTTATTAAAGGCATACAAAACATGTTCATATATCTTACAGATGATGTAAATTGAGGAAGCATCTAAGTCATTGGATAAAAGAATTAGGATTTTTTAAAAAATTCTAATAGACTGGTGGTTTTAATGTAATGGCTTAATGAACATTGATTCTTCTATTATTTTTTCTTTATATTGTCAGGTTTAGTATATAATAAGAATTTAATAAATGGTTATTGATAAGTTGATATCTTTCAAGAGAATCTTCTTCACAAATACAACATGAAGGAGGCATGGCTAAGAGGAGCAGAGTATCTGAACAAGGTAGAAGATAGAGGTTTTTAATCTGGACTCCATATTTTATTTTTTAAAAAAATATTATTAGCACAATTACATTCTAAAATCATTCATTTCCCTATAATTCTATGTGTTATATTTGATGTACTTGAAAATGTTATTTTGAATATTTCACATGCCTCAGTATGCACTGCCCAAAAGATTTAAGACATACACATACAAATGAATAATCCCTGACCTGTGAGCTCCATTTTACTGAAAATTCAACATAAGCCAATAGTGGGATATGGCAACCAAAAATGTTGCTTAATCTTAGACTAAATTAAAAGTCTTAGCTTGGCCAGAGTTAAGACATTATAGAGTCCCAGTGTCATCTGTCCTGGTTAGATCACATCTGGAATATTGTGTTCAGTTCTGAGTGCCATATTTTAAGAAGGACATTGATAAATTGGAGTACATTCAAAGAAGGACGACTAGCTCTGTCAAGGTCCTGGAATTTGAACCATAAACTCACTGGTGGACAGAATTGGAGATCTTTATTTCTGGAAAGAGAAGCCTTGGGAGAACATCATAAATGTTTTCAAATATATGAAGGGCTGCCATTTGAAAATGAACTAGATTTCTTCTGCTTACCCCTGTCTTTTCCATTTGTCCTTCAGAGTGGAATAATCCTTATCTGTCCATTAACAATATCTATGCACCTATAGATGACTTAACACTGTTGAAAGCCTCATCTTCTTTAGGGGATAAAAATGGAACCTGCAGAGTTCAGAATTACTTTTGTTTGAAGAATCCATTTCTCACCAAAACACAAGGCCTTATCTAAGCTTTGATATTTGGAAATTACTTGAACTTCTAGAGATTATCCCCCCCCACACACACACACACTGTTTTTCTCCATCTCTCACACAGGAGAGTTAATCTATTCAATCCCATTCTGGATTTCAGCTCTCTTTATTGATAAGGAAGTAAGTGAAAATCTCCCTCAAACCACTCTGTACAGTTGTCCTAAACCTTGTTTTCCATCCCATTCAATCATTTCTCAAGATACCAGTGTCTAACCATAAAGTCATATTGCCCCTTCCTTTGCCATCATCTACATCCATTTATCCTTTGCCCAAACTGCCTCCCTCTTGATCTGGGAAAGTCAAGATTGTACTCTTGTTCTCCCTGGTACTCTCCAGGCAAAACTTCCCCTCCTTGAGCACTATTTCTTTCCCTGTCTTTATGGTCATTTCCTATAAGTATATATGCTCTTTAAAAGCAGAGACTTTCTCATTTTTGAATTTGTATCCCTAATAGCCAATGCAGTGCATAGAACATAATGAGTATTAATGAATGTGTTTTATTGATTTGTTCATTGATTGTTTCACCAGGAAAATTTAAGTTATGGTCTTGCTGTATATTCACCATAAAAATAGTAAAGGAAATAAGTTCATGGAATAGCTTTAGAATCAATTTAGGAATATTGGAGCCTCCATATATTGCTAAAGTCACATCTTCTTAAAGAGGGAAGGGGAAACATGAATGAATGAGGAAACAAAGGTTTGATCTTCTAGGTATATTGATTATTAAGCAATGAAAACCAATTGCCTACCTAATCAGGCCCTTTCATAAACTTAGGAACTGGATTCTGAATGCAGGGGAAGGAAGACTTTTGTACATTAAAAATAATCCAATAAGGTAGATTAATTATAAAGGGAACAATACAATATTAGGTAGTTTGATTTCTAATTGGATGAAAGATTAGGGACTTTCCAAATTAGAAGGGGGAAGAGTGACCAGATATAATTATTTGAATTCATCAGAAGAGGTATCCTAGTCTTCCCCCAGCCCACTAATGTCTTTAGACAACCAAAGAAACATAGAAATAATAAGTGATTGATCACCATGGGGCCAATTTTTAGATAAGACATATGTGTTACTTGAGATATACAATTGTGAGAAAATTCCTCACATCAATCTTTGGATCTGACTGAATTTCTGGTCAGTTTAATCCAAGTTCTTGGTTAAAGTTCTCTAAACAGCAGGAAGAGATAGTTCAGTTTCTTAGCCACACAGGGATAGGTTCAATGATACAATAAGATTTTCTTCCAATTCCCACAATTGAATAAATTTCTCTCACAAGACAGAAATTGAACTAGACCCATAATTGAATAGAAACTAAGGTAGCTCAAAGATTGAGTCACAAGATGGAGTCAGTGTGGTTCACTCAGTTTTTTCATTTGAACACTTGCTGCCCTAATGCTCTAAATTACCTGTGGGAGATTTTAAATTTTTGTCTTAATTATTACTATAGGAGGCCACCTGCAAGAATCTTGGACAGTTTTGAAATTACCTACTTTCTCTTTATCTCATTGTCTTGTTACAAGCTTCATTTGGGAGATTCCCATACAAATGGTAAGTATAAGGTAGAGGAGAAAGAACAGAATTGAAACAATCTTGAAAGTATATTTATACTCACTGGTGCATACCAGTCTGCAAGCATTTAATGTCAAGAACAAGGTAAAACACATATATTTTTGCTTTATTATTTCTTCTTCCCTACCTCCCTGCCTGCCTGCCTCCTTTCCTCTCTCCTTCCTTCCTTCCTTCCTTCCTTCTTTCCTTCCTTCCTTCCTTCCTTCCTGCCTGCCTTCCTGCTTTCCTGCCTGCCTTCTTTCCTTTTTTCCCCTTTCATTCCTTGCTCAACTCATCTTATGTCCCATTGCTACACATATCATCTCAAAAGCACTGCTCTTGTTGTGCCAACACTAAAGGTCAGCCAATGGTTTCCAATTTTCTACAAAGTTAAATCTCTAATTATTCATGTTCAGCTACAATATGATGTTCCCCATCTAGATTAAATGGTTTTTAATCTCATTCTGGCTCTAAATCTTTGATACATAAGTATATTCTCAGAGCTCAACAATTTCTCTCTATTAAGTAGGCCCTTAAATTCTTGTTACCTGTCTGAATGAATGAAAGAGCATTTATTAAGTCCTTACTGTGTACCATGGGTGAGAATGCACTTCTCTGTAGGTTGCAACCAAATGAGGCTGCTCACCATTCCTCAATTATAGCCTGCTCTTTTCTACCTTTGCTTAGGCTCTTCCCTATACTTTAAATATTCTCTTCTCTTTCTATGAAAACAAACACATAAACAAAAAAACAGAGTTGGTTCCCTTAATTCCTAGTTTATCCCACATGAAGCCTTTCATGGTCTCACAGGAGAAAAATGATCTCTCCTTTCTCTAAATTCTCTTCTGGAGATCCTCCATCAGAATTCCTCTTTGAACATGATGTTTACCCATGTATGTGACTTATCCTTTCTATAAAATTGTAGGAGACTCTCTTTTACTTATCTATATATGCCCCTGAGTTTCTAGCATGGTTCTTCACACAGAGTAGGTAATGAGAAGCATTTGTTGGAGTATCTTTGGACTCCCCTTGGGTCATCCCCCACCATGTGCCATGTTTTTATTTATATTTTGATAGTTCATTTAGTTATGAGGCCTGTGTTTTCTTCACTCTTAGCCCATTCCCTTCTGATATCCATAGCTGTCGTCTGGCATAAATGTCCCTGGCACAATCTTC
Source organism: Sarcophilus harrisii (assembly GCF_902635505.1). Classification (NCBI taxonomy): domain Eukaryota; kingdom Metazoa; phylum Chordata; class Mammalia; order Dasyuromorphia; family Dasyuridae; genus Sarcophilus; species Sarcophilus harrisii. The sequence goes on along the minus strand of NC_045426.1, from coordinate 29,536,985 downwards.
GCATTTTCTGGTGGAGCAAACATAATTTGGCACCATCTGGAGCTGGTTAACTTTAGTCCTCATTAGCAGTCTGAGAGCTGTATGAACATGGTGGAGTACTCCCTTAGCATGATTCCCAGATCCCACCAGTTCTTTTGCATCCTGCAGGGAGTCACTCCAGTTCTCTCTTGTCTTTTTCTCTTATTCCCTCTTTCTTTTTTCTTTCCTTCTTCTCTTCCCTCTTCCTTTCCCCTCTTCATCTCCCATCTTTTTCTCCTTTCTTCTGCTTCCATTTATCCCTCCCCTTCTCATCTACTCTTTCCTTACTCCTTCCTCTTCAGTCCCTTCTTTCCTTTTCTCTTCTTTTCTTCTCTTTTCTCCCTCCAATCTCCTGTATTTCTGCTTCTATTCCCTTTTCTGACTTCTTTTTCTTTCTCCCCTCTTTGCTCCAGTTATCTCCACTTCTCCTTTCTCCCCTCTTCCTTTCCTTTGTCCTCATTCCCATCCCTTATCTCTCTAGCTATGTTTTTCTCTTTATTTTCTCTGATTCCTTTTCTCCTTTATCTTCTCTTCCTGATTTTTTGGCTACTCCTCCTCTATTTGCTGACTATTTCTTCCTTCTCCTCTTTTTTAGTCATTACAAAGCCTATAGCAACTACTACCTTTGGAATAACCAAGATAATGGCTTCTTGCAGAGAGGCCCAAATTGAATTATAAGTTATTACTGATTGACATAAGACATAGAAAATGATATGAGCAGATGCAACAAAGAAAGCCTTGGGGGAAAAATCCCCATCATAAATTACTCTTAGAAAGTAGCCTTTATAACTTCATTATACATTAGAGACTGCTTATCTCAGTAGGTATAGAACAGAGACCATAGCTTTTTAGAGCTAGAGGATATAGGAGAAGACATCATGTAATTTTTTGTTCAGTATTTTTTCATTTGTATCCTACTTTTCATGAAACTATTTGGGGTCGGTTCTGCACACATATATTGTATCTAAGATATACTGTAACCTCTTTAACATGTATAGGACTGTTTGCCATCTGGGGGAGGGGGTAGAGAGAGGGAGGGGAAAAATTGGAACAGAAGTGAGTGCAAGGGATAATGTTGTAAAAAATTACCCTGGCATGGGTTCTGGCAATAAAGAGTTATTTTAAAAAATCAAAAGAGAAAAAAAGAAACTATTTGGGGCCTTCTTGGCAAAGAAAATAAAGTAGTTCGCCAGTTCCTTCTCCTGCTCATTGAACTGAGGCCAACAGAGTTAAGTGACATGCCCAGGTTCACACAACCAGTGAGTGAGTATCTGAGTTGGGCTTTGATGTATGTTTCCTGCAGGGGTATAGGATCAAAGTCCTATTAACCCTAGCTCCCTTCAAGGCTCAACTCAGGGCCTACAGCAAGCTTTTGTGGTGATTCCTCTAAATCCCTGTTTCATTAACAATTTAAAGAAAATCCTTGCTACTTATGATGTGATTGTCTTTTCATGTACATATTGTTTTTTCATAATAGAATATGAGCTCCTTGAAGTGAACTATTCATTTTTTTTGGGGGGGTGTATTAGTATTTCTAGATTTTAGCACTTTCCCTTAGCACATAATATGGGCTTAATAAATGTTTCATGAATTGAATTGAATTATACCAATTGTATTTGGTTTGAACCATGGGATTCAGTCCCAAATTTAAGATATGTTAAAATTTTGCATCTCATCTGGTAAAAAAATCAAGATAAATGTTTTGAAGTATTTTATTGGAGGCAAGAATAACCTAAAGTGAATTTTGGCATAAAATGCTACCCTTCAGGAGTATTAATTGTGTCTAATACTTACATGGACATGTTGGTTGAGGAATGGATGGGAGATTTGGGTGTTAGAATTTCTTAAGACACCTTTTTTTGCTTTCCAGGTAGCTTTGTTTTCAAAACCCCTGCTGTCAGCTAATGTCTGAAGTCTGATGTCAAAACTTCAGATAGAAGACAATTATACTGTCAGACTAGAAAAGCTTTTTTGTTAAAAGATCAGATTTTTTGCTTCCTGATCACATAACCCAGAGGTCTAATTAGATCCTGAAGATTAGACCCTGAAGTCTAATCTACCTCTACCTAGGGTGTCAGGTTTGCTTGGCGGTGCTGTTTTTTTTTTTGGGGGGGGGCAGGGGGCAGAGCTGTGAACAACTATTCCACAGGGGAGGGAAGTTATGTCCCTTCAATGCAATAGCAATGGCATTTTGATCGCTCACCTACACTTACACAAAACATGCCAATTTTGAAAATTTCTGTTGAAGGCAGCATCCTGCATAGTCATCAGATCTCACCATTCAATTGGCACCTGCATGGCAGGTGATTGCTTGGGGGACTCTGTAAAAAGAATCATCTCCCAGCTCAATTTTGTTTTGAGGGATGCTTGTCTTTCAGATATGGGAAGAGAGGTTAATTCTGGGTCTCCCCTGCTTCTTCCCAAATGTATAATATACCAGTGAGTGATTGGACATTCCCCATATAAAGGCAAACTCAGACATTATGTTGGAGGTCGCTGGTACAGTTGATAGAGTCTGAAGAATGGAGTCAGGGATACCCAAATTCAACCCCTTACTAGCTGTGTGCCCCTCAAAAAGTCATTTAAGTTCCATTTGCCTCAGTTTCCTCATCTATAAAATGGAAATAATACCACCTACTTCTCAGGGTCATTGCAAGGATTGAATAAGCTATATGTTTTAAAAGGGATTAGTTAGCACAGTATCTGACACATATCAGGTACTATATATATGTTTGTTCCCTTGTTCTGCCCCATTCTCCCTCCACCCTTTTTTCCCTTTTAAAAATGCCCTTTAGGAGCAATATATGAACTGTAAGATATCAATAGATTGTAAAGTCTCCAAAGACAGCAACTTCTTCCTTATGTTTCTCTGGTTTAGTGATTGGCATAAGATTGGGTCTAAACATTTGTTGATTTAGATTAAAGGCTATAATAGACAAAATTTTCTAGGCTAAAATTGAATCCCATTTTAATTCATAATTTCTTCTTTTATGAAAAAAGAGCCTAATGTGAAGAATGGGGGTGAACAGACAATTTGACAGTAGTTTTAAGTTTGACAGACCAGCTTCACGCTGTGTTTCATTTGAGCATCGTCTTCTTTGAAGGACATTTAGGAAAGGAAGGTATCTGACCTTGTAAACTCCATAGAAGTTCCTCTCCTCTAACATTCACTGTATTAAGTTCTTAATTCAGCTGACTTTTAAAAATAAAAATGCTATAATTCTAATCCATATCAACAAAACTCTATTAAATTTGGCAGCTGGGTGACTCAATGTGTAAGGTATTGGACTTGGAAGCAATAAGGCCCGAGATCAAATCTTGCCTTAGATACAAATTAATTAGACCTCCCATAGCTTGTTTATTCTTTTATGAAATAAAAATGTGAATGGTGCTGATCTCACAGTGCTATTGTAAGAATTAAATAATATAACATGCAATCCTGTGTGTCTCTTTCTGTGTATATGTGTGTGTGTCCACACACACACCTCCATATACATGCTAACAATGATCATTTTCATCATCATCACCATCATATGATCACATATCTAGAAATGGATTTTTGGTGTTATTTAATCCAACTGCTTAGTTTTATGGTTAAGGAAATTGAAGGCCAGACATATTTAATGATTTATTCAAGGTCACATAGGTAGTGAGCAACAATCAAGATTTGAACCCAAGATTTCTGATTCAAAATTAAACACAAAGCTAAAGGTTATTTACTTATTTATTTATTCATTAATTCATTTATTTATCTATTCATTCATTCATTTATTCATTTATGCAGCATTATTATGGATGTTATTTTCTGAGCAACAACCAAAATCCCATCCTGCCTCATGTTTTCTTCCTTTATGCAAAAGATGTAGACTGTTGAGGAATATGAGGGGTGAGAATACAATTTGAAAAGGATTTGATTAACTTTGATAGAACAATTTCCTGTCTTTGTATGTCCTCATTCGTGTCCTGTTTCCTTTGACCTAGAAAGACCTTTAGGGAGAGATGACATCTGTCCTTGCAGGCTTTGCAGCTCCTCCAGCACCCCTTACCCACATCAGTCTCTGTTAATTTAGCTGACTTTTAAAAATTACTTCCCTTGAATGAACCAAGGGCATCCCATTTTTCAGGGTGATACTGTTTTTAGAGCTTCCTGACAGGTGTCCCAGGAAATCCTTCCAGATTGGCAATTTGGCGCATTGCCTCCTTCTTCAGCTCAACTCACCTTGTGCATGTATTGTGACAGGCTCATGCTGAGAGGCTACCATGCCCGGTCAATGGCACATATGAGGCTCTGGATGTTTCTACAGGACACCGACATCCAGGACTGAAAAGCAAACATTTCTGGCAGTCCTCTAGGTGCTTTATTTACTCGTCTGGCTTTTGAATGTCATTTAGACCTGGTCCCTGTAGACCAGGTTGATGAGGGCTGGTTGAAAATCACAGGGGGCACAGATGTTTGTTTCTATTCTGAAAAGAAGGTTGTTAAAAGAAGCACTTTGTGAGGTACAAAAACCGGGATCAAATTAGGCTTCCACTGACAAGGGAAAGTCTTGAATGTAATGAAATATCAGACCATAACAATATGAGAAATTTGGGAAAACATGGGAAGATTTTATGAAGTAATGCAGAAGGACTGAGGCAGAATCAGAAGGGTTATTTGTAGAATGAGTGAATTAATATAAATGAAAATTTCACAGATAGATCCAGGAACCCTAAAAGTGGCAGGGCTTCCCAGACCACCAGTCCAGCTTCCTTCCCAAACATCCTCCCAGTGGGGAAAGGGATCAGTCATCTCTTTGTACTTTCTACTGCCAACCATTCATCAAACAGATGCAGGAAAGTGAGCCTAGATGATGCAGCAAGATACTGTGAAGGAGAGAGAGGAGACTCAAACCCTATTTCCATCTTGACCATTCTCCCTCTTCAGATCAAATCTTTTGAATCCAAGAAAGAGGCTTGGGAATAGTGATTCTTCCACCAATCCAATGCCTTGAGACAGAATTCTGGGAAGCAGTCCCTGAGGAGGAGGTATAGCCTGGCACCTGCTCAGGCATATGTTACCATGTTACTGAAGACAGAAAAAAAGTTTTTGCCACCAAAGTCCTTAAAGCTGTCAAATCGTTCAACATCAGAAATGGGTAGGATTTTATCAGTGGAAATGTCATTAGAAGAAAGGCATTAGCTTTTCCTACTAAATGAGATACTCATAAAGCACTTAGCATAATGACTGACACATAGTAGACATTATATCAATACTTATTATTATTGTTTTGCTAAGGACCATGGACATTTTCCATTTGACTTGTAGCTGAAACCTTGTATATGTGTTATCTCCCTAATTAGACTGTAAACTCTTCAAGGGCAGAGCCATCTTTTCTGTTCTTATTCCTACTATCTAGCACAGTGTAAACACAACAATTTTTTCATTCATTTATTCATTAAGTAAAAGACAGCTGACCTCAAAATAATTGCAATGAGCAATCTCGGTTCTGGAGAACAACGAATGGAGTAAACATTTAGCCTTTTGATTAAGAAGCGAGAGATGGGGTAGAGAGGGTTATGAATATGTAATTTTGCATATGCTGTCAGATGTATATGCCTCGTGAAATTTACTCAATTATTTTTCTTTGGTATAATAGGAGTGAGATGCCATATATCAGGAAATCACTGAGATCTAAAAACACAGGAAACCAATTGGTTTTCTTTCTTTCTTTCTTTCTTTCTTTCTTTCTTTTTTTTTTTTAACCAATTGGTCTTCTAAAGGGTTTTTAATGTAACTCAGTAAACATCTTTCACTATCTTGACATGTTCCTTTTGATTGCAAAACATAAGTTCCTAATCAATTTTCTAATCAATGATTTATTTGTCTTTGAGGTAGACGAAATGATTCGAGGCCAAGAGTATTCAGATATAGTGTTGCTTGACTCATCAAATAAGAAGCATGATTCTCTCTAACTGCTACACTTATACAAGCACTAGTATGACTGCATCAAAATGGTCATAAATTCTCTTTTTCTTTTATTACATATGGAGGCTAGCCTGTTTCTCCCCAAAGTAGTGATTTACATTTTTCCAGCAAAGGTTTGTATCAAGGTGACTTCTTTTCCTTCTTCCCTATATAGCCAACTTTCTTGCAAAAACAAAATATGTAACATGTTGTTAATTCCCCAATTTCTTATTAATACTTGGCCCAGTTTTCCCACCATCGACCCTCTAGCTCAACAAAGCATTCAAAAAAGATGCAGCAGTAGTCCGAAAGGAGGTTTTTCCAACCAGCTCCAATGCTGTGTAGCTAATCAGAAAGGATGTGGATTTGAAAACGGTCCAGAAAAACAGGTGGACATCTTGTTGATGCTGATAGTTGGTCTAGAGCAGGTTCTTAATGAGCGCACGAAGCCAGGCTTTACAATGATAGGATTTGGATGTTTGCTGATGATGTTTGAAAGGTTGACTTTGAGACCAGTGTTATCTTCTTCGCAATTTAAATTCTTCCTGCTCCCCACATTTCTCCATTCCCCCATCCTAACATACATATACTCCATTTATTTTTAATAATCAATTGGAAGCATTAGGGGAAAAAATAAGGGTAGATTAAAAAAACTGATGAATGGTATAACTAATATGGAGAAAGAAGAGCTAGAGGCTAGATAATGGTCCTGATATTTTATTGGTATAAGGACCTTCCTGGGGAGGAGGTACCCACTGCCAATGCAGATCCACACGATCTCTGTAATTCATAATCTTGGAGAGCTATTGAAAGTATGACTAGGTTAAATGACTTACTTAGGACCACATAGCCCAGCCAGAAGTGAGACTTAAATACAGATGTTCCAGCCTCCAAGGTCAGCTTTCAATCTAGCTGCTTCTCTCTGAAGAAAGAGAAAAAAAAATTGTCAGTTCTGTTCACATATCACTTCAAAAGTCAATCCAATGTTATGATCATTCCAGTTTTCAGAAACTACAAAATCCCCTTCTACAGACCATTAAAGCCCACCCCACACCTGTATTTAAAATTCCAGTGACAGCACTTAGATTTCAAACACAATGAATAGATCAAGAAGAGCTATAAAAGCACAAGACATAGTCATTTTAAACTCAGGCAGTTTGAAAGAGATGCAATAAATTACACAGAAACCTTGTAGATATTCTCATTTTGAGGACAAGGGTTATCAAATGTCTTTTGTCCTGTTGCCTTCATGAGTTAGAACATCCCTATGGCCTATATCATTCCTTTACACCAGCAGCCTGTCTTCTCTCAAATTTTCTTTAAATGATTATCAATAATTTTAAAAATAAAATTATATTTTTAAATTAGCAACATTTTCCCTTATATGCATCCATTTTCCCTCTCCTAGAGAGCCATCCCATCTTTTGAGGAATTTGTTTTAAGGAAATAGAGGAAGAAGTAAAAGAAACCAGACAAAAATATATTAAAAAATATGACAAAATATACACAATTATTTATCCCTGTGGATGCCACACCTCTGCATGGAACTGAGGGAAGGGTTGGCTTCTCTCTCTCTCTCTCTCTCTCTCTCTCTCTCTCTCTCTCTCTCTCTCTCTCTGTCATTGTCTCTGTGGCATTGTCTCTGTCTCTCTGTTTCTGTCTCTGTGTCTCTGTCTCTGTTTTTCTGTGTTTCTCTATCTCTGTCCTTGTCTCTCTGTGTCTCTGTGTGTATGTATGTGTTTGTCTCTCTGTCTCTCTGTGTGTTTCTCTGTTTTATGTCTCTGTCTGTCTCTTTCTCTCAGCCTTTATCATGGAGGCAGCATAAACACTACCTTAGCACCAAGTCCAGCTCAGCAAGTCAGAGACAGTGAAACACTCTGAGTAAAGAGATAAATGTCTTGAAGTTACAAAGAAGGAAAATGTGCATTTCAGTGATAGCAAATCTGTGGGTGTCATCTCTAAGACAGGGTCATTGACTTGATGGCTTACAATTCTGTGAAGATCTAAATATTTTCCCTAAGATACAGCAAGACCATGTATGCATGAATGATTTCTAGTTTAGAACTCCAAACTACTTACCCATTAATTCATTCAAAGGAATAGTAGAACAATTTCTCAATGAAACAAGAAATTAATAAGTTGAAAAACGCTGACAGAGAAATGAGCAGGATGCTAAATAAGCAACTCCACGAATACAATGAGAGTCTTGAGTTCATTTCATATGCTCAAAGACTAAGAATTGGAAAGAATCTCAGAGGCCATCTGGTCTAGCCTTCATGTGAATACTGAATCCCTTACATAATAGCCCTGAACAGGAGATAACAACTTTGCTTGACTCCTACTGATGAGCTTACTATATGTTGAGATAGCGCATTGAGCTTTTGGAGAGCTCTGTTAGGATGTATTTCTTTAAATTCAGCCAACTTCTACCTGATTTTAACTTCCAACAATTGGTCCTTGGCTTCAAGGCCAAATAGGGTAAATCTTATCTCGCTTCTATGTGACAGCTTTTAAAATGATTGTAGGTTATCATAATCATATACCTTCCCTGTTTCATACAATTGCCCCCTCCACATTTTTATTTTGGTTAAAGATATTTTATTCCTGTAACTACTTCTGACAGCATTATATTTGATAGATAGCTTTTGAAAATTTTTCATGTTTTCATATTTTCTTGTACCTGGAACTAGCCACAGAGCTCCAGATCTGGAAAGAGGTCATCTTTTTCATCCTGGATATTATTCTCAACTTCTGTTCACATAGCCTAGGATTGCATGAACTTTGGGTGCCATATCACTAAGATCATAGCTTTGTGAGGTGGGGTAGTGTAGAAATATCAGGCTGTTCAGGTTCCTTATTTTATTGATGAGGAGACTGAGCATCAGAAAAAAGTATATTACCGAAGGTTCACCATAGGAAGTTTGATATACATGATATTATATAATAATAATAATACTCCTCAGACCATCCATTTTTCCAACCTGCTTCACTGACCAGAGGAGCAATCATTGTGGAGAAGGAGCCCCCATATTTCATCTACCATCGATACCAACTCCTACCAACAGAAACAAAGCTGGAAAAAATCATTACAGCTAATGGTTCTAAGAAAGGTCTCATTTTTAAAATATATAACAAAGTGTTTCAAATTTATAAGAAAACAGGTCATTCCCCAATTTTTAAATAGTCAAAACATGTTAACAAACAATTTTCAGATGGTGAAATTAAAGCCATTCATAGCTATATGAAAAAAATGCTCTAAATCATATTGATTTGAGAAATGCCAATTAAAGCAACTCTGAGGTACCACCTCATACAAATCAGATGGGCTCATAAGGCAGAAAAAGAAAAATGATAAATGTTGCAGGGGATGTGGGAAAACTTGGACACTAATGAATTGTTGATAGAATTGGGAAATGGTCCAGCCATTGTGGAGAGCAATCTGGAACTATGCCCAAAGGACTATAAAACTATCCATACCCTTCGACCCTACAGTGCCATTACTGGGTCTATATTCCAAGGAAAACATAAAGGAGGGGAAATATCTAAATATGCAAAAATATTTGTAGTGGTTCTTTTGTGGTAGCAAAGAATTGGAAAAGGAGTGGATGCCCATCAATTGGAGAATGGCTGAATAAGTTGTGGTACATGAAAGTAATGGAATATTATTGTTCCATAAAAAATGATGAAGAAGCTGATTATAGAAAGGCCTGGAAAGATATACATGAACTGACGCTGAGTGAAACAAGCAGAAGTAAGAATACAATGTGCACAATAACAGCAAGAATGTGCAATGATCAACTATGAAAGACTTGGTTCTTCTCGGTGGTTCAGTGATCCAAAGCAATCCCAATAAACTCTGGATACAAAATGCCATCTGCATTCAGAAAAAAGTCACTCTGGAGATTCAATGTAAATCATTCCATATGAATTTTGTTATTCCATATGAATTTTGTTGTAATAATTCAATGTAAAGCAATATATGCTATGTTCACTTTTTTTTTCTTTTTTTTTCTCTCTCCCATGGATTTTCCCTTTTGCTCTACTTTTTCTGTCCCAACAGCATATTTAAAATAAATAAACTTACTACAATAAAAAAGAGAAACAAAAAAATACCAACTTCTTATTAACTGCCTTGGACCAGTGGGTAGAACAAGAGCCTAAGGAAGAGCAAACCCTCATTAGTAGAACATCAACACTGTTTCCAACCTGCCCCAGAACCTTTATCATTTCTTCTTCTTCTTTTTTTTTTTTTAAATAAGAGGTATTAGAGTAAGCACCTCTAATCCTGGGGTAGGGGGATGGCACTGCTGGCTTCACCTCAACTCTCCTCTCTGACCAGTAACCCCAAACCAAGAATGACCCTTCCAGTATGTGCCCACAGCCAGCATAGTCCCTGCCCCACTTCTGCCCTCCCAGTGTCCTGGCTCCTTCTCACCCAAGGCTGTGTCTCAACAGCATATCTGGGCCTGATGGTCACATCAGCAGAGTTTGTCTCATTATTCCCAGACTCAGACTCTGACTCCACAAATAGTACATTAGATGAAAATCTCTGTGGTTCCTGCTGAAGCTCCAGTCACACCCAGCTAGACCAAGAGATTCCCACTTGGTGTTTCTGAGGAGCTAGCCTGGAGTTAATTGCACTTCACATGGGTTATTCCCAACCCCAGTCTTCAAATCCTCTAGTTTGTAGCAGGAGGTCCCCAATTCTGCCCCAAATCCTCCTGATTTTTCTCCAATCTATGCTTGCCCTGAACAACAAATTTGTTCTCTTTGTGGGGGAAATCAGGAGAACTTGAAATTTACCAAGCTATTCTACCATCTTCCCAGAATCCTCTTCCTAATACCCTTATCAAGGTGAGAGGTTACAATTGCCTTTGGAGATGCTGTAGCCTCCACCTCTTCAGTAGCCACAGCTATTCATCTGGGGGGAAAATTCTTGCCACACACTTATTTAGCTTTGTTTAATGACTCAACCTCAGAAATAGATGCTATTTTATCAATAATAATGAAAATAAAGAATTGCTTTCCCATTGCACCTCAAGGATCTTGTCTCCATTACCTGTCTGTCTTTTTTCTTTCCCCATCATCCCCATTAGAATGTGAGCTTCTTGAAAGCAAAGATTTTCTTTGTCTTACTTTTTTATTTGTGTGTAGGCCTTAGCATAGTGATTTGCACTTAGCAAGTGCTTAACAAATGCTTTTTTGTTCACTCATCTCTCCATCCATTAATTCACTCACTAAAAACATTCTTTTCTAATCATATCTCCCAGAGTATGCTTGTAAATTTGATTTTTTTTAGCCTAAGTACAGGAATTTATCTTTATCATTATAAATTTCTTATCAATTTGAATCAATTTAATTTTTCCCATTCAATCTTCTTATTTCAAGACCCTTTGAAAAATGTTTTAGATGATTATAAGTATGGTATAAATCAAAGACAATAAATCTAATCAGATTTCAATCCAACTAAAAACTGGATTTATGCTCATTAGAAAAGTAAAAAAAAAAACAAAACAAAACTTTTCTAGCCCTTTTCCATTTTGAAGCTTTACTAGTTTTTCACAACAACGGTATCCGTCATTGCAACAGTATTCCGGAAAACTTCTCAAATGAAGAAATACATGAACAATTTATCTTTTCAATAACAATTACTTAGATACAAAGGGATTTTTTGGAGACAAAAAATAATTTAGCTTCATGAATATATCTTCCTTCTTGTGTAAGCACTTGCTGTACTTTGTATTTCTATATCAAGTTGCCTTTGCAAGTATTACAGGATAGGGCTAAGACTAAAATGGAACCTAAAATAGCAACAGGGAAGAGTCATAAAAGACCATTTGTTACATTATCAAAATCTACTTAAAATTTTGCTAATTACAAATTCTAAGTCTGGTCATCAATAGAGTTTGCTACAACTTTGTGACCCTGTCCCAGTGTTTTTAGTATTAAGTTGCATTTTACAACAGAAAAAGAAATAACTGTTTTCTAACAACTTCTTTATTTTTCTCCCCAGATATAACCCTATAACAGTAGCATATATTTTTGTTCATTATATAGCTATTCACTTTTCTCAGGGAGATGTTGGTTAAATTTATTTTTTAAAATATCAAAATGGTTCCAGGAGTTTTACAATCTATTAATGCTTCTCTCTAAAGACCTCCTATAATGAAAAAAAGAGAATAGAAAATGTCAGCATCAATTTCTGGTGCAAAATTCTAATCTTCATTTAAAAACTTATTTGCAAAGGAAACTTGAAACAGGTTGTTGCAATGCAATAATATTAAAACTCATACAATCATAGATTTTAGAACTGGAGGAACTAAGAGATCATTTAGACCAACTTTAATTTTATCTACAAGAATGAAAAAAGTAATCAAGACACTTTGTTTTTCTACCCCCACCCCATGCTTTAAGTTGGACAAAAGTTGTTCTTTATAATGATCTTGTCAGGTAAATGATACAAATATTTTAGACTGATTTAGTGCACACATATTAATGTAAATACACATATACATTACAGTATTAGTACATTAAAATGTGTATGGCACTGTGCTAGAGTGGGTTGATGGGGTGTGTGTAAGGAGGGGCTAATGGTTACATAGAGATATAACTGAAAACAGACTCTGTCCTGAGATTCGGGCTCTCTCTTTTTGCATAGGCCATTCCCTAAATCTCCTCACCTGGTCTCACATTTCTAGACTCCTTTGGAGCAAAGCTCAGATGTCATTTATTACATATATTATTTTTTCTGAATTCTCCAGTTGTAAGTGTCCCATCCATTGAAATTAGTTTTAATTTATTCTACATATATATATGTGTGTGTGTGTGTGTGTGTGTGTATGGATGGATGCATAGATGTCTATATATGTGTGTATGTGTATACTTACATATGATTGGCTGTATAAATCTTGACTTCCCTCAGTGGACCATAAGTTTTTTAAGTGGAAGGACTCTTCCATTTATATATTTGTATCCAAGTGTCCAAGGCACATAAGTAAAATCAATATACATTTATTGAATTTAATTAAATCAAAAAGGTCTTAGCCTTCAATGGGTTATTTTCTTTATTTTAAAACTCAGGAAATTGAGGCTCAGAGCTTTCCTGTTATCTTATAGGTATTATATGTTGAAATGGGGGTTTGAACCTACATTCCTACAATCTGTACAACTGTAAAAAAATAAGTTATCAATTTTTCCATTTTTTTGTAGAAAGAGGTAGGTTTTTTTAATGTTATTAGTAAATGATTAACATGAAATGAATTGAAAACTATGACATACACAAAATGTTTTCTGTTGTTCCATTTCCTTAAAAGATTTCAGCAGTGAACCTTGTCTGAGTCTTGGCCAAAATGATTTTAACTAGCTTTAAAAATTTTATGATCATCAAAGGGTGTAGTAATGGCTATGAAAGCAATTAATAACACCAGTGACAGAATCAAGAGAGTGGCTAATTTATCATTATAGATTTTAATGAGGCTTATAATTTAGCAATAAATATACAATATATTCAAGAGTATAGTGTTATAAAAAGGATGATTTATCTGATTTTAATATGGGAACTTATATGGAGAACAAAAGCAAGATTGCTCATATAAAAAGATAGGTGTGTAAGGTGCAGGGACATGGCAATATCTGAACCTTCCTAACAGTGAGTTAAACTAAGGAAGCAGCATACTATTGTAAGATACTGCTATTTTAATGTGCAAATACTTTTCTTTTCATTGAATTAATGGACATTTTAGTTAGAAATTAAAAGCTTATCTATCATCTAACAGCTTTTTGTTTAATAAACTAGAAATCTTCCCTTTCTATCTACCAGGTCTTTGCCTTTAAATGGGACTTGGATATTCTGAATGAACAGATTTTTATGTCTATAACAGAAGAAGAGAGGGAGAGGAACAGGGAGCAATAAAGATGGACAGGGGAAGTGGAGAAAGAAGGAAAGTGAGGGGGAAGCGTCCCTCCACCATGTGTTGTGAGGCAATGTTTGTACTTCTTCTAAATAAACATCCTGTTATAAAAACTAATCCTAGCACACAACAGTCATTTAATAAATGCTTATTTTCTAGTTGATTTGATATTAAATGCTTAATCTGGAGCACTGACTGGCAATTGACAGAGGTGAACAAAATGGGAAGGAGTATCATTCTCAAATGAAAGTTTAGACTGATGGCATTAGAAAAGTATACCCCTAGAATTTTAAATAAGGAAGATAAAACTTGCCAAGCTATGGGGATCAAATCATGTTATTCAGAGCTTAAATATGCTACATATGGAAAGGAAAGAAGGAAGGAGTGAAAGAAGGAAACAAGAAAGGAAGGAAAGAAGAAAAAAGGAAGGAAGGAAGAAATGCTAAGATGTAATATCAGTAATAACATGAATAATTCTTATTTAAATTTTAAAATTATTTAAAGTTTGAAAAGCACTTTTCTTATTTTAGCTCATCTGTACCTTGCATTAGCACAGTAAGTTCAGCTATTTATTTATTTAGAAGTTGCCATTCTCTGCATTTTACTCAAGTATTCAAAATGGTTCTGTAATCCCAGCAATTTTGAATATCCTTCTAAAAGTTATATGTCCTACAATGCATAATTATCTATTCTGAATGATTCTCATCTGTGTTCTCTTAATAGTTCCTTATGAAAGATCCCCCAACATTCACTCTGGAACCTTCTTCATATTTTTACCACATTTTGAGGGTACTTTGAGGGACACTCTAGCTTCCCATGATGATCAGATCATCTTCTCTTTCTATCATACAATTATTTGATGATATCCTTTACTCCTGTTCTTCAGAATTCCTCATCACTTAGGTGTTATAACCTGCCTATATACAAATGCATTTTTATTTTGGCCTGTGTGATCTTTAGGTTATGTTTTTTATTTAATTAAAGCTTTTTTATTTTCAAAATATAAGCATCGATCATTTTCAATATTCACCCTTGCAAAAAACTTGTTTTGCAAAAAATTTAACTCCCTTCCCCCCCACACTAGATGACAGTTAATCCAATATATGTTAAACATGTGCAATTTGTCTATATATTTTTTCCACAATTATCATGCTGCACAAAAAAAAAATCAGATCTTTGGAGGCAGTGGTACAGTCAAGTCCACATCACCTCCAACAGGTATCAGGTATCTCCTCCCTGTTTGATCCAATCTGTCTGCTTTTACCATTTTTATTCTCTTTGGTACAATTTATAATTCTTTGATAAGTACTTTAGAGACTGTGATGTTAGGGTTATACTATCCTTTATGAAGAAACACTTTTAATAATATTTTTTGCAAATCTTTTTCATTTTTTTCTTCATTTTGTAGTCTTCTTTTTTGTTTTATCATACTCAAATGCCCTTGGAATGACTGCCTAGTGGGATATACCGCCAGTCTTTCTACAGGCTAATTTTACATTGGACTTCTCTTTGCTTTATTGGTCAATATGTTCATAAAGATGAAATGTGTCTACATTTCACAGCCGAGGAAACTCCCCTCTATCAAGGAGGATCTACACCTGTTCTACAAATCTTGGTCTTAGAGACCAAATGTTAGGGACACTTATAGAAAAAAAATTCTCACAGATATATAGTCAATATATCATTTTTACCACATTTTGAGGGTACTTTGAGGGACACTCTAGCTTCCCATGATGATCAGATCATCTTCTCTTTCTATCATACAATTATTTGATGATATCCTTTACTCCTGTTCTTCAGAATTCCTCATCACTTAGGTGTTATAACCTGCCTATATACAAATGCATTTTTATTTTGGCCTGTGTGATCTTTAGGTTATGTTTTTTATTTAATTAAAGCTTTTTTATTTTCAAAATATAAGCATCGATCATTTTCAATATTCACCCTTGCAAAAAACTTGTTTTGCAAAAAATTTAACTCCCTTCCCCCCCACACTAGATGACAGTTAATCCAATATATGTTAAACATGTGCAATTTGTCTATATATTTTTTCCACAATTATCATGCTGCACAAAAAAAAAATCAGATCTTTGGAGGCAGTGGTACAGTCAAGTCCACATCACCTCCAACAGGTATCAGGTATCTCCTCCCTGTTTGATCCAATCTGTCTGCTTTTACCATTTTTATTCTCTTTGGTACAATTTATAATTCTTTGATAAGTACTTTAGAGACTGTGATGTTAGGGTTATACTATCCTTTATGAAGAAACACTTTTAATAATATTTTTTGCAAATCTTTTTCATTTTTTTCTTCATTTTGTAGTCTTCTTTTTTGTTTTATCATACTCAAATGCCCTTGGAATGACTGCCTAGTGGGATATACCGCCAGTCTTTCTACAGGCTAATTTTACATTGGACTTCTCTTTGCTTTATTGGTCAATATGTTCATAAAGATGAAATGTGTCTACATTTCACAGCCGAGGAAACTCCCCTCTATCAAGGAGGATCTACACCTGTTCTACAAATCTTGGTCTTAGAGACCAAATGTTAGGGACACTTATAGAAAAAAAATTCTCACAGATATATAGTCAATATATCAAAGATGAGACTGAATCCATGTCTTACTACATATAACACATTTTTTTGCATTTTAAATACTACAGTTGAAAATAGCAAGTTTTCTGAGTGCTTTTTAAAGAATTAAATATTATTAACTTATAGTACATTTCCATTTTTAAAATATATTTTCAAGAACTTATTTTACTCATTTTCCCCATCAGCTTTCTCCAAATATATTTATAGCTCAATTGTGGTGGTAGAGTGCTTAATTCAGAAGTCCTCGAGATAATATTGTATCAATCTTTTTAGTGTACCACACACATGAAAGCATTAAAACTCAAATGAACCAATGGTACAAAATTTACCTAATTTAAAAATAAAGTATTTCCCACTTGGTCTACTTGTTCTGTGTCACTTGTAATGAATTTAAATTAGAATTTACATGCTACTGGTGGGATTTCTTGTTCACCATAGAATTGTTTGGGGATTTGAAAAAAAAGTTGAATGGTCACATTATTATGATTATAGTAATTGCTGTTGTTATTATGGTGAGCAAGAAGAGATGAATATAAAATTCAAGTTATTTTTAAGCATAATAGTTACAAAATAACAAATGTATGGAATAGATAATTTCTTTTTTCTTTCTCTTTGGTGGAGGAGTGAGTGGTTACAAATAGTTTGAATTTTAAAAAGGACGACATCTGAAAATCTATCAAACCTACCAAATAAGACTGTGATTGTTGCCACTTTTCCTCATACTAAAATAGGTAAACAAATAATGCCTCTAACTTAATTGTTAAGATAAGGATTTAATATAATTCAGTCCAAAATTTATTAAAGTGTGGAGTATTGGGGGAAAACAAAACAAAAACCTGTTATCCTTAATGCACAGTTAAATCGCTTTATATATTCACACAAAAATAGCATTTCTTCTATGGGATATTCTTTTTAAATTTATTTGAGGAATTTAGGCAGGAGATAAAAACACAACAGAGGTTTTTGTGAGCTTTTGGAAAAATCAGATCTTTAAATATAATAGAAATAGGGACATTAGGTAGTGCATCAACTTGGTAAATGATGAATGATCAGGCCTACTTACTGTGAAATAAGATTTGGCTGGTTTACTTAATTTTCAAGAGCTTGGGTAAATAGCTACCGAATTAAATTACTTCATGTTGGTTTCCTCTAGGGTGAGAAGAGCCTGCTTTGCTATGTGTAACTGAACTCCTCTGTATTGATTAGTGCTCCAGGCCCAACCTTCCATAGTTATGCTCACTTTCAGCCCACTTACTTCTGGTCTTGAGTGCAGCTGTGAAAATATATTGGTATTGACGTGACTGCCTGCATTCTTTGTCATTGCTGTTGTTGCCAAATACAGTGCACACCCCCGTGATGCTCCTCAGCCCATGTGGTTTGTAGATGAAGTGCTTTAAAGTTCTATGGCTAGTAGTAAAATGGAGATCTTCATTGAGAACATGACTGTTTCCTTGTCTTGTTGGTTAGTAACTAAGCCTAATTTAATCAAGTGTGCCCATGTCAATTAACAATGGCAAATTAAGCATTCTGTCAGAGTATTCCTTGTGGTTTTGAGGTTTTGCTGCTCTAGGGCTTGGAGTGAGTGGTAAGAGCATCATTTGTGATGTAGCAAGGATAGGGGAAAAAAAATCTAACTCAGGAAGAATGGCTCCAAGGGATTTCAGCATTTGGTCAGCTACTGTTTTTACAATTTACACAATGTCTGTCTTAAACTAGTATGGATAAAAAAGCACTTGATGTTTCCTCACACTAGATAATTGTATTAAAAATCAACAGCAACTAAACTAATTCTAACAAACAGTGTAAGAGTCTAAATATTTAATTCTAATTCAATTCTAATCTAATTCTAAATAATTTAATTCTAGTTACACAACCCCTAAATAGTCTCTCCTTACCTCCATCTCTTAGAAGTTTTTGCTCAGCATCTCTGCCACTTTCTACTAGAAACATTTCCTCATTCCCTTAGGTTTTTTTCCTAAATAGGTATGCTTATTATCTTTCTATTTAAAATAAGAGAATTATCACCTGGGAGCTGCAAGGAAACCAAGAGGTTATAACCCTCTTTATTTAATAGATTCTTTCTCTGTCTCTCTTTCTGTCTCTGTCTCTGTCTTTTTGTCTCTCTGTCTCTTTATATATATATACACACATATATACATATATATGCAAAAAACATATATATATATATTCCCTCTTTATTTAACAGATACACAGATATGTGTATGATATATTTTACAGATAATGGCATTGGAACCAAAAGGAATATTAAAAGAAGGGAAATATATGTATATATATATATATATGTATACATATTATAATAGATGCATACTCACATTTACATTATGTTGTGGTTCAATCATTCTGTCATGTTCAACTCTTTGTGACCCCATTTGGGGTTTTCTAGATGAAGATACTAGAGTGCTTTATCATTCCTTCTCTAATCCATTTTATAGATGAAGAAACTGAAATAAATACGGTTAAGTGACTTGCCTAGAGTCATATAGCTATTAATATCTGAGACTAGATCTGAACTCAGGAAAATGAGTCTTCATGACTACAGCCCTAAATTCTCTCTACTGTCTTACCCAACCGCCAGACATATACATTATCCTCATCTGTAAAATTGTAATTGTAAAACTGCAGTATTTACCACCCAGAGTTGCAGCGAAACCCAGATTTGATGATTTTATAAATAAATAAAAATATATGCATATATAACAAATACATATACACTCATAACACATGTATGTAGACACACAGACACAATCACATACAGAACACATGCACACACATGCAGTCTCATACGGAGACACAGAAACAAACATACACAGACACATATACACCCTCACACACATATACTCACAACACACAGACACAGAAACAGACACATACACATATATGCACACATATATTCACATATATAAACATACCTATATACATAGACACACTCTCACAGACAGATTTATAGACCAGAAACGGAGGCACTCAGAGAGACATAAAATACTCATATACACAGTCATATACATTCATACAGAAATGCATACAGACAGACACAGACATATACATTTTCTTTTCCTCCCTCTCCCTCTCTCTCTGTTTCTCTCTCTCTCTCTCTCTCTCTCTCTCTCTCTCTCTCTCTCTCTCTCTCTCTGTATGTGTGTGTCTGTGTGCCTCTTTCTCACTCCTCTCGGGCCTTGGTAAGTCTGTAAAAGAATCCATGACTTCAGAGTTCTGCACCCCATTTCTTCTGCAGAATTCAAAGGACAAGCCAATGTTTTCTTCCCTCTTCAATGCACTCAGCTGAGATTGTCATTGCTAAAACATTGGAAGTGTTTAGCTGTCGTTTGTGGGCCAGCCTCCTAAACATAGAGATGTCTGTGAAGCTCTCTAGTACCTCTATTTTGAAAGCTTGTTTGACAGAGATTTTACCAGGCACTTTTGGAAGTTATTTCCAACTGGTTTTCTCCTCATGGATTTTTTCTCTTACCCTAAACTTACTTTTTTTTTCAACAGATGCAAAAGAAATTGTTCTAAAGGCTCAGATATTAGCTGGAGGGAGAGGAAAAGGCACTTTCAATAGTGGATTGAAAGGAGGAGTTCATTTAACCAAAGAGTAAGTTTGGGAATTTTATGTTTTTGTCTATTAGTCAGAAATATCCTTTATCTAGGGACTGGGTAAAAGGAGGAGGGTATTGAAGACCAAGAGGTGGAGAAAGGTAACCAAGCAATGGGAAGGCATACATAGTATTACCTCTTCTTACTGTGGTCTTCCCAAAGCCATGATTCCATGGAATTCCATTTGCCCATGGACAAATTACTTCCTATTCTCTGAGCTCCATCTATAAAATAAGGGGAGTGAATCTGATTATCACTAAAGTTTTTAGATTCTAAATCTATGAACCTATGAGATCCCTCTACCAACCAAAGAGAATGTAACTACATTACATTCATTTTTTCTTAACAGATAGTATGGGGCTGGCATGGATGGGTATGAAGGAGTAAGGACTAGTGGCCTGACAAAGGGGTTTGGACCTTTGATAGCAATGGCTTTCATGTTATGACTTATATCCTCTGCCATTGCCATTTCCCCAAATGTCCCCTTCATCAGATGAATAGCTACTCTACTATTCAAGAATCTACAATAACTCCCCACTGGTGACTTCTAACTTCTAACTTCTGACAGAGGGAATCTGGAACTATGTAATCTGACCCTGCTTTCCCTATTCTGCTATAACTCAGACTATGTCCCAATGTAGTCCAAACTCTCCTCTGGCTACCTCACTTTTCTGTCATTATCCTCTATGTATCTCTTGCTCTATCTGTACTCTTGTCTATTCTACTTCTTATCTGAAATATTGTCCTTTGTAGTTTTCCTTGGTCTATTGATTTTTCTTTAGCTAATTCAGATCAATCTCATTCATCCTTCCACATGGAATTTCCATTTATTGGATTTTATTCCTAAATTTCATTGCCTCAATAAGATTTTAAACATTTTGAGGGCAAGAAACACTTTTTTATAGTTTTATTCCAGCCCAGACAGCATGGGATCAGGAAATACCCAATGACTGCTCAATTGGAGAGTGGAGAAATATAGCTCTGTAGTGTTTAAATGAGAAAAACATATTTCTGTTATTTTTTTTTCTCTTAGTCCTAAAGTTGTGGGACAGCTGGCTCAACAGATGATTGGTTATAATCTGGCAACAAAGCAGACATCAAAAGATGGCGTGAAAGTCAATAAGGTAGTATGGATTTTTGTGGGGTTATTTTCTTCTTTTCTGGGTGTTATTTTTCTTTTAATTTTTAGAATACAGTTTTATTGCTGATATTATAAGGTTATTTAAATACTTTTGTTTTAAACAAAGCCATATAAACTAGGGACCTTATTATAAGAGTTTGTTAAGGGTTCTGCTCATTTTCTGTTGTGGCAAAAGTAACAAGTAGAAAAATAAAATTATGATTTCAGAATAGATTTTACAAAATATCATTATACTTCCTCTTTTGCAAGCCTGTGAATATACAAACTGAGTGTTATTTTCTCTGAAAATATGAGAATAAGAGCAACAAGGAATCAGACACTTGTCGAGTCAGAAGATACATTCACACAAGTTTCATTCAGTCTGGCTTGGGAAAAATACTTTCGAAAACACATCCAAGTGATTATATGGTCTTTGCCTGAAGAACTCTAATGAGAAGAAAACTGCTACCTTTGGAGGCAACTGTTCCTCCTTCAGATAAATCTTAAGTGTTAAAAAATTTCCCTTACATTGGGCCTAAATTCTCATCCTGACAATTCCCCATAATTTCTAGTTCTTCCTTCAGGAACTAGATAAAGTAAAACAATCTTTTTTCTTCAAGATAAATTTCAGGAGACTTGAAAATATCTATTATGGACTCCAAAACGTCTCTTATTTATGTCAAATATATCCAGTTTTTTAAGTGAATCTCACATGACATGGATTCCAGACTCATCATCAAAAGTCAATCAATATAATGGATAGAATATTAAAGTTGGCATCTAAAAATTTGGGTCAAATCTTGCATCAGGCATATACTATGTATCATATAGGATACGTCACCTAACTTGTTGGGCCTCAGTTTCTTTATCTGTAAAATGAGGGATTTGAACTTGACTTGAAGGAATCCCTTCAAGATACAAATCACATATTCCATTCTGGTTTCTTTTCTCTGACTTCTTTCCCACTACCAGTGGCCTTTCTGAGTTATGTCTGAAAAGGAAGACTATTTATTGAGACTAATGAAATAACAAATACTTATATAATATATGAGAAGCTCCCATTTTCAATGTCTCATGAGAAAAGGACTTTTCAAATTGAAAAATGTAAATAACATAGTCTTTTTAAATTCATTTAAGATTTGTGATTTTATAGGTATAAGGAGCTTCCATTTGAGAAAATCTCATCTTCCACTGGACATAAATTATAGTTTTTGAAGTTTGGTTCTTAGAAAGAAACCTAGAATTCTGAGGTTAAGTGACTTGCTCAAGATCACAAAGTATACATCAGAAAAAAAGAGATAAACCCAACTTTGCTGGACTGGAAGGCCAATTCCCTCTCCTTATCTCCTATACTGGTGCTTTTCATCAAAACTCTTAGTCAATACCCACTATAACAATTATTTTTAGGAACCACAACAAAAAATTACTAGAACAATAAAAGCTGGCTTTTGAATAATGCTTCAACATTTGCAAGGCCCTTAATGATACCTTTTCTAATTGGACTCTCACAATATCCTAGGAAAGAATTAGTACTAGCAGTACCTATATGTCCACTATTTTACAGCTGGGGAAACTGAGGGTAAGCAAGTTATTAAAGGCCACAGTTAGTATATGACAGGAAAAATCATTCTTATCTTTCTGACTCCCAGTACAGCACTTACTCTATCAATGATGCTTCTCAGTCAAGGACATAGGAATAGTGATCTGCTGCAAAAAACTGGAAGTTTCTATGATTTTGTACCAATAAATAAAGTCTTGGATGAAAGGTCTTAAATTTTATTGTGTCATGGACTCCTATGGCATTTTCTTTTTTTCTTTCTTTTTCTTTTTCTTTTCTTTTCTTTTTTTATTTTGGTTGAGGCATTTGGGGTTAAGTGACTTGCCTTTGGCATTTCCGAAAGCTTATGCACTTCTGTTCAGAATAAGATTCTTAAATGCATAAAAGAACATATTGAAATTTTAAAGGAAATCAATTATTTTAAAAAGGAAAAAGGGAACAGATCTTCAGCAAATTAATGCCATGTGCCAGGCATTCTAGTGAGTGCTTTATAATGTTATCTCATTTGATTCTCATAGTAGCCCTGTAAGGTAGTTGCTATTATCATCCATTTTACAGTCGAGAAAGCAAAGGCCAAGGTGAAAAGACTCATTTATGGTCATACAGTTAGTAAATATCTGAGGCTGTATTTGAACTCAGGTTTTCCTGACTCCGGGTTCAGCACTGGATCCACTGTACCAACTAGCTGCTTTTTGAAATTTAGTATTCAATATATTAAAGAAAAACATATTTCCTAATCTCAGCTTAAGAAACCTTGCTTTAGAGAGGAGTTTGCTTTAGAGAGAAGTTAGTTGGATTGGTGTTCTTCATTTTTTTCCTTTAGTCATTTTTGAGATGGATGCCGCTTCTTTCCATGTGCCCTCTAAGAGTAAAGATCTGACCTCATCTACAGTACTTGGAGACAGCAGTGTTTTTGCTTTTTCTTTTTCATTTTTCATAGACAGTGTCATAGAAGGTTCTTGACATGGCCTGAAAATCACCAACTGTTGACTAATGTACCATGAGAGTGCCTTGGCGTTGGCCCAGAGAGAGGGCACCTCGCTGGAAGGAAGTTTTAATAATGATGCCTCATTAGCCCCATCAGCCTAAGGATGCACAGCCTATGCTAAGCAGTAGATGGAACAAAGAAAGCCACTTGCCATCAGTTCCTGCAGCTCTGCTTGTCAAGGATATTCAATTGACAATTGGAAAATTGCTTTTTTGTGGTCCTGACCTAACTTTTTACCACCCTACTAATCTGATCTCCCAGCCTCCTTTTAAGTTACAAAGAGTCCACATCTGAGATTTCATCAGTACAGAAAGTCCTGATGGGAAAATTAATTCCCTCCACTAGCACAGATTGGCAACTTCTCTACAACCTTTTCAAAAATTTTCCACAATTTATTTATTGAAAAAGAATGGCATTTTGGAGGGTATTTTTAAATTAATAATTTACATTGAGTTTAACAGATTCTCCTCTCTAGCCCAAAGCTCACACTTAAATTAGGCCTTTTATTTTAAAAAAAAATCAGATATGTCATAGAGAATTCTTAGTAAGGAATGTTCCTTACTCCTAATTCATTGTGATGGAGAATTCCCAGTGGAAAACTTTGTTTTACCAATATAACTGTTAAGAAATTTTATTTATTTTAATATTTTGAAGATGTTACTGAAGATTTTTATTTTCAAAACATATGCAAGGATAATTTTTCATCATTGATACTTGTAAAACTTTGAATTTCAATTTCTCCTGCCTTCCCCTCACCCCCTTTCCTAGATGACAAATAATCCAATATATGTTAAACATGGTAAATATATATATATAAATATAATATAGGCCCATGTATTTATATAATTATCTTGCTACACATGAAGACTCAGATCAAAAAGGGAAAAAAATAAGAAAGAAAATAAAATTCAAGCCAACAACACAAGAAGTAAAAGTGCTATATGTGATCCACACTCATTTCCCATGGTCCTCTCTCTGGGTGTAGATGTTCAGAAATTTTAGAATTGTGTGGTAACTGAGAAATTAAGCAATGTCAGTGGTCACATATTCTCCATGTTGTCACAGATGAGACTTGACCTGAAGTCTCTCAAACATTTGAGTCTACTTTATGTATTATACCAGACTGACTCTAGATATCTCACAAGTTACAAAGCAATTTTAGCAAAATAATTCTATATAATAATTAGGGCAAGTCCTGTAATACCTATTTGTTATTGTTGTTATTGATTCTTTCAGTTATGCTAAATGCTTCATAGCCAGTTTTTAATTTTTCCAATTTGGAGATTTTCTTGGCAAAGATATGGCATTGATTTGCAACTTCCTTCTGAATCTCAATTTACAGATTAGGAGCTCGAGGCAAGCACATTTACGTGACTTGCTTAGACTTACACAGCTAGTAATTGTCTGAGTCTAGACTGGAACTCAGAAAGATGGAGTCCTCCTGACTCCAGACCCAGCACTCCATTCACTGCACCATTTAGCTGCCCTATTGCCCATTTTACAGGTGACGAGACTGAAGATTAGAGAGATGAAAGTGGTTTGTCCAAAGTTTATAGCTGTAAAATGTTTCAGAATTCTAAGTTTTGAACGTGTGCTTCCCTATTCTGTCTTGCTTTCTTTAAAAGCAGAATTCAGGGTACCATTAAATAACAAACCTGGCTACCATTGTGTGTCATTTTACTTTCATTTTGCCTGGAGATATGCTCCTGAAATGTCATGGATACATCACCCTTTTGTATATACTGAAGCAATTTCAATGTGCACCGGAGTCATGTATCATTTAAAAGATTCTAGTGAATGCTTTTGTAATATGACTAATCACTCTCACTTGGTTTATTTTGGTCTTAGGCAGTTCAACAAATTAAGTGCCGCCAATATTTATTAAATGTCTACCATTTGTAAGACATCACCTAAGAAGTGGGGCTACTAGAGAATGGTACTTAATTTAATGTTTCTGTTTGGATTTATTTAGATTCTGCTTGGATTTGTGTCCATATTTTTTTCTTCAAAGAGGACAATCCTAGAATTAATAATCCTAGTCAGTTCAATGACTTAGAGTCTGTCTTTCTTTTTCAGTGTTTGTCTCTGTCTGTTTCTGTGTCTGTCTGTCTCTGTCCTCTGTCTCTCTCTTCGTCTCTGTCTCTGCCCTTTCCTCCCTTCCTTTTTCTCTCCCTCCTTCCCTCTCTCTGTCTCTCTTCCCATCAGGTTGGTAGTTGGTAGGAGATGAATACTTGTTGAATTGAATTGGCCTAAATGCCTTCAAGGTTCCAGGTAGAATCCTGTGCCTTGACTATCCAAATATAAAAAGGAAAATAGAAAGAAGGCTGACTCTGGAGTCAGAGACCCAGAGTGTGAAATCTCCCTCCCTCTGATACTTAATATCTTCTGAATTTAGGCAAGTCATTCACTTCTTGTGCCACTTTCCACATTTATCCAGTGAGAAGGTTGGGTTAGAAAACCTTTGGGTCTCTCCCACTGTCATATTAAATAGTCTATGCCCTCAAGGAATTCTTAATTCATTCTTAAATGGCATTATATTTTAGATAAAAATACATTAACAAAGTTGGTCAGAATTTCTAAGGATTCATGCATTTATTGGTGTGAGCCCCAGAAGCCTTTCCCAATCTCCTTTCACCCTACAGCCTTCTTTCCATTGTTTCCAGTTTTTCCTGTATGTAGCTTGTTTGTACATTGTGATTTACCATTGTTTCCCCATTGGGCTAAGAGCTCCTTGAGGACAGAAATTGGGTTTTTTGGCCATTTTTTATCCCCAGAATTTAAGATAGCATTTCGTACATAGTAGGTGCTTAATATGTTTCTTGACTGAGTAGGTCCTTATTCCTGGGAGAGAAGCCCATACCACTAGATCATCTTCATGAATGATCATGACTAAAATGTATTACTTTCCTCAAATCCTAATAGGATCATTGTTTTGGAGCAAAAAGGGCCAGCTAGTTGAATAATTTCATTTTATAGATGAGGAAATTAAGGCCCTAAGACTTCAGGTGAGTTGCCAGGGAGAGAGGACACCTATAGTTAATAATAATAATAATTAACATTTAAATAGTGCCTATAATGTGCTAAGTTCTATACTAAGCCCTTTATAAACATTATATCCTTTGATACTCCCAACAAAGGATTTAATATTTGTAAAGTATCCTAGCAACTCTAGGAGGTTGTCATAATCATGCTCATTTTACAGATGAGGAAATAGAGTCAAACAACTAGTTTACATAACTAGTAAGTATCTAAGGCCAGGTTGGACTTCATTCCAAGTCTGGTACCCTATCCACTTCTCTACCTAGCTGCCCCTGGTAGTAAATGGCAAAAAGGGGCCAAGTTGAGGTCTAGTTTTGTGATGTCATGTTTGATATCTTTTGATTCCTCTATGCTGCATCCCAATGGCTAGCTGAATGGCCCTTCTGGCTTGGGATCCTTTGATGTTCCCCAGCCTTCTAATTCTAACTGAAGTTGCCCTTTGAATAAAAATGAACCCTCTCTGTTGGCAAGCGTGCAGCTATGACCTTTTCAGTTTGGAATCTGGCAGATCTTCCATCCTAGGCTCTAGGATGCCAGGGTCCTATCCATGCCAGTATTAGGCATTCAAGTAGCACTTTAGCAGAGAAGTATAGAGGGAAGCTTGGCAATAAAGATCTAGAGGAAAAGAAGCCTAGGATAGTGGGCAAACAGTGACAGGGATGGCTTTGGAGTCAGAAAGACTAGGATTGTGGGCCTGCCATTCACATGGAACAGCTGTATGATTGTGAACAAATCATTATATCTCTTTGGACCCTCTAAGTCTTAAAGTTGCAGGAGAAGTAGGAAAGTGTTCCCTGTAGTGGGAAGAATCTCTTTATATTGATTTAATCATGGAGTTCATGGGTAAGTCAGACTTGAAGTTGGGAAGCCTTGAGCTCAAAGTTACCCTCTGAAACTTCTCAGATGCTCAATACCACAGAAAAACTTCTTAGTGTGGAGTTAGAAGTGCTATGGTCAAGGCCTGTCTCTGATGCTCATTATCTATGTAATGTAAAGGGATTGGTTCTACATGGGAATACATCATGTTGAAGATGCCACAGGTAGGACAAAGCAACTTCATCTTATTGGCTTTGTGTTTTCTCATGTAGTAAATGAGGGATTTAGAATCTAGATCTGTCATCTATGACTCTATGGCCCTGAACAAGTAACAACTTGATGTGCTTCTGGCTCTATTCCTGTAGATTTGCTATCTTTTAAACCTCTGTTTACATCTTTGTTCAATAGAAAGGGAATGCTAGAAGTCTTCTGAGCTTCTCTTCAGTTATAAATCTATGATCCTATGTTATACATCAGTTCAGATTTGTGTGAATAACAGTTTCCACTTGTAAATTCTCTCTTCTGAAGATATCCCCAATATTTCCTGTGCTTCAGTGATAAATAATCATTTCCATGAAAATGTCACTGTTAATTTGGGGAGGCAGCATGGACCAATGGTAAAAGCATTGAGCTCAAAATCAGAGGCACTGATTATAAAAATCCTTCCCCTGACTTTTACTCCTTATAGGACCCTGGGAAAATAACATAAGCTTCCTGGGTCAAGTCAATGAGTGTTTATTTACCACTTACTATTGGCTGGTCTCCATTTATTTATAAAATGAAGAAGCTAAAGACCTTGAGACTCGATAATCATAACTGAAATTTTGGTAGCTCTTTAAAGCTTGCAAAGCAAGCATAATCTCCTTTGAGCCTTACAACAACCTTGAGGAATAGGTACTGCGGTTATTTTCTTTCAATTTGTTAGATTAGAATACAGAGTAAAGAATGATAGAACTATGCCCAATTTACTATAATATTGAAGTGGAATTTAGAACAATGTCTTCCTAGCTCAGAAACCTGCCTTCTGCCCACTACATATATTCATTAATTATAGAATCCATTCTGTATCACTTAAACTTGCTGGATTTTATGGCATTTTGTTATTTTAAATGTTATGCTAGTTTGTCTAGCATGATAGCTGATCAAGGAAAGCGAGACAACAAGGTCTCACATTTAGCTTAAAAGTGAAATGAAAGGATTCTATTGGTTTAGTATTACTATAGTAACTACTTTGATAATTTCTAGGGACCACCTTTTTTTCTAATTTTAAAACAAGTTCCAGAAAAGTTTATCAATCCATCAGTTATTTGTTAAATGTCTACTGTCATGTACCAGGCACTGTGTTATCAAACTCAAGTAGTCATGGGATCCCTGATAGCCATATATTGACTTGAAATCATAAATTCACATTACATTACCTATGTTGTATTTGTATTTGTTTTGTCACAAAGGGACTTCTCAGTTACATTTTAATCTGGTATCTTCCATAATTTTGTGGCTGAATTGAACATCTTTGTGTGGGATGAGGAGGATACAAATAAAATAATCCCTGTTCTCAATGAATTTATGATTTAACACAGGACACAAGAATAATATATAATTAATTATAAATAGAATAAAAATGAAGATACCAAATGTCAATAAATATAAAGCCATTTGAGAGGGAGGCCATTGGTAATGGGATGTTGATGGTCTGGAAAGGTTTCATGTGGAAGGCAATTCTCAAGATGCATCATGATGAAAAGGAGGGATCTTCTGGGGATAGTGAGGAAGTGAGGGCTGAGGAGGGAGTACATTACAGGCACTGGCCAAAAGTTACTCTCTATAAAATATTCCTTCATTTGTCAGGCTAACTGGGTTTCCTGCCAGTCAGATATGAAGTAGGAAAAAAAAAGATTCTACTAATGTATCTTTGGTGCTAAACTCTTGAATTAAAATAACAGCTGCTTGATAGGACTTTTTTTTCCCCTTAAGTAACAGTTTCTCAAGAAAGAAAAAAGGAAATGATTAAAGTGGGAAGGTTCCTTCAGGCAAAGCAAATAACTGTCACTTTAGCAAGTTAACAGGATCAATTAGGGAGGTGAAAATGGGCATTATGCATTGTAAGAATGGAGCTTCTCAGATTTCCCAGGAGCTCAAGCAACAGTATTTTGAGAGTCACAAAATAAAACTGCTTTTGGCCTTGTAGCACCTTTGTTGAAGTCTATTTTTTGAGTGGGAAAAATGGGATGGGTCAGATTCAATACCACATCAATGTTCTTCTTTTGCTAATTTGGCAGGTGATGGTTGCTGAAGCCCTGGATATTTCTAGAGAAACCTACCTGGCTATTTTGATGGACAGATCCTGTAATGGCCCAGTGCTGGTTGGCAGCCCTCAAGGAGGGGTTGACATTGAAGAGGTAGCAGCCACTACTCCAGAATTAATTTTTAAGGTATATTTAAATTAAAGAAAATTTCTTTCTTTGATTCTATTGGGGAAAATACTAGAAAATCACAGGTCTGCTTGACATGTAGCCTCACCTACTCAGAAATCTTCAGTGGCTCCCTCTTTCCTCTATGTTAAAATACAGATTCCTTGCCCAGGCATGAAAAAATATGAAAGGACAATTTTTTTCTGGCTCTTGCTTTTACATTTTAGTAATTTCCATTTAACTACCTCCTCCTATTAAACTACTTTCTGATTCACTGCCTTTGTCTCTATATAGAAACTGATTTGGATTACATAGGCATTTTTATATAGTAGAGAAGCAGCATGTCTTAGTTTAGAGAGAGCTGACTTCGAAACCAGAAAAACCTGGATCTCTCCTCTGCCCTATTGCACTTGTGAGACCCTGGACAGTGAGTCAACCTCTCACTGCCTCAAATGATTTTCTAAGACAATTATAGGAGAGATGCTGACCAACATTGAGAGAGAAGGCTTGATCACTCGGTATTATGATCAGGAAAATTGCAAATTTTGTCCCTAGCTCAATTTTAAAAAGTTTTCATAAAAACATAAGTTGGCTATTTCTGTCTAGAATTCAAAATGAGCTACTTGTTTCTTATTCTTATTGCTTCCAAGACTACAGAGTCAGATTTATGTTACATTATAACGTTTTCAAAGGCCTTTTGCACATTATCTCATCTGATCTTTCCAAACGAGCTATAATGAGATGATGCCATTTCCATCAGGGGATGCTGTGGCAACTTTTGTTAAGGATTTCTTAACTTCACTCCCTGGTGTGTGTGTGTGTGTGCATTTATGTGTATCTAAGGGTGTGTACATATATATATATATATATATATATATATATATATATATGGTGTGTATGGATATATATGTAAATAAATTGGATATATTTGGGTATTATATATATATATCACAGAACAACATTTAATTTAAATGGAAATTTCAATTTCCATTTAATTCAGATGGAAAATTCAATTTTTTTGTAATTGAAAAAAATATTCTTTTAAAAATATAACTGGAGCTTTTATTTCCCCAGTATAGGGAACACCCAAATGACGAAGATCTAATTGCTCATGGAGGTTAATATCTTATCTGAAGTCTAGAGTCTTAGATTTTCCTAGAGCAGTTAGAGATTACATGATATCCAGGATCATAGAACTAGGATATGTCAGAGATAAGACTTGAATTAGGTTTTTGTGAATGAGAAACCAGCTTTGTATGCAGCTAACCTTATTGACAGTTTTTTTAATATATAATTATTTTAATAGAAGCATAAGAAAGTTTTATGGCAAAATATAGTTTTTCTCATTGAAAAATGTTTCTTATTGGACAATTTGAGCATACATATAATCCCAGCTCCTAACAGAGACAATCACTTGAGGCCAATTAGTGAGCTAAGACAATAATGTCTCAGCATTTCATTCAGCATTATCATAGTGTGTTTGAAGAAACACATGTCACCAGGTTAGTTAAGGAGCCGTCAATTTTGCCTGGTCAGAAACGAAGCAAGTAGAAAAAATAAGAAATAAATTACCATTCTTTGCAGCTGATATGAGGGTATATTTAGAGAATCCTAGAGTTTCAACCAAAAAAACTGGTTGAAATAATTTACTTTAGATAAGAAGTTTCAGGATATAAATTAAACCCATGTAAAGCATTTGTACTTATTACCAAAAAAAAAAAAAGTCCACCAGCAAGAGAGAGAAGGAGAAAATATATTTAAAAATCACTGTAGATAATATAAAGTATGTGGGAATCTACCTGCTAAGACAAATTCAGGAACTATATGAACACAAGTAGAAGACATTTTTCACAGAACTAATAACTGGAAAATATATTAATTTATCATGGGCAAGTTAAGCCTATATAACAAATATGGCAACCCTACCTAAATTAATACTTCATTCAGTGCCAAGCTAATCAAACTACCAAATAATTATCATATAGATATAAAATATATAATTCATCTATAATCCCAAAAGGTCAAGAATATCAAAGGAATTAATGAAAAAAATCTGAAAGTGGCCTTGCTATACTGTGTTATAAAATCATCTGGTACTGGCTAAGAAACAGAGTGATGATAGTTCATTGGAATATAATAGATATACAAGATTCTGTAATAAATGACTATAATAATTTAGTGTTTTTAGAAACCCAGTGATCCCAAAACTTACTATTTGATAAAAACTGCTGTGAAAACTGGAAAAATAATATGGCAGCAACTAGGCATAGACCAACAGCTCAAACAACATATCAAGATAAGGTTAAAATGGCACATGAACTGACATAGAGTGAAGGGAGCAGAACTGGGAGAACAGTGTACATGGTAACAGCAATATGACATGATGAACAACTACGAATATGAGTAACTGAGTTATTTTTAGTACTACAATAAAACAAGACAATTCCAAAAGATTCATGATGGAAAAATACTATCTGCGTCCAGAGGAAGAACTGATGGAATCTAAATATGGACTGAAGCATAATATTTTCATTTTCTTTCAGTTTTTTCCCCTTTTCTTTTAAGGTTATTCTGGTTTTGGTTTTTATATTGCTTTGCTTTTACAAAATGACTAAAATGGAAATATGTTTTACATGATTGCACATGTATAACCTGTATTAGACTGCTTACTTTTTCAGGGAAGAAGGAAGGAAGGAAGGAAGAGAAAGTTAAAATTTACAATTCAAAACTAAAAAAATAAATTACATGTTAAAATTGTTTTATATATAATTGGGTGAAAATGAAATATTATTTTAGAAATAAGAAATGAAGCAAGTTCAAACTTAAAGTAGGACCAAGCCCATGAGTAATCTATGGTTTGCAGCCTGGTTGAAATACGGAAACCCAGATTTTCTCTCCTCATGTTTATTTTCAAAATATAATTTTGCTTTACAATTTAAATACAAAACCTTATTCCATGCATGTTTGGAATGATTAATATTATTAAATGTACTTTAATATTGTTATATCAATTTACTTCTTGCTTTTTCTATGACATCCTTACAAAGCTCCCCCTCCCAACTTCTCCAACTCTATTAAATTGTTTCTTTTTAAATTGCTATAGTTAGTTACTCCTTCTCATTTATTTCTTAAATTGGTCCTTATCTGAAATGATCTGAATACTTCTTCCTTTTCCAGTCAAATGTACCTAGAAGCTTTACAGCTTTTCAGTTAAAAAATTGTAAAATGAGATAATGCTTATAAAATTTTACTACAATGCCTGAAACATAGCAGGTGTTTAATAAATGATCCTTTCTTCCTTCCTTTTTTTCTTTCCTCATTTTTCTCTCTCTTCTTCCATTTTTTCTTTTTTCCTTCCTTCTTTCCATTCTTTTTTTTCTCCCTTCATATTTTCTTCCTCCTGTATTCAAACTAAAACATAGTTTCCAGATTATATTCCAGGCACAATATTATATCTGTATATGAATAGGGGCAGAGTACAGTGGACTTATCACTTCTCCAAGTCTAGACTCCATGCCTTAAAAAATATGTCATGCATTAAGTGAAACTAGTTATATTTGCTGTAAAACTTTACTTGTAAACAAATTTCACTGTATATATTATCAGATTTTTTATCCATGCATTTGAAGTTTCCATCAGAGTTCTTTATCAATTTCTGTTCCCTTTTCTTCCTATAAGGTAACATTGAAATTTCTATTCTTTTAGCTCCTTCCCCCCTCATTTTTCTTGAGAAACTTTTTTTTTCATTGTTTCTTATCATTGACAATATTTTCTAGTATTTAAGCACTGCAACTTTTTAAACCATTATTCTCTTATTTTCAAATTTTTTTTGAAGTATAAATAATGGTCCTCTAAAAACCTTTCAATAGATCGAGATCTCTGTCTGTCTCTCTTTCTGTCTTACTGTTTTTTCTCTGTCTCTGTTACTCTGTGTCTCAATTTCAGTCTCTCTCTCTCCCCATCTCTCTCTCTCTCTCTCTCTCTCTCTCTCTCTCTCTCTCTCTCTCTCTCTCTCCTCCCTATTAAATTGTATCTGCAACCCATTGTTACAAGTTATTACAATATTTTGGGGCCTCATTTTTATCATCCTAATATATCAGTTATCCATCTGACTTTTTGCTACCACACATTTAATAAGCAGCTTTGTCCTAGTCATTGATAAAGTTGTTCAATTAACCTGTACTTCTTTCCCAAAACTAAGGTGTAAAGGACCTTGACCCATCCTTTCTTGACCTGTGAGTCTATGAAATTGTACGACTTAATAGTCATCTTGACTACATGTCATGTTCCTCTATTCAAGATACCCTTCTAATCTATTGCACTGCCTTTTCAATCCTGACCATTGTGCCCATGTTAGCTAAACCTCCTAATTTTGTTTAATCTACAAATTTGACAGGTATCTTTCTCCAACTAAACAGCTATATCACAAAAAAGGAAATTAAATCAGAGATTTTGAAAAAGACTTTGTGATTGCTGGATCCCTTTTAAAATATTCAACAAGTATCCTTTTAGTAATGTGTTCCAGAATTTCACCTGAAATTACAAATAAGCATTTTAGCCTGTAGTTGCAAGTTTCTATTTTAATAATAATTAAACAGATTAGGATATTCTTAACCTTTTCTTTACCCTTGTGACCTCTTGTAATCTCCATATCTTTCAAATATAAAAGACTGTTTCTTATCCATTCACATATATGCCAATTATTTTACAATCCTGAATTGTGGTTCATCTGAGTTAAGTAACCTGAACTCACATAGGGCAAATAGATATTGTTTTCTCAGCTCAATACTTATCTTGTGTTTCTGTTCTCCATTGGCTATTTTTTCCAAATATTTGCAGTTCAGAAATCATTTTTTCCAGAGTAAATAGAATCCAAATTAGAATTATATGACATTGTTTTCTCATCATTATCCATTATGATTGTTTCTTCTTCCTGAAATAATATATCTACCCCACTTCTTTTTTCTTCTAACTTAGTTTATTTGTGCTTCTAAAAAAGATAGAATCATTTACTGTCTATCTTCAGAATTTTACTTTTGAGATTTTATCTTTCTAGAAGGACTTTTACTATGGAATTTCAGGCAACAGGATTCCCTCTTTATTATTTCTGAAATTTTTGTAATATACTCTCCCAATATACACCCTAGGAGTATCACAATAGAATATCTCTGTCATTTATTTCTTTCATTATAAATCTTTAGGTGGAATTTGATTAGCCCCAAAGCCTAGTAACATTTCAATTCAGCAGGTTGATCTATATTATTAAACCTTTTGAATCTTTCAATGTTGAAATAAGCATGAAGACAAACGAAGATTTTGTTAGCTCTTTGCTTCACATGAAGAAAGAGTATTCCAGCATTAGTGTGGATCATGGAGGTCCTCCATCATTATTGTGTGATATGTCTTTATCTTACTTAGGATTTGATTCAAAAAGTCTTCATCTATTTCACTTTTTCGTTTCAGATATTCTATAGTTTACTCCGATGACAGTGTTGCTTCTGCTTTCCCCTACTTTAACTTTCACTGGATATTTTCCAAAATACACCACTTCTTATTCTTCTAATCCTCAAAATTAATTTTTCCCATGCAATATAAGTTAGCTCTGTGATAGTCCTCCTCCTCCCTATATGTGCGCACACACACACACACACACACACACACACACACACAGAGCCCCCTTTTTTCCTTTGTGAATATTGCATCTTTTAAATAAAAGATTTTCATTCTGGAAAGTTGGTTAATTTCCAAAGCCATTTTCCACTTATGAATTTCATTGCACCATTTCTCAATGATATTCACAAAGGCAAACTTGGCTCTGAGCATTAGCATCTCTAGTTTGTCCTTTGTGTTGGCTTTATCATTTGCGTTAGCCATGTGTATATAGACATAGGCTAGGAATTTTATTCCTGGATTTTTCTTGTATTCTTTCTCTTTTTCCCTTCATGTTATTTATTTAGTTCTTCAAGGTTTATAGAATATTTTCTGTAGATTAACTAACTTGAACAGCTCTACAACCTTTTTTATTTTATTTTTTGGTGAGACAATTTGGGGTTAAATGACTTACTCCAACCCAACTAGTAATTCTCAGTGTCCAAGGCCAAATTTGAACTCAGGTCCTCCTGACTGCAGATCAAGTATTCTATCTACTGCATCACTTTGCTGCCCTCCCATCCCTTTTTGCAAGGCAACTGTGGTTTAGTGACTTAACCAGTCACATGATTAATATTTCACACAAAGTTTGAACTCACTTTTTTCCAACTCCATGTCCCGCACATTAGGCTCTATGTTAATTAGCTGCCTTTCTTTCTTGGATACTAACTCCTGTATTTGCTTGAATATTTCTATTGCTATTTTTCTCTTATGCCATAGCTTTTTCTTATTGTACTTAGGTTGAGGGATGCATGGAGGCAGTTTTCCCCTCTTGTCCTTCCCTTTTCAGTTTATGCCTCTCATGAGCAGATCTGTGATTCTCTAGACAAAAGTACTTTTGCAAATATTTTCCATTGAACCTAACAACTTCAGAAAATAAAATAAAGACTTAATAAGCTGACATCCATGATACTTTTGCTGTTAATCAGGGAGCACAATTTAAGCTGCTCATTTACTATAGGTATGAATGGAATAATGGATGAGAAAGGTGGCTTACATTCTTTAGAAGAATAGCACCATATAAATCTAGAATCATATTAACATTCCATGATAATGATAATTATTATGTTTAAATATTAAAGTAATATTTAACCTATGTAGGAAATGTGCTAAACTTAGCAGCAACATTGGGCAGGAGAACTATGCTTTGGAAGCTTTCCAAGAGATGTCATAAAAATTAACGGACTAAATATTCGTCAATGCCATCTGTATGGTAATTAAAAGTGAAAACGGGTGTCATAGTGTCTTGTCAGTGCCACCCTGAAGAATTATATAGTTTTTTGAAAGGACTGTTTCATAGATTGGGATGGTAATTAAAACATACCCTATAGGCAACTCCAATAGCACCACTCAGAGAATTTTGGCAAATGGCCAGGCTTTAATTACTAATTTGCAAATATATACTGATTGCTTTTCTTTTAAAGTTGTAAATCTTTCCAACTGAATGACTTAATTCTGTTTATTCTTTCTGTTCTAATAGGAGGAAATTGATATATTTGAAGGACTAAAGGATAGCCAGGCACAGAAAATGGCAGAAAATTTAGGCTTCCACGGTGCCCTGAAAACTCAGGTATGATGAACTAATATGTTCACAATGTGAACAGTTTATTTCTTATGACAATGATAATAAGTTAGCTAGTTAATTGATTCATTTGATCTTGGCCTGTCCATCCAACACAATCAAGGCTGAAGAATGTCATGTGTTTTAGAGTCATTTGAGCTGAATATGATGAAGACAAATATTTCTTTCCTTCCCACATAGAAGGCACTTGATAAATGTTGATTGCTTTGAATTGATGCAACAAGTCTATAATATCTACATCAGTTTTAAAAATGATATTTTAAGCACTCTCTGTTGTTATTGTTATTAGGGGATAAAAAGTAATTGTTTATTTCTATTAGATATGTAAATTTAGAACATAGGAAATCCATATTATTTGTTAATTTATGTAATTTAAAATTATCATTTATATACCAGTTACTTTCTTTTTTGAAATCACTTGCAATCTACCAATATATTGAAAAAATACAATTTATTTCAGTTATACCTTTATCAGTTAATACCAATATGATTGCCAGCCCTGTGCTAGGAGCTATATAAGTATTCCTATAGAAAAAGCAAATCTACCTCTCTCCAACGTTATTAAAGTCTAATTGAAATATGTTGACATGAAAAATTAGAACACAATTAAGAATGTAATTGATTATTTGAGATTGACCTGAGGGGGTGAATCCAAGATGGCAGAGAGTAGACAGGTCTTTGTCTGAGCTCTTCCTAGCTTCCTTCAGATCAACACCAGATGAAGCCTCTGAATGGGTTTTAAAGTGACAGAATCCACAAATATTTGGAGTGTAACAAATTCCCAGAAGAAAATATTTTGGAAAAACTTAAAGAAAGGTCTATCTCGATCAGGCAGGGGGGAAGGCAGCCCAGTTCAGGTGCAGTGCAGGGACCTAGGCTAGAGAGGCCTCCGTGCAGCAGGAGAATATAGTGGGAGGCTCTTAGGCAAAATACAGCAGCAGTTGCTACTCTGACTTGGTTCAGAATCCAGTGGATCAGCAGACTAGCTGTGAGACATCTAATGCAACTACAGAAGGCAAATAGTGAGCCTCTGAACCCCAACATAAGGTGGGACTTGATCACACCCACCCAGCATGGGAAGGAAACCTGGCCCCAAGGCAACATGAAGCCACTGTCACCTTTAGAGGAAGCTTGGGACAGTCTACCTTTTTTCCTAAGAGCAGACCTCAACCTTTAAAAATGAGCAGAAAAGCAAAAAGAGCTCTAATCATAGATAGTTTTTATGGAGATAGGGAAGAACAGACTTCAAACCCTAAGAACACTAAAGGCAAAATGTCTCCAGATAAAGGTTCAAAGGATGATATAAGCTTGTCTCCATCCCACAAGACTCTCTTGGAAGAATTCAAAAAGGATCTTGAAAGAGAGTTAGAAGGAAAATGGCAAAAGGAAATGAGAACTTACAAGGAGATTTTGGAAAAGCAAGTAAAAATTATATGAAGAAAACTCTGTGGTGAAATGGAAAAAGAAAATAATGCCACCCCCCCCAAAAAAAAAATAGAATTGATGGAATGAAAAAAAAAACCAATGAACAGAACATCTCATTTAAAAGTTCAGTTGGTCATATGTAAAAGGAGATTTAAAAAGTTAACTAAAGAAAATAATTCACTAAAATTAGAATTGAACAAATGAAAGTGAATGATCAATGAGACATCAGGAATCAGTCAAACAAAATCAAAAACATGAAAAAAATTGACGAGAATGTGAGATATCTCATCAGAATAGTGAATATGACTATATTCACTATATATAGTGACCTAGAAAATAACTCCAAGAAAGATAATCTAAAAATCACTGGATTATATGAAAACCACAATGAAAAAAAAAGAGCCCAGATAACATCTCTCAAGAAATTGCCAAGGAAAACTGCCCTGATATCCTAGAACCAGTAGGTAAAATAATCATAGAAACAATCCACTGATCATCTCCTGAAAGAAATTCCAAAATGAAAACTCCAAGATAATAGGAGAAAATACTATAAGCAGCCAGAAGGAAACAATTCAAATATCAAGAAACTACTATTGGGATTACTCAGGACTCAGCCAATTCCAATTTAAAGCATCAAAGGGCTTAGAATATGACATCCTGGAGGACAAATGTGCTTGACCTGCAGTAAAGAATCAATTATCCAGAAAAAAAAGTGTTATATTTCAGGGGGAAAGATGGACATTAAATAAAATAAGGGAATTTTATTTATTTTTGATGAAAAGACCAGAGCTGAACAGAAAATTTGATCTTCAATTATAGAACACAAAAAAAGTATAAAAAGGTAAAAAGGGAAGAAATAAACTTTTTTAAAAAAATTAAACAGTAATATTATTGCTACTGCCAATGATAACAGCATTTTCATATCTCTTTAAGATTTAAAAGCTCTTTATATATGTGATCTTGCTTGATGTTATGATGTAAATGCTGTTATTATCCCCGTTTTACAGCTGAAGAAATTAAGGCTCAGAGAGAATTCATATCTTGCCAACACATTAAAGCTAGTAAGTACTTAAGGCAAGATTTAAACTTCGGAATTTCTGAGTCCAAGTTCACTCTGCCAGCCTATGCTGTCCAGGCCATAGCAAGAGGGGAAAAAAGTGACCAAGTATTTATTAAGGTTTATTAAGCACTTCTCTGTGTCAAGTACTATCCTAAAAGCTTTATAAATATCTCTTTCGATCCTCACAGAAGCCCTATGAGCTACATACCATTATTATCCTCATTTCAGAATTAAGGCACCGAGGCAAACAAAGCTTAAGTGTTTTGCCCAGTGACTTTTGCAAGGTCATACAACTAGCAAGTACCTGAGATAAAATTTGCCCTCAAGTCTTCTTTACTCGACCTAGCTGTCTCTTGTCAGCTTTCATTAAGTTTTAGGACCAAATTTTGGCCAAATCAACTTAATGAAGTTCTACCCTAGCAATAAACCCACTGCCCCAAGTATCTGTTCCTAGACAAATCTCCTTGGTGCTGATATGCTGTTAAGATTTCTACACACTTGCATTACTTTTTCATTTTTCTTTCCCTTTGTCACATTCTCATGCTGGGATTCCTTTTCCTCATTAGTCTTCTCCTGCTCTCTGCATCCTCAATCAATCAAGCAGTCAATCAACAAGTATTTTTATTGGATACATGCTGTCATAACACCTAAAGGCAGTATCTCCCATTGCCACCCAGAACAGGAATCACCAGTATTAAGTAAAAGTATGGAAGGGCCTGTATAGCCTGGGGAGTAATTATCAATTACAAGCAGCTGAAAGCTATTTTCACCTCACATGTACAGCTGACATCCCCAGAGTTGACCACATGTTTTCCTTCATTTTTTATTGTTTTTTTTCCCAAATCAAATAAAAGCATTTATTGAGGTTTATACACTCAGCAGACTGCATTCCTAAAGTGAGACAGCAGCCCAAGCCTGAGAAAGAGAAGAATATACTTTCTAAAAAACTTTAATCAACTAAAGATTAGATCAGAAGACTTCAGTTTATCTACCAGTTTGGTCATTTATTTAGCTGTGTGACATTAGATAAGTAATTTCTTCACATTGAATCTCAGTTTTCTCTACTATAAAATGATAGAAATGATAATTGAACTTCTATCTTCCTAACTATACTACTTACTTGCCTTCCTTCCTCTCCCCTCCTTCACAATGCACATTTGCTTGCATGTATACAGACATACATGTACAATATTTGCATATATTAGTTTGGTGTAGTGCAACATTGACCTCTTGGCTGTATGTATAATAGCTTTTTAATTGTTCTCATGAATCTAATTTGACTTTTTAGTCTTCTTAATCAAACAAAAAGAGCATGCCATTTTTAATGGGAAATTTCTCAATCTGTTTCTCAGATTAAGATTCAATGCCATAAATATTTGTTAAGAAAAAAGTCAGACTTAGGAAAGGCACTAACAGAACTGGCATTTTGGCCTTCTGTACTGAATTCTCAAGTATCAACTACATTATTAATTTCTGAAAACATATGTTCCACTAAATTAGCAACATGGGCCTGCAGAATTTAGTTCGATGA
The DNA here is from genome assembly GCF_902635505.1 of Sarcophilus harrisii. Lineage (NCBI taxonomy): Eukaryota > Metazoa > Chordata > Mammalia > Dasyuromorphia > Dasyuridae > Sarcophilus > Sarcophilus harrisii. The sequence goes on along the minus strand of NC_045426.1, from coordinate 29,495,725 downwards.
AGAATCAGAGGGGTCAAGGCAATACAAGACCACCTACCTCCCTTGAGAGCTCTTCATACATATGGTTATCTTTGAAAGAGACCCTCATTCAAGGGATCTCAAACATGCTATACCAGAATGTTTGCAGTCTCTTTTTAAAAAGAGTGCTTGTAGAGCATTTCAGATGGATATATAAAGCATGATGGTATCCACTCTGCTACAACATTGTTATTTTTCATTTGATGACCTTCACAAAATCACAAAAAATATTTTATTGAATACCCTGCTAATGTATTTATACAATTCAATCCAACAAACATTTATTAAGTTCCTATGATTTTCAGAGAAAAAAGATACCTCAGAAGGTAAAATGATCACTCAGTCTTAGCCCAGATCTTTCTCATGAAACTTACAATCCATTAGAACATGCAGTGAAGGCACCTATGAAAACATCACAGTGGAGACAGCATTCTCCCTAAATTATGAATTAAGATACCTCTGATGCTCATTACTTGTGTGATCTTATGTGAGGGTTTTGGACTACATGACATCCAAGAACCCTTTCTCTCCAGCTTTATCCTCTTCTGATCTTCTGCTAGTAGACTATTACTACTAATAGTACTAGTATTAGTAGCAGACTACTACACCAAGTTTTCAGTCTTGAAATTTTTAAGTAATTATCCCTATTGAAAATAAGATAGTAATTTAAACAAAATATATCATCTCTTTTGTGAAGGAAATAAAAAAGACCTAATGATATTAAAGTTGATGAAATGTTTGAATATTTTCTTAAAGTTTCTTAAAACTTACAGATGCATGTTGTAAATGTCATCTCTAGTAGTATCTTTGAATACAAATAACCAAAGTTGGAAGGGACCTTGGTACCCAATGAGTGCCTTCCCAAAATTCCAACGTACACCATGGTCAATGTGTAGACATATGACCTTTACTTGAAGATCTTGAAGGAGAAAGAAACCAGTACCTCTTGAGGCAGGCCATTTCACTTTTGGATGATTCTAATTGTTGAGGTAGTTCTTCCTCACATTGAGCCTAAATTTGTCCACCTCTGAAACTTCCACTCACTATTGGTGCCCTCTTAGGCCAAGTAGAACAGTCAAAATGCTCCTTGATCAATTCTTCAGGTATTCAAAGCTATCTCTGCCCCTCCTCTATCTGCTATGGTGAAAAGTCCTTCCTTTAACTAATGCTGAGAAGTCATGAGGAAGAAAAAGAATTGAACATAATGTGGGATCTCTTTCTTAACAACAAAATTAGAACTCACAGAATGAAGGTATTCTATTCAACTATCTAGTTTTATTTTTTCTATTGAAGGAAAAAAAAAATGTTTGCTTAGGATGAGGGATGTAGCAGGCTCACACTGCCCTTGACTTCCATAACTTCCTGTTCTCAAGTCAAAGCTGCTTGTTGAAAAGTCGGGATGTTCAGTCTTGACAACTATTTATGATTCTCTCTAAGAACTAAAGGGAAAAGGGAGGCAAATAGGGTACTCTAATAGGCAGTGAACATGAAAGGATATCACAAACATAATTATACAAGTCATGAATCTAGTTCAATCTCATCATAAGCTTTGATGCTTTTTGTATGGTTGAGTGTAATAGTATGAGGTGGGTGAACTTATTCATTGTAGTCTTTGGGTAGACTTTTCTGTATAGCAGTCACAGAGGAGTTGCTTTTTCAGCTCCATGTGAATAAAACAGGAAAATGTCCAAGCCTCTTAACATTCCTTCCTGATAACAGCTTCTAATAAAGATTAGATAATTGATTTGATTTTATCTTCACAGATTATAGACTTAAATTGATGAATTTAATCACTATGGCTTTTTATGGAAAAAAATTTGATTCTACCATAGTAGAGAAAACAGTCATTATAAACTCTGAAAATCATGTTTACCTTTGCTCAAATTGAACTTGTTTACATTTGTGATTACAGCTCATACTGTGGCATAATCCAGTTAATAGGACATAATAATTTACAGAAAAGCTTAATAGCACTTTTAGACCATTGTGAAAATATTGTATTTCTGGAGGAAGGTTTGATAATTCCTCTTAATGAATAGTATTTGATAGGCAAATTGTTATTCTGGTTTGTTTCTCTCCAGATAACCTTACATAGAACAGAGATGTAAGTTTCTATTTTTAATGTTTCATTACCATAGCAAAATGCATTTTCTTTCACTTTTTGGGGGCTAATTCCATCTCACTTGATCACATTTAGGCTGCAGATCAAATTAAGAAGCTGTATAATCTCTTCCTGAAAATTGATGCTACTCAGGTTGAAGTGAATCCCTTTGGTGAAACTCCAGAAGGACAAGGTAAAAAATCAAAGAAAACAAATGAATGCATTCAAATTCTTTATTTATGCAAACTATAAATTAAATTGCATGGAAGGCTGTAGCAACAGCTTTGCATTAATTTAATTTTGTAATTTAATTTCTGCCATAGTCACAAATACTCCCATGATGGAATTTAACATTTCAATACTTTGAGTTTGTTAGCATCCAACTACTAAGCATTGGATCAATTTCTTGAATTACTTTAAAACATCATCCTTTTCTCTCTTCCTCTAGACATTTGTTTGTTATGACATAAATGTAGTTGAGAACCAAGGGCTGTACTATAGATCTTGCCTATAAAACCTATTTTATTTTTTATTTGATTTTGGTGACTCTCTAATCTTCTCCAGGATGGAAATGCAGTGTTCACTCATGTGCCTAACTCCACTACTATAGTATGGGAAACTTGACCAGAGATCCTAAAATAGGTCATTTTCTTTCTTCTTAGACATTTCAATAGCTCCCAGTGCCTGAGGGAATCACCATATTGGTTCTAGACTTAGTGAAGATCTTGAATTGGTTTAACCCATGTCATTTCAGAATTTGTATTTCCTAGAAGTATCAAAAAGAGAGCACAAAGAGGCAAGCTATAGGATTCACACTAACACAAAGGAACCTAAAATTCAAGTCATCCTGAAAAAACACTCTTAAATGACCTTAGTCAAGATTTTGTCTTACATTCTCTGTGTCATCAAAGGTGACACCTCCAGGGACTAAGAGATTAGCCAGTGTATTTTCTTAATGTAATCATAGAGAATGACTTGGAAAATATACTTTTAAAGTAATATAGTCTAACTTTTTATTGCACAAAGAAGTAAGTCAGGACCAAAAGAAGTTAAGTGAATTTCTACAAGTCCCATAAGGCATAAATGTGAACACTTGGGATTCACTTTCAGATAGAATGCTTCCACATTCCAGTGCTTAGATGCCTTGCTTAATTCTTGATATTTCTTAAATACTTAACATAATGTTTGGCAATGAATAGTTATTATTTGTAATGTCACCTCATTCTAACATATAACAAAATGTCTGGGTCAATTGGCAAAGACTGGCTATTATGCAGAAGTGCTGAGCTAGAGAGAGTCTTGGTAGTGTGGATAAATAGGAAAATCTAACTCTCCATCACCTCAATGAATAATAATAAAAATGAAATACTATAATAATAATGTCAAAACAAGAGAAGAAAAGTTCCCCAAAAAATTAAGGAAAGTAAAAAAAAAAACCTATTCTAGTTATAAATTCCTCTGAAAATCAGAGATGTCAAAGAAATGAGTAAACAAAAAAGAAGTTTCAATACAATGAAGGTTTATGGAATAAAAGAAAGTAAGAAACCAAGAGGGAAAGGAATAAAACTTCAAAAACAACAACTGGGCCACCAGAAGGAAAAATACAGTTAGAGCAAGACCACACAGAGTGCTTCAGATACTCAGTAAGATCTATTTTAAAAAAGTTTATTTTGCCTCTACAATAAGAATGAGGTCTTTGAAAGAAAAATACAAAGATGAGTCAACGTCTCAAAAAAATCTTAAAGATAGTAAAGAATCTCTAAGAAGTGGAGAGCCATTTATGGAACACCTAAATTTCAAGGTTAGCAGAAAGATAATAGCAAAATAGGGCAAACACAAATAGCAAAATAAATATTTCAGACATCTAGAAACTAAAGTATTTAGATTTTAAATGGAAACCTATGAATCATAGTAATTTCTTTAAAATATAAACAAATAATGTTATCATATTCTTGGACATTCATAGCACTATTTCCTAGAATTATAGAAAAGAGAGAAGAAAGTGTCAATCTAGAGAACTCCCAGGACATCAAAACAGAGAAATCTAAAATTCAAGTCATCTGAAATACAATGACTAATTGTATAGCTTCATTGTCAAAGGGAAATTTTTGAAATTAGGGAAGAAGTAGTAATTTGATGATTAGTATAAGCAGTTATCTTACTGCTTAGTTATTATAGTCCAAATAATAAATAGTCCCAAAATGGATTTTTTCATCCATTTGAATCAAAAATGTCAGTTCAAATTGTGTGATAACTCAGTAAGGTTATGAAAACAGAAACTGGACACATAGACATATATATATATATATATATATATATATACATATATACAAATATATACCCACATATGTATATGCATATACATTATTTATGTATGTATGTGTATATCTGTTGTATATATGTGTGTAAGAGATATTTATATTTCTATAATATTTAAAAGCAAGTGACAAATAAAAAGCTATATTATAAAAATAGCAAGGGGCAATAGTTTTCATTCCAAAGTTTTCTTGTCTGTAAAACTGAGCAAACTTTACCGTGATAAAAAGTGGTTCTTCAACGATACCATGAAGTTTTTTTTTTGCCTTTCCTGCTAAAAAGATATAGGTACGATCTTTGACATACAAATAGAGAAAATAAGAAAAGTTTGAAATCAGTCTTGTTGCCATATGCATATTTAAAAAATGAAAATAAAATCAATTTTTAATATATATCTATGGCATGATCAGTGCAGAGGATGAATTTTTGAATTTTCTGAACCTGAAACAAACAAAAAAATATGATGCTAAGAAACCACTTAATGGAGGAATCTGGAAGAGTGGCTATGCCAAAACTTAGATATTCAGGTGATATTTGGATAACAAATGTGTCAAGTATGGAGTTAATTCAATTACATTCAGCAAAAGAATGTTGAATTATGCATTGTTAATGGAAAACTGGAGATTCACAGATGAATAAACACAGTACTTCCACTAAAGAAACAAGGATTTGAAGGGAGAGAAATGTCCAGATAACTACAAAATTAATTATAATGTCATTAATAAATGGGAAAGGTACAAAATACTATGATAGCTAAGGACGATGAGATTCCTGATATGGAAAATAAGATGTGTTTCATGAAGGAGGTAGTATGTGAGGAAGATATTGAAGAATGTGTAGGGTTATAATAGTTAGAGCTGGGAAGAGGAGAACATGAGAATAGAAGATGACATAAGTAAAGGCAAAGAGATTGGAATGTATAATATAGCTCTCTATAACAGAACATATATGAAGTGGGGAGTAACATGAGAAATGATTTCTGGAACATAGAATTTGGAAGGTTTTGAATCCAGTTAAAAATCTGAGTTAATGAAATTCATGTTTAGAAAAGTCTGCAAATAATAGTTTTTGCATTTTTTTTTTGTTTAGGAAAGTGTCTATAAAACCTTTCACCTAAGACATCATGAACTATCCCTCTTCCTTTCATAAACATCATTCAAAAGATTTATCATTTGTAACAATTCCTGTGCTTGTGATGGTTCTGGGGAAGTGAATTCCCTTGACAGTAAAAACCAGTAACATTTAGTTTTGATTTTTTGTTTAATTTGGGTAAATAGGCATCATTTGAATGTTAATTAAATGTAAACAAAATAGGAGAGAAGTTAAATATTACTATTTAGATAAATCTTTGTATATACATGACAAACCTCATTTAAAAGAATCAAATCATTGCTGTTAACAATTAATAAATCATATGTACTTTTTTTTTTAACCCCAGGGTTGGAAATTCTGTATCAAAGAGAATTTATGTATATTTCCTGTTTCACTCTTCTTTCCCAAATAGATTGTAAGCACCTGATGGAAGGACCTATAAATGATTCATCAAACATTTGTTACTTGATTTGTTGAATTTGAAATTGTTGAATTGGATAAAGTCCTGATTTCCCCATTGTTGCGGCTTAGGTGATATCCTTCTTCCAAGTTCCCTATTTTGCACATATCTCATGAGAAGCACTATGGCCTAGTGGATAGAGATGTGGCCTCAGTTGGTTCAATATTAGGAAAACTATTAGCATAATTGAATATATCAATAATCAAAATAATAAAAATAACATCATAATCTCAATAGATGCAGAAAAAGCATTTAACAAAATCCAACACCGATTCCTATTAAAAACACTAGAGAACATAGAAATAAATGGATTTTTTACTTAAAATGATCAATAGCATCTATTTAAAACCATCACCAAGTATCATATATAATGGGGAATAAAGCAGAACTATTCTCAGTAAGATAAGGGATGAAACAAGGTTGCCCACTATCATTCTTAATATTCAATACTGTATTAGAAATGTTTCTAACATTTCTAATGTGTAATGTGTAACATTCACAACTTTAGCAAAGTTGCAGAAAATAAATAAATCCACATAAATTATCAGCATTTTATATGTTACCAGTAGCAAAAGATACAAAGAGAAATTCCATTTAAAATAACTGTAGAATTCAGGGGTCCTCAAACTATGGCCCACAGGCCAGATGCAGCAGCTGAGGACATTTATCCCCCTCACCCAGGGCTATGAAGTTTCATTATAAAGGTTTTTTTTTGTTTTGTTTTTACTATAGTCCGGCCCTCCAACAGTCTGAGGGGCAGTGAACTGGCCCCCTATTTAAAAAGTTTGAGGACCCCTGTGATTATATGAAATATGTGGAACATCTATCTGCCAAGGTAAAGTCAGGAACTATATGAACATATTACAAAACGCTTTCCACACAAATAAAGTCAGATCTAATCATAGGTAGGCAAGCTAATATAATAAGAATGACAATACTACCTAAATTAATCTACTTATTCACTGTCACTAATGTGTCACCAGTATCAACAAACAAACTTCCAAGAAACTATTTTATAGAGCTAGAAAAAAATAACAAAGTTCATCCAGAATTACAAAAGGTCAAAAATTTCAGGGGAACAAATTTTTAAAAGTGTAAATGAAGGTGGCTTAGCTGCACTAGACCTAAAACCATATTGTAAAACAATGGTCAAGAAAATCATTTGATATTGGCTAAGTAGTCAATCAGTGGAATAGGTTAGGTTCACAAAACACAATAGTAAATGATTATAGTAATCTAGTGTTTGATAGACCCAAAGACTCCAGCTTCAGGGAAAAGAACTCACTACTTGATGAAAACTGTTGTGGAAATGGGAAATAAGTATGTCAGAAACTAGGTATTGACCCCCACACACCCTTTATTGTCAAAATGGTATTCTGGTTTAGACATAGAGTTATATATTATAGGGGCAGTTATGTTGTGCAGTTGATAGAGCACCAGCCCTGAAGTCAGGAGAACCTGAGTTCAAATCTGATTTCAAACACTTAACACTTCCTAGCTGTGTGACCCTGGGCAAGACACTTAACCATAATTGCCTCAGTAGGAAAAAAAAGAGTGATATTATAAGCAAATTAGAAGAATAAAGTATAGTTTACCTCTCAGATCTGTGAAGGAAGGCATTTGTGGCCAAAGAAGAACTAGAGTACATTGTGGAATGCAAAATGGATAATTTTGATTATAGTAAGTCAAAAAGTTTTTGTACAAACAAAACCAATGATGAGAAGGGAAAAATTTTTATATCCAACACTTCTGATAAAGATCTCATTTATAAAATATAGAGATAATTGACTCAAATTTATAAGAATTCGAGCCACTCTCTAATCAATAAATGGTCAAAGGATATGAACAGAGAGTTTTCCAATAAAGAAATTAAAGCCATTTCTAGTTTTATGAAATAATGCTTTAAATCACTATTTATCAAATAAATGCAAATTAAGACAACTGTAATAATACTACATGCCTCTTAAATTGGCTAAGATGAGAGGAAAAGATAATGATAAATATTGGAGGGGATGTGGGAACACTTGAACACCAATACATTGTTGGTAGAATTCTGAATAGATCCAGTCATTCTGGAGAGCAATTTGGAACTATGCTCAGAAAATTTTCAAATTGTGCATACCCTTTGATCTAGCAGTGTCTCTACTCGGCCTGTAGTCCCATGAAATGATAAAAAAGCGATAGGACCCACATGTGCCAAAATGTTTGTGGCAGCCCTTTTTGTAGTGGCAAGGCACTGGAAACTGAGTGGATGCCCATCAGTTGGAGAATGGCTGAATAAATTATGGTATATGCATGTTATGGAATATTATCATCCTATAAGAAATGATCATCAGGATGATTTCAGAGAGGCCGGGAGAGACTTACATTAACTGATACTAAGTGTAGTAGAACCAGGAGAACATTGTACACAGCAATAACAATATCATACAATGATCAATTCTGACAAATGTGTCTCTTTTCAACTGCGAGGTGATTCAGGCCAATTCCAATGGTCTTGTGATGGGGGACTGAATGTAGATCACAACATAGTATTTTCACTTTTCTGTTATTATTTACTTGCATTTTGTTTTCTTTCTCAATTTTTTTTCCTTTTTGATCTGATTTTTCTTGTGCAACATGGTAATTGTGGAAATATGTATAAAAGAATTACACATATTTAACATAAATTGGATTACTTGTCTCTAGGGGAGAGGCTTGGGGGAAGGGAGGGGAAAATGGATATAAGATTTTGCAAAGATGAATATTGAAAATTATTTTGCATATACTTTGAAAATAAAAATCTTTAGTGAAAAACTATAGAGAGATAGACACTCAGAGACAGAGAGAAGGAGGAAGGGAGGGAGAAAAGTGACCTCAGCATCAGTGCTACTGGTTTCAAATCCCATATCTGACACCTACTGGCTCTATGATCTTGGAAACTTACTTAGGATTTTAAGTGCTCTAAAAAACTCTCTAAGACTTAATGGCAGAGAAGTTGCTGTAGTTGGTAGAGGGGATTTCTCTCTAGGAATTCCCTATGCTAATGAACTTAAAGTTACAAACTCTATTCCTATAGATTTTATATTTCCTTATCTTTGTACATTTTATTTCTCTCCAGACAGATGTAAGCAACTTGAAGACATGGACTGCTTTGTCTTTGTCTTGCCTTTCTAGCACTTAGCTATATGCTTGGCATATAAGAGATGATGAATGAATATTTGTTTAATTGAATTAAAAATATGATGCTCTTTATTCATATCCTTAACAATTCAACAAATGACATCCTCAGAAAATAAACAGTGAAAAAAGCAAAACTTCCAATATCTGCATTAACATTCTACTAATTTACCATTTTAATATATTAAAAGCAAATTTTTTGGCCCTATCATGAATGGGTTAGGGCATAATATATCAAAAGACAACTCTAGTGTGATTTTTTAAAATAAAATTATCTACAGTTATTAATTTGTTCATTGTACCATAAAAGTCCAGCTACTGAATTATAATCACAATTAAATGAATGTGTTGGTTTATAACTCTAATGAACAATAGTGAAGTTAAACCAAATTAGGAAAGAACTGATTAATTACTGAATGTATAAATTTGTCATCATCTTCAGGACACTAACCACTCTCAAGGGATTTTTTTCATTTTACTTAGTAACTGCAACAAGGATTCATTTCAACTTAGCAAAGTGAACAGCACCAATTGATAATTTTAGTTTGCCAATGAGTGTTTCCACTCATATCAGTAATTAGAAAGCACATGACGTTGGCAGCTCATCTTTGAGCTTGTTGGTTTGGGAATCAATTTGTAAGTAAGAATTATTGAAGATATTAGGATCCTCTCAGACCTTTTCTATCCATGTCCCTTCCACTACCCCCAATCCATCAGCACCAGAAAAAACTGCTTTGGCATCAAACCCATTTGAAGGAAAGTTTGAATTGATTCTTTTTTCGAATCATAGACATTCTGATTTGGAAGTTATCTAAGGGGTCATTTTACTCAGCCCCCTGCTTTGTATGTGAATTATTTTGTCGAAAAATTATAATTCATCAAAAATCACTGAGCAATTTTTAAACTATTCCAATCCTTGACAACTCCTGTAGCGTATCTCCCCACATCAACACCCCTCTGTTCCAGTTAGTTATTTAGGTAATACAAATATTGAATTATCAGTGTAGCTGAATGTGTTAGGACTGGCAGCACAATATATTTAAAAAACAGTCCTGAGGATGGCATCAGTCTGTCTCTGATGCTGATGACCTGTATCATCTTGGAAAAGTGATTTCAGCTCTTTCATCTCCGAATCCTCATCTTCAAAATAGGAGGGATGATGGTGCTAAGGACTGTTTTAGCTTTAGGTAGAGCATCTTCTGAATGGCTAGGCTACCAGGCCACTTGCCTAGCTGAAGGTAATGTTTCTGGTACATGGGGAGAGAGCCTTACATCATTTTACTATCATTCATCTGTGTTGATCTTGACTACTCACTTCCTGTCTCTAACATCCTTATCTATAAACAAGTCACAAAAATTGAAATGATAATGAGAGCTGTCATTTATATAGGGCTTATAGCTACAAAACTTATCATACACATGCTCTCCTGAGATCTCTCCAATACCCCATTAGGCAGCTCATGATCATAGAACTAGAAGAATATCTCTAGTCCAATCACATTTCACAGAGAAGGAAATTCAGAATCAGGAATGGGAATGAGTGGCCCAAGATAACTCAAATAAATATCAAAAAAGGATTTGTATACAGGTTCCCTGGACCCAGAGCCAGTGTTTAATACAGGTCCTTATATTTTGTTTGACTTAAGTTACCAAATGGGGCAGTAGATAAGGGGCTGGACTTGGTATCAATAAGAACTGAGTTCAAATCTACCTTCAGAAACTTATTAGCTATGTGACATTTAACAAGCCATTTAACTTCTGACTACATCATCTGTAAAATGAACATAATAAAAGTACCTCTTTTTATGGTTATTGTGAAGATAAAATGAGAATATTTGTTATGCAAAACTTTTAGCACTATATAAATGTTAGGCATTATGATCATTATTATAATGTCCTTTCCCATCCAGAACAAATGCTTACAAAAGGAATATTATAATCTAAAATACATATTAGTGTCTTGGGCAGCTAGAGAGTATAGTAACTAGACTGTTAGACATGGACTTACAAAGACCTTTGTACAAATCCAAGTTCAAATGTTTATTAGCTCTGCAACTCTGGGGAAATCATTTAGCCTCAGTTTCTTCAGATGTAAAATGGGAATGAGGAAAGTACCTACCTGGAAAGATTGTTGTGAGGATCAAATGAGAAAAACGTGTAAAGTGCTTAGCACAATTCCTAGAATGTAATAAGTGCTACATCAATGCTTATTACCTTCTCTCCATCTTCTATCATTTCTTTCAAAGTCTCTTGCTGGTGAGGAGATGACTCTGAGTTACAAAAGTTTATATAAATGTAAGCTCTGACCAACTCCCCCAACTCTCCCCTCCCTAAATCTGAGAACAAGTTTGAGGATATCCTGTGTCTATTAGCTGAAAAACAAACTAGTCCAGTTTGGCAAAATTTGTTGTTCATTCATTCATTCATTCATTCATTTGTTCACTCATACTTCTTTATTAATGGCATCTATTAAAAATCATCTACTAAAGCCTGGATGGGATATGATTTTCATCTGTGAAGGAATTTCATCTATAATGACATTCTAGTTTTAAAAACAGAAATCTTATAAAATATTGTAATCATTGAGAATAACTAAGAAAATTATGCTCTTCCACATTTGTTTTTGGATTATTTCTCAGTATTTCTGTGTCACACATTCTCAATAGAAAGAATGGGATTGAACTCATGAGTTCATCAATATAGGAACCTCTTAGTTAAGTCAGCAAGGATTTATTAAGCACCGACTATATGCTTGGCACATGGTTAAGGGTGAACGATACAAAGCAAAGTAAAAATAATCCCTCTCCTCAGGGAACTCCCAGTCTAATGGATATCTTGATGAGCTCTCCTTTACCAACATGGCTGTATTTTTACAGCAACTGAGACTTAGAGCTTTCCATGGGCCATGACACTTCAGGTGACATGGCCAGGATTCTACTGTTAATATGTGGAAGAGGTAGAGCTTGAGCCAAAGATCTTTCTGATTCTGATTTTCTGATTTTCCTAGGAGACTATGCTACTTCTCACAAGAAGTAGACCTCGTTATAAACTGGAACTTCAGAAGGGTAGCATGAATCTTGGATAGGACATGGCACAAGGCCTTTCTTGTTGCCACAAAATTTCTGGAATCTGGAGGGTGATATTGGATTCTATTTCATTTCTTTCTCTCTCAAGCCAGTGGTTTTCACAGCTCAGCTTTTTTTCCCCCTCAATATCTAAGGCTTCCTTCCTCAATGGGAACCCACACTCCTCCAATGTATTTAATAGCTAAGACCCAATTTCAAACAGTGGGCCTTTGGCCAAGATTCTTTGGAAAGCGAACCCTGGCTGATACAAAGTTAATCAGCAAATCAGTTTCGGCTCCTAAGATTCATTTCTCTAAATAACTGCACTGTTGCATGATGTTTGCGGGAAGCCATGTTTTTGGTGGGCGTATGGGTTGTTTTTTTTTCTTCTTACGTAAAAACCAAATTTCCAAGAATATTTTCAGCTCCCTCCTGGGTCTATCTATTTTCACATCTACTAAGAGAATATTCAGAAAATTACACAAATACTGGAACAGTGGCACTGGAAGGAGGAAAAGAAGAGGGAAAAATTAATTTGAAAGTGTCCAGATTTCATTTTTTTGGCAGTGTACTTTTGAATAGCATATTATAATTATTTATCACAAATCAAATGCAGTACACAGCTTGAATTTTTTAAGCCAATTATGACAGGTCGGCATCATTGTGATTTTTTTTAATGTTTCATCTTTGCATTAGCTTCTCTATTTAAATGTACTCTTCCTTAGCTTAATTCTGAAGCACATTATTCAATTAAGCCTTGCAGGTCAAAGGCCCCTAGTTGTCACTCATGTTCTCTATCGAGGCAGTTGAATTAGCACACCACTCACAAAAAACTAAAAAACACCCCGTGAACATAAGTACCAAGGCTTTCTTTGATATTTGTTCAGAAGGAAAATTCATTTGTACAATCTATCAAGCATGTAACAATAGGCTTTTGATGGTGAAAATTGTTTTATAAATATTAATGGGTGTTTTTTTCCCTGATACTTTGTACTAAGCATGGCCTTTGCAAAAGATGAATTTTCTGTAAAACTAAGATTTCATTAATATGAAAGTGAAAATTCACATGTCTGAGCTGAGCGCCATACCTCCAAATGAATTCTATGACAATGGTTGGTTTTCTTATTAAATGAGAAAGCTTGAATGATGGAATATATTTGATTGATGTGTTGTTTGGGTGATGAGGCAGGTCCTAATTTGGTATCCTATTTGGGGTTTTGTTGGCAAAGATCCAAGAGTGGTTTGCCATTTCCTTCTCTGGCTCATTTTACAGATGTGGAAACGGAGGCAACCAAAGTGAAATAACTTACCTAGAGTCATGTATTTATTAAGTGTCTAAGGCAAGATTTGAACTCAGCTCTCCTTGACTACAGGGTCAACAATCTAATTATTGCTAAACTTGTTCACCAGAAGATCATAGATTTATAGTCAGAAGGAAACCTAGACTTCATAGAGTTCTAAACTCGCATGTTTTGAACTAAAGTGTGACTTCAGATCTAACACTTCATTGATTATTCTGGGATAACACTTGCCTTAACAGAGGAATAGATGAATTACCTTGCAGCTTTTTTCTTGCATTTTTTCTATAATACCATTCCTGATATTGAAATCTTCCTTATAACAAAGAAAAATTTCTGTGCAAAATTTCTTGATGTACTTAAACTAATTATGAATTCCACTTTCCACACCCAGAGATACCTTCATATTGTCATTAAAGGATGCTTCATACAAAATGAATTGATACATTTTCTAAATTGTATTTTTTAACCAGAATGTTTGAAGAATGTTCAACTTGTCTTAAAAGCAAAGGATCACAGCAATATGACACAATAAATGTGTTTTATCCATTTATTGGGAGGAAGTTAAATACTTTTTTGAGCTGCATTAACTTTTTTCAGGCCAATAGAGTATATATTTCTGGAAACTTTGCTTTGTTCACCTTGCTAAAATGGCACGGGTAGATGTCAGGAGTTTCAATCTCTAGTGACTGAGCAGTTTATTTTCTTTTTATTCTAGTGTCATGAAAATCTGAGTTCAAATATGGCCTCAGGCTGGATTTGTGACCCTGGAAAAGTCACTTAATTTCTTCCTGCTTCATTTTCTCAATTGGAAGGATGGGGATAGTAGTAGTTCTTAGTTCCTGTGGTTGCTGTGAAGATAGACTGGTATATTTGTAAATTGCAAAATAATAACTAGCTATTATGATTATTATTATTACTATATAAAACTAGAGGTAGATAACTGTCCAAATGATGTGATTTGCAGCTATGAATGTCTGCTATGCTCAGCATGCAATGATCCATAAATATTCTGAAAAATTTATGATGAAAAATCCTATTCAGAGAAAGAACTAATTCTATCCAAATGCAGAATGAAGATTATTATCTCTCTCCCTTCCCCCCCCCCTCAGGATTTTTTGGGGGGAGGGTTTCTTTCACAACATGACTTTCATGGAAATATTTTGCATAACTTCACATGTGCTTTCTTAATGGGGGATAGAGGTGGGAATAGGGGAGAGAATCTGGAACTCAAGGTTTTAAAAACAAATTTAAAATATTGTTTTAAATGTAACTATTAAATACTTATTTTTTTTTAAATGATGTGATTTGAAGGAAATTTAAGTATCTCTCCCCCTTGCCCAAATATAATTCTCCCATCACCCTGCCACTATGGGATAAGTTAGTAGTTTTTTTAGCTTAACCTAATCATCATTCACTCAGCAAGCAACCATTAAGTTCCTACCATACGCCAAGCACTGTGGAGCTAAGCCTACAGAGATAAAATCAAAACATTTCCTGCTCTTTACGAAGCAT
Organism: Sarcophilus harrisii; assembly: GCF_902635505.1. Lineage (NCBI taxonomy): Eukaryota > Metazoa > Chordata > Mammalia > Dasyuromorphia > Dasyuridae > Sarcophilus > Sarcophilus harrisii. The sequence continues at coordinate 29,480,701 of NC_045426.1, read as the reverse complement.
GCATTCTCTTGAGGTGGGTGCTTGCTAGTAGTTTAAGAGGGTTCTATAAAAAAAAATAAATAAAGGCATAGTCCCTACCCTTAAGTGATTTAAGGGGAGACGAGGTGCTATTGAAAGCATTCTGGGCAATAGAAAGAGGGAAATTTAGGAGAATGATGTCTTTGGAGGAAGGATAATAATTGTCCTTTGTGACATGTTAGCTTTGAGATATCTGTAGATTTTTCAAGGCACGGGAGATTAAGGATTTGAGACAATAGTTGAGTGGACTAATCAGAGATGACTTCAGAGAGAAAGTAGAATTTCAGTTGGATTTGAACTGTTGTTAGCTTGGCAAAATCAAAAAGGACAATTAAAGAAGAGACCTGCTAAAAGAGGAAGACATAAATTGTATCAGAGAGATATTTTTCCTCACTCATCTGCAATAATTTTCTCAGTTTTCTTTGCAGGATTCTTCAATTTTCATAGTTAGAGATTCTGGGGGAAGAAAGTGAGATCTGGATTCAGAAAGATGGAGAGAATATAATAACCAGCCAACTTACATTGATTAAGTACTTAAAGCATGTCAAGTGTGCCTTGTATCCCAATACCTGGGTTCCAATCCTGCCTCTGTTGGTTGCTATCTGTGGGATTTGGGGCAAATCACTTAGCCTTTCTAGGTCTCAGTTTCTTCATCTGTGAAATGAAAAATTTAGAGTAGATGGTCTTCTCAATCTTTTTTGCAATTCTCAGTCTGTGATTACAATTGATAAATGTATGTAAGGAACATTTAGTCAGTTTCATGCAAACAACCTATCCAAAATTTAGTCATAAAAATTTAATTATGCAGAAGTAGATTCTTTCCCCTTTTCCCTTTCCACAAAGACCATAGAGGATATTATGTTGAGATTCAGAGATTTTGTGGAGTCATGCTTCCTTAAAACAAGTGGGAAAGGACTAGAAATTATTTTACCTTGTAACTCCAATATCCTCAATTGTTTTGGTTAACAAATATGATTTTTTTCTTGGTGGTCACTCTTTCTTAATAATTGCAGTTCTACTTGAAAACACCCCAGAAGAACCCATTTTGAAAATCTGGTCTTGAAAACACTGAGCATTGGGTCTAGCTATGGAAATTTGCTTTTCACTCATTAATCATGAGCAATTTTAGGCAGCTGCTAATGACAGTTTTCTTGAAGGGCAAAAAGCAATCTTAACTTTTTTTTTTGATTTACTAGTTTATTGATTGGGACCAAAAATTCTTTGATTGGAAACTCATCAGTCAGGAAGTTAACTTCCATATTTACTTTGAACATGTGGGTTTTGGCTGTCTGGAATATGAGTAACTGAGGGGCTAAATTTACTAATAAGTTAATTAAACTATAATATATACCTAAAAAGAAGTTTCTTTTTTATTGATCATTATAATAGTAATTAACTACTGGGAAAATACTAGTATAACAAGAAGAATACTGGAAAATGCCTTTGGTAATGGCTAGAATTCACTATTAAGATTATAAAATGCTAGAAAGTAATTACTATTTTTTTCTGGTTATATTCACAATTGTGTGGGCTAGAAAGTTGGACATTTAATGGTAGGGTTTACAGACTACCACTATGAAATGTTTCCCCTTGTCAATCATTGCCACACTCAGTAATTTGTGATTTCTTTTATGTGAATGTATATGTATATGCATGTACATATATGTGTATAAACACTAAACATTCTTATATAATAACTTAATGTTATTATTCAAGGACTTGATGTTATTCTTCAAGGACTTTTTTTTTCATGAATATAGTATTGAATAGATTATATAAAAGAGTCAGTGGTCATGGGACCTTAGATTAAGAGTTATATGGGAGCTTAGCGATCAGAGATACATAAATGAAGAGCTAGAAGATACTCTGGTCCTTTTCTACCTTTCCAGTCTCTTTATTCCTTATGATTCTCTTTCATGAACTCTAGTTTCCAGTGACATTGGGATTCTTGCTATTTCTCAGTCAGAGCACTCCATCTTCTTACTCCAGACATTTTCATTGACTGCTCTCTATGCTGATAACACTATCCCTCCTTGTCTCTACTTCCTGATTTCTCTGGCATCCATGAATTTGCTGTTAAAATACCACCTTCTACAAAAAGCTTTGCCAGTCCTCTTTTATCTTAGTGCCTTCCCTCTGCAATTATCTCCAATTTATCCTGTCTTTATCTAGTTTGTACAAAATTGTTAGCCTGTGGTCTCCCCTATTAAACACCGAAGTTTTTGAGAGCAGGGACTGGATTTATTTGTTTTAGCCTACACCTAAACACCCACATAACCATCCACTCACACATGGGGGAATATATGGGCACATATTATTTAGATATTACATTTGAAATAGACATAGATTATATATGAGCATATATATATATATGTATATATGTGTGTGTATATATATATATATATATACATATATAAAATATGCTTTCATTGTATATAGGGGTGTTTCTATGTGTGTGTCTGTGTGTGTGTGTGTGTGTGTGTGTGTGTGTGTATGTGTTCTAAGTGTCCATCCCAGCACCCGTCACATAAGAGACTAAATAAAAACTTGATTTCATGTGATTCCTGAAGCTAGCTAATCTAATCTAATTAAATCCCTTCATTTCAAGACAAAACATCTATGGCACAGAAAAGTAAAAATATCTTGGTCAAAGCCATATGATGAGGTCAATTGCAATGCCAAGAGTAGAGCCTGGGTCCTTGGATTTCGCATATCATACTTTTTTTTTTACTTGGTTGTAAGCCAAGGTCTTTGGTGTCTTACAGGAGTCATTTGGTTTAGAAGAGGTTTCTTTTCTAGTTTCTAATTTCTCATTTTAAAAAAGGCTTGAATGACATTGATCAATGATTAATAAAATAAATCTCTGCTTACATAAATAGTATTATATTTGTATGCCTTTGCTCGGGCTTTTTGCTATCTGTATTGCATCCTGTTCCACCCATCCCCTACCCTGTCCCCCATCTAATTTGGGGGAATTTGCAATATCTGTTAATACACAGACCAGAGACCACATCTTCCCCTAGAACTTTCCTTATTCCCTCTTAAAATTACTTTTATCACTTTGTAGACATTTTATGTTTATTTATATGTGTAAATATTGTATCCCTCTGATAGCTTATAAACTCCTTGAGAGCAAGATATGCTTTTTTCCCTTTCTTTTTCTAGCATCTGAAACATCAGGCACTTAATAAATATTGGTCCAATTAAAAATAAAAAAAAATAGTTATGATTGTAACATGTAGTAATATTAAATTTTAACTTTCAAAAGAAGTCAGCATAAAATGGAAGCCTTTGAAACCTCTCTTCACTTGTAACTATGGAAGATATTTAAACCTTCTCATTGGCTTATGTTTTATTTTTAAGGAATATGAACTATTGAAATATGTTTTAACTTAAAGACACATGGTTCATACAAATGCAAGGTTTTCCCGAATATCCAGATCTCAAAGGTCAGAAGAATTAAACTTGTCTTTTTCAATACATTATTTATATCTATCAAGAGCAAAGGCACAGGCTCGCCCTTCTCTCTTATATCATGTTCTATGCCTACTCAAGAAAAATACTTAACTTACAGATGCTTGATGGATATTCATTATTCATTTTGTCTATTTTTTTCTGTAGTTGTGTGTTTTGATGCCAAGATAAACTTTGACGACAATGCAGAATTTAGACAAAAAGACATATTTGCCATGGATGACAAATCAGAAAATGAGCCCATTGAAAATGAAGCTGCCAAATATGACTTGAAGTACATTGGCCTGGATGGAAACATTGCCTGCTTTGGTAAGAAAACAAGGATCTTTATCAAGCATATTGCAAGACAGTTTCCAGTTGATTCATTGGCTTTATTTTGTGAAATGCATCTAAAAACTCAGCAAGCAGATGAGTTTTTATAGGTAATGATAATAATGATACTTGTGATAATCCATATTAACTAGAATATAACATCAATCCATAAACATTTTAAAACAACATTTTCAATATATGTTACCACATTAAACCTTTATAAAGACCTAGTTAAAAAAAATATCAAAACAATTTTGGGGTGGTGCAGTGAATAGAGATTCAGAAGCCCTGAAGTCAGAAGGACCTGAGTTCAAATCTGATCTCAGACACTTAACACTTCCTAGCTGTGTGACACTGGACAAGTCATTTAACCCCAATTGCCTCAGCAGAATAAATAAATAAGTAAAAAAGAAAAAAAGAAAACAATTTTAAAACAGAATGAAAGACACAAGCACCCTGCCATCCCATCTAATATAGAACTGATTTCAAGATAATTTCAATGAGATTACCTAAGTAGAACTTTGTTGTTCAGTCATTTTTAGTCTTATCATTGTATTTGTGACTCCATTTGGGCCTTACTTTTACTCTATATAGTAAGTATCTATACAGTATCTATATCAGTATATATCAGTATATTACTTACTTACTTTCATTTGCCAATTCCTTCTCTAACTCATTTTACAGATGAGGAAATACCATTAGACAGTGTTACCTGACTTGCTCAGGGTCACACAGCTAGTAAATGTCTGAGGTCAGCTTTGAACTCAGGAAGATGAATGTCTCTGATTCCAGGTTCAACATTCTATCCCCTCTGTCATCTAAATTATGAACTTACTTCCCAATAATTATGCTCAATTTTTAAAGCAGTAATTTTATTCACTTATGCATAAGACCACAAAATATTGAATACAGAAAAATAATAGATAATGGCATGTCCCAGGAACATTACTATCTGAATTTCATTGAAGTAGATGTGATGAATAAAACAATGAAAAACAATAATTATCATATGAATAACTTTCAAAGCACTTCATGCATGTATATATATATTTATATACATATATGTGTATATATATTTATATACATTACATATACACATACACACATTTATATATAAGTGTATATATATAATCCTTGATTATATATATATATATAAAATCCTTAGATATGTAAAAATGTATATATATATATATATATATATATATATATATAATCCTTGCAATTGCAAGGATTATATATATATATATATATATATATATATATATATATATATATAATCCTTGCAACAGTCCTTTGAGGCAAGTATAATGATATTAATTTACAGATAAGGAAACTGAGACAGAGAAATGACTTGCTCAGGGTTCACAGAACCATTAAGATCATTAAGTATCTAAGGCAGAATTTGAATCTGGATATCGTAGACTCTAAGTTACTTAACTCTCTGTACCAATACCACACACTGTCTCAATAAAGAACCTAAGATGTTGTCTAGAGTTTTCTCTGAAACATTCAGCATAATTGAAAATAATTTACTGGCTTAAAATTCCACTCATTATAATCTAACTTTAGTGTTCAAAAATTCAACTTGTTTTCCCTCACAAGCCAGAGTTATTAAGACAACAGTTGCTCTGGGACACAGGTTTAAAATGGTATTGTTTTCTGAATGAAAGTAAGTGAGGGCACATACTTTAATCATTACCCTAAACTTCTTTAGTTTCAGTGATAACAGAACAATAACATGTTTAATTTGCTATTCCATTTTATTAACAGAAAAAAATTATTTCATCATTTTCACCTGAATTTGTGGAAATAGCTTATTCAGCTGAGATAAGAAAGGGTGCGTGGAGACAAAAATCATTTCTGTAACTGTCCACTGATTATAGTGCTAAAATTTATACTCTAGATACTTAATTGCAAAAGACTCTAGATTCTAGTAGCATACATTCATTGCATTGGTTCTGAGGTCTTAATCTTAATGGAATTAACATTACAAAGATTTGTAGCTCATTAAATCAACAATATCATTATACCCAGAGCCTCTGAGATCTCATTCTCTTAGCTTGCCGCTCTCCACAATAGGAAATGAAATAGACTTCCATGTGAAACAGAAGGTCTTACTTCATGTAAGGGACAATAACTTTAATGTAGTAGATCCCTTGCATCTTTCTCAGAATGATAAACTGATGTACTCATGATATTTTAGCATTTAAAAGAATAAAAGGAACATGAATATTTTAGAATAAAGTCAAGAAAGCTTACTTAGAGTGACTGCAGGGATTTAAATGCTTTGAGTGAATTTGAAGCCTCCAAGTGTTGAAGTTAACATATTTCCTACTCTCTTGTAAGGGTACTTAAGCACTCACATGTTTAGCTGTGCCAAAGTTAATTAAATTAGTCACAGTTCAGAGTCTTCTATGAGGTATCAAGGGTCAGGAAAAAGTGCAGGATTCTTTATTTTGAGAGGCTCTCTTGCATAAAAGAGAATTTTTACTTTCAAATGTAAGGAAAAAGAATCACATATGACTAAGTCTGCAGGGTCAAAAGTGGGGAAAACTCAGTGATAAAATTTACCCAGGAGTCAGGTTGTCAGAATTCATAATAAACTTGGAATCACATAAAATCTGATTTTAAATATACTCAGCTATTCCTTAGCTTCATGACCTTGGACAGATCATTTGTCTTAGTCTCTCTTTCCTCATCTGTAAAATGGAGAGATTAACATTAACTTTAACAAGGTTGCTGAACCAAAAGTATTTTGCAAATCTTAAGGGGCCATAAAATGTGTGAGTTTCTATTATTTTTCCTAAACAAAGAAAAGGATATAAATTTTGGAATACTTTTCTTTTTTTAATTATGTAGGTTTTTATTTACAAGATATATGCATGGGTAATTTTTTAGCATTGACGATTGCAAAACCTTTTGTTTGGAATACTTTTATTTGGTTCTTTTATCACTTTTTTTTTTCCAAATTGGTTTTGCATCATTATTACTTCTTAATAGATCCTTCTTTTGCCCCTCTCTAGTAAGCTATCTCTTGTAACAAAACTCTCTATACAGATAAGAAAGAAAGAAAAAGAAAGAAAGAAAGAAAGAGAAAGAAACAAAGAAACAAAGAAAGGCAGGAAGGAAGGCAGGAAAGGCAGGAAGGCAGAGAAGGAAGGAAGGAAGGAAGGAAGGAAGGAAGGAAGGAAGGAAGGAAGGAAGGAAGGAAGGAAGGAAGGAAGGAAGGAAGGAAGGAAGGAAGGAAAAAAGAATGTTACAGTGGAAAACAGTTCAATAGTCAGCCACATCAACCTAGTGAGAGGCAGTATTTTATAGTGCATAACAGGAAGGATTTAAAATGTCCTGGATTTAAATTCTGACTCAAACCCTTAATAGCTGTGTAATGTTAGGCAATTCACTTAACCCTAATGAAGCTTAGTTTCTGCATCTGTAAAATGAGAGACAGGGTCATTTCAAAGGACTCTCATTTCCCCAAATCTAAGATTCTGTAATCCTAAATCTGATGGGACATTCCCAGTTCCACCCCCTTAGTCCTCCATCTTTATTTAAAAATGGAATGTTGAGTACATTTTTGCATCTCTTCTTTAGAGCATGTTTGGTGATAATAACTTTAATTCTATTAAAGACAATTTCTGTATGTCTTCATTGAGGAATAGTCATTAGACTGTGAGTTATTATTTCAGCTATTATATTTCAAAGAAAGGCATTAAGACATGTTTTTGTTTGCTGTTGTCATTAAGTGGGATTTTGGTTCATCTCTCCTTAAGTTTAATATGATGTGTCAGGTTCCCCCACACATACAACTTTTTGAGTATCTTTGCTAAGTGTAAACCATTATGACATTTTGATTTGCTTTATAGTGAATGGTGCTGGGCTTGCCATGGCAACCTGCGACATCATCTCTCTTAATGGTGGGAAACCAGCCAATTTCCTTGATCTTGGAGGTGGAGTAAAGGAGGCCCAAGTGTATCAAGCATTTAAACTGCTCACTGCTGATCCTAAGGTAACTCATTTATTATATGGAACTTAAGGTCAGATATTATGGTGTGGTCCTCATGGCCCTGAGTATTGGGAATGGATTTATCATTTGCAGGTTGTCACTTGTTCTTGTTGCTGTGGGTGATGTTCTGTGCTAAAAGCAATAGTTGAGGTTTTCCTGTGTTAGTATGCTGACCCAACTACTCCAGAGATGCTGTGGTGAATTCAGCATCATCTCCCTAACTAAAAATGTGATCAATTTTGCTTCTTACTGATCAGAAGCTGGAAAATTCTCAGGATTCCATAGAATAGAAAAATCTTGGTGTTTTAGGACTGCCATGCTGCTCAAGACTTGGCAGCATTTATTGTCATTAACCATGGATGTGGAAGGCATTGATATCTACCTGTTCTCCAGAAATTTACCCTATTCTTAATTCACTTGGAGAATAGTTTTGATGGACATTTAAAGGTTAGTCTTGTTTAGATTTCTGTCTGAAAGCCAAGGTGCTGAGGAATTTTTAAACAGCAGAAGTGTGATGAGATGGCAGGTAATTGTGTGGTATCCAGCCATTTATTTGATTGTTTGTATTTTAACAAAACACTAAATGTTTCTGGAAGTATGGTATAGTGGAAAGAACAATAAATCTAAAATTATAGGACGTGGGTTCAAATCTTGTTTTTACCATTTATTATTTAACCGAAGGTGGGTGGTTATAAAACTATGATTTATTATCAGTAAATGTTTAGTTTGTATACTTATATATCTATATATCTGGGGTCACATAAACATTTCTTGGTTGAAGAAGTCAAAAAGTTTAAAAACCCTGATCCATATGACTGGTTCATTCACTTTAACTTCTCAGATCCTCAGTTTTTTTCAGCTTCAGAATGAGGAATTGGACAAAATGACTTCCCTGGCCTCCTCTAGTTCCTGAACTATTAGTCTTCTATCTGTCACTTTCCTAATCTCTTATTGCTGTTCCACTTTGTCCTTTTTGAAGAGGCCTAATGACACCAGAAGGGTGATGTCTTCACTTGCAAGTGAATTGGTTTTAAGTGAGTCAGAACTGTGCAAAATCATCAACCTCACTCATTCCTCTACAATCATCAGAGTCTGGTGGAGAGACATGAGACAAAATGCCTGGCAATGACCCCCAATCTCTTATAGTTCAGTGAAAAGAACTCTGTGTCTGTTGTCAGGGTACCTGAGGTCATATTGTACCTAGTTATATAATGACTGTGTGATATTGAATGGCTTAATCTCACATGGCCTCAGTTTCCTCATTTTGAAACTGAGGTGGATGTACCAGATGGCCTCTGAAGTTCATTTATAAAGCTATGATTTTATGATCCACATAATTTAACACTTGTTATTCTTACACATTGTATCCCTCTGTGTATGTGTTTTTTTTTTTTTTTTTTTTTTTTTAAGATAGACTGTAAGCTTCCAGTATGTGGGCATGATATTTTATCCCTAATCACTTTCTATGGCTTTCATAACTGAGCATATAGGAAGTCCTAAATAATAGTTTATTATTTTATCAAGTCGATTTTGTTCTACTTTATTTTAATTTGCAGTATTTTATTTGGTGTATGCTGACAGTGGTGGGTAGATCTTTTTAAAGGCCAGAGGCTGTGTTGTTTAAGTGATCATTTATCCTATAATCCAGTGATTTAATATGACTAAGCATTTCTATATCCCTTCTTTATGGGCAAGAGACGATGCTTGTCTTTGAGCTTATTCTTTTGGTGACTGACAGAACTACTGTCATCCAGACCCTGACCGAATACTGATATTTTAATGTCCAGCTTCAGGAAAATGCAGATGAAACAATCCCAGACACTTACAGAGAAACATTCCTATTTTAATACCATGATCTCCCTTTAAATGGTTTATTGGCCTACTGGCTGCAAACTGTTTTAGCTAACAAAGCTCTTGAAATTATGCTTTTCAAGTAGTAATTCTTTCAGTATAGATTAGAGTCACTTGCATTCTTGCTACGGCTTCCCTTTTTTCTTATTTATTAAATAAATGGCCATGTTTTATCTGATACTGATCTTCCATCCCCTAAGGTTTTACTGGAATAGGAAAGTAATTGCAATCTCGAGTTACTCAGCAGCTACAAGAAAAGTCTCTGGAAATAATCCTGCTGTTTGCCTAAGTATCCTGCCTTCACAAATGAAATAGCAAAATTGTCAGTGGTTTCCTAATCATTTATTAATTCTTTTTCTCCCAGTATTCTACTCCCTTCCAACGGAAGGATGTTTTCATCTTAGAAATTCCCAGGCCAATTAAAGATTGTAAATATCATAGACACATCAAGCAATCTTTAAGGTGCCTTCGCTATCAAGAGCCCAGAGGACAGATGACTGTAATAAAACCATGAACTTTTAACTATGCTGAAATACAGTTTTAGAATAATGGAGAACTGCTGAGAGATTAAATCTAACATTACAATGATCAGATTTGCTTTAAAATAGCCTTTCTCTATAACATGGGTTGAATTTTAATTTTGTGAGAAATGTAAAAAAACAAGATCACAGGGGGACCATTTGCATTTGTAAAATCCTCATGGAAAGTGTAACCACAACTTAGGCCTACTGGAACTATTTGAAGCATTTGCTTAGACTCCTATATGAAAATGAGGAAGGGAGTCATTCTAGATGTGTATCATGGATTTCCTCATTTTTACATTGCACTTGAAGCAAATGAATGCCAGATGCCTGGAATCTTCCATTTTCCATGATATTTAAATTTCAAATCAGGTTAAAAAGCAGGCAAATGTAAGATTAGTCTCCATTCCAGCATTGTTTTCAAGATACAAGGTAGAAAACAGTATAGATTATTTCTCCTGCTTCTGCAAGGAAGTATAAGCAGCAATTATTTTAAAGTAAAACCACTACCAACTGACTAGCACTAGAATTGCTAAGAGCTCCAAAATAACTATTTCAAAGATACCATTGATCTTTTTACATATAAGAATCAGTCTGATGTATATACTGAGCTTCAAAATATTATATAGTTTTAAAAATTAGCATTTGTTCAACACAAATATCAGTTGATATTAACAGCTGTTTACTTGACATATGTACATACAATTTTATTGACATAAATATACTGTATCATTGGAGTATAATGTATAATTGTTATGTCAGTTACATAAAATTGATGTAGCTCATGTCAGGAACACCACAATGTTCTTTCATTTGACCCTTTTTCTAAGTGCGGATTGTTACATGGTGACTAGAGTGAACATGTTTCTGTCTCCGATGTTTGGTATCTTGGGTTATGATATTTTTCAAACCCCATAATCTCTCAGCGTTTTGCTTTCAAGATAGCTAAAATACAACATTGATTCCAATGGCTGCAGTTATTAACTATTTTACCATTCACTTATTTTTCTTGGGATGAAAGTAAAGAAATCAAGTTTGTCCTGGTTAGTTACACAATATACTTAATTACATCTTCGTCCTTTTGACTTAAAGGAGTCTAAATATTACTTTACCATTTCAAAAAAAATGTGTGATTTCATCAATGTTATGGGGGCCAGTATTGACTACAAAAACAGAGACTCTCAGAGTAAGAAAAACCAAGAAAAGGTTGATTACAATCTCTCAAAAAATGCCATCTCCCATCTGACAAGGTTTTTTGCAAAGTAAAAACTGCAAAACACAAGATTAAATACCCTGAACACAAAAGCCCCCATCCTCACCCTAGCTTGGCCTTTTCTCCTATTGGTTGGGGGAGTGTAGGCTTACATTCTAATTGAGGAAATCTAGCCCTAAAATAAGAGGAAAATGCCTTTAAATGAGGTACTTAAATGTTAAGTAAGAGATAGTAGGAAAGAGGAGGGGACAAACACCTGAACTTTTTTTTAGATATAGCTATACTTGTTATTATAAAGTCTAAAGTCACAGTTAAGTTATAGTTTAAGGTTATAGTTCCATAAGAGTGTCTTCAATCTCTTAATTCCACAAAGTGTGGATATAGTATTCATGAATGTAAAATTCACAACTGCTTCTAGACTTAAAAATGTTTTGTATCAATGCCTCTTCTCCATACTCATTAACCTCCCTATCCTAACTCTGACCCTGGAACTGAGCCCTTTCACAAAATTTTCTAATTTTCATAAGTTACTATGATTAAAGAAATCCTAAATATGAATTTTATTATAATTAGTCTTAGTAATGCCTTTACATAAATGTACAAGAAAGTATGTGCTTATTTATAGAACATCAGTGGCCTCTGACCATCTTTGGAAATAGTTCAAAGAAAAATATAAGGTTAGTTACACTTTGCTTTTTGCTTCACTGATTTACAAAATTTTTATCGGTATCTCTCCAATTTAAAAAGTGTCGAAAATACCAGGAACACCATGTTGAACAGTTTTTGGTATATGTAAGAAAAAAAAAAAACTTTTACATAGGACCAAAAAATAGAACTTTTGGCTTTGGTTGGAATGATGGATATATTTAATATGTTTACAAAATTGACTTGAGACCATTTGTCCTTTATAGGCCAAAGATTCTGCAGATCAGTCCTGTGAAAATGTGCTTGCTAGACCATGTCAGTTCATTTGGGATTGTGTTCACCCCAACTGGTCTTTTTGAACAATGGCATAACAATAAATGTAACATCCATTTTTAAGCTTTTTATTTTTAAATCATATGCATTTAAATCAAATTTCAACATTTACCCTTGCAAAACTTGTGTGTTTCAAATTTTTCTCCCTCCTTTTCCCTACCCCCTCTTAGACAGCAAGTAATCCAGTATATGTAAAACATGTGCAGTTCTTCCATACATGTTTCCAAAATCATGCTGCACAAGAAAAATCAGATCAAAAAGGAAAAAAAAAATGAGAAAAAAAGAAAAAGCAATTAAACAACAATGAAAAGGTGGAAATTCTATTCTGCCATCCACATTCAGTCCCCACAGTCCTCTCTCTGGGGGCAAAAGACTCTCTTTATCACAAATCTATTGGAATTGGCCTGAATTATCTCATTGTTGAGAAGAGCCAAGTCCATCAGAGCTGATCATTGAATAATCTCGTCATTGCTGTGTAGAATGTTCTCTTGTTTCTACTGACTTCATTTAGCATCAGTTCATACAAATCTCTCCAGGCCTCTCTGAAATTAATCTGCCGATTGTTTCTTACAGAACAATAATATTCCATAGCATTCATATACTATAATTTATTCAGCTATTCTCCAACTGATGGGCATATACTCAGTTTCCAGTCCCTTGCCACCACAAAAAGGGCTGCTAAAACATTTTTGTACATGTGGGTACTTTTCTTTCTTTCTTTCTTTTTTTAATAATGTAATGGTCTTGGTGTTTTTTTGGAGGTTTTGGGAGGAGCCTTCCTTTCAGTTTAGTAATCACCAGGAGAATAGCCAGGTGTTATTTATCAAATCCTTTATTATCTCCTTCACAATCCAATTTCCTTACCTGGGGCTCAAGCTAGCTTTCTTAGAGGCTTTCTGGAGTCTTGGTTTCAGTGGAGAAGCAAAGGTGGAGAGCCCTGCCATCATGGTAGTGTGAGATGGGATGAATCAATCTCTCAGTGTCCGAGGGCTTGTTTTTTGACCTCCAGCCACCACAAAGGTGGATGATGGAATGAATGTGTCTCTGGGTCCTTTCCAAGTCTGTGTCTGGCCCTTCTGACTCTCTCTCCAAGCCCTTCTGAGTCTGTCTTTGGTTCTGAGAGTTGGTCTCAGTGGAAAAATGAAGGAGAAGACCCTGCCACTAGGATAGTGTGAAATGAAGTGAATGAATCTGGCTCTGAATACCAGGGCTTGTTCACAAAGGTGGACAATGGAATGAATCTGTTTCTCAGTCCCCCCTGGCTAATATGCTCTATTCTAATTACATTATCATAGGTGTGAAACTTGTAGAACTATATTAAGTACTAAGTACATGTACTCAACTATTACAATTGCTAGTCCAATTGTTGTTTTTTGTTTTTGTTTTTGTTTTTTTACAAATTCAATAGACATCTATTTTTGTTGTATTTTTCTCCATATTTTTTGGTTAAATATGACATTATATCATTGATTAAAAAAAACAAATAGACATGTAAAAGAACAGTTATTTTAGGCATTTCATTTATACCAATGTTGCCATAAGGACCAATTTGAAATGGTTGACATAATTTTTTTTTTAAATTATAGGATCAGAAATTTAAATATTGAAACTACCTTAGATAACATATGAACAAACCCTTTATTTTCAGCTGAGGAAAGTAAGGCTCAGAAAAGTTTTAAAAAATGACTGAATTGTCACTACTTAGCTAGTAAGGGGCAGAGCTAAGATTTGAAACCCATTTCTCTAACTTTAAATCTAAATGTTCTTTCTCCTGTAGCACAGTGCCCTCACTGAGAATAATCAGATTTCTCCACTTTTCAAACCTTGACATGGTCCTCTGAAACCCTCTGAAAGTTTCAAGGTATCCTTGTCTCATCATTATTCAAATCTATAACACTAGCAATGGCAACAATACGTAATAGTAGTACTAGTACTAGTACTACTATTAGTACTAGTACTATTAGTACTAGTACTACTTGTTGTGGTTAATATAGTAATGAAATTTTGGTCTTCTTCTAGTATGAAGGACAACAACCAGAAGTAGTAGTCACATTATATGGTTTGCAAAGGAATTTTAAAATATTAACATGAGCCCCTCTCGATGTTCCCTTTTTACTATATTAAGTAATGTGACACGAGTTCATAATGAGCAAGAGCAATTGGTATGTGTAATGTCTCATTTTGTTGTTATTGTGGCTTTCAGATAATATTTAGAGACAATATAATTATTAAGAAAACTATAGAAAAGAAAAATAGCTGGAGTTAGAAAGAATCACAGAGAAATCATTTATATGAGTTTTGGAGACACAGAATGTACTTGGGGTAATGTACTTAGGAAAGTGTTTTAGAATGGAGAGAAATGAAACCTACCTATCATATTTTTGGTATCAGGGTTATGCAAATGCCTTGAGCTTTAAACAAACAGGTATGAGATTAATTCATTGTAAGTGCCTAACATATTTTTAATTATTCTCTGCTAAGAGTTTTACAATATTCCATTTCTAGCTTATATACCCTTACTTCAGCAGAGCCCAAAGAGTTCATTAGTTTGACATATACCTTGAATATTTTCTCTTATCTACAAGTAGCTATTTGCATTCTGGAGTAATAAAACTCTTACAGGAATTTATTTTCAAACATAAATCCCAACATTTTCCTGGAATGTGAACATTATTTTGGCAATGATTTGAGTACGTTCTCCTTTGAACACTGCAGCAATAGAAAACAAATTTTGCTTTCATCCAAACTTATAAAGATTAGAAGTTTATATAACTATTTCATAATGGTGCTAGTCAGCTTGGTTTTGCACCCTCTATGAATAATAATTGTTTTGTTCACATATATTTGTAACTAAAGTCATTTAGTTTCCACCACCATCTAATGAATAACCCCTGGTTGTTAATATTACTTCTTGCATAAGTTGTAAAGCTTTAAACCATCTTGCCAAGAGTTTCTTATCATACAACCTGTAGATTGACTTTGTCAATATTGGCAGTTCCTGCATTTTTCTTTTGTTTTCTTTTGTGATTTCTCATTTCTTGAAAGGTTTAAAGTAGTTTGTTTCTCTGTAAATGACTCATTGGCAGCATATTTTATTTGCTGTAGTACTAAGCTATAGGTGAGTTTAATACTAGTTATTCTTTCCTTATTTTGTACATGATTTATATGTCTGATTTCTACCCTCTTTCCAATAAAACAGATGTAGTCAATTTTTAAGCTACTTACTGACACTCTCTGGAATAAACCAGAAATGCATATCTGCATTGTGTACATATACACACAAAAATGCACATGTGTGTATAAATAAAACCACTCTTTGCATTACTCTGCAAAAATTCGAATTTTAATATATATTATTTTGTTTCATGGTGAGTGATTAAAAATCTAACAGATTTTCAGATATTTCAGTAAAGTTAGTAATTGGTCCCACTGTGTTTTATAATTGATTATGAATCTCATACAGATAATCCATCTTCTACACTTAGAAAAGGAGTAAAGCATTAATCAAATTATAAGGTCATATAGGTAGAAGAAAAATATAATTAGAACTGTTAGGTACTCTAGATTATTTATATTTTTGCTAATAATAAGATTCTATAGAGAAGCTTATTTTATGAATAACAAATTCATATAACATTTTCCACAGAGAAGAATATTCTACAAGTAATTATAATCATATTTCAAGTTTTTATAGTTAGCGATTTAGAGGAAAAAATTTTTCCTAATAAGATGATAAATAATGATCACCTAAGAAATCTTTGCCTCTCAATTTGTTTTCTTTCTTATAACACAAATGTATTAAACCATATGAGGAACAACATTTATTTACATTAAAAGCAATTCCTTTTATTTTAGCCTCTCTGGGAAACTTCTGGAGTATGTGCATAGATTTTATATTGACTTATCATTGTATTATTATTTCCCTCAAGTAAAATGTAAACTTTTCGAGGATAGGGACATTTTCTTTTGCCTTTACATTCCCAGTACCTAGAACTGGGATTTATTAATAGCAAGTACTTAATAAATGCTTATTTATATGAATGAATGTGTTTTTCATTAGGAGACATTTTGGAAATACGAGAGTTCATAGAATCACTGGACCTGAGAGTTAGATGGGATCTCAGTGGATAGATAGTACAATCTATACCTCCCCAAAGTGTCTTTGCTATAACTCCCAGAACTGGGTGTCATTCAGATTATGCTTAGGAAATCTCCAAGGAAAGTGAATTCACTATCTCCTGGAACAGTCCACTCCACTTTTGGATAGCTTGAACTACTGAAAAAGGGTTCTACACTTTATAGCCAATTATATTTCCACTACTACCATGTCTAAATTTGACTATCTTTACTTGTATACCCATTGCTACTAGTTTTGCAACCAAGTAGAGCAAAGCTAAGGGGCAGGTAGGTGATATCATAGTACAGACAGCACTGGGCCTGAAGTTAGGAAAACTCATCTCCCCAAATTCAATTCCAACCTCAAATATATTACTAACTGTGTGATACTTTGTCCTGTTTTCCTCATCTGTAAAATTAGTTGGAGAAAGAAATGACAAATAACTTCAATATTTTTGCCAAGAAAACCCTAAATAGTGTCAAAAAGAGTCAGCATGATTGAAAAACACTAAAAGATGCTTCTTTTATATGATACCTATCAAATACTGAAAAGTTGCACTCTAATGAGAAACATTGATTTGCTTTAAGATTTGTCCAAGTGAGAATTAATGGAAGTAATATGGTATTTCAGAGCATATTCAGAGATAGAGGACTACCTGAAAAAGAAGAGTACTTGTGATAAAATCCCCATAAGACAACAACAACAACAAAGCAAAAAACAAAAATAAAACCCTTAGCTATGGGAGCTACCATGTCTTTAAGATCAACATTATATGTTTGGAATCTGTTACAGTACACAAATGATTACTCAATTGCTGAGTCCATGGCAGAGATCATGACAGCATTTGTTGTTCCCTTGCCTAATGAAATTTCACTACTGTGGCTTGCCATTGCCCTCCCCAGTTTTGCCACAGATCTGCTCAATGCTTATGTCAATGATTATGTCATTGACAGCCACATGCATTGTCTTCCTCAGTACTTACCTTCTGGAGCTCCTTTCAGCTTCTGTTCTAGCCTTCATGCTCAACTCCTAGCAGGAAGTTACCCAGTAGCATTGGGCTCTTTGCTGTCTACCTTAATTCTCCCATTTGACTCACCTGTGACTCATAGCTAAGCAGATTACAGTGAGACTCATGATTTGGGGCAGAATTGGTGTGATTCAGAATAGCCAAAAAGCTTCAATAGCATCCCAATTTGTGTGGATTATTGAAAGAACAGAGCATGATCAGTCAGAAGCAGAGAAGACTTGGGATTGAGGGGTTTAGCCATCTTCAATTCTTGAGAGGCAATCATAACATGTTGAGTTTCTTCCCAAAGGGCAGAACTAGGATCAGAGACTGAGAGTTGCAATGAATCTAGGAGGTCAAGTTATTTTACAGATGAACTCACTAAGGGTGGGAATGATTCCCAGAGTCACATAGTAAATAATAATGATAATAAAATAGCAATAATATCTAATAATTATATAATACTAATTATGTGCAAGACAGTGTGATTCTCACCACAGCTCTGAGAGGTTGGTGCTATTATTATTCATGTTTTACAAATGGGGAAACTGAGGCAGAAAGCAATTAAGTGAGTTGCCCAAGTTCACACAGCTAGTAAGTATCTGAGTCTGAATTTTGATTCAGAGCTTCCTGATATCCCAAGACCCAATTGGAACTCAGGGCTTTCTAATTCCCAAGTAAAACATTCTACCAACAGCACTACCTTACTGTCTAGAAATAAGGAATGGAAGTTGCAGAGAGGTTCATTCTTGAGGTAAAGAAATACTGTCCCTAAAATGAAAGCTTTAGGAAAGTTGAATGAACTGCTTCTAGGGCAAGCATCCTTTAGCTTTTTTTCTGGCATAGATGCCTTTTACAATATGGTGAAATTTATAGACCTCTTCTTAGAATAATTGCATGTCACTGAAAAATAAATTGATAGGATGACAAGAGAAACCAATTATATTGGGAAAAAAAAAGTTCTTGAGATCTTAAAAAGTTCACATTCCTCAGGTGAAGGAATCCTATTGTAGAGCCCCACTCACTGGCAGTCGTCAGAACCAAGGCAAGACACCCATTTTGGAAGAATGTTGCAGACAGATTTGTTGTTCAGGTTTAGCCTTTGAATGCTCTCCTCACTTGGAGATTCTCTGATCTCCCATGCTTTAATCAATGAGTGACGATTATGATTTTATTGTTAAGTCATTTCAGTCATGTTTGACTCTTCATGACTCAATTTGGCGTTTTCTTGACATAGATACTAGAGCAGTTTGACATTTCCTTCTGCTCATTGAAAAATGAGGAAACTGAGGCACATAGTATTAAGAGAAGTTATACATCTAGTAAGTGTCTGAAACCTGAATTTGGCTCTTCCTGACTTGAGTAATGGGGCTTTATCCACTGCATCACCCAGCTGCCACAGAATATTATGATACTTTCATAATATTTGCTCAATAATCAAGGGGAAACATTATTATCAAGCTTCATTATTGAATAGCAGTAAGAAAACTATAATGGTCGCTGATCCCTGCAGGTGCGAATACTGAATCTGATGAGGAAGAATAGCTAAAAATGGCCCACCCATGAGCCATACTCAGGATGATGAGAAAATTATTATTTGACCCTGCTCTATATAGTCCTGTCCCAAAAAACAACACTTGGGAATAAGGTGCACTATTTATCACTGACTTCTCTTCTAGGATAGGGTGATCCATCAGGAAAAGAGTTGAGAATTTGCAGGGTCCTATACAGTACTCACAGAATCAACCATCTGATCAACCACTATCTTTGGGCCAATCATCAATGTGGAAGATGTGTAAAATGTCTCTCCTACCATACAGTTGCTATGTGAGATATTCAAAGCCTTTATGGTAGAGAATGTTGAGAATGTTGAGTAAATAGAATATTTGCTATTTTTATTATTGCTAACATATTCCCATACCTCTCTAAAGACCTCATTTTGGGTAAATTTGTTCACCCTCTAAATGCATCTCACATTCATAAATTAGTTTATATAGAACTAAGTGCTCATTGTAACCTTATTTCACCCAATAACATATTTTTTGCAAACTAAGATAACCTTTGGGCAGGAACAAATTGGACAGATTAATTTATGATCATTTCCTTAATTTCCTAGTCTTATGTTATATATGTATTATTAAAGTAAACACTTCTGTGAGGCAGGGCAAATATTTTCTTTGTTTGGCTTCCTCATATCTATACCTAATTCCCCTAAGAGTTCAATGATTTTACTTTTATGAACTCCATTGACCAAAAAAAGCCCAATTGAAAGCATGGTACGGTTTAGAATAATGCCTTTCCAAATGACAGAGTGACCAACTTTACTGATTTTTGCATGTTCACTGTGAAAAATCAATAAAGAATAGCAGTAGTATGTTATAGTAAAGGGTATATGGACTAGTATATTTTCTAAAGTTTAATGTACAATATAGACATTTAGTGAATATTGTCTACATATTGGCCCACAGTCATTTTTATTTAATTTTTCATGAAAAATAACATGATTTCCTGCTAACCATTTATTTGTTTGTCCTATTCAAGTTGGATTCATTACAGGCACAACTGAATTATATGTTCAATCATATATTAATAGTTCCTTGTCTCTATGCATAATCCTGCAGTACAGAATGCACAAGTATTATTGTTCCAATTTTCAGATGAAGAAAGACAAATAAGAGAGACTAATTGTTTTTCACAAGGTCACACAGCTAATCTCAAGGCACATTGTGCCTCTCATTTGAAAAAAAACAAAACAAAACACCTCAATGTTCATTTAAATTAATCATGATACCTATCTATTTTGAAAGGCAGATTTAAAAAAAAATCTCTGATTTTGATTACAATTTACTGTGTTAAAATATTTCTTTATCAAGATATCTAAGATCAGTTTATTGGATAATAATAGTAAAAGTTAATGTTAAGGTTGTTTTGTTTTGTTTTGTTTTCCCGGATCCCTATAGCGTCATAAGTATAGGAAATTCATATGAATTGCCTTCCTTTGCCTTTACATAGTAAAGGTGATTACAGAGAACTTTCAGTTTTGTAAATCTCTTTTGTTAAAGCTCCATGAAGTTGGTAACCAAAATGTTAGCCCCATTTTACAGATGAGAAAATTATCTCAGAGAGTTTGAGACACTTGACTCTTGTCAAAAAGATAGCAAATATAAGAGATCCAACTTGTACCTTAGACTTCATACTCAAAGTTCATTTTCAATCCATAGCAGCTTTAGAATGAAAAATCAAGTTCCCCTACCTTATCTTTCTAAGATTTGTTGGCTACAGTTTCCATTATAATTAAGATTTTTTAGTCTTGTCTGTGTTCTTATAGTTTACCTCCAAAGGTTCTAAAATGAAATCTCACAGCAAGATCAAACATCTTTGGTTATTTCAACACACATTCATCTTTTTCTTCTGTGACATTTACAGCAAAGTAGTGGTTATTCTTCTGAACTTGGATTTAGGAAGACTGGAGTTCAGAGCTTCCCAACCAATCAATACTGTCTTACTCTGTCTAAGGGTCATTTTCTGAGCTTTATTTTTCTTATGTCAAAAATAGGAATGATAAAAAAAACTATTGCATGTTTTGCAAAGTGATTGAGATTCAAATTGATATTAAAAACTTTGCAAAATTTAAAGTGCTAAGTCAATGTGAGTGATTTTCACTGTTGCTACATTAGTAATAATATAAATAATTGTGATAATTAGTGAAATGGAAAAAATAATTCCTAAAAGGAAACATTTTAAAATAAGCGACTTTGAATGCATTCACTAAACTGCAATTAGCACAGTGCCTTGCAGAAAGTAGGTGCTTAATAAAAGCTTTTTGATTGTGATTTATATAAAGGGCATATCGAATCTTTGACCATATCTGGTGTGTGGAAATTTTAGTATCTTTTTTTCTCATAGTAAATTATTCCATTGTAGAGAAAAACAATGTAGTTAAGAGAAAGCCATGAAAAAAAAATCCATGTTTAAGCTAACCTTGTGGCATATATTATTTGTGTGACGCTGAGCAAGTCACTTAGTTATTCAGTACTCCAGGAAACTAAGACTATACATCATGAAGAAATTCCCAATTTATATTGGCGGACCTTCCGCTCTTTGAAGTTCCCTATACCACTGACATCAGAGATACACTTCCTATCTGTATCCCTAAATTATTCCATTTTCAAAACACTTATATCTCACTTTCAGCAAAAAAGAAGCTCACATGTAATTGAATCCTGTTTTCAGTTGACTAACCTGATTGTTTAAAGGGTTTGATTTTTTTTTGTTTGTTTTTGTTTCAAATTTGCTCATATTGAGTTGTTTAAATTAGTGGTAAACCTACAGTTACGTATTCTTCTATTGTAAGAAGGACATAACAAAAAACATTGTTGAAAAAATTAATAACACAAATGAACAGTCTGAATCTGAAGTAGACTCGATATCTCCTGAAGTATATTGCTTGCACATTTAATGCTTTGATTGAATACTAATAGGAGTCTGTTTTAATTATTTTAGGATTAACAGTAAATTGTTGTTCATTAATATTTGAAATAGTAATTGCAAAAGAACTGGATTCAGAAATATTTAAGAATTCTAGAGGTGACCTCTTGTATTGTCATGACAATCTGGCAGGATCTCTTGTAGGCATTACTGATGAGAGAGCTTCTGGAATGAATGACTGGCTGATGGGAGGAAACCAAACTCAGAATTTTCCCAGCTACTTCTTGCCAGAAGCCTTGAATACACATTCTTTTAAGCCTCCTTGTAAGAACCTATTGATTTTCTGTTGGAATACACGGGGGAGCTGCTGAAATACATGGGAGCCACCTAACAGTGGCTATTTGGAGATCTAATCCAGAATGGATCTCCTCTTGTGGGAAGATGATAGATACAAGGAGACTGAGAGGCAGTTGCTGTTCTCTGACCTCTCTGACTAAGAGGCCATTGTGTTGTCTGACCTCTCTCCTCTTCCCTCTGCCTCCAATTTATCCCATTCCTAATCTGCAACACTTGTGTCAGCAAAGGCTACCTTGCAGCTCTTTCAGATTTTATGATCCATTGCTGCGGAGGCTCTCGGGGAATTGACCTGTCCCTTAACAATTTTCCTATGTGATCTAACCATCCTTGCCTCTTGCTAAAACTGCCTAGTAAGATAATCAGATAATAAGCAAGATAATCAGAGGAGGCTGACTTTCTAAAATTGAAGAAGACTATCTCTATCATTCCTCTCCTTTCCTCAATTGTTAGCATGTTGTACTTTTTTTCATATCTTCTTTGGGGTTTTCTGTTATCTTCTATCTCTTCCATATTCTTCTGAATATTTCCCATTAAATTTTCTCTAATTCTTCCTCTGCCTTCTTTACTATTCATGCTTATCGACATCTTCACATATTTATTCTATATGAAGCTCATATTTCTTCTTTTAGGTTTCCATTTTGGTGCTGAGGGATGTGATAATTGCTTTACAACTTTTTTCCTTCTTTTCTAAAGACTTTGCTGCCCAACCAGTATAACACCAATTTGTGGTTTTAGAGCATTTTAATGTTTGTAAAATGTTTTAAAATATCATCTCATTTTGTTCTCATAACAACTTTGGGAAGTATGTACTATTATTGTCCTCATTTTAGCCATGAGAAAAATGTGACTCAGGTTTTCTTGACTGTAGCTTTCAAACCCAATCCACTGAACTGCCATGGTGCTTTTCTGTCCATATAGTTTCTGCTCCAAGTCTACTTCAAAAGCATCTTAATGCTGATTTGGGGAACAGGAAGATGTGTTTTTCACATGTGGCTTCCAAATTTTGCTGGCTGTGGGATTCTGAGGAAATCACTAAAACTCTGCCTGCCTCTTTTTGCTCCTCTGTAAAAGAAGAAGAATATCAACAACTTTCCAGTGATGATGTGAGATTAAAATGAGACAGAGTTGCTACAGTGTTTTGCAAACCAAGAGTAACTTTAAAATAAATACTAGCCATTATTATTATAATTTATAATAATAATAATAATTACTACTACTACTACTACTACCTATACCCACCTTAAAATACAATGGCTTTCTAAATATACACTATTGAATGTTTTAAAACATATGACTTTAAAGTTAAAAAAAAAGTATTTCATAAATATTATATCAATCACAGCAAATCTGTAAATAAGGTGCTGTTTTTACTCCCATTTTACAAATGAGAAAACTGAGTTACATAGGAGTGAAGTGTTGGGGCCGTACAGAAATTATATATATAATATGTAGCTCTTTCCTTACTGTACTATCTGTTGTCCTTCAGATATTGTTGTATCATGGTATTAAAAACTTATCTCAAACATGGAAATATCAAATGCCTTTCCAAAAGGTCATAGAACTAAGTACATCTCCAAGTCTAGAAGCAGCCACATAGCTCAGTGGATAGACTGCCATACCTGGAGTAAGAAAGACCTAAATTTAATCAGATTCAGACACTTATTAGCTATGTGACCCTGGGTAAGCCACTTAATATCTGTTTATCTTAATCTACTGGAAAAGGAAATGTCAAATCACTTTAGGAACTTTTCCAAGAAAACTCCATATGCAGTATTGGTGTGAAGTGATCTATGGGTAATAAAGAGTAAGACATGATTGACTAATCAACAACAAGGACATAGAACCAGTGTGGTTCATAAATGGGACTGATCTACAAGATCAAGTCCTTTTAATTCTAACACTGATTTTTTAAATCTCCTCTTTCAAGTGACAAATGTATTTATCATAAGTATATTGAAAATAAAAATTCTTCACTAAAACAAAGAATGACAGCAAGAAGAAATCACTCTGTCCATGTTTCTTCCAGATGGGTCTGAGTAGGGCTTTTTCCACACATGGTTACCAGATGAGTCATGTTGAGTGAATTGACTTGGCAGATTGAAAAGAATCAATCCATTTCATCATCACATTATTTTTTTCCTACTTCATTGACCAGTTAGACTGAATTGATTAAATCAGCCATTGTTCTTATATTTGTAGACATGGCCTGAAAATTTCACTTCTTTCTCTCTGCTTGCTTCTTCTATCAAGGTTTCTTAAACATTTTCTTTGTGTAGCTTATTAAGACTTTTTCTTTTCTTTGAAGTTCATTCTGCTGAATTGTTTATCCTAATTTGGGTGTCAACTCTCCTACAATTAGATATCTTTTTGGAAGGTTCATGGATATTTTATCTGCATTTCCAGCATCATCTCTGGGGTATTGCCTATTACCACCATTGAAGTCTTCTGTAAATGCAACCTTTCGAACACTCATATTAGTTAGTATTCCCAAGGGCAAACTGGCACAAATCCGAGTTAATTATTTTTCTTCCAGCTTATCTATGGACTCTTTCATTAATCGTTATCTGTAAGCATTCTGGACACATCCCTTTTTCTCAATTAGAACTCCAGTAGAATAGTTTTCAGCAAACATTTGGATGTCTCTTCGAATACTCAGAGGCCTTAGGTTAGTAAGAGTGCACAGAAAATCCATTTGAAGCTTTAACCCTTGATCTTTTGAATTTCACTAGTTCATTAATTATAAGGAATCAATATCTCTGAGACAGTGAAATTGTGTAATTTATTATTTTCATCATGATTTAATGATCGAACAAAGGTGGAATTCAGTTAGCAGGTGTAAGCAATGATAAATATTACTAATCATCAAGAGATATCATCATTTCTGATTTTATTTTCTGTATTCCACAATCTATGAATAATAATTGTAATTTAAGAGCAATGCTTGAAGGTGTCCACAAAACTGACCTTTTAGATAATTAATAGGGGGCACCTAGGTGACTCAGTGGATAGAATGCTGGACCTGGAGTCAAGAAGACTCATCTTCCCAAGTCTGAATTTAGCCTCAGACACTAGTTAACTGTATGATCCTGGTTTGTTTCTTCATCTGTAAAAAGAGCTGGAGAAAGAAATAGCAATCCATTGCAGTATGTTTGGCAAGAAAACGCCAAATTGAGGTTACTGATAGTCAGGCAAATTAAAACATTTGAACAAGAGTTAATAAACATCTCATTAAGGGATCCCAGATATTGATTTTTGTGGTATTATTTTTCTTCCCCATATTATTTTTTCTTTATATTATCAATGTCTCTATATTAATCTATGTATAGAAATTAATCTATCTTAAGCATCTATTACAGGTGAAGTACTGAACCTAAATGGAATCTACTGGAATTCCCATTTCTTTTTTGTTAGATGCTTATTTTGCATCTCACCTCCTCAAGGTCAGGTTCTTTATTTTCCTTATCATTGGAAAGTGATTTTTCTTCTTCCTTGCCTTCCTTTTGAATTCCTTCTGTGACATATTCAGGAGAGCAACCACCCCATAAAGTATCTTTTTCTACCAAATTATAATTAAGGATTATATTATGATTGCTTATGAACTTTCATCAGCAGGATTTGCATCTTTTTGAATTTAATCTATCTCATGTGGGTGCCTTTATCTTTTCCCCACTTCATTCTCCCCCAGCTAGTAGAAAAAAGTTAATCATTTCTGTTTTCATTTCCTAGTGATTTTTCAAAATGAACTTTGTGAACCTTCTAAGAAATCATCACACTTTGAGCTTAGTGATGATAGTTTAACTAATTCAGTTTTTCTCTTTTAATTTACTATCAACTGCTTCTGTTCACCAGAGATTTCTTTCCTATTATTCTCAGTATGTTTAGCCCCTCTCAATAGTTTTCCCGCTCTTGATTTATAAGTGTTTTTATATAACTTGGTCTTCTTCCTTTCTTTATTAGAAAGTATAAACTTCACTTGTGGTATAGATTCCTGGTGAAATGTGAAGAAAGGGGGGAGGTCAAAGCCTTCTGAGCTGGACAAATGCAATTACAAAGGAGCATCTCCAAAGGAATGTGTCAAATTAGTTTTGACACATGTTTAAGAAAACTGAGTTCTAACCAGTATATGGCACAGGATTTGTACTGAGTTTCTTTGTGCAGATGAAAAGTGAAAACTTATTATTGTTTTTATCCTATTTATATGGATTAGTTTTTAGTCTTCATGATAAAGTAGTTTGTACCAAATGCTTTTTATTGGATTTCTCCCAAAGTTCAGAAATATTTCCTCTAAGCTACTAGAATAATCCTTTAGTTGGATACTTAGAAAGAACTGTGCTTTTATTATTATAAAATCTCTATTCAGGCCTGCTGCAACTGCCTTACATAATAGAGTTGAACATTGCACATTACATCCCTAAATCCCACCAATTAAACACACTCTTTTTCTTTTTGGTATGAGAAGCCGAAGTGACAAAAAAAAAAAAAATCAGGACCAACTTGAAGATGACTGAACGTAGGTTTCCGTAGCCCATTTCTAAGGTGTTCTAAGCTTTGCCAACTTGGAATGGTATATCAGAGCCTGTGCTCTATTGCCTCAGAGGATTCCAGTTCACCTCCATGACATGATATAGAATTGGAGACAGAGATGGAACAATCTGTGTGTGAATCCCATTTAGAAGAAAATACATGGAAAACTAGGACAAAGTAATAGATAAGAAAGGAAGAGACACAGCTGAGACAAACAGAAGAAGCACTGTGTAGTCAGGTGGAGGGGTATAAGTAGAATCTCAAAGAAGATAGGGAGTAATTAGAGAATCAGTAATTTTTTGGAGTTTTAGAACTCTAATGGGAAAATTTTTTTTCATTGACATGGATTGTAGAAAGTCTATAACTTAATAGTAATATTGACAAGTGGCACTTAATAAGAACCTTTAATGTTTATAAAACACTTCATATATATTAGAGTCCCAGTTTTATCTCCAAAAAATCAAGGAAGTTGAGATATTTGACCATGGCCATACAGGTTGTACCAGAGTCTGCCATATTGCCCCCTCAGAATGTCATGCTCTTTTTTTTAGCACAAAGACTTGCTAATTCAACTTTGTCTTTTTGCACTTATTTTAATTATTCATAGACCTTGTTGATCTCCTGGGAATTTTTTAATGTCTTCAGTTTTTGCTTACTTATGTGTTTTCCTATTATTTAGCATTTGTTCCCAGAGTATGGAGAGAGAAGGGCAAGAAGAGAGAAGGATCAGTGTTTATGACTTCTATGATTCTCATGCATTTTGGTATCTTTTCTACTGGTTCTGATGGATGTATAAGGAGGAAATTCAAGTTAATAACTAAGAGTTAAGGAGGCCCTTGACATTACAGAGAGATAGGTTAATAGCAGCAACAACAATAACTAGCATTTACATTTGTATGTAACAAGTAGATGGAGTATCATACCTGGCAACAAGAAGATTCATCTTCCTAAGTTCAAATCTTGCTTCAAACACTTACTGTGTGATCCTGAATAAGTCACTTTACCATGGTTGACTTAGTTTCCTCATCTGTAAAATGAATTGCCACTGAATGCCACTGAACCCTTTATTTGCCTCTGGAATCCCTGACAATTCTTATAATATGAAATGAATTGGGGAGACTCAAGGAAAAGTAGGCTTATTGGATAGTAGAAGGGCACTCATGCAGACTCAGCTCACCTCATTCTGTTCTTTCTGCCCCCTTTCCCTTATCTTGCCCACTTATTGTCCTACACATCATCAAAACTTCAAAATGTAGTTATCTCAGCCAAGGGATGCTTTAAAGATGTTCCTAGATGTTCCTATCTCTCTAGGACTACAGCATAGTAGAAAGAACAGTACTAGATTTGGAGTCTGGAAGGCTTGAGTTCAAATCCTCTTTCAGATGCTAGTTTTTGATCCTAATCAAGTCCCTCTACCTATCTCAGCTTCACTTTCCTCATCTATGAACTGAGAATCACATGATGTTTGACTGCAAAATTATGATTATAAATCCTAACTAAATGCTTCTTCCTTGGCAAGGTTGTTGTATTAAATGAGATAACACCTACAAATACTTTATAGATCAAAAACATGATAGAAATGCTTCATCATCGATGACCAGTTCTGATGGACCTGGCCATCCTCAGCAACGAGATCAACCAAATCATTTCCAATGGAGCAGTAATGAACTGAACCAGCTACACCCAGAGAAAGAACTCTGGGAGATGACTAAAAACCATTACATTGAATTCTAATCCCTATATTTATGCCCACCTGCATTTTTGATTTCCTTCACAAGCTAATTGTACAATATTTCAGAGTCTGATTCTTTTTGTACAGCAAAATAACGTTTTGGTCATGTATACTTATTGTGTATCTAATTTATATTTTAATGTATTTAACATCTACTAGTCATCCTGCCATCTGGGGGAGGGAGTGGGGGGTAAGAGGTGAAAAATTGGAACAAGAGGTTTGGCAGTTGTTAATGCTGTAAAGTTACCCATGCATATAACCTGTAAATAAAAGGCTATTAAATAAAAAAAAAAACAATCACAAAAAAATTAATGTTAAAAACTATCTTTACATGTATTTCGAGAAGTAAAATACTATTGAGGAAAAAAAAGAGGGGGGCGGAGCCAAGATGGCGGAGAAGACACACGCGTCTTTCTAAGCTCTTCTCTTACCCTCTTTATCAATATTATATCGAGCCTCAAAAATAGTCTTGACTGCTACACCAGAAGATAAGAAGTAGAACAACTCACCGGCCAAGAAAAATCTGCAGTCCGCCAAAAGGTTGGTTCCGGGGCCAGGGGAGATCGGCAGACTGGGAGAGAAATTAGGTTCCGAGGAGAGTCTCAAACCGAGGGTGAAGGCACAGATCTCAGCACAGTGTAGCCCAACCCGCCAGTAAGGGGCTTTTCCTTGGGAGTTGTGATCCTGCACGCAGGAGGACACAGCCCGGTTAGCCTCCAATCTGGCAGGGGGGAGCTCGCTGGGCCATAGAGTTTTCCAGGGCCGGACGGCATCAGGCAGAGACTCTGGGCAGAGTTTGTGGCTGTCCATGCCTCCATGGGTCTGCCCTCAGCTGCTAATACCACAGTCCCACAAGAGGCCCGGCCTGGGCGGTGACACTTCACCACTTAGTCTCTAGCCAAGGCAGCAAATCCACTCAGCCCTACTAAGCAGTTTGATAGCTCGGCCAGTGCTGAATCCACCCTCCTGTTGGGGGAAGGGAAAACCTCACACAGAGCACTCCCATACTGAGCCAGAAACGGTTTACATCTTTCCCTGCTCTGCAGAGGAAGCTGGTAACCCCTGCCTAGGAGACCTACCCTAAAGGCTTTAAAACATGAATAAAAAGATGAAAAGAACAATCGACAGCTTCTATGCAGAAAAAGAGCAAGTCAGCAAACCTGAAGAGACCTCCAAACAGCAAAATGCATCAGACTGTCCTCCTTCATAATGCTCTATAGAAGAGGCCATTAAAAGTCTCAAAAGAGAGAAGATAAATGGGGAAAGGAAAGAGAGCTTTTAAGAGAGCAAAACTTCCTGAAATAAATTGGAAAAAGTTAAAATTCTCAGGAAGTGCAGGGAAACAAAATTAGTGAATTGAAAGAAAATAATTCACTAAAAAAAAAAATTAGTGAAATGGAAAAAATTCACAGACCAAAACAATACATTCAAAAACTCAATTGGACATATACAGAAAGAAGTAAAAAGTTAATGAAGAAAATAATTTTTAAAAATTAGAACTGAACAAATTGAAACTAATGATGCATTGAGACAGCAAGAATCAGTCAAGCAAAACAAACAAATGACAAACTGGAAAAACCACAATTATCTACTTGTTAAACGACAGACTTGGAAAATAGATCTAGAGAGATAACTAGGATTATTGGACTTTCTGAAAACTATGATGAAAAAAGAGCCTAGATACTTATTTTTACAAGAAATCATCAAAGAGAACTGCCCAGATGTAATAGAATCAGAAGGTAAATAGGCATTGAAAGAATTCATCGAACACCTTCTGAAAGAAATCCTAAAATAAAAACCCCTAAGGAATATTGTCCAAATTTCAGAACTATCAGATTAAGGAAAAAATTTTACAAGCAGCCAAAACCATTTAAATACCGAGGTGCCACAATGGATCACCCAAGATCTGGCTGCTCTACATTAAGGAAAGAAGGGCCAATATGATATTCAAAGGCACAAGAACTTGAGATGCAGCCAAGAATAAACCACCCAGCTAAGTTGAGCATTTTCTTCCAGGAAGAAGATGGAATTTAATGAAACAAATGAATTTTGTTTCTGGAAGAAAAACCAGAACTAAACAAAAATTTGATCTCCAAGAATAGAACTCAAGAGATGCAGAAAGGTAAAAATAACTCCTTGAGAATTGTATTTCTGTTGTGGATATTAAAAAGAATACATGTATAATTTGATTGTACTGATATAAATGAAAAAGGGAAGTAGATATGGAAAAGGGATGATGGCAGAATAAGGTGGAAGGAGGGATAAAAGAGGAAACCACATCCCACAAAGAGGCTAAGGAAACTCATCATATCTGAGGGAATTTAGAGGGGGAGGAACATTGGTGAATCTTACCTCATCAAAGTTGGCTCAAAGAAAAATAATTGACATTTGTTTTAGAGAAAATTCTCTCCCACCTCATTAAAACGGGAGAGGAAAAGGAAAAAAAAGAGAATAAGGGAAGGAAGAGGGAAAGACTCAAAGGGGGAGGGAGGGATTATAAAGAGGATAAGTATCGTGGATACAAGAGGGGTACATAAGTTTGAAAAGGGGAAAGAGGTTGGGGAGGCAAGAATAAGTAAAGACAATCTGGGTTATTAGGGATGGCAGGAAATCAGATTTAGTAATTCTAACCGAATGTAATGGGATGAACTCCCCATAAAGAGGAGGCAGATAGCAGATGATCAAAGTCAGAACCCTACAATATGTTGTTTACAAGAAACACATTTAAAGCAGGGGATGATATAGAGTAAAAGTAAAAGGCTGGAGCAAATCTATTATGCTTCAGGTGAAGTCAAAAGCAGGGTAGCCATCCTTATCTCAGATCACAAAAGTAAAAATTGATCTAATTAAAAGAGATAAGGAAGAACTACATCCTGCTAAAGGGTAGCATAAACAACGACAATATCAATATTAAACATATATGCACCAAGTGGTATGGCACTCAACTTCCTAAAGGAGAAGTTAAGAGAGTTGCAAGAAGAAATAGACAACAAACTGTAATAGTAGGAGATCCTCAACTTGCACTCAGAATTAGACAAACCAAACCACAAACAAATAAGAAAGAAATTAAAGAAGTAAATATAATATTAGAAAAATTAGGTATGTTGGATCTTTGAGAAATTGAATGGAGATAGAAGAGAATATATTTTCTCAGAGTTATGGAACCTATTCAAAAATTGACCATATATTAGGACATAAAGACTAAAATTAAATGCAAGAAAGCAAATAGTAAATGCTTTTGTCTTCAATATCAACAAAAAGTTAGGGGAAATAGACCAAAAGTAATTGGAAACTAAACAATCTCATCTTAAAGAATGATTGGACAGCAAATTATAGATACAATTAATAATTTCAATTAAGATAATGACAATGATGAGACATCATACCAAAATTTGTGGATGCAGCCAAAGCGGTAATAAGAGGAATTTATATCCTTAGAGGCTTACTTGATTAAAAAAGAGAAAGAAAAGATTAATGAATTGGCTTGCAACTAAAAACTAAAAAGACCAAATTAAAACCCCAATCAAATACTAAACTGGAAATTTAAAATTAAAAGGAGAAATTAAAAATATTGAAAGTAAAAAAATTGAACTAATTAATAAAACTAAGAGTTGGTTCTATGAAAAGCCAATAAAATAGATAAGCCTTTGGTAAATCTGATTAGAAAAGGAGGGAGGAAATGAAATTAGTAGTCTTAAAATGAAAAGGGAACTTTCCACCAATGAAGAGGAAATTTGAGAAATAATAAGGAGTTATTTTGCTCAACTTTATGCCAATAAATTTGATAACCTAAGGAAATGGATGATACCTCCAAAAATACAGACTTCCAGACTAACAGAGGAAGAAGTAAATTGTTTGAATAGTCCCATTTCAGAAAAAGAAAAGAACAGGCAATTAAACAACTCCCAAGAAAAACCCCAGGACCAGATGGATTTAATGTGAATTTTACCAAACATTTAAAGAACAATTGGTCTCAATGCTATATAAATTATTTGATAAAATAGGAAACAAGGAGTCCCACCAAATTCCTTCTATGACACAGACATGGTAATGATACCAAACCAGGTAGGCTGAAAACAGAAAGAAAATTATAGACCAATTCCTAATGAATATTGATGCTAAAACTTAAACAAGATATTAGCAAAAAGACTACAGAAAATCATCTCCAAGATAATACACATGATCAAGTAGGATTTATACCAGGAATGCAGGTTCAATATTAGGAAAAACTATCAATATAATTGGCCATGTCACAACCAAATTAAAAAAACATATGATCATCTCAAAGATGCAGAAAAGATTTGATAAAATCCAAAATCCATTCCTATTAAAAAACTTGAGAGTATAGGAATAAATGGACTTTTCCTTAAAATAATCAGCAGCATCTATTTAAAACCATCAGTAAGCATCCTATGTAATGGAGACAAACTGCAACCATTCCCAATAAGATCTGAGTGAAACAAGGTTGCCCATATCACCAATTTATTTAATATTGTATTAGAAACACTAGCTATACCAATAAGAGCTGAGAAAGAGATTAAAGGAATAAGAATAGGCAATGAGAAGCCAATACACTCTTTCCGATGACATGATGGTATACTTAGAGAACCCCAGAGATTCTTACAAAAGATTAGAAATAATCCACAACTTAGTAAAAGTTGTGGTTATAAATAAACCCACATAAGTCATCAGCATTCTTATATATACAATAAAAATCCAACAGTCAGAGTTACAAAGAGAAATTCCATTTAAAGTAACTACTGATAATATAAAATATTTAGGAATCTATCTGCCAAGGAAAATCGAAACTTTATGAAAAATTAAGACCACTTTTCACACAAATTAAGTCTGATCAACCAATTGAAAATATTAAATCCAATAGGCGCAAATATAAAAGATTATTCCTAAACTAATCTATTTATTTAGCGCTATACCAATCAGGACTCCAAAAACTATTTTAATGACCTAGAAAAAACAACAAAGTTCATATGGAAAAAAAGGTCAAGAATTTCAAGGAATTAATGAAAAAAATCAAATGATGGTGGCTTATGTACCAGATCTAAAACTATACTATAGAGCAGCAGTTACCAAAACTATTTGGTATTTAAGGAATAGATTAGTTGGATCAGTGGAATAGATTAGGTTCAAGGAAAAACAGTCAACAAAATAGCAACCTTAGTCTTTGACAAACCCAAAGATCCCAGCTTTTGGGATAAGAACTACTGTTTGATAAAATTGTTGGGAAAATTGAAACCAATATGGCAGAAACTAGGCATTGATCCATACTTAACCGACACCAAGATAAGGTCAAAATGGGTTCATGACCAGGCATAAAGAATGAAATTATTAATAAATTAGAGAACAAGGATAGTTTACCCTCAGACCTGTGGAAGGGGAAGGTTTTATGACCAAAGAGAACTGAGATCATTACTGATCACAAAATAGAAAATTTCGGAATACAAACTGAAAAGTTTTGTACAAAACAAAAGTAATGCAGACAAGATTAGAAGGAAGCAATAAACTGGGAAAATATTTTACAGTCAAAGGTTCTGATAAAGGCCCATTTCCAAAATATATAGAGAATTAACTCTAATTTATAAAAAATCAAGCCATTCTCCAATTGAAAATGGTCAAGGATATGAACAGACACCTTTCAGATGAAGAAATTGAAACTATTTAGTCATATGAAAGATGGTCCAAGTCATTATTAATCAGAGAAATGCAAATTAAGACAACTCTAAGATACCACACACCGTCAGATTGGCTAAGATGACAGGAAAAATAATGATGATTGTTGAGGGGATGGGAAAACTGGGACATTGATTCATTGTTGGTGGAGTTGTGAACGAATCCAACCATTTTGGAGAGTAGTTTGAACTATGCTCAAAAAGTTATCAAACTGTGCATACCTTGATCCAGAGTGTTATTACTGGGATTATATCCCAAAGAGATTATAAAGAAGGAAAGGGACCTGTATGTGCACGAATGTTTGTGGCAGCCCTTTTGTAGTGGCTAGAAACTGAAACTGAATGGATGTCCATCAGTTGAGAATGGCTGAATAAATTGTGGTATATGAAAATTTGGAATATTACTGTTCCTGAAGAAATGACCAACAGGATGATTTCGAAAGGCCTGGAGAGACTTTACACTAACTGATGCTGAGGAAATGAGCAGGACCAGGAGATCATTATATACTTCAACAACAATATGATGATGACCAGTCCTGATGGATCAGGCCATCCTCAGCAACGAGATCAACCAAATCATTTAATGGAGCAGTAATGAACTGAACTAGCTTATACCCAGAAAAGAACCTGGGAGATGACTAAAAACCATTACATTGAATTCCCAGTCCCTATATTTATGAACACCTGCATCTTTGATTTCCTTCCACAAGCTAATTGTACAATAATTCAGAGTCTGATTCTTTTGTACAGCAAAATAATGTGGTATTGTATACTATTGGTATCTAAGTTATATTTTAATATATTTAAATCTACTGGTCATCCTCCATTTAGGGAGGGGGGGGTAAGAGGTGAAAATTGGAACAAGAGGTTTGCAATTGTTAATGCCAAAGTTACCCATGTATATATATCCTGTAAATTAAAGGCTATTAAAAAAAAAATAAAAAAAAAAAAAAAAAAAAAAAAAAAGAAAAAAAAGAGATATATTAGCTACATGATCATGAACATGTCATAAAAGCTCTCAGTATCTTAAGGAACTTTCTAAGATTATTAAGTAGTTAGTCTTTATCATCTCTCCTAATTCTGAATCTATAATCCCACAATTCTAAACTGAAGATCAGATTCTAGAAATTTCTTCACTGGCAATTCCCAAACTAGTAAATATTACTAGCAATATATAATAAATAATAAACTATCATTTATTATATGTTATTTTTATTGTATTATATATTAAACAATATATAAATAAAATATGTATATAATAAATAATAAAAATACTAGTAAATTACAAAAAAAAAAAAGAAATGCTTCATCATCATCATCAATAATGAAAGTCTGAAGTTGATTCCAAGATCTCTGACAGACTTTGGCAGCACACTTCATATCATTGCTCACTTTTCTGAACTACAAAATGAGGAGGTAGAACTACATAGTCCTTCTAGCTGGAGTTTATTTTGCTTTAGAATGACTAAAAAGGACTTACAGGAACTGATGCTGAGTGAAATGAGCAGGACCAGGAGATCATTATATACTTCAACAACAATACTAGATGATGACTAGTCCTGATGGATCAGGCCATCCTCAGCAACAAGATCAACCAAATCATTTCTAATGGAGCAGTAATGAACTAACATATACCCAGAAAAGAACTCTGGAGATGACTAAAACCATTACATTGAATTCCCAGTCCCTATATTTATAAACCTGCATCTTTGATTTCCTTCAAAGCTAATTGTACAAAATTCAGAGTCTGATTCTTTTGTACAGCAAAATAATGTTTTGGTCATGTATACTTATTGTGTATCTAAGTATATTTAATATATTTAACATCTACTGGTCATCCTGCCATTTAGGGAGGGGTGGGGGGTAAGAGGTGGAAAATTGAACAAGAGGTTTGGCAATTGTTAATGCTGTAAAGTTACCCATGTATATATCCTGTAAATTAAAGGCTATTAAATAAAAAAAAAAAAAAAAAAAAAAAAAGAATTCAGTTCTTCACTATTATAGTTTCATATTTTATTAAACCATTTGTATTTCACCAAAAAAGAGTAGATCATAGTTAAAATAGGAGACATGGTATGAAGAGTAAAATAATATCCAGAAGCAAATATATTTTTATGTGAACTTCTCAAAATGTTAAACAATAGTTGCCTTTAGCTAGATATTTTCATTGAACACATATATCAATAAAACTTTTTTATACTTCCATATAAAAAAAAAAAAAAAAAAAGAATGACTAAAAAGTTTAACTGTCCTAGGTATTATTACATTTTCCCACCAGGCCTCCTGAATGATGCAATATGTTCTTAGGGTAGGGGTGAGGAGGTAATTTGGGGGGAGTATTTTTTCCAAGCCTCCCTTTGGCTCCCAATCTGTGTCTAACAATAGGAAGCCCCAGCATAAATAGTTCCCATAGTCACTTATAGATAGAATGTATCAATAGCACATCAAGAATTTATTATTAAGTACCTATGATGTGCCACCTGCCATTCTGGACACTAGAGATACAAAGATAGTATAAATTTAGAAAATCCTGACCTTAAGAAACTCACAATCTACTTGGAAAAGTCATCGTCATGGAAAAGTGATTGTCCAGGATTCCACAATTAATGGATATCATACCTAAGTCTTCCTGATTCCAATAGTGAATAACAGACTTGCCAGTCCACTATCCACTATTTCATTCTGCCTTTCCTTTATTAATTAGTTATGCATAAATATGATCCCAAAAGAGATTTTGTTAGGAAATTAGGTCCTGCCTGCCACAGTGTCTGTGTACATGTGTATGTGTATATAAGGGAGGAGTATAGAGACAGAGACAGAGGAATATAGAGATAAAGACAGGAAGAGACAAAAAGAAAGATATAAAGAGAAAGAGAAGAAAGGAAAAGAGGAAAAGACCAAAGAGAATTGAAGAGAAGAGAGCAGAGGAGAGGAAAGTAGAATAAGCGTTACTTGACTATAACCCCTGATGAAGCTATCCTTCCAAATCACTGTTATTGGTATGAGCTGGTCCAGCCTCCGAAGAAAGGAATTGATCATTGAGCAAAAAAATGAACGTTCAGAGTCAATATTTTATAGTTGGTGATGAAACATGAATGCCTGATGCCCAGGAAATCATTTGATTTAAAGGTTCAAGATCACAATGCATGAATTTTCACAGATGAAATATAAAAGAACAAATTAGAATTTGCTGGCAAGGCCCTGAAACCTTAAAATTGTGCATTCCTGCTTCTCCCTGGGGTTTTTCTCTGGGACTACTGATTGAGTAAGTGCTTTCTGAGTTGTGAAGGATTTGCTTTTAATCAAAACTTTGAAGGAACCCACATAGGTTTTCTTATTTGAAGGAGAAACTTAAGAAAGTTCTTCCGATATTACTATCCTTATTTTTTCTTTCTCTTTTCATTTTTCCTAACCCAAAACAAGATTACTGGATAAAAATCCAGAATGCTGTTAAATTGCAGCCAACTTACATTTTAATAAATGAGATCTTTAGGCCTTATTTCTGGGCTTTCCTTGGCTTTTTCTGGTACATACTATTGTTCTTTAAAATGTTTTATTGATATTCTTTCATTTCTGTTTTAATGCCCCATGTTAGGATGATAGCTAAAGAATTGGAAGATTCTCAGAGCTATCTAATCCAACCCTCTAATTTTATAGAGCAAAGAACTAAAGATTAGGGAATTTAAGAATCTTGTCCAAAGTCATATAAGTAGGAATCATCCAGGGAAAAGGATTTAAACTCATATTCTCTGACATGTTGTCTCCTTTCATATTTCATTAATTTCATAATTAATTAATTCCAAAATCATGCCTCTTCCCTTTCCTGCCCATAGACTTTTCCTATTTAACAGATAAGTACAAATCATACAAAACAACACATTGACTATGACTGAAAACTATGCTTTATTCTGCACTTGTTGTCCATTACCTCTCTGTTGAGTGACTAGAAATAAATGTTGTATGCCATCCTGTGCCTTACTCGTTATTAATTTCAGCATTCGTGCTACCGATCCTTCCATTAACATGGCTTTGATTTCTTTAAATTCATTTCTATCTGACCCCAATTCATTAAACTTTTATCAGGCCCTAGGAATCATGTAAGACATCTTGATTTCTTAGAACTGCTACATTTCTAAGTATTGGATTCAAATTCTCTCATAGACTCATATTTTCCTATTCCTCAATAGCTCCTACCTCATTATCTCTTTGCAAATCAATGAAATCAAATAAGCAAAGTACTTTGAAATCTTGAAGCATTATAGAATATGAATTATCATTAATTTTATTAACATCATTTCCAGTACTGCTATTACTACCACCACTCTCACACTGACCTGAAGTTCCTTAACCCATTCTTATGTTATCAGTACATCTGGCCCCTTCTGACTACATTAGGATCTCCATCCAGCCTCGACCTCCTGGATAAACCATCTCAGTCATGTCTTGCCAGAGACAACTTTCCCTTCTGCCACAAATTTCCCTTTTCATAGCCATAGGGAAATACTATTCCATTGTTCCCTTTGTCCACTCCTGCTACTTAGTCAGGATTGGAATTGGGGATAATAAGAGCTGATGCCCACTAGGCCTGCTCTGCCACCCTACTAGCTGAATGGTCCTGGCTTTTCTACTATGATCAAATCTTTCTACAGGAAGATTGACAGTCACCATTCTGAAACATGACCCATGGCTTCTTGCACTTAGCATTTTTCTCACATTGTTCTAAGCATCTCAAATGTTTTCCCTTTCGCCTTGTGTTTTCTTGTTAAAATCCTAATCACCCTTGCCACCCAGTTTAATCTAATTTATTATGGGCCTACTATGTGCCAAACACTGTTCTAGGTTCCAGTGAGTAAAAGTAAAAAAAAAATGAAATAAACTTTGACCTTATAGAGCTTATATTCTTATGATAGAAAAGAGATCTAATTCAAATGTCCTTCCAGGAAGTCTTCCCAGATTCATCTTCCTCTTCTTCTTCCTCGCATCTCTCATAGAGTATGTTCTCACTCATATCCTCCATCTTTGTCTTATCCAAAGAATTAATTCCCTTTAGGTTGGCATCAGGTTTATATATTTATCTTTATTTACTCTCCATTACAGATAATAAGCTCCTGGTGTGTGTGGGGGGAAATCATGTTTTATTCATTGTTGTATCCCCTCACAGCTCATAAAATTGTGCCTTTTCTAGAATAGGACCTCAATAAAAGTCTGCTGAGTAGGACTGATTTGAATTTACCAAACAAGAACCTTAAAAGCTTTGTCTGACATTTGGTGATGTTATGAGAGCAAAGATGTAGAGCTGGAAGTTATTGAAAAGAAGAATTCCTCGAACCCCCTCCTTTTACAAATAAAGAAACAGACTGGGGGGGAGCTTACATGATGTCCCCAAGATTTATATAAACAGGAAGCAAACACTAATACTCAGTATCTAGGATCAATGGTCTTTCTGCTCTACCATATTGTTTACAATGCCCCACACTCCCAATCAAAATAAGGTTTTTTACCATGAGTTGTATTCATTTTAAATATTTAATGTTTGCATTGTGCTCATGACAAAAATGACGTCTGCTCTCCTGCTACTTCTTACCTGAATGATCTGGGAGAGAAGATACCCACAGGAAGATTTCTTAGCAGAGAGTGCTGGGGAGAAGTGGAAAAGAAACTAGTAATAATAATTATAGATTTAGGGCAACAAAAAGGACTTTCAGAGGCCACCTAGCTCACCATCTTATTTTACGGGTAAGGAACTGAAGTTCAGTGAGGTTATATAACAAGATCACATAGCAAGTTGATACCAGAGGCATGATTTGAATCCAGATCTTCCTGTTTCAACTTCCATCACTCTGCCCCTTATGTCATGCTACTAGATGTCAATGACTCTAACTAAATCCTTGCAAGATAAATGGAGGAAGATGCAATTATTGATGTGCTGGGCTTCTGTCAGTTTTGATGTCGGGCTGTTTTTAACAAAGGCAGGCTAGAGATGTTTCCAGGACTGCTGATTAATATCATCTGAGAGTCTTCTCTGCAAAATGATGTATACCAGTATGTTTAGCACATTTGAAAAATCAAGGGAAAATAACAGCAATAGCTATACCATGTGATTATTAGTATTTTATACTTGTAACATATTTTATTTAGAATATAAAGAATCTAGAGAAGAATATAATTTAATACAAAACAAAGTGAGCAAAACCAAGCAAGTTCTATGTGCAGTGACTACAAGAAGGTCAAAGAACAAGTACAAAAATGTCAACATTGTGTAATTATAGAGACCAAATTTGTCCCTAAAGAAGGGATGGGGCCATGAATATATCTCACTTCATTCTTTGCAGAGGTGAGAAATTATGGGAACAGGACAGTATATTGTCAGATTAAGGCAATCTATTAGTTTTGCTAAACTGCTATAGCTTAGCACAATGCTGGGCACATAGTAGGCATTTAATAAATTTTATTGAATTGAATATTTAATATGAAGAGCACTGTAAGGATGAGGGATTTCTTTCTTCAAGATATATATCTTTCATAACAAGATAGATATCTTCCAACACAGGAAAATATCTGTGAAGAACAAACATGTTTTATGCCAGAATTTATAACAATGATTCCAAATTGTTTCCGTGCTGATATATCTTCCAAGAAAATTATTTTTTTTTTGTTATTTTAACATTTGTGTAAAAGAAACAATTTTGGAAGAAATCTCATTAGAGAAGTATTTTATCCTAAAAAAATCTGAGAATTTTTCTAATAAATAAGCATAATAGCATTGTGTCTCTTAACCTATAATTATCTATTATTCTATAGAATATTATTTGTAATAGCCTATTCTCTCTTGTACCTTCCTCAAGAATGTCCTTATACTTTGCACAATGTTGTAAAAATTACCCATGAATATGTTCTGTCAATAAAAAGCTATAATAAAAATAATAAAAAACACTTAGGTGCTAGCAAAAAAAAGAATGTCCTTGCACTCTAAGATTATTCTATGAAATATTTTGTAAACATGGAAAAATAGACCTACAGGTTAATAGTTGCTGATGTTCTCTTGGTTGTAATGTTTTTTATACATAGTAAATTTTATTATTTTTCCTAAGTATTTGGAAAAGATCATCCACTCTTTCAAGTATTTTCAATCCTAATTCCTCAAGCATTTGAACATTGTATTTACTTCAATGTAGCATAATGAGGACTGTGATATTAAAGTTCAAATGTGGGGGGGCTTTGTTGTAACTGTTAGACAAAAGATGTGTTCTGTGTGATCTGGACAGGTCCATTGCATTTTTCAATTGCTTGTTGCTTTTCCTAATCATTCTTAATGATTTGCCAAGTAAAATTTGGTTTTATATAAATTCCCCCCAATCTATTTACTGGTTTTACAAGATAATATATTTGCTCTTATATAGCAAATTTGTTTATATTCTAAATGGGTGTTTGCACTGGCTGCCATATTGCTTCACTTAGAAAAGAAGCCCAGTTCTACATAAGACAATCTTTTGTT
Organism: Sarcophilus harrisii; assembly: GCF_902635505.1. Lineage (NCBI taxonomy): Eukaryota > Metazoa > Chordata > Mammalia > Dasyuromorphia > Dasyuridae > Sarcophilus > Sarcophilus harrisii. The sequence goes on along the minus strand of NC_045426.1, from coordinate 29,438,985 downwards.
CTCCTTGCTTTGCTTAATTATTTATTGCAATTACAGTGTGGTCCTAATGGATAGAAAGTTGGTCTTTTGGTGACTTGGAATTTGGTTCTCTTTTGATACACACTGGCTCTCTGTTCTGGATAAATTATTTCATTTCTCATTGACTTCGATAACTTTCTGACTACAAATTTCAGATGTTTCAATCAGCATTTGTAGGGGAAACTTTATTTTGTTTGGACCTCAGGCAGACCCAAGTTCAAACCTGATCTCAGATATTCACTAGCTGTATGATACTGGGCAAGTCACTTAACCCTCTTTCCTTTAGTTTTCCTATCTGTTAAATAATCTAGAGAAAGAAAGAAAAACTACTCCACTATCTTTGTCAAGAAGAATCCAAATGGGGTCATAAAGAGTCAGAAATGACTAAAACAATTGAATAACAACATTTATATAGGATTTTAAAATTTGCAAAATATTTAACCCAAATTACCTCATTGAATCCTTAGAAACATCCTCAGAGCTGGTATTATTGTTTTATAGATCATTTTATAGATCAGGAAACTGAAAGTAAGAAAGGTTGAGAAATTTAATAAGGGCCATGTAACTAAACAAGTATTAGAGGCATAGTATGGATTCAAGTCTTCCTTACACCTTATTGTACCACCTATCTGTACCCAAAATGGCCCTAGAAAATAAGAATTGTCAATGTACATTATTTATCCATTTCCCTTTTTATATTCTCAATAATTTATTTAAATAGGTTGGCTTTGTCTCCACTTTAGTTCACATCTTCTCATTTTTAATTTTTCTTCTGTTTGATATTGATTTTGCTGTTTGCTCAATGAGCTGACTTGATCAAAAGAACAGTTGACTCAGATATGATTCACACATTAATCATCAGTCACTTGCCTTCCATTTTTTAAAGTGTAATCAGTTTCATTTTTTATGATGTTATTTGGTACTTATCATGCCTAATGCTTCCTGATGCTCTTTTCCAAGAAAGTTTGCACAGAATATGGGAATAGAGTGTCTGTGTTACCTAATCTATATTCTTCGTCATGTTTTTATCTGTGGCCATTCCAATTATAACTTCTTTCTCGTGAAATTACTAATCTTTGAGGTATGTGTTAATTCAATTTGAAGGACTTTTATTGAGTTATTTATGAGTTTTCTCTATCTCTCCATTTTTTGCAGTACACATCAGTTTACCCACAATTATTTTCATGGTGATTTTTTTCAATGGCTTTTGTGTATTATGTACTACAGGATAAATTCATTACAGTATAAAGTATTTCTCCCTTTGGATTCATGACCAACTTCTTTATTTGCTTCTTCAAGAAGAACCTGAGTCTTTTATAGAATTAATCCTTTATAAGGATTCTCCTTATAAATGAGCAAGATTTATATGATTCATTTTCTTCAGAAGTTTGTCCATATGTTGGTTTCTGTGCAAGAATTCCACATTTATAGTATTAATAGTTGAGTTGCTATTTATAGCTGTGTGATTGTAGCCAATCTATGATCCCTTTTCTAATATTCAGCTACCATTGCTGCAGAATTAAAAGGGGACATCTTCCCTGAGAGAATGTACACTCCCTGAGTTCAGGGCCTATTTCAAGTCCTAGCCCAGTACCTCCATATAGTATTTATTCAATAAATATTTGGCAATTGCTCAAGTCATTGTTATGTCCAGTTAAGATGCCTTCCTCCAATATTGTGTTTCTTTATGCAATTTCTATGGATGCATAAGCTAGCAATTAAGCACGAGATAATAAATACATTAATAGGAATTTTCACTTATGTTGACTTTCAATAGTTGCTCTTTCAATTCCTAAGGTATTTATTTCACTTTTTTATTAGAAATTGTTTTCATGGACTTGTTCATTGCATTGTTAATTCCATTGGCTTCTTGCCTAGGGCAGTGTCAGTTGTCTGCCTCTATTTTTTCTTGGCCTGCCATCATTACCACTTGGCAGGCCTCATCAGGACAGATGGGTGGGGTATTTCTGCTCTGGAGCAGCCATGCTTTGAAATTTTCAACTCAGAAGAAAATGAAAAATCTAAACAGGAAGCTGAGCTTTTGTTTCCTGAGTGGAATTAAATAAAAGCTTTTTGAGGGCCAATTTACCCTCTAGCTAGTAGGAAGTGAATACATCTGAAGATACTAGGACAATCTGAAAGAAAAAGCTGTGAAAAAGAAGGAAAGGCCCAGCATCCAGAAAGTGTCTAAAGTGATGGTTTGGATGGAGCATGATAAAAACATGCCATTCAGAGGACCTAAACAAATGGTTAAAAAGTAAAAGTTCTCTTAAATCAATTGCTTGGTCTCTCAAAACCAATCAAATCAAAAGGATTGATCAGTTCAACAGCCTTTTTGCCCAGCCTTCTAATGACCTAACTCACTCACTACTCCGGTTATTCAAATATAGATTTTCTAAATCCTCATCATCTCTTGTTTCTTATAAAATAATGTTTATATCCATAAAGGAGTGGCATGGTATAATGGAAGGAATATAGGAACAGAAGAGAATGCACCTGGGATATGTTTTTCCATGCTTCTTCCCTACTTACTTTTCAAACTAGATCAAGCCTTTAATCAACTCTGCATCTCGTTTTTTAAAATACAAATGTAGCTGGAATGAGACAGAGCCAACAGGGCAGTGAAGGAAGTGCTGCTCCTGGAATCAGCCAGTTTGAAGGGTTCAAATCCTGACTCTCTTACTTGCTTGTGGGTGATCATGGCCAAGTCTCATCCTATCTTAGAAGACAGGTAGCATGGTGGAGAGAGTATTGGACCTGGATTCAGGAAGATACTAGCTGTGTGACCCTGGGTAAATTATTTACTCCTTGCTGCCTTATTTTCCTCAACTATAAAAAAAAGGGGAGGGGGGCTGGTAATAATAGTGCTTATCTCCCAGGGCCATTGTGAGCATCAAATGACATAGGATTCATCAAGTATTTAAAACAGTACATAGCCTATCACAGATACTGTATAAAGGCTTATTCCCTTCTTTTCCAGTAAGTTTCCTCATTTACTAAATGAGTTTCATGATAACTATAGTTTTACCTCCTAGGTCAGTCATGAGGTTTAAATGAAATAATGTATGCAAAATACTTGGAAATCTTAATCTGTCAAATGAGGCAGTTGTACTAGATGAATTCCATGATCATTTCTGCCTCCCTCAGTCATCTTCTATAACTTAGTATTGTTATCCCTTGGTTTTGTGCCTTGCAGCTGACACATACTGACTGTATATCCACGGACAAGTCACTAAAGCTCTGAATGCCTTAGGCAGTTCTCAAAGACACAATTACCAGTGAGTTGCTGTCATGAATTGGTAGAGAGTTTTAATATCAGCTACTATTCCCTAAATTGATAAAACTATAAGTTTGGATTCTCCTCTCTTTCTGCACTCCCCCCAAATAATGAATTCAATCTCACATTATGAATGAGAAATTAGTCAAGAGAAGTGATGTCAAATGATGCTATCAGAGAAGTGTATGATGGGAAAGGGAGCTGACCAATTGTATGGCAATAATACAAGTCCACATCTTTCACCATTTCTACTCACTGTTGAAAGATTTAGAGAAATGGACTCAGTTCATAGAGTAGACCCTCTACCCCACTAGCACCTATGAGATTATACTAGAGAACACAAACAAAAACCACACAGAATAAGTAGCAATATATATATATATATATATATATATATATATATAATCAGGTATCACATACATTAACAATATGATACTGCATATTGAATAAAGTTAACATCAATGATGATACAATGTGGGTCTGCATAAAGCTATGAACTTTTGGGATGGGACTGATCTCAAGTACGAATTCTTTCAAACTCAAGATATCTTATCTTGAATTCTGCAAATAATAATGTTAAACACTAAGAAAAACTTATGGTATCCATTCTAAGTCCCACACCCTAAACAAACTTGATTTTTGATCAAATTCTCTTCCTGAGAAGACTACTAAAAAAAATTAATATCATGAGTTCTTTGTACTTTCAGGCTAGGGAATAATATCAAGTTATTTTAATTAAAGTCAATTTTATCTAGCCTAAAGTTCCTACTTAGCATATTTTAACTACTTGAATTTCCATAGTTGGTTATTGCAGCTAATAGATTTTATCCCTCAATTCTCAAGAGACAAGAGGAAACACAGGAAAAAGTTGCATAGAGGTTTTGGAAATTTCTCTGTTGCATTTTCAAGGCATTAATTAGTAAGAGAAGTCTTCACTTTTGGAGCAGAGGATGGTCTAGAAGCTCCTCCTCTTGATTTTGTAAATCTCAAATAATCCTCCTCAGTGTGCTCACTTGCATCCAAATCCTTTGTCAGACTGAATTTATTTAATATATCTTTTTCCAATAAAACAGAATTAGTGATTGATTTCAGTGAGGAATCCTTCTCCTTGTCATTAGTGAGGAAATCTTCTCTTTGTCATTAATAAGGAACCCTTCTCCTGGTCATTAGCAATAAACCATGGATAGCCCCACAACTTGGATTCACTACTTGATAGTATATTATATTGTATTGACTCTGTTTTCTGTTTTGCAATGTAATGTCATCCTGCACTGCAGTTGCACAATCCCCATTCACCAAAACTGCAGCCTTTATTCCTGGAAATCACAGTACTCAATCTAAATGGGGGAAAAATAGAAAAGAAATTAACAAGGTGCAGGTTTTTGCCGACCCTAGAAATCAATAGCTGCAAAGTCGAGTAGCATTATGTCTTGGCAGATGCCACCTTGATAGCTTCACTGCTGTTTCACGTTAGTAGTGGCAGAGCATCAGATTAAGGGACTCTTGCAAGACTGGGGTATAAATTGAGAAGTTTATTTTTACTACCTAAAAGCTACAAAATCTGTTAGAATAAATGGGGCAGTCAACCATGACTTAACTGATAGGCTAGAAATGCTAACTCTTCACCTGGAAAGTGGAGCTATATTCATTTGTGATTTTTTTTCTTTTTCAAATTTTATTTCATTTTAAAATTTTGGGGTCATTTTCTATTTATGTATTTCTCTCATTTATGAATAAATTTTCCCTTCCCCTCTCCTGAGAGTTATTCCTTAGAACAAAAGGGAAAAATCAAATGAGCAAGTCCTTGGGGCAGCTAGATGGCAAAGTGGCTATAATACTAGTCCTGAAGTCAGGAAGACCTGAGCACAAATTCAGCTTCAGACACTTAACAGTTACTAACTGTGTGACCCTGAGCAAGTCATTTAACCCCAATTACTTCACTAAGAAACAAAAAGAGCACTCCCCTCCTAAACATCAGTTCTGTCTGATAATGTATGAAATATTCCATATCTAAAGTCTCTCAAGACTAAAGACAAGAAACAGAGCTATATTTTCTCAGTCCTTCTCTAGTTTCAATCTTTTTTCATTATAATTATGAAGCATTCTGATTTTAAATTTCTTCTTTCCTATACAATTTCTTTTTTTTCCAACATTGAATCCTCCAGAATAGTTATCCAAATTCATTCACTTTTAGGCCCATGACAAGTTATGGTCATATTTTCTCACAATAGAGGCTATAAACATTTAATGTTGTTATTTTGTTATTGTTGTTGGAGGCAACTAGTAGGCCTGGAGTCAGAAAAACCAGAGTTCAAATCCAGTCTTTAGACACTCGCTACCTGTGTGACTCTGTACAAGTCACTTAACTTATATAGTTTAACAATTTAACTGTTTGTCTTGATACACTAGAAGAAGTAAGTCTCACCAGCATTTTTGTCAAAAAAATCCCATACCGTCAAAAAGAGATAGACATGGGTTGAAAACAATGGAACAATAACAATGACCTAAATCTGTTTTCAGAATTTCATCAAATGACCATATTGATCCAAATCCATTCATTTGTAGGCCCATTCCAAGTGATAATCATGATTTCTTTCCATGGAAACGATCACATTTATTTTATTTTATTTTTTTACTTCCTAGCCATTTCCAAATATATCCTTCCCATATATCCTTATCCATTGAGCCATTCTCAAAAACTTAAAAAAAGAAAATAAGTTCAACTAAACCAACAAATTAATATTGTCAGACTATATGCATTATTTTATACCTATAATCCCCCCATCTCTAATGAAAATAAGTATGGGCCTTGTCTCAACTTTGGGGTCAAATTTGGTCTTTATCATTACACATGGACCTAAAGTTCAACTTCAAATTCTCCTCTGCCGTCATCTCAAATCTTTTAACATGTCTTTCTTCCTAATTCCTGCTTTTAGATTTGATCATGGTGACACCTTCTCTTTCAAAATCCTGTTTGATATAAAACTGTTTTCATGTGCTTCCTTTGCCCTTTCCCCTGCCTCCATCATTTAATTCACACTGATGAAATGTCTTCCTTTTCCCTTATTCCCATTTCCCTTTTCCTATTTTGGTCCAAAAAGCATGAGATAGTGCAATTGGGAGAAAAAAAGCTATGAAAAAATCATCCCCACTTTAATGTATTTGGCGGTTATATTCAGCATAACTTTAGTATACATCCAATTGGTTTACACAAGTTTCTCTTCAGGGATGGAATCTTGACAGCATAAATTGGTGATAGCTTTTGTAAAGTACAGAAGACTTTCATACTTATTCTATAAATTGAAATTATATATAGAAAATTCTTGGAGTCAAAAAAATAGAATGCTTTCAAATTTTCTTGGTAAAAATAATTCTATCTTTCAACATTTTGTACATGGTGGGGGGAGATTATTAAGTTATATTCATTTATCTCTTTCTTTAAAAAAAACTATATTACACTTATGTTCTACTCTTGTTCATTTCCCCTAAGTCTCATCCCCACCTCCATACCCAGAGATTCTTGACTCCAGGCCCAGAACCCTATCCTAATAGTTAACCATCTTGTAAGCAGCTATAGGAAGTAGAGGAAAATCCTGGGCATGGGTTCCAAGGATGCAGGAAAAGTGACCCTTGATTCAATAACTCCAGATACCAGATGCATAATGACTGCCTGAATAACATTTGCATTAAATCAGATGCTTTGTTTCTCATCAGGTTTGCTGATTGTGTGCATTGCTTGTTTATTTGAAAGTTGTACCTTTTGTTTTATTTGCCCTGGCACTGGGCAAGCCATAGTTCCCTCTGAGTATCTGGCACTTAGACTTTAAGCAAGACTCTGATTGCCCTGTCAATCAGAACTCGGAAGAACTTGGAACTTCCGAGATTGATGCTTGACAGAATAATTAGAAAACTGTCACTTGAAGTAACCACTGCCACAATCCCAGGAGAAATGGGCCCATGCCAAACATGTGCTGGCCAGATCTAGAGGTTAAATGTGCACTAAGACAAAACATAGCATGTCACCAGAGAAAATTGCTTCAAATCTGCACTGCAAGAGATGCTCCTTGTACTTCTAAACAACAGCTGCCCAATTTGTTGGGTCTGCCCTGATCTGGCCTATGTATTAAAGTACTTTGGACTATTTTTGACACATTTGATGCGGCTTTGCAACCTTTTTCAGTGGATTGCTCATTTATGGAAGGATTTCTCTGGAGTCATGCTTGTAGAAAATGCTGGAGCTTCCTCAGGACCAGGACCAGTGTTGCAGTGAACCTTTCATAAACTGGGTTTAAAAGAAAACAAGACCATCTGCCTCATAGTGGAGTAGAATTTGTACTTGACTTGTAGTCTTAGGGCTTTGATATAAGAGTGTCTGACAAGAGAGGGACAGAACTGACTTGAAACAGTATCTATTGGTCTGTATAGTACATTACTGCTAAATATAGCTTTCTTTAAATTCCCATTTGGTCCAAGCGCCTCCTCACATCTATACGGGGTATAATTCAGTGCAACATAAAATTGATTAATACATAAATTCAAGATGCTATTATGTAGCATATATTCATATAAATATACACATTTTTATGAGTACCTATAACATGCCTATCAAGAAGTAGTTAGGTGGCTCAGAGGATAGAGCACCGGAATCAAGAAGATCTGAATTCGAATTCAGCCTTGGACACTTACTAGTTGTGTGACCTTAACACTTATATTGACTACTTGTGTGACCCTGAGCACTTAATCTCTGTTTGTCTTAATCCACTAGGGAAGAAAATGGCAAACCACCCAAGTATCTTTGCGAGGAAAAGACTATAGACAGTATTGGTGTTCTATGATTGGCAGTTAATTAAAAGCCAGATACAATTAAATGCCAAGAGCTCATGGTATTCACTGCCCTGGCACAAGGGTTTAGGTACAAAGAATTAAAGAATCCAGCCTCATAGGAGTTTACCTTGGTAAGAACATAGGAAAATTCATAAAGCATAAATAAAAATTAAATAGAAATATAAAAAATATGCAGCCAGTATAGTAGTACAGCGGATAGAGCATAGAATTTAAAATAAATGTAAAATTAGATCTGCATTCAAAGTTAGTCCCAAAGACTTACTGACTATATAACCATAAGCACCATCTGTCTCAGTTTTCTCATCAGTAAAATGGGAGTAATAATAGTGTCTCTCAAGGAAAATAAAACAAGACATTTGTAGAGTATTTATAAACTTTAAATTTCTACATCATATTTGATATTTTTATTATTGTTGCTGTTATAAAGCATATAGCATGTAATATATAATATAAAGTTAAATACAAGTAGTTGGCAAGAGAAGGCACTAACAACTGGGAATGTCAGCAAAGGCTGCATGAAAAAGATGGTACGTGAGCCATGAGTTTCTCAAAGGAAGAGAAGGACTCATTGAGGAAGAAGTAGAGAAGTAGTTCACTCTTGACACAGCCATTAGAAAGTATTGGAGAAGGGAGATAGAGTTTCGTGTGCGAAATTCTAAGAGGCCAATTTGTTACTTTCTAGTTGACTCAAAATCAGAAAGCCTAGTTTTTTTAAGATGCTACATGTATTTATTTTTAATAATAGCTTTTTATTTTCAAAATGTATGCAAAGATAGCGTTCAGCATTCACCCTCACAAAACCTTGTGTTCCAAATCTTTCTCCCTCCTTTTCCCTACCTCCTCCCCTGGAAAGCAAGTAATCTAATATATGTTAAACATGTGCAATTCTTGCTTATATATTGCCACACATCATTCTGCACAAGGAAAATCAGATCAGAAAGGGAAAAAAAATGAGAATGAAAAAAAAGCAAGCATACAACAAAAGAAGTGAAAATACTATGTTTTGAGCCTATTCAGCCCCCCTCTTTCTGTATGCAGATGGCTCTCCCCATCACAAGATTACTGGAATTGACCTGAATCATCTCATTATTAGAAAGAGCCACATATGTAGAAGCCACACTTTAGTCAGCATCAATTCATATAAGTTTCTCCAGGCCAGAAAGCCTAGTTTTGAGCCCCATCTTTGACACTTACCAAGAGTGTGACCTTGTGTAGGCAATGAACATCTGAAGTTTATTTCTTACCAGTAACAATAAAGTCATAATGGAGATTTAAAAAAAACTAATTTGATGTAAACTTTAAAACACTATAAACTTAGAAATGTGTAATATAAACATATTTCTGCTTTATTTTTCTTTCTATAGCTTCTGATCCCAACTGCATTGTAAACTTCTTCCTGGAAGATGAACTGCCTTGGCAGTATATGATAGTTTCCCCAAAGCTTCTAGTATGATATTATCCTCTCATCAAATGCTCAATAGTATTTAACAAAGGTTGTGTAATGCCAAAGAAACTGAGGCAAGATAGGGATTAGATTGTTTTTAATAGTTTATTTGAGAGGGAGAGATTGTGCTGGGAGCATGTTACCCCTGGGGCTGATGTCTCAAAGCATCCAGTTGTGAACGTGAGTTTCCCATAAAATATATATGGCTCTAAGCTCAGGTAAATAGACAAAGGTAGGGGGTGGAGTCCAAACTCCTGTGAGTGGGAATCTCCAGGCAGGGACCATCAATCTGGTCAGATAGGTTGGGGGTAGGACCGTAAATTTTTACTAATTGGGAGTACTTAGGAAGTGTCCAACTAAAGCCAGGAAGTCTGGGACTTAGAGATAGAAGAGGATACCAATTAGATATGAGATAGGACATCTGGATTTTTATCTTTTGAGAATGGGAGTGGCCAGATCTCTAAGCCTAAATTATCTCAGTCCTAATGATCAGTGCGGGGAGATGTTGTAACCAGGAGGATTGAGGCAGAACAATAAAAGGAACTGAGGCAGAACAGTTCAGGGAAACTGAGCCAAGACAATTAGGGAAACTGAGGCAGGATAATAAAAAGGGAACTGTGGCACAATATTTACTATCATCAATTGGATTAATATCATGATTGCAAGAATGTTTAGAATTGGAAAAATTCTTAATGTAATAATCATTAAAAGCAAAAACAAGCAAAGTCAATGAAAAAAATAGAACCACTCTCTTATACTAATTTACTTTTTAAAAGATAGACGTAAAAACCCTGTAGTATATAGCCTAAAATGCAATGAAAATATATTTGAAACTAAAAACTTATTTGCAATGGAAAAATATTAGAGGTTTCCTTAACAAGTAGATGAAGCAACTGCATCCTAGGCCATCACCAGTCCTCTGGACCCTTGTCTTGCCACTGAAGTTGATGACACAGAGTTAGGCTGAAGATTTTGTGTGATTCTGCCTAATTTAAATACATTTCACAAACAAGTCAAGATATCATCTGTAATGGCATTAATCTTTGGTCTTCAAAAGCATTATAATTTCAAGTAATACTAGACATACTAGAGATAGCAATAATATAAGAGGAATCAAAATCATGAAAACCTTTCCAAAGAGGAGGCAAAATCATGACTATTTGGAAGTGATTGTCATAGTACTTAGAAAACCACAAAAAAATTTTAAAAAAGGTGCATTGAAAAAGTTGAAGGCTTCAGTAAAGTAGTAAGATATAGAAAATAATCCATAAATTTGTCAGCATTTTTACATAACAATAACAAATTGGGAAAACATGATAGAAAAGTTTTCACTAAAAAGTTTCATCTCACTCATCACATGTCATTCACATTCATCATATCATATTCATACATATTAATTCACATTCATTCAATTCATATTTTATACACAATACCTAGGACTCAATGTACTAGAACTTAATAAAGACATCTAAAAACAAGAATAAAACACTTCACAGAAAATAAGATTTAAATAAGAAGCATATTAATCCTTGTTGTTGTCCCACTCCAAGATGATAATAATGGTTATGCTTTAGCATTGTGTTGATTAAATTGCCAAAAGTTAACTTTATAGGACTGAACACAATAATAACACAATTTGTTTGCAGAAATAAAACCCCAGGAATCTTGAAACTGCTTCCCTTCATTTTCATTTCTCTATGTTCCATTAGGATGTAAGGTATTTGAGGTTAGGGATTGTATAAATTTTGTTTTATATTCTTAGGGCTTTCCACAAATACATCATTAATTCATTTATTGAAACCAGGAGTACAATGAGACCTCAATTTATATAGTAAAGCAATAATCATGAAAACTATGACTAAGAGAAGAGTACCCCTATCCCTCAAAAAAAAAAAAAAAAGATGGAGTAGATGTGATGACAAAAGTCAAGAGATTATTATATGAATTTAACAACATTCTTCACAAATAAAATCAATGCTACTAGGATAAGAAAAGAAATTGTCAATGTGGAAAAAAATCTTTGCAACAAATATCTCTGATGTAAGTCTACAAAGATAACTGACAAAAATATATCACTATGGATGAGCTAGAAAAAAAAGTCAAAACAAATAGTTCTTACAAGGATGATAAATTTAGTAATCATATGAAATATAATATCAAGTAACTAATTAGATGAGAATTAAAATTAGATTAAACCAAATTAAAACAACTGATAGTATTTTACCTCATATACAATGAGCAAATTGATCAAGATAATAAAAGACAGAAATAGTCAATCTTGGAAGGAATGAGGGAAATGAAGCAACCAAAACACTATTGGTAGAGATGTGAATTTTTCCATTTATTGTGAACACCAATTTGTGGTAATAAAAAGTGACTAAAATGTCTATACCCTTTAACTGCACTTTGATCTCCTCACTGCAAAGCATCTATCCCCAAAAAGGACAAGAAAAGAAATAAAAGTCTCTCATATACACATAAACATACACACACACACACATGCACACACACACACGCACCTCAGAAAGACTTTTTGTGTTAGCAATGAGTTAGGAATACCATGAATACTTTTAGATGGGAGAATGGCTAAACAGATTTAGACATATGAAGGCAATGGAATGTTATTCCACTCTAAAAAATGAAGGCATCAGAGAAACACTGGACCTCAATAGTCTGAAACACAATGAATTAAATACTCTTTTTACTGAATAATGAAAGAAATATGAATTATTAATATCTTTTTTTCAGTATATCATGGAAGGATAAGCATTTTACCATTGCCAGAGCATTTATGAATTTCATCCTGATGCTTTGTATTTTGGAAATGAGAATACATAAAATATTGGAAGTAAGGAGATCAATTGCTGTTCTATGATCTCAAAAAATTAGGGAGTTGAATCGGCCAAGGTATACTAGAGTCAAAAATCTCTGGGGAGGGGAGACTCAATGGATAGAGGAGAAAGTATGATCTATGGGGACAGAAAGCTGAGTATAAGAGAAGTTTACAGGATTTTAAAAATCACAGGAGTCAGGAGCATCATAGGAAAGAATTATCTTCCAACATTAATTTCTTCTTTTGATATTTGCTTTGGTATTTCCATTTCTAGACAGTGCCATAGATTCAAGAGAAATAGTGGAAAGAAGTCTATTGAATAGTTGTCATTTTTCATTGGAATGTTTATTTTACATGTTATAAACAATCATGAAGTTCTTTACTACATTTATATACAAAATCCAATTTATAAAATCCCCTGGAGGCAAGTGAGATTTTCTTCTTTTTTTTTCCTTTTTGTTTATTAAAACAGAAAAATCCTAAAAGTGGAAAAATCTATTGCCTTGGAAAGGATTGAACCAGCTACTTGCCTCAAAGCAAGGATCTGATTTTTTTTTTGAATCTCCTCTAAATGAATCTGATGTTTTGGCTTACCAGAACATTAGAATGCTTAGTTATCTAAGTAATCTACCTTAAATGTTTGGTCCCAATTTGTGGAGTAGAGGAGTGAAAAGGAAAAAAATAATCACCAAAGTGATTTTTCCTTCAGTGCTTATTATCAATATACAGAATGTCAAAGTGATCTTACTCTTACTCCACAAATGCATGCAATTTCTTTAGTTTGTATGGTTTAGATTTTTCCTGGATGAATATATAAAGGATCAGCATCACCAAGCATTTTTAAAAATATATCAGATGTGGCTGCTTGGAGCTTGGGAAAAGAAGAAAAAATGGGAGGAAGAAAACGAACTTCCTATGCGTATAAATATATGCATGTATATGTATATATTTATGCATGTGTTGCATATGTGTGGGTGTACAGACAAGAAGATGGGAAGGGGGAAAGAGAAAAAGCATTTATTAAGCATCTACTGTGTGCCACGCATTATGCTAAATGCTAAATATCTCATTTGATTTTATTTATACATATGTGTATGGGGAAATATGTGTATATAGCTGTGTATTATGCACTCTGCATGAATATAGATATATAGGGATATACATACACATATAGAGAGAGAGGAAGAGGGAAGGAAAGAGGAAGAGGGAAAGGAAGAGAGAGAGAGATAGAGAGATGGAAACAGAGAGAAATAGGAGAAGGAGGAAAAGAGGAGGAAGGGAAAGAAAAGAGGAAGGGAAGGAGGGAGGAAGGGAGGATAAGAGAGAGAGACAGTGAGACAGAGAGGGGTGGGGGAGAGAGAGAAAAGTAGGAGGAGTGGGAATAAGGGATGGAAGAAGGGAGGGAGAGAAAGAGAAAAAAAAAGAGAGACAGAAAGAAAGAGAAAGAAAAAGGCACAAAGAAAGACACAGAAAGAGACAGAGACATAAATAGAGACAGCCAGAGACAGAGAGACAAAGCCAGACAGAGATACAGAGAAGAGAGGGAGGTGGCACTGTGGATAGAGTTCTGGGCCTGGAATCAGGAAGACTCATCTCTAATATTTTCTCTAAGAAAAACACCATATGGGGACACAATTGAACAACAAAAGCAATAGGTATATATGTGCACATGAAAATACATATCTATGTTCACAAATGTATATAATGCATATTACACAGTATATACATATGTGTTTCTTCGTAGACACATTTGTATATGTAAGTTATTTTCTATATCCATGTACACATATGTATATGTGTTCATATATGTACATGTATGTGTCATATATGTTTGTGTGTTTAGAAAGAGACAAATAGTCTAGAGTTGTGGTTTCATAGGGTGACTCAGTAAATAGAGGAGTCAGAAAGACATGAGTTCATATCTAGTCTATTTAGCTGTGTGACCTTGAGCAAGTCATTTAGCCTCTATTTGCCTCAGTTTCTTTATCTGTAAACATGAGTAGGACAATGAAATGGTGCAATTAATACAACAATAGACCTGGAGGCAGAAAGCCTCATCTTTGTGATTTCAAATCTGGGCTCAGACACTAGTTAAGTGACCCTGAGAAAGTCACTTAACTCGATTTGCCTCAATTTTCCCATCTACAAAATGAGCTAGAGGAGTAAATGGATATCCAATATCTTTACTAAGAAAATCCAAATGGCATCATGAAGAGTTGGATGTGGCTGAAATGACTCAATAAAAACAATAAAAATGGGATAATAGGACATTATCCCCCAGGATCATTGTGAAGATCAAATGAGATATTTTTCAAGGCACTTAGCATAGTCAATTCTGATACATTGTAGGCAGTATATATATTTTACCTATAGTAATGATGGTCCCAGGCTGGAAATGCTTTTCAAAGGTGAAGCTTGTCTGTGACCAAAAATTCATGTGACTTGCCTTATATTACACTGTATGTTTTACTGGTGGTACCTGAATATAGTTCATATGACTTCTAATACCAGCCTTCTTTCTATTCTACTTACTGCCTTTCTTCCTCTAAATATACTGTTTAAGGAAAGAGGTACTGTGTAGAAATGAAGAAATGTCTCCCTGCATTCTCTTTATCAGACCATATTCTCATAGGTCAAGGTGACAGAGAATAGATTAGATTGATGAATTGTTCTTCCCATTGATCTTAGTTGACTTATATATGGTCAATATTAGGTCTTTTCTGGATATCTATGGCACCAATTGATATGGGGTGCATTGAATTATTGGGAGATGTGGTCTGTTTCCTTGTTCTTTCTATAGTTCAAATCACAGTTTTCTTTAGGAGGTCCAGCTCTCACTTGGAGACTTTGATCTTCCTAGCTGGCAGCTTTGGAAAACACCCATTGCCTTTTCCAATGCATCTCTGCATTCTAGAATCTGGACATAGACTGAAATAGATAGGAAAAGCTCAGCAGCCTCTCTGGGAATTTGAAACACTTCTGTCAGTTTGTTTTAACTGGACTTTACCAGCATCTTTGTCTATGACTATCATTAATGAATCCTTCCCAATCAACCTCATTGAGCCCAAATGACAGCTACCCCATCACTATTCCACTCTGTATTCTTTGGATTATCAAGAACTGACTACTGTGTTGATCAGTGTTCTTCAGAACAGTAAATATCCAGATCATTTCATGTAATTATGAAAAGAGACTGAAATGTGTGTATATGGTATGTGTGTATGTGTGTGTGTATGTATGTGTGTATAGGAGGTGATATTGCTGAAGCTCTTACCTGTGAGTTCTGTAAGTGATAAGAGAATGATCTCCCTGTCTCAACTCGCTTCCTCCTCCGATATAGTCTCCATTTGGCTGCCAAAATGAATTTTTCTAAAGTGCAGGTCTGCTTATATCACCTCACCCTAACTTAATGAGCTCCTATGGTTCCCTATGACTTCCAGGATCAAATCTGATGTGCTGCCTTTGCTATTTGAAGCTCTGCATGACTGGTTCATTCCTACCTCTCCATTGTTCCTAAATCTCACTCCTCTCCATAGATAAATGTTAGATAAATGATCATATTTTTTCCAAAATGTCTAGTTCATTCAACATTCATTCAGTTGACATAGTATACCACTGCATGCATGGTCAAAAGAGACAAATCCTTCTCTCGAAGCTGAAAAAGCTACTGAGAAGAAAAATCATATATACCTAGCCCTGCTACAAGCATAAATGGGATAGATGCAAAAATGGGTTCAGATAATATCCTATTAAAAAAAAAGATGAGAAGTGAAAAATCTCCTTCACTAGGGAAAATCAGTTAAACCTTCATGAAGAGTTAGGTCTTGATAATCTCTCTTGTACTTAAGACCCAATGAGATAGTGTTCTTAAATTAAATTGTAAAATTTCATTTTACAGAGGCTTTAGAGCTCATTTTGTACAATCCATTGGGTAATATAGAAACCTTTCCTACAGCACCCATGAGAGATGGCCACTCGTGGGAAGTTTGAATACTTCTAGTGATGATGCTTCCTTAGGCAATCTCTTGCATTGTTGGGCTCTTCTGATGGTGAGGAAGTTTAGTCTGAGATTTAATCATTGAATATTTTGGATTGTGCCTATCCAGCATTGTGCAGGATGTGATCAGTGTAGAGTTCCATAAATCATCATACAACAAAAGTGTAAGGTTAATGCAGATAGAATTGTTTCTAATTGTGCTAAGAGGCATATGCTTTTGTTTTTGAGAAGATGACAGAGACAGACAGAGATAGAGACAGAGACAGAGATAGAGACAGAAAGAAACAGAGACAGAGAAATAGAGACAAAAAATTTAGCAGAGACAGAGGCAGACATACAGAATTAAAAATAGAAGGCAAATTAGGAGGTTCAGATGAGAAATGATAGAGAAATAGGCTATATGAGTAAAGAAAAGAAGATGGATGGAAGAAATACTAAAGATAGCCTTTTGGAACCAGAGATTCATTTAAATTGAGACTTTGAGCTAAGTATGCCATGAGAAATTGTTTCATTATAACAGACATCTTAAATGGCCTTACAATTGCAGGGGATTTCATCTGCCCATGAGAATATTTTGGTGAATTCATATTCATGAAATAATTCTAATTCTTATTTCATGTAGAAAGCTATTGCTAAATGCTGAATCATGAGGAGTATAGGCCAAGAAACAAGTTAAGAATCCCAAAGCAGTTTTTTTTCCTTTTAGACCATTAGGTTAAAATAGCTTTGCACTCACAGGAAGGAAAGCAGATTGACACAAGACCATTTCTAAAAATGATCTGGCGCTCACACTTTCCCATTCGTTCAAAATGATGCAATTCACCAGAACTAAGATAGTTTCTGTATACTTGACACTGTCTCGGGTTGTTAAGTAAAGCCTCATAGATTAGAATTCTGTGGGCAATGCCCTGTGTATAAACAGATCACGTTGGAAGGAATGTCATATCAGGAAATTGTCAGGTATAGGGAAAGTGAATGAAGGTCAGTTGGGATGGAGAATTTTTGAAAATAAAACCAGTTAGGGTAATCCACTACTTTAAAAATGAAAAACAGAAATATTAGGATAAAGGACGTTGTCTATGAATCTGTAGTTTCAAATAAATTCAATGTTCTGTGCCAACTTGTGTCTTTTCTTTAAGGAAAACTCATTTTTTGTTGTTTTACTGAGAAAACTGAAGGTTTAGGACTGTATTGAAAAATATGGCATGGTCAAAATAATAGAATTACAGAGTCAGAGGAACTTTGTTAATCATCTACAATCATGTTTATCCAATACACATGTCTCTTCCACAATAATTATGTATTTTATTAGATTAGAAAACTTGAAGAATCCAGCATACCCCGATGAAAAGAAGAAATAAGAATACTTCTCTTCCCCAGATAATGACATCAACACTTACTTCAATATCCAGGATAGGAAAGACTTGAGTGAGGTCTTGGTTCTGGAGTTTTGAGATGTCAGGTTTAGAAGTGGAAAGTTACAAAACAAACAAAGAACAAATTGTGGTTCTCTGTGTTGCTAATGGTTCAAGTAAAAGAATTGGATGGGAGAAGTCTTTAAGAGAATAGAGAAACCAGCTTTCCCTTCTTTGTAATTTGGGGCCATTGCCATCACCTGAGTTAAAATCTCAAGCCGAAGTTGGCGATATATACTTGAGCTTGCTTCAGTTCATCTATATTACTAGTCCATTTGTATAATTGAGCTTGGCTTGTTCCCATTAATTTCCCAAACTTCTCCTTCAGAGAGAAGGATTAGTGGGGGGAAAAAGGCAAAGAGGATGAAGAGATATGTTTAATCTTTTCTGTCCTTATTCTACCACACCCCATTCCTCAAACATTCCCCATTGAATTCCAGAACTATTCCTGTGTTTCTATCAAAACTACTTTGGGTCATGACCTAAATCTCCTAGAGATGAAACAAATTCTAAAGAAAAATGGAAGTATCCATAAATCTGGTGATTGACATAAACTGAATCAATCAGTCAATCAATAGAGTTGGAGCTGAGAATTAAATAATGAGAAAGGCTTGAGATGGATCTTGTGCTTATGACATGATATGTGGAAAGTGATGCTATTCACAGCTTCCCTGACTGTAATGACAACCTTGTTGTCTTTCAAAAAAAAAAAGGGTTAAGATCCTTGTTCAGCAGTTATCATATAAATGGCAATGTTGTATGGATAAGGGAACACTGTTATTTATCAGCTACCATTTTGTATTGGGCTCTATGACATAATCCTTCATCATTTAATCAATCAATTATTAAACATGCACATTGTCAAGCATTGTGCTAGTGCTAGGGATACAAAAAAGGAGCAGGGAAACACAAAACAAAGTTCCTGCCTTCATACAACTTGCA
Source organism: Sarcophilus harrisii (assembly GCF_902635505.1). Classification (NCBI taxonomy): domain Eukaryota; kingdom Metazoa; phylum Chordata; class Mammalia; order Dasyuromorphia; family Dasyuridae; genus Sarcophilus; species Sarcophilus harrisii. The sequence goes on along the minus strand of NC_045426.1, from coordinate 29,420,214 downwards.
TTCTATTAGAGGAAAACAGGTAAATAGCTCCCTATATAATATATACAGAGTAGAAGTATGGTAAGTTTAAGAGATGAACCTAACTTAATGTTATGTGTCATTGAGACTATTTTTTCTTTCATAAAATGGAGAAAAGATGACATGAGTTTTCAGACTTTGTTTCATTAATTGACATTTGCTTTAGGATAGTTCAAAAGTTCACAGGGAATAGAGTGGGAAAGAACTTTGGAATTGACTCCCTTCCATCAACATCTGGGTACTCAGTCAAATTGTTCCACTGTTCAATGGATGCTGGTTCAGGGCCAATCGTTGGTTCAATGCCAAAAGGAGTGCATAAATAAATGGTCTGCTGTTCAATATAGCCTAGTCTAATGGTGGCAAGATATTTCCTTATCTCTTTTCTGACATTTTCTTGCAAGCAAATGGCTTCAAAATAAGAAGGTGTGTCTAAGTTGCCCACTGAGAGAAAGTAGAAAATATTTTATGCTTCTGAACTGTAGAGAATAATTTCCTCCCAACAGCCTTCATTCTCAGAGGGACTTTGTCAAGCAGGTCATGGTAGTTTCAACACCATAAAAATGGAAGTATGCAAAAAATCCAATACTTTATTTAAACAAAGGAAAAAAAAAACAAAGCAAAAGTATAAAAAATGTCCTTTAAATTGTTCATTGACCACCAAGATCAGGTGCAGCCAAAATTAAAAGCATTTTAATAATTGACCTTCCAGGTGAATAAATTATAATAGATTAAATTTGATTGACCATATAGCAATTTGAATCTCTTAAAATAAATACTGTTTCCCCCAGGTTTCTTTCCTGTTATGTGGTCCAAAATCTCAGAGGTGAATAAACATCCCTTTCTCTTGTTGGATAAATATGCTAAACATGAATTAAAGGATTGGAAGGAAGGGGAAATATTTACATGATGTATGATTTCTTTTTAATTAGAACTAAAGAGGTCTTTTTCTATGACATCTGAGCAGGTCTTTTAAAAGATTATGGGGAAATAAAGATATTTCTTTAATATTTGTGGAAGCCCATATACTCAGAATGTTCCCTTCCTGCTGATTTGGGTTTGGTATATAGTCACATGAAAGAAATTCAGATATTTCCTTATACACCAGTAATTATTCTCTTTATTTATGCTTTGTGATCATACCACTGCACTGCATCAGAAAAAAATCATGACAAACTAATAAAGAAATGAGTTGGATTAACAAAGTTAAGGTTGAGACTCCTGAGAATCATTGAGTTTTTAGACTATTTATAGAAACAGGTATAAAGGGAATAGAGAATTGGCCTTAGAGCATGACTCAGGATCAAGTCTGTGCTCTTGTTCACTCTGTCTTTGCAAATCCCCACATCAGATAACTCTCTAATTTGCAGAATAGTTGCTGATCTATGTTGCTGGAAAGACTGTCCTCACTAGAAAGTAGATCCCCCTCCAAGCAGAGCTCACAGATTCAGAAAGTATGATAGTAAGTGAATGGATGATCATCTAAATGGGAATTCCTTGTCCAATGATCAATGAATGAGCATTATACTAAGGAACTGAATCATGTAAAACTGAACTTCCTCACTTTAAATCAGGGTGGGGAAAGTCTAGCTTGTATAGAGCCTGTATGTTTAAGGCCTGAGAAATCATTTCCTAAAGCAACTACAGGTGATGAGGAGCTGAAACCTAGTACAACAACTTCCCACTGCTTGAGTTCTATGAGTTGATAGTTTCATATGGCCCATGAACAATGTTATAAATATCCAAATAGCCTATGACATAAAAAAATCCCCCCCAACTCTAAATTAAAGTAAAACACAAACAGAAGTTACAGTGAAGTCAATGATTAACTCACTGATTCTCCCTGGAGAAGCAAAGAAAATGTCTGGTGAAAGTGTTGATTTTTAATCATGTATCCAAAGGAAACCAGAAATACCATTTCATTAGCTCTGAGGTCATATAATATTGTAAACTGCAATATTGCAAATACACATTTGCAAAAAGATCACTATGAAGATAATTGTGACTTAAGGTGTGGCACCTCATGCAGAGAAACCAAAGGATTGTAGACTGGCCAGAGGACTGCCACTGTCTACAGAAACCTCTTGAATAGACTCAGGGATGCTTTCCTCATGAAAAGACTTGAGAAGTGCTAGATATGGTCAGTACCTCATAGCACACACAAAACATATCATTTTTGCAGACGAAATATTGCTTGGTGCTAATGTTCCAACTGTTCTGGAGTCATTGACATTAAAACAGAAGTGAAAATTAATGCAACAAAAAATGAAAAAAATATATGATCTGCAAATAATACAACTCTAATTATTTATTTTTTTAAGATTATTGAATCAGTGAAATGGAAAATTAATAGAAGGCATAGAAGATTCCTGCAGAAGTTTAATCAATATAATTCAGAATTGTGTGTATGTATTTGTGTATATGTGGGTGTGTGTTATTTTTTCATTGTCAAGTCAAATTTTCCATTTTTCTCTTCTTTGTTAATTCAACAATAATTACATTTAGGATATCATAAACCATCTAATTTCCTGTCTCTTATAGACCTAAACTTGTTTCAAGACTCAACTCTGCAACTTGATCCTAAAGGCAGACTTTGATCCCCTTAGTTGTTTCCATTCCAGTCATTTTGCAGTTACCTTTCAGTATATTCATTGAATCCAGCAGTACAAAATAAATAAAGACAAAGAGTGGTGAGAGAAAACAGCCTTTGACCTTTAGGGGAATACTATATACTCAGAGAAGAAAATAGAAAATAAATTCACCCTATAGATGTGTATTGGATCCAGTTCAAAGTGGCTCATTTGCTAATTATTAAATGTTCAATGTGAGGATTTACATCTCAGAATGGATAAAAAGCTACAAATTTGAACTCGATTCTTTGTATTATTAATTGATTAGACAAGAAAGTGATGAAGAAAGTGATAATAATGCAGATGAAACTGAAAAATGTGTCAAGCACTTTTTTTTTTTGGGGGGGGGGGTTGGGGTTAAGTGATTTGCCCAGGGTCACACAAATAGGAAGTGTTAAGTGTCTGAGGTCAAATTTGAACTCAGGTCCTCCTGACTTCAGAGCTAATGCTCTATTCACTACACCACTTAGCTGCCCCTGCAAGACCTTTGTTAGAGATCTAGTTGTTAAACATTTATCAGCTAGAACCTCAATAGGAGGTAGTACCTGCCCTAAAATTTCACTAAAGATTGGCATTTGAAGGGACAGACATGAAGAAGCAGAGCACTCCAGGCATGAGGAAATGTCAAGCAAAACCAGAGATGCTGGAGAGATGGAATATTATGTGCAGAGGATATAGACTGACTTGACTGACCTATAAAGTGTGTGTGTATGTGGGAGGGTATAGCCAAATTACAGAGGATTTCAAAGTACATTAAATCTAATGATTTCATTTTATATGTAAAAAACCTGTGGTATAGAGGAGTAAGGTGAATGACCACAGTTCTTAAATGTCATCTTCTCTGGAAAATCAATTTTGAAGCATCTGATGTTATCATACTTCTTAATAAACTTTAGTAGCTCCCTCTTCCTGCTAGGGTAAAATACAAACTGCCCACCTTAGCATGGAAAGCCTTTTACAAATTGGTTCCAGCCTAGCTGTCCTAGGCTTTTTGTACTTTAGTCCCCATCATATACTCAATATTCCCATCAAATAAGTCTACTTATTAATCCCTAGACTCAATATTCTAGGTCCAGTCTTCTTGCTTTTAAAATGGTTTTAATTTAGGAAAGAATACCTAATCTTGGTCTGCTAGAATATTTAGTTTCATCAGCTCAGCTCAGGTGCTACCTCCTATAAGAAAACTTTCCTAGTGCCCCCATTTGTTAATTCCTGTCATCTTCCCAGACAACTAAGTAGTATAATGGTTAAGATTCTAGATCTTGGATCAGGAAGACTTGAGACCCAATTCTGATCCAAATACTTACTTACTCTGTGACCCTGGACTAGTAACTTGACGTCAATTGGACTCAATTTTCTCATTGTAAAATAGGGATAATAATAAAAATAATAGTAATAATAATAATAATACTTCTGACTTCCCAGAGTTGTTATGAAGATCAAAAAATAAAATATATATATAAGCAAACCTTATATATAAGGTTTGCAAACCTTATAGCACTATATAAATATGATATTAAATTATAATTGGATAGATTTTTCTGCTTAAATTTTCTATTTCTCAAGTAGAATATAAGCTCCCTCAGAGCAGGAAATGTTTTTTTTTTTCCCACTTTAACCTGGTGAACCTATCCCCTAGCCCAGTGCCTTGCCTATACTTAGTAGGCACTAATAACTGCTTATTAGGATTGTCTTGGATTGCAGCCAGAGGTGACCCATGAATGGATAGCAAATGCTCACCTACCTTGGAGGTTATAGGGTGATGGAAATCTTTAAAGTGTAGAATAAGAGCTTCTACCAGTAATGAAATGCTTTCATTTTGTAAATATCAAGTTTATTGAAAAGCTCTTTGCCTTTAAATATTCCCTACATGAAGTTTTCTTTTAAGGATGTTCCACGTTGAACTGTTCTGCTTTTAAAGGAAACAGAACTGATTTATTATAGAACAAAAAGGGTTGTTTTACATTTTGCATCATTTATACCACTTCCTTTGGAACTTGAAATTAAAATATTTTCCTCTATTTATTTCAGTTGTTTTCTCATGGGCTAATATTGATTTCAATTCCCTGTGTTTCTAATGGAGCCCTAAATTACCAGAGGTTATTTCAGTTGACTTTCTTCCCCTTGGGGTTTTCAAGTATCATGACTGATAAAGCAACTCCTCAGTGATTATTTGCACCCCTTATATCAGACCAGTACCCTGCGAGACCTGGGGATGAGCCTGGTTTTAGGGCCAAAAGTGGCACTTGACGTTGTTGAGACGTCTAAAAGGTGTTCTTTGCCATTACCACTCTCCCAACCCCTGCTGGCCTGACCTAGTGGGATGGCTGCCTAAGCTTTCCTTAAGAATCACAAAACTTCTCTTGCTTCTGAAGACCCAGACCTATTACTTCAGAGCATGTTCCTGCACACAGCTTGATTTCTGGAAGTGTCCTGTTGGTCAATGTACTCGGGGGTGGAGGAGGGGGGTGGGAGGGAGGGATCCAGAGAACTTCACTGTCCTGATCACCCTCCAAAAAACCAAAACTTTGCTTCCTTGATATTAGCAACTCTTCTTCTCTTTCCCTTTCCTCTTCTCGCTCACCACCTCTTTGCCTTCTCATCTACCTCTGCCTCCCTCAACTTCTCCTTGTCTCTCCTGAGCCTTCATCCCCTCATTCATAAAAATAAAAAAAAAAACTACTAATATTAACTTGGGTCTTTTAATCCCCTCATAGCCAACAAAGTTGATGGTCATTGATTGGGGAATGGCTCAACAAATTGTGGTACATGGATGTAATGGAATATTATTGCATTGTCACAAACATTAAATATGAAGAATACAGGGTAAGATTTAAAGTTATAAAAGAAGGAGTAAACAAAATTAAGAAAAACATCTCTAGACCCATGATTTTAATGGTCAGAGAAGAGATAAAATAATATACATAGAAAGAACAAAAATTTAAACAAAATAACTCTGAGTGCCATGTAATTTTAATGACCAAGTTGTATTCTAAGAAAGATATAATAATAAAAAGCACTTCCTCTCTTCTTTAGAAAGATGGGGGACTATAGAAGCCAAATAGTCTATGTTGAGGTATTGGTTGCTTTTACTGAACTGCTAAAAAAAAAACAATGAAAAAAAATAATAATGTAAAGTGAAAAGAGGTCAATATAAAATTTTAAATGGAATGAAATATAAAAAAATACTTATTTCCAGAAAATACTCAACTGTTGATCTTTGTTATTCAAGTTATTTTTCAGTTGTGTCCAAATCTCTACGACTCCATGTGGAATTTTGTTGGGAATGACAATTGGAATGGTTTGCCATTTCTTTACCAGATCATTTTATAGATGTGAAAATTCAGGCCAAGAGAGTTAAGTGACTTGAACAAGGTCACACATTTAACTCTAAGGTTAGAGTTGACCTTAGAGGATAAATCTTCCAAACTCCAAGCCTGGAACTCTGTACACAATGGCGTGATCTAGATGCCCATTGTTGATTTCTTCAGTTCTTATATCTACTTCTGCATTCAGTCTACAGCTATATAAATTGTTTTTTGTTGAAATATATATAAAGAAACTCTGGCCTCATATAATATAGTTATGAAAAGGCAGAGTATTTTAATAGGAAAGCAAGATGATGGTATTCCTATGAAAATCATATTGACCTCATGGACTTCCTGAAAGGCTCTTGGAGAACTCAGATATTTGGTAAACTACTGATTTAGTAACTAACAAGTCTATTGCAAAGTCAGCATGATTTGAATTCAAGGTCAACCTCTGACATACTGAAGTTATATGAACTCCTCTCAGTCCCCCAGTCAAATTTCAAGACCCTGCATTAAAAACCATTCACCTATCTGAAACAGCAGAGGGTACATTATCAGTGGGGAATGAAAACAAGGTTTCTGGGAATTTTCTTGAACCTCCCAAGGGTTCAAAGGAGGAGGACTTGAATTCAAATACAGTCTCAAATATTTTTTAGTTCTGCAAATCTGAGCAAGTGACTTGATCCCAATTGCCTCCAGAAAACAGCAAAAAATTTGGTTTCCAATATCAACCAAAAATGCCAGGTTCAGGTTGGGTGCTAAGGACATGAAAGCAAAAAAATCAAACAATCCTTGTCTTTCAGGAGCTTGCATTCTACTAAGGTTAGGGGAAGTAGCACATGGACAGATAAGTAAACTCAAATTAGAAACAAAATAAATATAATTTCAGTTAGGGAAGGCAGAAGAGGCCTTATATAGGAGGAGATTGGAGCTTACAGGAGATTTCATGGAAAGCCATTCCATTTCCTCAACACTGACCGAATCCTACTTTACAGTTGAACTTTTTGTCATTTCTGAGAAACTCTCTCAAAATATTTATCAAAAATTGTTGTGCCATATTTTTTTTTGTAATAAGCAAAAAGTAACCATTCTAACTAGTTCTTTTTTTGTTGTTGTTGTTCTCAGTACTATGCCTTCACTCCCATTTGGTAGTATCATCTGCCCTTCTCTCTTTCTTTTTCTCTTCTCTCCATATATAATGTATGTGTGTGTGTATATGTGCATGCATATCTCTGTGTGTATACACACACATATATGCATGTATATATACTATATATATATGCATATTGCCTATCTATACATATATGTACACATATGCATTGTGTATACATATATACGTGTGTACATACATACATACACACACAGAAAAGCAAACATTCAGAACTTAAAGGGAATTTTGAAGTGACAACATCCAATGCTGTCACATTATAAGTAAGGAAACAGAAGCACAAAGAGTTTGAATGTCAAGCCCAAGATTATACTGTTATTGTCTTGCTTGAGGCAAGATTTGAACCCAGGTCTCTTGATTCCATGTTTAGCATGATATCATCCCATGCTGCCTTTTTTATATTAATTCATCTTTATTTTATATTTGCTTTTCTAATTTTGTGACAGAACGTAAGGTTTCTCCTTGATTGAATAAACGCTCCTTGAGCACATAGGCTGTTTTTCATTTTATCAGTATCCTCAAACTGATTAGTACCGAACATATAACAAGTGCTTAATTAATGCTGAATGAATGAATGTATGAATTCTAGTTACCATGTTCAACTCCTGGAAAGTTCTTTGAAGACGGCTGCTATTTTATCAATCCTTATTTCTATCCCCCTAGCTGCTCAATATAGTGTGTTACATATAACAGACCCTCACTTAATTCAATTTGGTTTAATATTTATGTAATTCCTACTATGTGCAAAGGATCATTAATTAAAATTTTCAATGAACAGAAACAGGAAAGATAAGCTGGGATCCAGAGGGTAATGAACCACATGAAAAGTTTTATCAACATAAATGAAAATTCTATTGAAAGTTAATTTTAAGTTCATGTTCATCTGCTTCATGGCATTTAATTGGGGCTTATTTTTCCAAGACTGCAAAAGGAGATTTTAGCATCAGCTTTTAAGACCCACATGCCAATACTGTAACAAACTCTCATGTGCCGGTGATAAGTGTTTGACTTCATTTTCAAATGGCCTTCAAAAATCCAAGAAACCGAAGTTGTGGGAAGAGCCCCAACATGTCTTCTGGCACATGAGATATGGCCTTTGCTTCTTTCTTTTGGAAAAATGTCAGCACATTGCACAGAAATGTTTGCAGTAGAAAGAAATGGAATCAAGGGATCAAATTTAGTGGTTTAATCAGAAAGGTTTGCCAAGCTGAGGCTGCCTCCGGATTATAGGTAAGGCTATCTTCCTGCAGCAGGCACAAAAGACTACTGACAAAATGTGGTGTGATAATGAAAGCATTTTCAGCCACAACACATTAATTCCAAAATGGCTCTACTTTCCTCTGAGAATTTAGACAACATCTAAAATTAACTCTCCTAAAAAACAAATTTTATTTCCATTTTGACTTGATTCTGAATTTATGGTAAGTGACACAGGGGCTGTATTATAATTTAGCTTTTCCTCAGTTGAACTCTTTTCATGGTACAAATCAATGATGGTAAATAAGATTGCAGAAGAGTGATTCAAATTCAACACAACTTGCCTTGAGAATTGAATAAAGGTATTCCTGAGTTGAATGGGCCCTCAAAGGCCAGCTAATCTGACTAATAGCTGAAGGAAAATCCTCTCTAAATCAAATAGTTTTTTAAAGTCTACCTGAAGATCCATGATAAGAAAAACCCCAGCACATCCATCCTGCCTTTGGAAAATTTTTATTGGGACCCTTTAAACCAGAAAAGGTCAGGCAACATGGTTGGGCTAAATGATCATCTGATAACCTTTTCTTAAAACTATGATTCTATGTTCATCTAGTCAAATATCTTTATGGTATAGCTCAGGAGACTGAGGCCGAGACAGATCACATAATTTCCCCATGGTCATATAAGCAGCAAGTGGGATAACTAGGAATATGTTAGGATGTTTTTCTTTATATCAATCTAAATCTATCTCTCTTCAATGATTATTAATAATCATTGACAAGTTATTATGAGTAAATCATGATCAAAGTTTATATCAAAAATCCATTTTCCATTACTTTATGAAAGAAGGTTTTCTTGAAATACAAAGGAGCTACTTCTAATGACAACCTGACATTTCAATGGAAAGATTCATCTTTTGAGTGAATTTCTTATTTAATTACTATGTTTTGTAGGGCTCTTGGAATTCTCCTAGTTTTGCCCACTGGGGCAAATCAGAATCAGTCTGATCCCTTTCTCTTATGACAGTCCTTCTAAAGAAAAACAAGATCATTTACTGTCCTTCTTTTATCTATGCTTCAAGGAAGGAAACAGTAAACAACTATGCTGAAAGGACATTTTTGTCTGATTTCTGCAGAGATTTTCTGTTCTGTGTAATACCAGAAGTATTAGATATTTTCTTCCCTGTAAAGTTAACATAATTCTAGTAAGTAATCAGAAACATTCAGTTTCTTAGTCCTGAAACTGGTGGCATTTGTCTACTATCCTCAGCTATTATAGCTGACCTTGGGATAGCACTTTACAATTAGAATGTGAGCCCCTTGACACCAGAGACTATCTTTTGCCCTCTTTGTATCCCTAGAGCTTGGCACAGTGCCTTCCTGTCACATATAAGATAAAACAATAAAAGAAGATAGAAAATGCACGAAACAATCAACAAGATATATTACGTGTTCCTGTCAGGCAATAATCTAGATTTTGGAGGCTACAAAGACCAACACAAAAGAATCCCTGTTCTCAGTAAATTATACTTTAGATTTAAGCTTATATTTTAGACAGCATCTTAATAAATAATTTTACAAATAATGTATATAAGATAAATATAAGAGAAACTGTGGGGGAAAGAGGCAAGGCACAAATAACATAGTATGATGTATTACTGTCAGCCCTGTGAAGGGGCTAGTCCAAGTGATATTATCATTCCCATTTTGTAATTTAGAAACCTGAAGCAGAAAGAGCTTCAGTCACTTGACAAGACCTCAGAAACTTGACAAGAGGCAGGGACCGGATACAAACATAGAACTGTAGATTCCAAGTCTAGAGTATTTTTTTTTTCTTCTAATCTTTTCTGAAAATTTTCATGGACTGTTCCCTCTAATATCAAATGGAATAGATTGCATACTCATTTAATTGATCTAATAAATGAAGAGCTAAATGCATGGTAACTTCAGAAAGTAAAGCTTTGTCCTTTCTTCGATAAGATGGCCTGCCTTTATTTAAGTTCAAGTAGCTGCTTCTTGGCTAACCTCAAATTTCAGTAGCAAGATTAATCTTTGCAATGAATTTCATGTTTAATTGCTCTATTTTATGATGTTTTTAGAATGACATTTGGGAAATGAGGTAGAAATTTCATAGTGCAAAAAGTTTAATGATAAAAACTAACTCATCTTTCACAGAAAAAGAAACTGATACTTTATATAGTTTTGAGCTATTTAATTGTGTTAATACAGACACATCTGTTAAATACATGTTAAATAAAAATGAATGAACCCCAGAATAGTACATATTCATAAATCATTCTCTGTTGATAATTTTCCCTTATTTTTAATATGATTAAGACAGATAACTTATCTTCAATTCACTTCAACCACCTACTATGTATGAGGTACTTGGTAAGTGCTGAGGACACATGAATATCATACAATCTCTGCTCAAAAGAATATTACAATCTATTTGTAAGTAACACACCCAATATTAATAACTAGAATACAAAAGAGATTGACAAGTAGAAATTTTAGATCAATTGCAGTTGGAGAAAGAAAGGAAGAGAAGCTTTTTTTTTTAGGAAATGGTATCTGATTTAATGATTTTAATCTGGAAAGGGAAGGGGGACAGGATCAAGAGAGAGAGAGAAAGTGAGAGAGAGCCAGATGAAGTGAGAGAGTGAAAGAGATAGAGACAGAGAAAAGGTAAGAGAAAAATTCTGAAGAGTTGTTTTCTTAGAAGTCAAGCAAGAAGAAAGTATCCTGGTGGCAGGCATAGCCAGCAGTGTTGAATGCTGCAGAACAGTCAAAGAGATAACTAAAAATAGGACTTTGGATTTAGCAATAAAGTGTGTTAGTAATGGAGGGAACTATTTCATCAGATGCGTGTCAGTTGGATGGAAGTGAGTTTGAAAGAGATTCCTGAAATTCAAGAGGCAATGAAGGCAGACTCCTCTTTCCTTCCTCCCTTTGCCTCCTTCCTCCATAGGCTTCCCTGTGATGCTCAAAGATGCTTTAAAAAATTGTGCTTCAGAAGACTCCAAAAGTTGTCTATCTACATGAAGAGGATCTGGAAAGTAAGGGTGGATGGGATAGCGTGGTATGGAAATGTATAGGAAATGGCATGTAGCCATAATTCTAGGCTCTCATTCTAGGCTCAATTCTAGAAACTCATTTATCAGATCTCAGAGTAGTTCCAGAGGCAGAGTCCAAGATAGGAAGTGGGGATGATAGATGGTCTTTAAATGGTCCAAGTTTGTGGGGAGAGGAGTAAGTATCTAGAGGGCCTAATCTGGTATAATGAGGTAACATATTGATTTGCTTTAGATGTGCCATGACTGGGTACAAATACAAGAGCAAAGAGAGTCACTACCTACAAAGAGTTTTCATTCTGCTGGGGAAAACAACACAGTTTAAAGAGGGTGATTAGGGAATCTGTGAGAATAGCATTTCTATGATAAAAGGTAGGTCACCATCAATGGAAATGTTTCCAAAACACAAAATGGAAGGCACCAGCAAAGAACAATAGAGATTTGGTCTTGGTGAAAGAGGCAGGGCCATAAATATTGAGCATTAAATGACTTCAGAATTCATCAAGTTTAATTTCTTCTTTTTTTTCACATAAAGAAACTGAGAATGAGGAAAAGTAAGTGGTTTAGCCAAAGTCACACATGTAGCAAGCTTTACAGGTAGGATTTGAATCTAGAGCTTTCTTAATGAAATACCAATGAGTCCCCCTCATCCCTCACCACTCAACTAGAGATGAAAAGAGATGGATATCGGGAGGGAGCAGCTATATCAGAGGAACATAAGGGAAGGAAAGAGAAAATCAGAACAAGTGGATTGTGGGAAACAACAAAAACGTTGAAAGTAGTGAGGGTATATGTCTAGTCTAGACTATTCTGGCTACAGATCTGGTGGTTCCTCAGTGGTGGTGTAGGGGTCATGCTATAGGTACTAGAGGAAAGAGATGGATTTTTGACCCATGACCTTTCAATGTCTACTGAAACACTACTTTTACTCAGGCAACATGCAATTAATAAAGTTAAGCATTGTACATTGAAGATAAAAATAAAAAGCCTGTAATTATAGATAACTAGAAATAATAGTGTTAATAGTTCACAATAGAGAAATATGCTTGGATATTGCTTTGGCTAAAATAAGGAGAAAGTGAAAGCAATGGAGATTAGTAACACACATCAAAGGTATGGCATTGTTTTTGTCCCTTCCCCCCCACCAGGGAAAAGTACTGCACATGTGTAGATACCAGATAATGCCGATAATTATTCATGTATGTGATTATTTTACTGTGAAAGGGGGATAAAAGTCCTGAGTTTCTGTTTTTATTTTGTCTGCATTAGATAGGGAAATGATTAATTACAGAGCTATATTTCTTGTCAAGTTGTGAATAAATATGTTTAGCATTAGTATAGTTGTTTACAAACAAGAAAACCTATCCAGTTTGCCAAGCATTTGATTAAAAAATGCTTCCCATTCATCACCTAGTCTCTGTAGGAAAGATCTTTACATTTGTGTGGGTTGGCATATTGTAATTAAATGCTTTTTAAATGTTTTAATTAGACTGATGGCAAATGTTGACCCTTTGCTCTCCTCTTTGTAACTGCTTCCAGAATCAGTCAAGGAAAAGAAAGTTAGGAGGTCATAGGGCAAGGATATCTCAGTTAACACGGCTGTTCAAGAGAAATCCAACTCTTCTTTCTTACTACAAAACATGATTTCATTGCTCCATCACATTTGAACTAAACGGCTTAAAATCTGAATGTTTTCCCTACTTTTTGTACCATTGGAGCTATAATGGTACAAAAACTATCGTCACCAATATAGTTTCACAACTTGGCAGTCATGTACATCTTTAGAAAGTCAAAAGGGGTACTGAATGGTTGAATTGCTTCCCCAGAGTCACACTGCTAGGGCTGTTTATACATCAGGTTTTCCTGACTCCAAGAAAAGAGTCCTCTATTTCCTGGGCTATTCTCTTGATTTCATGGAGTCTGTTATTAGAGATGTTTTAGTAAGCAGGGTTAAAGGAAATGGCCAACATGACTCCTGTGAAACTAGATTTCTTTGATGCTCTAAACAAAATAATGTGATACAGAATTGGACACCTTATGCTATATAGAGATTCAGGTGGTCCGCTGTTTTTATGCTTCTGCAAAATGATTTTAAAAAGTAAATTTAATATTTTTGTAAGTTCCAAAAAATGGAATTAAAAGTTTTTGGCAATTCTAAAGGAATTGTATGAGCAAAACCCTTCAAAAAGTATGGCAGAATGGACAAAAGACAAAATTTAAAAAAAAAGAAAATTAGGAAAGTATAGAAAAATGAAATATCAAAGGAAAGCTTGCTTATTTAAAAAAAATTGAGGTTTTTTTTTTCAATTTAGAGGTAGCTAGGAGGCATAATAGATAGAACTTTTGAGAGAGGCAAGAAAACCTATGTTTGAATATTGCCTTGGAGATTCCCTAAACATCTATCAATGGGCAAGATATTTCGCAGTTTCAGTTGCCTCGTTTGTAAAGAAGGAGAAGAAGGAGGAGAAGAAGAAGGGGAGGAGGAGAAGGGAGGAGGCGGAAGAGGAAGAGGGGGAAGATGCGGAGGAGGGGGAAAATGAGGAGGAGGGGGAGAAAGAAGAAGAGGAGAAGGAGGAAGAGGAGGAAATGGAGAAGAAAGAAGACAAGGAGGAGGAGAAAAAGGAGAAAGAGAAGGAAGAGGAGGAAGGGGAGGAATATGAAGAGGAAGAGAAGAGGAGAAGGAGAAGGTGAAGGAAGAGAAGGAGGAGAAAGAGAAGAAAGAGAAGGTGGATGAAGAAGAGAAGAATGAACATGAGGAGGAGGAGGAGGAGGTAAAGGAGGAGGAGAAGGAGACTAATACCTCAGGACTAATGTGTGGCTCAAAAGAGCTAATATATGTAAAAGGCATAAAATGTAAAATACTCTTTAAATATTAGTTAATTCTGCTTAATCTCTGTACTTCATATTATTCTTTGTAGTAAATTCAAGCAAACCAACTAGCACAGACATCATTGGCCAGCATTACCTCCTCAGGACTGAAAAAATGATAAGTTTCATCATCAATGATCATAGTCCAACAATATTTCATGATATTTCTATATCACAGTTTGCTTAGTCACTCCTCAGAGAATCTGTATTTATTATATATAAACTGATGGTTTAATGAAAGCTCCAATCCTCATCTATGATTTTATCTACATGGATAGGGCAAAGTAGGGCATGATTTTCCATCTTGTGACAATCTCGTTTATAATAGTGAAAAGATTTTCTTGCAAAAAATCACTTCGGATATTTTCTATCATCTGTTTGCTGTATTTCTCAATTTATCCTCTAATGCTTTAGGAATGGCCTTAATTAGTTGAGTCTCTTGACAAGCATCTCTAAATTTGAATTATCTTCACGTACTTCATGATATTTTATGACGTGATGCTATTTATTATCTTTCAGTGTCCTTTTTCCTTAAGTTTATACTAATGAGTTTATATTTTAAATCAGTGTTTACCTTTTGCCATGTCTATTTATTGGATGAGTAAATCAAGATAATTTTTGTCATTCTTTTTAGTGATCATTGGACTCCAGCCAATTCTTTTCTTGAAGAAAATATACAGACTTGAAGATTTTATCAATCATAAGGGTATTTCTTAGGTACATATTATATGCTAGGCACAGTGCTAAGAGATGTGATACAAATATAAAAAAGAAAAAAAGACATATATAGTTCCTTCCCTTGAGGGGTTTACATTAAAATGGGGAAGAATAGTTATCTAGCTATGCATCTCTCTACCTATATAAAGATCAGCATAGATATAGCTAGATAGATATATCAGGAGAGGAGGAGGAGAAGGAGGAGGAGGAGGAGAGAGAGAGAGAGAGCAAGAGAGAGCAAACAAATCTTATGTTATGAAATGGAAAAGCATCTAATTGCTTTCTTAGCTGTCCTTCCAATAATTAGATTAGATTCAAGAGTGTTGGAAAAATTTATCAGTTGGTTCATAACATTAAAAAATTTATCTAAGTCACCATAATAAAAAAATAAAGAATACATATTGCTCAACCTTTTACATATAGTGTATGGACAACCAATAAAATCCACCACATAATATATGGACATGTATACATATTCATATTGTGTTAAATATAGCAGATGAAATTAACATTAGCCTTAAAATTGAATAGGAAGAAAAGATCGAGCCAGATTACTTTTTGGACACCATACAATGTCACTATAGTAAAAGTTGAATTCTTTAACATCAGTATTCTCTCAGTGAAATTATTTATCTATTATAAGACACCATGATCACCAAAGAATCAGGATTATGAATAAACCAAAGGGAAAAATAAATGCACAATAAGTTTAAAGAGATTACAGCATGTCACTGAAATTGATTTATATGTGGAAAGTGAAGGAAAAGTTACGTCATCATATATCTGCAAAAAAATAAAATGTAATGTAGTGGGGATGATGGACAAAAGATGGATAACCTTCCTGTCACATTTAAAAAAAAAACCTGAGGAGCAAGCATTAACACATTGGATAAAGCAATGATGGTGGGGGAAAGGAGGATATCCATTGAAGTTTATGATAAAACATTGCTTGGGATAAATAGAATAAATACATTGCAAACTTAACAAAATGGAAGTGAAGGTAGAGTAGGTGCTGCAAAGAAGTTATACCGGTTTTCTTAATATGAATATTTTATAAAATGGATTTTTGTAATGATTTTTGTTTTGGCCTTTTTGTGCTTAACTTGATGTTTCCTCTATTTGTTTTTCTGCAGTTGCAATGATTGATCTTCTCAGCTTTCTCACTTGAATTGTACTGTATATCACCTTGTGGGAAATCAGGACTGGAAAAAGGAGTTAACTTCATTTTTCTATTGGGTTTAGATCCAGAGATTTTCTTCCTATCAAAGAAACAAAAACTGGCATAATGTTTTGTTTTTTTTTCCAAATCAGATTTGCCCTCAAATGGAAATTATATCAGCTTTTCTCTTAAAAATTAATGGATAACTTCCATTTTTCCTGTCTTTTACATTTTCAGTTGTCCATGACTACATCTTAACATGTGAGTTCAACTGTAGTTCCTCTTGGCATACTTGCTTGTGATCATGACTAATTTTTGAACTGTTTTATTTCTTTTCAATTGGCCAAGCCAAATTGAATAAATTCATAAGCACCAGATTGTCCAAAGATCCAAGTTTTCAAAAGTACTTCTCAACTATTTCTACACAAGAACTCCCGCATCCCCTTTTTGGCAGTCAATGACATTTCAAGGGCCATCTTATGTAAAAGAGAACTTCCAAGACTTACTTTATAGATAGTATTTATAGAGAATCACTCTGAAATTCACAAGGAAAAAGAGTTTGCAACTATTTAAATGATAGTTTTGAACTTATTGATGCAAATTTCATTTGGCAGCTGTGCGCATATTTGTTCTTAAGTTGGGTTACATAAGGTGAAAAAATAAACCCAATGGAGAATAAAAAGATTTTTTCTTGACTATCATAATTTGGATTTATTTCCCCCAAATGAATTTTATTCTCTTTGGTGAATATTTTTACTATATATAAGTTGTCTCTGTTCCTTTTTTTTTTTTAAAAAGATAAATTTTGTTGTATCTTTGTATTTATATCACTTACATATCCCCTTGTGTTTCTCTCTCACATCCTCCCAGACAGTCCTCCTTTATAAAGAATAATTTTCAAAAACAGTTCACCAAAACGAACCAACTTATCAACAGGAAATCTAACATTTTATGCAGTGTTAGTTTCCCATTTCTACAAACAAACAGAGGAAGGTGTTTTCTCATATCTCTTCTTTGGACACAAATATAGTCATAATTTTTCTACATCTGAGTCAAATTGTATTGTTGTTCTTTCAATTTATATCAATATAGACATAGTATATGCTGTTTTCTAATTCTATTTACTTAACTTTGAATTAGTTCACACATGACTTTCCTTGCTTATCTATCTTTTTCACATTCCAATATTCTATTGCATTCATTACCACAGTTTATTTAGACATTTCTTGATCAATAGGCATTTGCCATTTCTCCCCAGTTTTTTGTGGTTGTTGCTGTTATTTTTTCTATCACGAAGGTGCTGCTATAAATATTTATATAAGTCTTTTCTTTCTGTCAGCAATCTTCTTGGAAATATACCTAGCAATCTGGATCAGAGACTATAGACATTTTCATCTCTCCTTCTGCATAATCCCCAATACTTTCTCAGAATGGCTGGACAAATTCACAGCTCCACAAGACTGTGTTTTTGTGCTTGCTTTACTATAATGTCTTCAATGCTGACTATTCCAATCATTTTAAACAATTCTTGGGGTGTGAAGTTCAGAGCAACTTCAAAGATGCTTTGATTTAGATTTCTCTTATTAATAGTGATATGAACTTTTTCTTATGGAATTCTATCACTTCTCACTTAATCCTGGCTTCTTCTATCTCCTAGCTAAAACCTCACTATATTCTGGCCCTCCTTCATATAAGTGCCTTTTATCTGAGATGATCTCCAATTTCTTCTGTACTGGGTGTCGCAAAAGTCTTAGTGCAATTTTAATCATTAATGGCTTTTGGAAAATTGTTAGCATTTATCTAGTACTTTAACATTTGCAAAGAACTTTACAAATATTATTTCATTATCCTCACAATAACCCTGAGATGTGCCAGCATTATCCCTGTTTTACATATGAGGAAACTGAAACTGAGAGAGGCTAAGTGAAGTGCCCAGAGTCACACAACTAGTCAATATCTGAGACTAGATTTGAATTTGAGTCTTACTCAATTGTGGTCCAGAACTCTGTCTCTGTGCCATCTAGCTGTCAATAAACAATAGATCAATAAAATAGATACATACTCAGAGATATAGACACAGATACATGCATATATTGATAGATTAGATAAGGGTAGAGCAGATGTAAATATATAGATTTGATTTCTACATATTTGTTTACATGTTGTCCTTCTCCACTAGATTGTAAGCTGCTTCATATTCCTAGAATTTAGCAAAGTGCCTAAGCCAGAGTGGATATGCAAAGCTTACTGACTTATTTTCTTGACTTAAGTTTGATCATAGTTTACATTTCATTTGAGAACTCATTCATATTCTTTGACTATTTATTTATCTAGTGGAGAGTGGCTTTTGGGCTTCTATATTTCTATTGTCCTTCTGATTTAAATATAAGATCCTTATCTAGGGACATTTGATCCAAAGGGTTATTGATTTTTTTCAGTTAACCATTTTTCTTCTAATCCTAGCTGAATTATTTGTGTTCACATACCAGTTTGCACTTTCATAAAATTAAAATTTATCAGTTTTGTTTTTTAATTGCTTCTATCCCTTATCTGGATAACAGTCTACACTTTTGTCATAGCTTTGCAAATTATATAATTTGCTTCTCATGATTTCATATTGTATGACTTTAATACTTCAAGTTCTGTATCTATTTTGAATTTATTATGGCATATAGAAGATCTTGGTCTACATTTTATTCTTGTTAGATGAGACTTTCCATTTTTCCCAGAAATTCTTTTCCAAATAGGTAATATGATTCTTTCTTGTCTAGTCTGCTCCACTGACATTTTCTTTCTATTCTTTTTCTAGGATCTTATAGTTTAAAATTTTTATGTCTGGAACTTCCATTATAGCTTCATTTGTACTTTTAAAATTATTTCCACTTAATAATCTAGAAAATTCCAAATGAAATTTATTATTACTTTGTCTAGTTCCATAAAAACACCCTCCTGGTAGCTTAGAAGAGCATCAAATCTACACATTATTTACAATTATATTGTCATTTTATTATAATGGCAGATCCCAACAATGAGAACAGAATATTCTTCCAACTAATTATTTTTTCTATGTTTAAGGATTATTTTGTAATTGTATCTTTAAAGGCATAAGCTATGGTTTGATAGACTAAACCCAAGATATTTTAGTTACCTCTGATCCTAAGTAAGGTGTATTTTTTTCATTGGTGATTTTTAAAACTTTAAATAACACGTTCCCTCCCTTTCCACAACCCAACGTATACATAGAATCATTTTGTAGTTCTCTTACATAATTTTATGCTTCTTAATATATTTGCAAATTATTTCCCTCTAAATAGAAAATGAACTCTTTGAATGGGATATTTTCATTATTATGTTTGAAACTTTAGTCCTGAAGACATTGTCCTAAAGATGGTAGTCATTTAAAAGACATTTGTTGAATTTAAATAGATGCATATAGAGTCCTTCTCTATCAGAGATCTGTATCAGAGATCCTTCTACTAGACATTATGTCAAAATATTTATACAAAATTTCTTAAAGAGAGGAAATGTTTCATTTTTGTCTTTGCAGCACCAGCAACAAGTGCCATGCTTGACAAATACTTGTAGAGGGATGACTGAGAATATATCTTCAACATAGCAAATGACTGAAACTAATTGTAATGGACAGAGTCCTACAATCAGGAAATCAGAGTTCACATCTGACCTAAGATAATGTTACACTTTGCTATTGTCTGTCTCCATTTCTTCCACTGTAAAATGAAGATAATAGTAGCACCTACTTCCCAGGACTGTTATGAAGATCAAATGAGATAAAATTTGTAAAGAATTTGCAAACTTTAAGACATCATAGACATGGTATTTATTTACAAAAATAAATCCATGGTGTGTGAATGAAATGGAATAGATGATAAATATAGTGAAATATGGGAGGTTTTTATGAATTGATTCAAACTAAATTCCAATGGGAATATGCTATGCATAATCACCATAGTAACATAAGTGGGGGAAAATCGTAAAACCAAATACCATGTAATTATGATGACCAAGTTTGGTTGAATTGAAAGTAAAAAGAGAGGGGCTGATTCGAGCACTTTCAAAGTTCTCTTTCCTTCCCTAATATTCTGTGACAATTAACACATGTGAGGCAAGTTAATAGTAGTTGAAAAATGTTGAAGAAGAGTTGAAAAAATGTATTTTCTTCCCTTACAAAAATCAAAACACTATAGATGCAGGAGATTACATACATTGCCATTCTCAGATGATTTATCAGTTTTAATGAACTAGGGTTTTTTATTTGTTTGTTTTTATTCTAGGTTGTGGGGATAAACTGTCTAGATTAGTGATCTAAAAACAAAAGCTTTCACTACCATACTTAGAGAGGTGTATAAATATGTGTGGACATGGTACATTTATATGTACCAAGAGATCTCAGTAGCAATCCACTGAGCTGAATAGAACATGGAATTAGATGTGTTTCTTCCTTCACTGGCTTGTATTTCTGTCTATTTCTTTGAAACAAAAAGAGAAATGCATTTACATGTTACCATATTCTCTTTCTGATGAACAGAATAAAGAACAACAAAAACAAAAAAATACTCAAACTAAAGAGGCCGATGTACTCTCTCACATTGGATTTGGGGGAAATTGTAGTCAATGTCATCAAAAATCATACCAAGTGACAGAGAGACCAGAATGGCAATAGAATTTGTTGTCATTTCTTTCTTCATTATTGTCTTAATCATCACATTTGAGATTTTATTGGTTCTTGAAGGCTAGGATAGAGCTATCTACTTTGTGGCTTCCCTATAACCTTGAAGTGTGTTCTGCACATTTTAAGTGTTTAAGGAGTTTTTAGGTGGAATTGAATAGGAAAACTTTTTTTTTTTTCCCCAGAACGTCAAAGTCCTAAGTAGATGCTTAATAATCGACTACCATTTGCTTGTCTTTGTTTCTTTATAATAGTAACAACTAACTGGGGCACCCTGCATATCCCAAAGGAATATTTTATTAGATCAGTTCCCATATGTGATGCTGGCTATCACCTCTAGGTTTGGGTTTGCAAAGCTAGCACTCTGGAGAGTGTTTATTTCCCAAGTGAACTTTGTCTGAAATTGAGAAACGCTGCCACCAGGTGGATACTAATGCCTCGATTATAGCAACATTGATCCAATCTCCCCACAATTGTTGTTAACTAAGGAAAAGAGAATGGCATAGCTAGAAATAGCCAATGATTAGCTATTAATATCAAAGAATGATAGGTTTTCTAGCGATATTATTAAATTGATATGTTTCACATCAGCCACATTTTTAAACATATCCTTTTTATATCCTTTTTCTCTCCTTTACCCAATAAACCATCCTTTTACAAAAATAAGGAGGAAGAGAAAAAAGCCATTTAGCAAAACTAAGTAGTACATCAATCATATCTCCCAGTAAATGCATGTAATTTCATGCCCCTAGCAACTCACCTTTGAAAAGAAGGAAAAGGGATTATGTTTTCTAAACTCTTTTCATGGGCATGGGATGGGAATCCTAACTGAACAGCATTCAGCTTTATTTTGTGCAATATTATGTTTTAAAAGAAGTACTTATGGAACAGAATTTGAAAGAGGCAATGTAAAGAACAAAAAAAATCACTAAATAAAAAAATAAGAAATTCAAGTGCAAACTTTCTCATGATCTTTCTTATCAATCACTTCTTTTTTTAAAATAATATTTTATTTTTCCAAACACATGCAAAGATAGTTTTCAATCTTCACCTTCGTAAAATCTTGTGTTCCAATTTTTTCTTCCTCTCTTTCTCTTCCCCTTCCCCAAGAGAGCAAGCCATCTGATATAGTTTAAACATGTACAATTCTTCTAAAGATATTTCTATCTTTGTCTTGTTGAGCAAAACACAAAGAGATCAAAAGCGGAAAAACATGAAAAGGGGAAAAAATCCAGCAAACAACAAAAAAGGTGACAATACTATGCTTTGATTCACATTCAGTCCTCATAGTTCTCTCTCTGGATGTGGGGGGTCTATTAGAATTGCCTCAAATCACTTCATTGTTATCACTTCTTAGCTCTGGTTCTGAGCTCTATCACTTACATGAAATCCCTTGGGACTTGTCCATGCATTTGAAATTTTCAATTATATTAAATGACTTTCTTCCCTCTCACATTGCCATCTGATTCATCACTCATTTTCTACTATTAACTTGCCTCACATGTATTAATTGTCACAGAATATTAGGGAAGGAAAGAAAACTTTGAAAGTTCCTCAAATCAACCCCTCTCTTTTTACAAGTAAGGTAACAGGCCAGGGAAATTGATTAACTTGCCTAGGGCTACCGTGCATAGGATCTGAGATTCAAACCCATATTGTCTCATTCATCTGAAAGTATTCATAATTCTTTACCTAATGATCTTATTTTTCTCTCTTTTCTAGAGAGGAAAATAACCTTTCCGCAGATAAAAGCAAAAGTTTGTGTGTAGTGCCTATCCATGAGTATTGTGAATCCCCATAATTCTAAGACTGAATCCTCACTAAAAGTGTTGGGTTGCATGGTTCATAATGTTCCATCCAACTTTAATGCAGATAATCATGAAAACATAATTATAAAAAGAAATATGAGATTATTTTATTGGAGCAAATGTGATTTATCCTTGTTGTCTTAAGTACTTTACTAGATCAGTGATATCATCCATGTAGGTGTTCCACAATGGAAATAAGTGTATCCATGTCTACCTGTTGTTTGACCTTGGTCATACAGAATGTTAAATATTAGTTCAAATATTAGTTGCACCCATATGTGCAAAAATGTTTGTAGCAGTTCTTTTTATAGGGACAAGAAATTGGAAATTGAGTCTATGTGCTTCAGTTGGGGAAGGTCTGAATAAGTTATGGTATTTGAAGGGAATGGAATGTTATCATTCTATAAGAAATGATGAACAAGCTGATTTTAGAAAGACCTGGAAAAATTTACACAAACTGATGCTAAGTGAAACAAGTAGAACCAGGAATATATTGTACACAGAAACAGTAAGGGTGTACACTGGTTAACTATGAAAAACTTGGTTCTTTTCAGTAGTGCAATGGTCCAGAGCAATCCCAATAAACTTTGGATAGAAAACACCATCTGATTTTCTCTCTCCATCTCTCAGAGAGAGAACTATGGAGACTGAGTGTAAATCAGCACGTGATATGTTTGTTTGGTTTTTTTTTTTTCCTTTACTGTTTTTTCCTTGTGGTTTTTCCCTTTTGTTCTGGTTTTTCTCTCCCAACATGTTTCATAAAGAAATGTGAATTTAAAAAATTAATGAACACGTATAACTGGAAAAAAAACAGAAAAACAGAACAAATGGCACCTCTAAATTTTTAAAATGAATTTTAAAAAGGAGAAATAAATGATGAGCAGGCTGGTTTCAACAAAGTCTGGAGATACCTCCATGAACTTATCCTGAGTGAATTAAGCAGAATAAGGAGAACATTGTACACAACAATAACAAGGTTATGTGATGATCAACTGTGATAGACTTGTCTCTTCTCAACAATGTGGTGATTCAAGGCAATTCCAATATTTGGGATGGAAAATGCCAATTATATTTAGAGAGAGAATTATAAAGACTGAATATGGATTGAAATATAGTACTTTCACCTTTTGTTTCTTTCTTTCTCATTGTTTCTTTTGATTTTTTCTTGTACAGCATGATAAATATAGACATATCTTTAAATGGATTGCACATTTTTAATTTATATAATATTGTTAGCTGTCTTGGGGAGGGAAGAAGAAAGGAAAGGAAAAGAAAATTTAGAACAGTTTTTTTAAAATTATGTTGAAAACTATCTATGTATTTAGAGAAATATAATTATATTAGGGAAAAACATATATATATATATATATATATATATATATATATATATATATACACACCAGATAGTCCACTAGGCAAGCCAAAGATCTTCGATTTTACATTTTCTTGATTTGACAAGGATGAGAATAGAGCACATGGTAAATATCATTCACTTTGATTTATGTGATCAGAGCATCTTTTTAATAGTACATTTCTTTGATGACTCCATCTACACAATTCCCCTTACACAATTGTTTGTAATACATTACAGCCTGCTTTTGTCTATCATAGGTAATCCATTGTCCTTTGAGTGATCTTCATAAGCTGTCATTTTCTATTATTCAAAATTTTCTATTACCTTCAGAATATTGATATTAACAAGATGGATCTTTGTGTCAGGAGGAGCTTATGACCTTTACAAGCACTTTATACTTTCCTAAAGGACACCCAGATGTTTTGATTCTCTCATTCAATTATTAATCCAACTCATTGTCCATCTGTACTATCTAACATATATCTACTTCCTAAATTCTAAAGGTTGTCCATCCAAATGTTTATCATTGTCATGACAATGTAATCTTCCATTCGCTTTCCACAGCCTCTTTTGCTTAAGACTCTTCAATCGACTCCCTCCAAAATAAATCTCTTCTTTCTATACATGGTCCAGTTTATCTATTTTCCTATGGCATTTCCACTTCCTCAAGGAATTTATCTGAGACTTAAAGTGCAGCTTTGGTGATTTCATTGACCTTGATTGTAAAATGAGTTTAGTGTAAAAACCTTTATAGATATTTTCCATTTTTCTTCTATTTGTTGTCCCTTTTCATATTTCATTTAAATACTTTGGAGATAACTTTGCTTCCTTGTTTTAATCTCTATTGCTTCTTGATATTTTATGAAATATTCAAACTCATAATTTTCTATTATCCCCTATAATTTTAAAGCATATTTTCATTCTAAACTCCTGTACTTTCAATTTCCATGTCTATCTACTTCAAAGGAAAAATAAATATTCATTGTCTAAGGCAGTTTTAGACTATTATGGTTTCATTATGCCAGTTAACTTATTTTGGTTAATCCTCTATGCAAAATTAATAGTATATTAAAATTAATATTATAATGTTAATATCAAAATGTATTCCAACATTCTTTTCACTATTCCCATATTTGTTATCATTATACACCAGGCCTTTTCCTCTTTATTTTTCTTCTAATTTTCTATTTTAATTTTTGTTCTAAAGAAAACAGTGGTCTTTATATTGACATGATCTATATACAGATATGACTGATTCACCTGTGATTCCCATATCAATAATTAAGCATTTTCTGTACAGTAATAGTATTGTAATGATGGCTGTTTCCTGTAGATGTGAATACTGCCCATTCCTCTGATTTATTAATAATAGAGAATAACACATACAAGAGCCTTATGATCATTTCCATTCTGGTTTCCAATTAGGGTGATATTACTGTAAATTTTTCCACAATCAATAATTCAAATTCAACAAACATATCTTCAGCACATACAATATATTAGTTTCTCCCCCAACTAGAAGCTGGGTGTTAAAAGAGAATAGGAAAAAATGGCATATTCCTTTTCCTGAAACAGATTATAATGTGCTTCAGAATACATGCAGCATCTAGAAATAAATATAATTTTAAAAAGAATGTGATAGAGCAAAGATGAGATTCTTTGCCTAGGAAGAATGCTCTAAGACAGAAAAAGGAGAAAGAAACTATATTTCTACTAGAGGGGTAACATAATAAAAAAAAATGACAACTTTGTGGTTGTGGGTAAAACCAAGTTTTTTGGTTAAGTTATTTCTATCAGGGTTTCTTAAACTGGGATCTATTGACAGTTCAGAGGAAGTCCAAAATTTTAAGTGTAATTATTTCACTTCCTTTTCTTATGCTATGTATTTTACTTTATGTATTATTCTGAAAAAAGGTAAACAGGCTCTTCCAGAAGAATGGGCAATGAAAAAAAATTAAGAACCTCTGATCTATATCTTCTATAGAACAAATAGCCTGGCATCTCAGGCAAGCTTCTACTCCTAAATCTATCCTACTACATCAATTTTCTCCATATCAATACAAAAAGAGTCACCACACCAGAGTGTTCTCAGGCAGTAACCTTTTCTGTTTATTTGTGCTTTTCTCTTTGACACTGGGCCAAATTGTAAATCCTTAATCTGGAATTTAAGGCCCTCTACAATCTCCATCCAATCATATTCTCCCACATTATTTTGCAACACATTAGAATTGGTCACTAGTTGCTTCTTTTTCATCCACAATGACCTCATGAAACATTCCACTAAGAGAGGGGGCTCTGGTCTCTATCTCATACTAACAATATCTCAAGCCTTTGGAGTATTACAGTAGCAATAGAATTCATCTCAGGATGTTGCTATTGCCTCACGACCTTCTTGAGATTTGAAAAATGGCCCATGGGCCTCAGAGAAAATAACATATCCTCTTCTTCTACCAGCATCATTATAAATAAGTGATCACTTTCTCAGTATGGCACAGTAAAAGTAGCTATGGTGTCTGGTGCTCAAGTAAACTGCTGAATTTCATCATCCTTGTTTGGGACTCTGAAGGTTAAACTGATATGTTATTTAGTCAATGAGCATTTATGAAGCTCCTTTTATATTCCTGGCATATATTAAGCATATATCATAATGTGGTATGATAGTCAGAGTCAGAGGACCTGAGTTCAAACCCTCCCTCTGAATCAAATATCAGTGTGAAGTTAGGGAAGTCACTTTCCCTCTGGCCCTCATTTTTGCCATCTGTACAATGAGAGTTAGACTAGCCTTTTTTTGGTTTTAGAGCTATGATCTGAAAATCTTATGAGCCTAATTTTTATTTAACTAACACTATATATTAGGCCCTGTGCTTGGTGCTGGAGAGGCGAAAACAAAAATGAACTGGTCCCTGATTTCTGGGAGTTAGCATTCATTTGGGGGAGGGTAGTAGACATGAGATAAATATAATTCAAGGTCATTTGAGGAGAGAGAAAATAGTTGGGGTAGCATCAAGCAAGGCTTTATGGTTGAAATGGGGGGTTGTAACAAGTTTGTGGACAACTAAGAATTTGGATTTATCCTTTATCCTTTTGACTAAATGAAAGCGTTAAGGTCACTGCTGGAGATGACTTCTGGTGCCCCTCTTTGTAATGACACAAATTTTCCCAGACAGATATTGGAGTCAGCTGCCTCCTTGGCAATGGTACATCTTTAAAATCAGACCTTCATGTCCACAAACAATGGAGAGAGTCTGGGTCTTGGGGCAGTGACCTGGTTTCTATTACTGATGTTCCCATTCAGTGTCTCCCTGCATTGAAGTTATTTTAACATCACGTCCAGTTAAATAGATGTGAATTGGAGTCATCTTTTAAAGGAAAGCAAAAAGGAAAAAGAAAGAAAGAAAGAAAGAACCAGGATGTCTTCTGCTACACAAAGACAGATAATATAATTAGGTGTGATTTATAAGTGTACATTTTGTATAACTATGAGAGTGTTTCCAGTAGGCAAAAAATCTGGAATGGAGTGGGGGAGGATTGCCAATCTAATAATCTTTTTATAATTAAAAATCCCTAATTGATATGAATTGGGATAGGGAGACTATAGGACAAGGAAAAGATTCATTTTTTTAATTGAATATCATTTCTTATTGTTTTTATTCAGTCATGTCTGACTTTTCCTGACCCCATAAGAGGTTCTCTTGGCAGAGCTATGCAGTGGTTTGCCGCTTCTTTCTCCAATAATTAGACAAACAGGGTAAATGACTTGCCCAGGATCGCACAGCTGGTGAGTGTCTGAGGCTGGATTTGAATTGATCTATTTTTCACTCCAGGCCCAGTGCTCTCTCCACTGAGCCATCCAGAATTTGTTAGTTACAGATACTTAAAAACTAGGTTAATGATGATGCACTGCCAAATGGAAACCTTTCAGGACCTGATTTAATGGACAACTAAGAATGATCTGTAATTAACATGTTAACTCCTTGTATGTCTCAGAGCCTAAAAGACAGTTCTTTTTTAAGTAGGTTAAGGCCTTCTATTAACATTTTGTTTGCTTCATTATTGCTCTTAGGAGGTTTTCCACCCCTCCCCCCCCATATTCAGGGTTAAAACTCTTGTCCATGTCTAAATGATCACAAGTTCTACTAGCTGATAAAATAGAACTCTTACTTGACCTGCAGTCAGGGAGGCCTAAGTTCAAGTCCTGAGCCAGACATTTAGTAGCTAAATGATGCTGGGTAAGTCACCTAATCTTTGTTTTTTCAACTGTAAAGTAAGGACAATAACACAAACCTCAGAGGATTGTTGTAAGCATAAAGTGACAACATATGTAAAGTTTTGTACAAATGCTCTTATTACTACTATTATTAATGATTCTGAATGATTAGTGACTCAACTCATGGGATTTTACCATGTTGCATATGGACCAGTGAGCATTTTTGTGTTATGACTATAGTAATTCTAATGTCCACAGCATTTCCTTGAATTGACACTTTATTTGCTGTAATTCATTTTTCACATTGTTCTGACCCACTTTAATGAAGTGCAGGTGATAATGAATCTAAGTGAGTTTTATAGATAGAGATAGTGTCTGAGGGTGATTAGCCCAGAAAAGCTATTTTTAAATGTACTGATTGCCATTCCAGCAGTGGAAATCATATGTTTGTACTATGATTGTGGGTTGTGACATGTCTGACCTCCCTGCTAGCTGGAAGTTACTGTCCTTTGCAAGGCAAAGTCAGCTTTTCTGGAGCAACCTTCTTAGCCCCAACCTTTCTCTTATTCATGTGCAGGAGTGCCAAACATCCTTCAGATTGCCATAGGTAAAAGCAGAACTGTAATGTCTTCACAGGTAATCTAGCTTCTAAAGGTGCCTAATGAACCTATGAATTTAAGGTGGTTAAGTGTAGATCCAGACAAATCAATCAGTAATCAGCAAGCTCTCATTTACATTATCTTCCCTTCCATTTACTAAGTGTTCTGAGACATCCCCAAATGGCGCAGTGTACAATCTCTGTCCACAAGTACTTCCAATCTCGGTGGAGAGACAAGGAATGCATATGAAACTACGAGAAAATATAGTAATTTTTTTCTGTTGCCTTTGTAAAGATTCTTTAGATGTATTGTAAATTGCCTTTGTGGTCCAGTAAAGCCCATATGTATCCCTTCTCAAAAGAATAGTTTTACATACACAAAATAAAATATATAAGATTATAAAAGAAACCAATTAAACAAAATTTGATTTGATATAGATACATACATGTGTGTAGTATATATGCTACTATCTATGTGTATATACACATACATATACATATGTACATACATATATCGATATATTTCTCTAGATACAGATATGAAGATATTAATACAACTTATTATATATAGATATGTATCTAGAGAGAGAGATAATAAAAAGAGAGAGAGATATAGATGATATAGCTATATAACAATTAGATATAAATAGTTCCCGCATTGTAAGTTCATAAACCATGTTATAAAATTTACAAGGCCTTCTCTAGCTGCAAATGCTTCTCCCTCAGAATATCATTTGTTTGCATACATTCATATTTGTATTTGTCCCCCCACCCAAAGAATGCAAACTCGTTGAAAGCAGACGTGCTTCAGTCTTCAACTCCACAGCACAGCATTTACCAATAGCAGTTATTTAATAGATGCTCGCTGATTGAGTTTCCAAATGCCTTCTGTTCCAATGCTAAATATACTCTTGCAAAAGAGAATATTTTTATAGAGGACTCACACTGGGCAAGAGCTCACAAAGTCCTCAGAAAATGTAATACAAGTACACTCTCAAGATCTCTCTTAAGAAATTTAGAATCCATTGTATGATATGGGCCAAAGAAGTCCCCAGTATGGTGTGCCCTCATCAGAGGAGGTGCTATGTTCTATGACAAAACAGAAGTGAATTAGTTCAGAAAAAAAGTAATATATTGGATTACTTGCCATCTATGGGAGGGGTTGGGGGAAAGGAGGGAAAAATTTTGGAATGCAAAGTTTTGCAAAGGTGAATGTTGAAAATTATCCATACATATGTTTTAAAGATAAAACGCTTTAATAAAAAAGTGGGATGTTCAAAATTAGAGAAGCCACCCCAAAAGTCCATGAGGATATTTGTGTCTGACCTATAGCAGAGTATTCTGAGCTTGGACACACTAATCTGACTCTAACATTAATGATATTGTTTTGAGAATGAAGGACAAAAACCAAGCAGCAAGATGAAGTATAAATACTGTTAGCTATATTTTATGCTAAAAGAATTGAGGTTCCAAGAGACTATGATTTGCTTAATGTGACTCAGTTATTGCCACATCAGGTCCTGTGTTCTTTTGACTAATCTATCTTATTTTGATGGCTATAGGTAAACAGATATGACCCATGTATCATTCATAAATACTATGTTTCCAAGTAAAATTTCTCCCAAAAATGGGTGTCTGAGTTTATCTCACTTCTTGCATATTTGGTCTAACTCAACTGCCATCAACTAAGGCACAAATAAGCAGTTAGAATATATACATACTTGTTGATTAAAAAAAAAGTCAAAAACATACATGGGGTAGAGAATACCTCATGTATCTGTTATTCTACTAGAAATCCCCTCCCCTCTCCACTTTTTTTTTTCCTGAGGCAATTGGGGTTAAGTGATTTTTCCTGAGTCACACAGCTAGGAAGTGTGAAGTGTTTGAGATCACATTTGAACTCAGGTCCTCCTGACTTCAGGGCTGGTTCTCTATCCACTGTGCCACCTAGCTGCCTCTTCCTCTCCATTTTTCTTATACTTTGATTCTTTTCCTCTCTTCGTTGCATTTGCTTTTTGGTCATTGAGCCAGAGAATTCTGAGAAATTACTTTACCATCTCTATATCTATCACATAAGTGCTAAGTGTTGTAATACAGATTATAAGTCTTATCAGAATTTATAGAAGGGTAAGATCATTGTGAGGTAAAGTTGTTGAAGGAGAGTAAGAATCTGAAGTGTTAGAGAATAGGGTCAATTTTGTATAATTGGGAGAAATGGTGGGGAGATAACTTCCAAAGTGGAGGAATAGGATGGGCAAAGATCCAGAAATGTAGGGAATAATGAGAGATCTGCCCTGAATAAAACAAATGACCCAAGCTGAAGAATAGTGACAGTAATTTAAATAAAAATAGAGGGTTAGATTATTATAGGCACCCAAAACCACTAGTGAACTTCTTACTCAGCATTGCTGTTTGGACATATTTGTTTGGTTGTTTTCTTGCCCATTAAATCTTGAGCTCAGGAGTTGCCCTTTGGTCTCTTTTGTGTATCCTCAGTACTTAGCAAAATATCTAGCACATAGTAAGTGCTTAATAAATATTTAATGATTGACTGGTGATGATTGCTTAGTGGGAACTATATCTAGTCCAGGATGAACAAACAAACAACCAAAAAACCCAGAATATCTGATAGAATCATGTGATCTTTAGTAGGACACTGATGAAATGACACATCCAAAAGGTGTTTGGTGACTAGGTGACTAGGATAGTGAACAATCTGGAACCCATTTCCTATAAAGAATGATAAAAAGGCCTAAGGATACTGAGTCTTGAAATGAGAAGAGACATAAAAAGACTATGTTGTAGGTTTGTAAGTATTTTCAGATTTTTTCTTTTTTTACAAACATTAATGATTTTATTATATTGCTTCAACCAAGTTATGTGCACAAGCTATCTCTATTTGTTGGGTTGTTTCTATGTTAGGGTGGTGCTATAGAGAAAGTACCCCAATGACTGTGGCAAAACCTGGAGTTGTCTATCATCTCCTAAATTCCAAGGCAGTATGGCACAGTATAATGGTGCCATATCCATGGACTTTGGATCCTTGAGAGATCACACTTTTTTTTTCCCATAGTGAGTAGATTATATTTTTGTGACTCCAGAGGGCAGAGCAAGGACCAGGAACTGAAAGGCAGTCTCACTTCCATCTTAATATTTCTAGTAGCCAATACCGTGTCTGGCAAGTAGTAATAAATGTTTGTTGCTTGCTTTCTTGATGCATCAATACCCACTATCCCCTTTTATTTCTCCTGCTTTGAGAAGACCATGTACAACTGGTACCTTCACTTCCTTTCTCATCACTCACTACTTAGCTCTTTACAGCATGGTTTATAAATTCATTATTCACTCTCTACAAAGTTATTATCTCTAAGTTGCCAAAGGAAGTTACCTTTTTCCTAGTCCTCATGTCTACAAAATTACTATCTCTGTTGCCAAAGGAAGTTATCTTTTCTCATTCCTCATGTCTACAAAGTTACTATCTCTAAGTTGCTAAAGGAAGTTACCTTTTCTCATTTCTCATGTCTACAAAGTTATTTTCTCTAAGTTGCCAAAGGAAGTTACCTTTTCCCACTCCTCATGTCTTGACCTTTCTATAGCCTTTGAGACTTTCAAAAGCCATCTTTTCTTGGATGTTCTCTTTTCTTCTCTCTAGGTTTTAGTGACACTACTGTTTCCTGGATTTCCTTCTACTTATCTGACCAAATCTTCTCAGTCTCCAGTGTTGTATCCTTATAAAGATGATCCATATAATCATCTCCCTGTTATTAAAAGTATTTCAAAAGAATTAAGTATTTCCTATTGGGCTAAGTGATAGAAATGCAAAGGCCTAAGTGAAAGGAATCCTGCCCACAAGCAATTTGAAATGTGCCCTAGAGTTTTTCATTAAATAGGAGAATGGATTGGTTGACTTCTGAGGCCTTTTCCACTTTTTCAAGTGTATTAGTGTTGAATTATATCTCCCCCATGTTTTAAATAGATGAATTTTCTAACTAAATGAAGGTTTCCTTTCAATGGGGATCATCTACAATTGTTTGTATGTTTCTTTATCAGGAATTGTCCAAAATGGAACTGCTGTGGCTTTATGCTTTTCTGTCTGCAACTTTATATTTGTCCCTATTAAATTCTAATTGGATTCAGTTTGTTGTTGTATGCCTTCGAGTGTTTGGAAATTCTAATGCTACCTTATATTTACAATCTATTCCAGATTCATATCCTGTACAAATTTTATAAGCATGGATTCTATGTAATCATTCAAATTATATTGATTAAAACATTAAATAGCAGAGAATCAAGGATGGAAACTTACTGAAAAAAGAAAGGGACAACGGGAAGTGGAAAGAATACAGGGAGACTGTGCTTGCTTCTTTAAATCTTTACTAATGGTTGTATAATTGTGCCTTGACCTGAGTTCTCCTGTGACCTGGCTCTCATGTCTGCCCTATTTTCTTTGTCATTTAAATTCTGACCATTTTAAGAATTGTTCATACTTGGTCTCAGATGTCAGTCTGTCATAATATGAATGAGAAGGCAATCTCCCATAGGCCATTAGTATGAAACTTTTCAAGATAGCTTTCTTTATACTAGCTAGTAAATAGATGGGCAAAAGATAAAATCAGAATTATATCCTAATGACTTGTTTTTCCTGAAAATTATAGCTGTCAGGTCTGTTCTTTCAAGTGTTTATGCTCTCAGCATGTATATATTTAAAGGGAAATGGATTATTAATTCCCTAAAGTTATGTTAATGATGAAAATGGAAAGCATAAGCCAATATGGCTAAGACAAATAAATTAATGAGATTGGCACTAGTCTGAGATAATTCACTGTAATTCATAAGTTAGTATGGATTCTTTCCATGCCTGGAGTATCTCATCCATCCATAAGTCATGACCCCTGAACATCTAGAAACATGTGGCACGCATACTCTTAAAAAAACAAAGCAAACATAGACTAAAAGAGTATCAGACAGCATTGTTCTAGAGATAATAAATAATCATAAATAAATATAAAGCAATCCCTGACTTCAAAGAACTTTCATTATATTGGAGGAGACAACATATGCAAATATAAATACATGCAGAAGAAATGAGAAGTAATTTTGAGGAGAAAACATTAACAGTTGGGATTTACAGGAAGGGAGAACAACAGTGAAGAATGAAGCTGATGGCAAAACATTAATGTATCTAGTGCCTCAGATCCTGCATTTATGCCATGGGATCCAACATTCTTAATCTATCTAATGCTTTGAGGAAACAAGTTAGAGAGACATTATGGTCGCCAAATTCTTTCTTTCTTGGAAAAAACCTCTTTTTATATTATAGCTTCTATTGATACAGTATTTTAAGGTTTGCAAAGGACTTTATACACATTAAGTAATTCAGTCTTCAGAACATCCTTGTGAAAAATTAATTGGATAATGTTAATTGTTCATGAGTAGGCTGAGTCAATATAATAAATATGACAATAATTTATGTAGCCAATGCCATACTAATAAAACTATCAAAATATTTTCTAGAACTAAAAAAAAAAATTCATCGGAGTAATAAAAGAGGAACACTGTCAAAGTAATTAATGAAGAAAAGTGAAAAGAAAGGGATTTAAGAATACCAGATCTAAAACTATACTACTAAACTATTAACTTCAAAACAATGTGGTATTGGGAAAGAAATAAAGATATTTATCATTGGAACAAACGAATACACAATATACCTAAATAAGCAAAAAATAGCCTTTTTTTTTAAATGAACACAAAGGTGCCTGCCATTAAAATAAAAACTCATTGTTTTTTAAGTGACAGCATAAACAAATTAAAAGAGCATGGAAAAATACCTGTCAAATCTATTAGCAGGAAAAAAAATTTCTTGACAAAACAAAATAGGAGATAAAATGGACAATTTCAATTACTCAGAATTGCTAAGTTGTTTTGTTTTGTTTTCATAAATAAAAGAATTCAGATAAAATTACCAGAGAAATAGAAAATTAAGGGAAATATTTGCAGGAAACTTCTCTGATAAAGGTCTTATTTCTAAGTTCTAGAGGGCAGTCAAATTTATGAGAATAAAAAGCCATAATGGGCATATTCTTTCTTACCTTTTCAAAGAGAGGATTTTAAACTTAAAATAAAAATTAAAAAGTAAATTTTAAAAAATAAGAATTGTAACATGAGTAATGACTATATTTTAGTAAAACATTTTCAGCAGAGGGACTAACCAGATTGAGGGTAACCAAAAGGCTTTAAATCCATAGGTGAGTTAGGGGGATGTCTTTTCCAAGCATCTGAAGACTTCCCTTGGATGAATGGGTAGATAAGAACAATTTGTTACAACTGCCACGAAGGTAGCTGTTAGAGCTTGGTCAGAAATCATCCACTGCCAACATCATCCACTGCGTCCCGGGGCCATTGTTGATCATCCTTACTTTTGTCTTAGCACTGGCCTTCAATGACTCTGGAAGAGAGAGTGAGGATGATGACTTTATACATCTCTGCCTTACTTAAATGCAATTCACTATCAAGTCAATATAAGCCTTTGATGTCACTTAGAAAATAAAGGATGAATAACATCTATGTTCCAGGAACTATGCTAAGCAATTTTCAATTTTAATCTTACTTGATCTTCACAACATCCCTGGGAGGTAAACACTTATTTTTATTATTATTATGTTACATAGGAAGATACAGAAATGAAAAGAGATTAAGGGACTTCCATAAGGTGACACAGCTAGGAATTATCTGAGAATTAATTTGAACTCAGAACTTCCTGACTACAAGTCTAGTTCTGTATTCACTGTGACATCTAAGAATTCTGATCAACATAGTGACCAACCACAATTCCAGATGATTCATGATAAAACAAATTACTCATCTCCAGGTAGAAAAGTGATGGACTCAGAGTATAAATTAAGGCATGTTTTCTTTTGGATGTGCCCAATGTAAGAATCTGTTGTGCTGTACTATACATCTTTGTAATGGATTATGTTTTTTTTTTTTTTTTTTTTTGCTTTCTCCGTGGACAAGGAAGATGGAGATAAAAGGGAGAAAATGCAGACCTGAAAATAAAATAAAATAAAATTGATTTTTTTAAAAGAAATTTAACTACTCTTAAGAAACAAACAACAACAACAAAAAAACAGAAACAAATAACAAAAAAAGAACTCAACCCTATGAAATAAGGGACTATTATTTTCACTCTAATGAGAAGAAACTGTGATTAAAGAAGTGAAATGATTTGCCCAGAATCACACAGCTAATAAGTTCCATGAGTTTGGATTTATTCTGAAATCTTTGCCTCAATGACTTACACTGTAGTGGGTCATTAAAATGTGACAGAAACTTTCCCACATTCTAAAACTTTTATCCATTATCACATAAAATAGGGACAAAAATAAGGATAAGGCCTGTGATTTCAGGGGGAATTATAATCTTAGTTATAGTCTTAATGTTTAAATTAATGAGAAAGAAGGAAAAAATGAGAAATAAATTGTTCTTATCCACCCATGCATCCAAGGGAAGTCTTTACATGCTTGGAGAAGACATCCCCCTAATGAGGAAGAAAGAAATGACTTATCCAAGGTTACATGACTTGCATCAAAAGCAGAATTTAAATGCTGGTCTTCTCAGTTGTTTTTTTTTGTCTGCTGTGTCACACTTCCTCTTCCAACATAAGTAACTAAAATCATTTGCTTTTGGAATCTAAATGTGTCTAGCAATTAGTTGAGAAAGAATAAAGGAGAAAGAAATTTCATCAAGACATAGGTAAATGAAAAATCAGTAGTACTTTGTCACCAGATCAACCAAACCTTTGACATACATTCCTTGTACAGGAGAGAGAGAATGCAGACTTCACTATATCTAGGCCACATTTGCCTTTTATTAATAAATGAAGCCTGAACAAAAAAATAAAATAAAATTGGCAAATCTTAATTAGAGTCTTAAAGACACAATGTCAGGAATACTGCATTGAATTCTTTGACAAAATCTTGACTGGGAGAAATAATTAAAATATGTCTTCAAAAAGAAAGTAATTTAGGTTATCAAGGACCAAACCACTGTGATGATTGGGTTTTTTTCAAATTCTTAGAAGAAAAGCAGTAGAAAATTGCACGTGAGTCAGTCTAAATATATGGGCATCATCACTTCAAGGGAGTGAAAAGTTTATCCAAACACTGCATGAAAATGCAAAGTGGGAGTGGGTGATTCATGCCTCTGTTGTCAACCATAGCTGTAAGGGTTTGGAATCTGCTCATTGGCTCAATTGATTGCATTTTGTTCATTCCTTCTAGGACTGCAACCTTCCCCTTGCTCCTAAAAAAGGACTCAGATGTATTGTAATTCTGGAGAAACTGAGGCAAGATAGAGATTAGAGAGTTTTTAATATTTTACTTGAAAGGGAAAGATTTTCTGGGACCAAATGGATCCATGGTTTGGTCCTCAGTGCTGAATGAGACTATGGTCTCCAAGAATCCAGCATTCAGCAGCCAATGTGAGTTCCCAATGACACACACACACACACACACACACACACACACACACACACACATATATATATATATATATATATATATATATATATATATATATATATATATATGAATATGGTTCCAAGTTACCAGGGAGTAGACTGAGGCAGGGGTGGAGTCAGAGCACTGAGAGTAGGAAGGGACTATCAATCTGGTTCTGACAGAGTTGGGGGGAGGAACAAGACATCATGATAAGTAGGGAAGAACTAGGGTCATAATGTCTAAGACAGAAGGTCTTTCTCTGTATCTGGATCATGATGATTAGGAAGGAGGGGTGGTATTGCAGGATTGAGCAGAAAAATTAGGAAATGAGTCTGAACAAGTCAGAGAAACTGAGCCAAGACAATTTAGGGAAACAGAGGCAGGACAATAAAAGGGAACTGTGGCACAACAGTATGAAGAAGTAAAAGCAGATTCAGGGAACAGAAAAATGCTCTGGAATAGTTGAAGGAGAGGAAGAAGATATGGTCAAGTGCCTTCTCTGTCTGATAGTGAGTGATTCTGGATAAATAATTTAATGTATCCTTTCCTCAATTCATAGAAGTGATTGGTAGAATTTCTTATAATAATAAAATGACAAATTTGGTCTCTTAGCCTCATTCCACCTTTCCATACACTTAAAAAAAGAAGAAATTCTGGTATTCATTTTCAGTTAGGTAGTGCAGTAGATATCAATGGACTTGGAATCAAAAAGACCTTTCAAAGAGCCTAGTTGGGTCTTAATGGTAGAGGGAGTGATGAAAGAAAGCAGACTCTCAAAAGGTACTTTGTGGACTAGGGCATAGTGAGACATGGTCAAAGAAGCAGAGATCAGCATAATAAAGATTTTAACAGTACTTAGGCTGAATAAAGGCTGGTCAGAGAGATGGGATGGGTAAATAAGCAATATTTCAGACAGCAAAAATGGAATAAAAGCATTGAATTGCTAAGTGTGGTAGAACTTTAGAGGCATCTTGCCCACTTCAGTTCTGAATAGAAACCCTCTTTATAAACTCTGTAATCCAGGGGTTGCTCAACTTCAACTCAAATTGTTCCACGAAAGGTCAACACACCTTTGTCTCATAAACTGATAAACTAGATTGTCTCATTTTGGGTGAAACCAGTTATAGGTTGGGGCTTAAATCTGCTCTTCTCTCTACCGCTTCTGGTTTTGGCCCATAAGAATCAAATATAATGATTCTATTCTCTCTTCTATGTGACAACTTTTAAAATTCATTAATATACTTAAAGATGGATACCATATCGATCAGATAATCACATCATTTATTAAGCACATAAGTATTAGATACTATTATAAGCACTGAAAATGCAAAGAAAAATGTGGGGTTTGAAGAGTTTACATCATAAGCTTCTTATCCTGGTTAAATTTTGAGTATATATATAAT
Organism: Sarcophilus harrisii; assembly: GCF_902635505.1. Lineage (NCBI taxonomy): Eukaryota > Metazoa > Chordata > Mammalia > Dasyuromorphia > Dasyuridae > Sarcophilus > Sarcophilus harrisii. Next base: position 29,381,521 of record NC_045426.1, on the reverse strand, counting down.
GACTAGACCATTATTTTAATCATAACAATTATGAGCAATGGATATTCACCTTGGGCTTCACACTAGGATAAATATGACCTTAGATCAGTAACTTCTTTTGACTTGCCATTGATGATTATAAATTGATAAGATTTACGCATATTATACAGCTTCATGCTTACTTTTATGATTTGGGACACAGAGATGGTGTGTGCACCTTAGTGTCATATTCATTGTTATGATGTTATAATGCATTTAAGAGCCTCAGAATCAAGATTCCCTTATATGTTGGGCTATTTTAAAGTATTCTTTAATATTCTCAATAAGGAACTTTGTGAATCTTCTTTTTTGCCCAGATACCAAAAGTTGTCCAAGTATATATCATTTCTCTCAATACTTTAAAGATCTGTGATTCCATTGATGTGAACATACAACCTTCACCAAGACAGATCATAGACCTTTGATCTTATGTGAGAATTAATAATCTAGTGGCCAGTCATGGCCAAAGTAGCAAAGAAGGGGTCGAATTTAAGTTTAGTATCAAAAATAGCTAACCCAGGGAATCAATCATTCTTTCCTGAAATCTTTTTCTTTTCTTTTTTCTTTTTTGTTTTGGACAACTCATGTTGGGAAGTAGATCCTCCTAGGAAAAGCACTTATCTAAAACTTTGACCCTGAAGCAACTTAACCTACAGAAGAGAATACTTAGTAAGATGCATAATGACCGTCTTCAGTCATTTGAAGTGTTCTAATATGGAAAATGGATAAAAGTGACAGAATTTTAAGATTGGAAGACAGCTTATGCAACCAACACACAAAAAGGAATCTTTAATGTGACAAATAGCTATCTGCCCTCAGTTTGATGACCTCCAGTGAAGGGAATCCAACCACCTACCATGATTCATTGTAGTTTTGTGCTGCTCTGATTGCCTCAATTTTCCTTACGTCTGGGGCTAATCAGAGCAAGCTCAATCACTCTTCAATATGATAGCCCTTCAAAATAGTAGAAAACAATGATCATGTACTGAGTCATCTCTTCTTCAAACCAAAATTTTCTAGTTCCTGCTAATAAATGGGTGGGACATTAAGAGACAGATTTTGGCTTTAAAGAAAGGTTCTTAACCAGGGGAAAACTTGATCAAACCAATTGAATGAGGAAATATTTAAGTCAATGCTGAATGACTATCTGCCAGGACCATTGTAAATGAGATTTTTATTCCTTTTGAGTTTAAATGTCTGTGCTCTTAAAAAAAATCTATATTCAGATATGTTTCAGAAGTTTTTCTTTGTTGAAGAAATGGTGGAAAATCATATCTGTATATGAAATGTTGAAACCATTCAAAGTTTTAAACAATGATACATCACCTACTATTGTCTGTGTTTAAGTTTTTGTTCCTTCTATTGAATTGTACTAGTGTTTTTAATCATTATTTTTAGCTTAAAGAAATCTAGTTCAATATCATGTTAGAAATATTGTCAGCATCATGTAGAACCATTATTAAGAAATATATTGCAGTGAGCAATAATGCAGTGCTGGATGAATTTTATATGAACTATTCCACTCTTGAGAGGGAGTCATTGGGTGCTTGTACTGTGTAAATTTTTTTTCAAGAAAGGAAATTGCTGATATATAGTGAGAATTTTTTTCCCTCTGCAAAACTCCAGATATTCAGTATGCAGCAGCTAATGATTATATTACTGTTGTATGTATAAGCTGTTGTAGCATTATTATGTTACAGACTAGCAATTCTTTAACTTTTATTATTTCCAATGTCATTGCCAAATGAAACATTTATGTAAAAGCTTACAATTAGATACATGATATTCTTTCAAAATGTATGCTTACATTGTTAAAAAATGTATATATACGCATGTGTGTGTGTATACATACATATATATAATCTGTCTTATGATTTTCCCCCAATAAGATGATGGACTCCCGTTTTCAATGCCTCATACTTTCTTGATGCATCATTCTCAGTCTTGAAAAGGTCGGTCTCAAAGGAGCTAGTTGTGTTCATCATTTTCCTGTCTAGTTCATAAGAGTCCTTCTTTTCAAACGATGCTGTCATCACCAAAGAGATAGCATAGACATTCCCACTTCACAATGAATTATACTGGCCTCTAGTGGATATTTTCCAGAATTCTGTTTTAGATTTAAAATATTCATTGGGCCATCATACTGTACACTTCAGCATATTTTAAAACTCAGATTAAGAAGCGTAGTCAGAAATCAATGGTAGTTTTGAACAGTTTTTCATTTCGAAACATGACATCTTAAATTCTTCAAAAGCTATTTTTTAAAGAAATTGTTTTATTAATGCACAAATGAGAATCTGGGATTTAGGTTCTTCTTAAAATGGATTAATCTCATTTTCTTTTCTTTAATACTAGTTCCTTAACCCTGGAGAAATGATTCACTCAATAATCATTAAACTATGACTATTCTCATGTTGGTTTGATGAGGAGAGACTTAGGGATACTTAGGGAGTCTAAAAAGAAGGAAAGATATAAGACAAGACCTTCATAGAAATTATGATTCATTTAACTCACTTTGGAACATGATACAGGGTAATGTGGTCGAACCTCTATTTTATCCATGAGGAAACTGAGATTCACAGATGTTGGGTGATGTATTCAAGTCTGAACAAGCAGTGAGTGGCCAAGCCCAGGCTTGATTGCAGGTCCTCTAAACTGAAATCCAGTCCTTTCTACTGGGCCACAATAACTGGCATATATAATTTTTATTTTTTTAAAGAAACTTTCCTCATCCCCCAGCATAGAATTTGCATGGTAGTTGTCCCCTGAAGAAATTAACTTATTTCCAAAATCTAAAAACATTTCCCTTCCCCGTGTTTCTAATTCAAAGTTTCTTCTGTTCCAGGGAGTTTCCGTTCAAAAGCATAAGAAGTGGCAAAGATACTAGGGTTTATTTGGGTTCACAGTTTGTGGCTATCTATAGAACAACTCTAGTGGCCACATTTCTAAAATAAGAATCCTTTAGAAGAAAATCCACACACGGAGATTATATATACAAACATATCCATATGTGTATATATATATATATATATATATATATATATATAGACATGTGTGTACATGTGCTTGCATAACTTCGCTATACATTGCATGTGTACATAATATTTTGTATTTTGTGTGTATTGAACATGTATGTATGTTTATGTACAGATGAATGCCCATACACATGCACACATTTACCTGTGTGTGTAAACACATACATCCAAATATATATACACTGTGTTGTACACATACATAAACATGTGACTATATAGGTATAGAAGATATAGATATAAGCTTTTCTATATGCATATATTGACTGATCATATATGTGTGCATACATGTGTATATGTGCATATATATTACATATACTATATTATAAATTCAGTAATATTTATTTATATATATATGGCATATGTGTTCATATATATGGAGAGAGAAGGTGGGAGGGAAAGAGGTTGAGAGGAAGGGAAGAAGTAAGGTAGAGAGAGAAGGAGAAAGAGGGATAATCACATAGTGAAATATATCTATAGGCTTTACTGAGAGGTGGTGGCAGATAGGCAGATTTGATTTCTATTCTGGGCAATAAAATGTATCAGTATTCATAGTCATCTGTCAAAAATTCTAGTATTAAACAATTTCTATTGAAAGGAGCTACTGAAAAGAAGGACATATTGGTATATGAAAGTGGTAGAAAAACAAAAGATATCAGGAAAAATAATATTAAAGATGCTCAGATTGTTATTCCCTTCAACTCCCCATTAAACCTACACATGCATGCACACACATACACACACACACATACACACACCTACTAACCTCCATCACACAAAATCCCTATATTTCTGTTTTAATATAAATTATTTGATTTATAAATTCTAGATTATACTGCATTTAAAGAATTGACTGGCCTTCAGCTTTAACACTTGAAAGGGACCTTAAAAATTGTTGATTCCATCTAGCTCATTTTATGGTTAAAGATCATTGAGGCCATTCCCTGCTTTCATTTTAAGCCATTATTTTCAGTTCAGTCCTTCTCTTTTTTAAATGCTTCAGCATCTCTTAGTATCTCTTAACTGTTTAAAAGCTATTAGAATATTTTATATATATATAGCCTTACTCTTCCATTGTACATTCTTACTCTGGTTTATCTTATCTGATCCTCAGTAGAAATGGTAGAAATGTTATTAGCAAACACTAACAAACACCTACTGTGCACCTTACTGTGCATAAGATATCACTGGAGATATAGAGAGAAATTCAGATAGATCCTTTCCCCTTTTGCCTCAGTTTCATATAATAAGGTAGGTCTTCTCCTTCCCAAAGCCAACTCATTTTACAATTGTGTCCTCTCTTTCATTATCAAAATTCTAGAAAGAACACTTTACATTCACTAACTGAACTTCTTTATCAGACAGTTATAGTTTTCAATAGGACTCCACCCCTATCCATCTACTTAAATGGATTTCTATAAAATAATTTTAATAACTTTTCTACCACCACTCCCAAATCCAAAGCTAATCCTTATCCTTACTTTTTCTGCAGCATTTGATGTTGTTGAGAATCTCCCCCTTTCTTGATGCTTTCTCTTCCCTTTATAATGCTCCTGGTCTTCTTCCTACATTTTGGACCACTCTTCTCTGTTTTCTTCACTATCTCTTTTTCTCCTTCTAAATTAGGGTCCCTCAAAGCTCACTCAAAGTTTTGGCTGTGGGTGTTTTCTTTCTCTTTCTTGTCATGCTCTACATTCTCTTTTCACTGTCACCAGGCTAATTCAGACCTTCATTACTTTTCCCATAGATTATTATATTATAATCATTTTCTTGTCTTCCTATTTTAATTCTTTTGTTTTTCTAATCCCAGACTTCCCATGGCAAGACTTTTCTTATGCTAGCTCCATTATACCACTTAGCCTGATCATGCTACAAAAGGAGCAAGAGGGAGATTAGTACAGTAGAAAGACCAATGGACCTTCACTTAGAGTATATGGTTTCAAATCCTACATCCAATGTCTTCTGTGTCACATTGTTAATTAACCTAAACTGGGACTGTTTCCTCATCTCCAAAATTAAGAGGGTAGATCACTGTTAAGGTCCTTTTCAGCTCTAAATGAGATCTTATGATCCTTTAACCTATTCCCTGGTCTGTTTTTCATGCTCAACATTCCCCATTCTCATTCTCTCTCTTTTTTCCCCTATTCCCTTACTAATACCATGACTAAAATGAACTTCACCCAGTCCCTTCTGAATTTGCATCCTTAAAAATCAGTTTTCCCCAGACCCAATTTCTACTTTCTTCCCATTTGGAAAAGGGTCTCTGCACAGATTTCCAACTTCCCATGACTCATAATGTGAATCTCTCTTGTTGCACTGATATTCTAATATTCATTTTATCATTTTGTATGTATGTCAGATCTCTTCCACTACATTCCTGTAGGGCAAGAATTGTGTCTTATTTCATCTTTAACTTCTTCCCATCCCACAGCATAGCACCTGAGATGGTAGCTGCTGGACAAATGCTTATGGGTTGAACACAGCATAGTAGAACTCACTGGTCCTGTCTTTACATTGCTGGTAAGAATTAGTCATAAACCATGAACAGCTAAATAATAATACAAGGGGGAGATAAGAAGCCAAATAGTACCCTGAGAGTTGCCACAAGGGAATACAAGATAAGTACCCTCTGAGTGGTCTGGATAATAAGCTCTCTAGGACCTCAGAGCAGGAAATGATCATTCTGAACTAAAGGAGTCTGGGAAGGTTTCAAAGAAGAGAAATCTGAACTGGATTTGAAGGAAAAGATTAGGATTCTCAGAGGGAAAGGAATTTGGGGTAGACCATTCAGAGCTGAGGAAGTGATATGAGTACAATCTGGCCATGCATTTCTATGCTCAAGAAATAAGAATGACTTCTTGCATTTAAAGTAAAATGTAAACTGGTCTTGGCCTTAAAGAAAAAGAAAAAAAAAAAAACCCTCCATTATAAGACTTAAGCCTTAAGCCTCCTTTTATGTGTTCAATGAATTTTGCTCTTGTTCATGGCACAACATTCTATATAAACTGATCTACCCACTCTTCCTCTACCTCAATATTCCCATATTTCCTATTCATGTCTTTTAATATCCTGTATTTCATCTGCCAAATGCCCTCCCTCTTCACCTCTCCTTCTTAATACCCTTAACTCCCCCTTCAAGTCTCAAATCAGATATTATATTCTACGGAAATCCCATAAGATTCCATTATTTATTGGGAAAACTTCTTTTAAAATTGTATGAGTTAATAGCTTCTATTTCTTCCTATGAAAACTTTCCCTGTATGAGTTTTTTTTCCTATGTATGTTCCCATTTGAATATATTTGGCTGTGGATTATTAACAGTTTCTTATGATTTAGTCTAGAGAAAATCAGAGTATGGAAAAAGTAAAGCCTACTTTCAAAGTGCTCTTATACTAAATTCTGGGTCATGCTGTCCTAAAGTAATTAATATATCAACCTCAAGTAGTATTGTGTCCAAGAACTGGGGAAGTTTGCAGATGAACACTTTATATTTAGCATTCTTTATCCAAGGTGCTCAGGATTGTTTCTGTCATCTTGTATTCTCTGGGAGACAAACTTGGAGCCACATGGTGATTTAGTGGTGAAGGCAGAGAGAGAGCTCGGATTTTGCAGGGATCTGTATTTACATATAGGCTGAGTAGTTAAAATCATTTAAATGGGTTGTCTTTTGGAAGTATGGATTTAAAGCCCAGTAACTGATACATAGTAGGCATTTAATAATTGCTTATTTGTTTGATTGACTGATTGATATGCTGTTAGTAATCAAATTGGCCACTTGGACTGTTGAAAAATTCATTTTTAATTTTTGTAAATCATTTAAATCACTTTAAAATTTTATCTGAATCAACCTTGGAACTGATGGACACAGTTAATAAGTAATAATTTCATGTAATTAATAATAATAATAATTTAATATCTATAGATGATACAATCTTCCCAAAAGAAAATTATTAGAATAAAGTATTTGAAAATGCTCATGTAATTTCATATTGTATGCTTTGAATACTAGTCAGACATTTTAAAAGTCTGTTTTGTTTTGTATTTTGATGAAAACTTTGATTTGTTTCAGGGGAGAGTTTTAAAAAGGGAATAAAAGAATCTATTATTTTGGAAGGCACAGGCTTCAGAATGAATTTAGCAATTATTCAACTAGTATTTATTATCTACTGAGTACCTGACATTACTAGCTTTAATCACTGAATGGATATTGCCTCAGTCAAACTGAGCACGAAAAAGACCTTAGTTTAAAAAGGCCAAGGTCTCCCAATGCATTTGGGTTCATTTAAAGTTGTCCTAGTCTATATCTGGCCACTGGGCCCAGGCGGCTCTGGAGGAAAAAGTGAGACAGGTGACTTTGCACAGCCCTCTCTCACTTAAAACCAACTCACTTGCATGTCATATTATCACTTCCCTCATGTCATGGTGCTCTTTGAGAACAAATAACAGTGAGGAAGGAAAAACACAAACAACTGTAGGAAACACTGGGCATACAAGGAAGAAAATGACATAGTTCTACCCTTGAGGAGCTTGTAGTCTCTTTATGAGAGCCAATTTCTGTGTGTATGGTGGAGGAGTAGGAGAAGGGAGACAGACAGAGAGAGAGACAGAGACAGAGACAGACAGATAGACAGAGAGAGAGAGAAACAGAGACAGAAACAGAGAGAGAGAGACAGAGACAGACAGATTTACTTATCTGTGTATTTAAGATAGCTACATGATAATTTTGGGAGAAAGGTATTGGGAGCAAGGGAAGTAGATGGTAGTATTTGAGATGAGCTTTGAAGCATCCTGAGAAATCCAAGTGTCAGAAGTGAGGTGAGAGTGAATCCTAAATATGGTCGATCACTAAGGCAAAAGAACAGAGAATAGAGCTAGAGTACAGGGTATTAGGAACGGCAAGAGGCAAGAAGGAAAGAAGTATATAAAGTGGGTGGAAGAATAAGAAGAAACCACATTGTAGAGATTTTTAATTGCCAGCTGGAGGACTTTCTCTTTGATCCAGAATGTAATAGTAGGTCTCTAGAGTTTACCAAAAACTCATTTTAAAAAGTCACTTCAGTAGTTTTGTAGAGGACAGATTGTAAAGGAGAGAGATTTGAATCAAGGGGACCAGGCAATTATAGTAGTTCCCACAAAAAGTCACAAAGGCCTAAGGTAAGATAGTAGTAGTATGAGTGGAGAGAATTGGATAGATTTGATAAGATGCCTACTAAAGAGGTAGGAAAAATAATAAATTGACAGATGACTGGATATGGAAGATAGTGAGTGTGAGTTTAGAATGACACAGGTTTTGAACTTGAATGACTAGAAGGATGGAGGAAGACTTAGAAGTCAGGCAAATAGAATGATTGTCAAAGCAGTTCTACTTCTTTACATATCTGGGATCTCATTAACCTAAGGATACTTGCCAAATACTAAGTATTTGAAGTAAATGTATATTGAAATGAACCGAGTTGAATTAAGTTTTTTTTGTCTGTTATTGAAAATGTGACAAATATGAGTTGACACTCTGATAGAATAGTGAACTAAAGCTTTCCAATAACATCTAATGTGTTAAGTCTGACAGCTTTTTAAGCAATTTCATTGTAGCCTACAAAGGGTTAAGCCAATTGTCTTTTGAGGCAAATCAATGAATTAGGTACCTTGAGGTGGAAAAAAGCTTTGTTGGATTTCAGGCCTAGGCAGCCATGGGAAAATTCTTTGCCAAAGTAGGTTTTGATTTGCTCCAGACATGGTTTACTGACATTTGCTGAGTAGCTTGTTTCAGCTAAATAAAGGGATCAGGCTTCTGAGTAACAGATTACAGCAAGGTCAGTCAGTGATATCTGTCATTTTAGAATATTGTCTATGTCTGAAGAGCCCTTATGATAGCAACCTTTCATGTTGCTTGTAGATAGGAGAATAAATGCAGAAAAAAATTGGTTTCTTTTCTCCTCCAGAAGCTCAATAAAAATTATTAGCCAAAGAAGTCAAAAGCATAATTACCACCCTTGCAGATCAGGGAACTTTCTTGAATAAAAGTTGTATTCTTCTCTCCATCCTCTCATAGGTGATTTTTTTTTTTTTTTGCTTTTCTTCCTCCCTCTTCTAGTTCCTCTCCTTTCTCTTTTCCTCCTCCAACTTTTCTCTCTAATTATCTGCTAATTTATCAGAGGATATCATCTATGCAAGGTATCTTGAACTTGTTAAGTAAAACAAGGTATTATTTTATTGTCTCCTTTTTATATTAGGTATTGACTCCATATTAACTCTTCCATTCTATTCATTCTGGTCAAAAGATCATTTTCCTTTTCCAGAAGAGGACAGCTAAGATAATGAAGAGACAAGAGCATGCTATATAACAACTGGATTGTTTAGTCTAGAGAAGAGAAAACTTGATATGTGGATATGGTGTGTGTGTGTGTGTGTGTGTGTGTGTGTGTATGTGTATGTGTGTGTGTATGTGTTTAGGGGAGCTGGAGAGGATGATATGACAACTATGTTCAAATATTGGAAGTTCTTACATAAGCCAAAAGAAGAAGAAGAAGTATTACTTATGCCCTGCTTGGTCCAAAAGTAAATTTAATATTGAGGGATGTATCTTGCAAAAATATCAATGTAATATCCATATAAAAAATTCTTGACATTTGTTCAAAGATAGAATGAGAAACCTGAGAATATGGCAGCTCCCCCATCATTGGATGTCTTCAAGCAAAGATTGGATGACCATCCTTGGGGTGTGTTGTAGAACGGCTTCATATTTAGGCATGGATTGGACTTAGATTGTCAGTGTTTTTCTCATGTCTTCAATTTCTTTTCTAAAATATTACAGTCTATAATAAGCTTTTCTAAGTTCTTGCATATATTATCCTTTGTATCCATGTGAATCACTAAAAATAGGTAGTAGTCATATGATTGACAAGTCATAGAAGGTTCTTGGTTCAGTCCTTCATAAATGCCCTACGAAGACACAGACTGGACACTGTTGTTCTCAGATGGGTCTTTAGCTGATTTTGTACCCACTCAGCAATGTTTCTAACCATTACCAGTCTTCACTCTTCACTTTTTACAATGACCTGCATTGTGTTATATTTCCTCTCACAAGACGCATGTATCCTCATTTTCATTCTTTGCTGGAAAGGAAAATACTTCTTCCTCTATGAGGATCCATGTCCTTCTCCTCTGTTATACTCCTCTACCCTTCTGATTCCTGACACAGGTCAGAATTTTTCCTTTGATCTTTCATCCTTTTATTTTCTTTATTTCTTCTTTCATTCTCACTTATGAAAACATCATTGAAACATCACACCAACTTCCATGTTTAAAAGGAAAGCATTCTTCTCCCTGATTATCTGGGTGGAAGAGGGGTATCTTTGGAATCTTCACTAGATACCTCCTTTCACACTAATTTCCTTTTCACAATCAACTTATTAATTCTTCCTTGGGTCCAGTGCCCACTGGATTCTTCATACAATGTTTAAGCACCTGTTTGGCCCCAAGTTAGGGGTGGCCCCCTAACACCTAACCATGGTGTTAGGTACAAACATGTATTTTTGGTCTTTCCACTCAGATATTAATGGCTCCCCAAAAGGCCATTCATATCAATGTCTCTTCAGTGTTAATAGAGCACCCTATATTTTCCCCCAAATAAAATGATGTTTCAGGTTTATTGGAACAGATGTATAAAACTTCACTGAAACATCACACCACCTTCATTTTACAATAACTTTGTTATTTATGGAAACAGTAGGCTTTACTGTGAGGTAAACTGGCAGTATTTTACTATAATATCAGTATGTGGTAGCATTTGGCAGTATGGTGGCCCACACTAATTTTTTGCTTTGTTTTGCTAATTGTTGGTTACTGATAGCATTCTATATTAGAAATCTGCTATGGAAACAACCTATCTTTAAAGAGCAGCAGTTATTCACACATATACGCACACACACACACACACACACACACACACACACACTCACACCATTGTGGTACAAGTCAAGACTGATAGACATCCTGCATTTAGATTAATAAATGAGCTCTTCAGAGAGTTGCCAACTTTATGGATATTCTTAATATTAACTCTTCAGCTAATGATGATGGAATGGAAGTATGCACATTCATCAAGATGACATAAGCTAGAGATGATTGGACAAAATAATGCTAAGAGAACATGCCAATAAATATTTTAATCTACACAAATGTAGCTCCTGTTACAAATAAAATATAGATATTGCATTATGAACAATGAATGCTATTCTGCCTTCAAAGCAATTATCTGTTAAGCTTGGTTGACAGTTTTGTAACTAAAATGTTTCTCAATAGTCGATGGCAATAGCTCATTTCCAGGGAAGAGATGACGTTAGACTCACATATGTTCCTTCGTCTTTCATTTAAAAATTTTATTAAATTATTTGAAAAAAATGGGTTTCTCCTTCCAGTATCACTACAATGTACCCTTATTTGGAAAGACTGGCAAGAGAATAACAGCAGATCTTTTTCAAATCAAACTTTGTGTGTAAAGCAATTCCTTATTCAAGTAACAGATAGATGTTTATGTAATAAAAGACTAAATTTAGCCACAGTGTGTGTGTGTGTGTGTGTGTGTGTGTGTGTGTAAATGTTCTACTCATTTAGGGTTTAATTTTGATTACTAAATTCTTAGACCTAAGCAAGTCTCTGATGACCTCAGAAGGGGGGGAATACCCAAACTATGTAAGAGCTTTAGCACAAGATGCAATGGGATGCATAGTATACTAATTAAATGGAGACAATGTGGGTTTCATAGATGAATTTTAGAGTGTTATGAATTTCAGTGGATGGTTTATGATCTTGGATTATAAAAAATTGAATTTTTATTTTCACTAATCTCTAGCTAAAAATTAGCATTTCTTTCAATTTTAAATGCAGGTGACAGATTGATACAGGGGTGGTCCATGACCCACACACAACAAAAGATTAAGAGCCTGTGGACTGAACTTTTACATGAAATCATGTAAACAAATTCCCTGAAAACTTTAGGAGTTCTGTATGTTAAATATTAATGCTATGTTTATGTTAACATAATAAGCCACTTTGAAGTACCCATATATGTCTTGTGGAGTTCCCAAGTATCTTATGTTTATGCATTTTAAAGAGAAACATTTTGTAAAATAATATTTCAGAAAAGATTCTCATGAAGAAGAAAGTTATGGCTTCATCATTCATATTCTGGGATGTTCTTATGTACATTTTTCCCACATGTGTGAAGGAAGGATCCAAATTGCTCTGCAGGTGGACTGAATTGTAAAAAGACCAGATGCCTCTGCTGAGTTTGCCACTAAGGAGATATAGGTCTGAACTAGATGGTGGGGATCACTGTTAATGGGGGAACTATTCAATATGTGGCCAACAACTTTTAGAAAGGTTCTGTGTTAGGAATTCAAAATAAAAACACAATGGTATATGCCTTTAAACATTCTTATACCAGAAAAAAGACAAGACACAAGTGAGTAGAAAGCATATACCAATGAATTCAATGTGATTCAGGAAAGGTCTGGTGATGGAGAGCTAAGCCTTGGCTCATTGGAGGCAAGGGAACCCAAAGACAAGTGTTATCAAATCCATGCTTTATCTAGAGACTGCTTTATTTATCTTTTCTTTATGGACAAATATAAACTATGCAAGAAAAGATTTTTTGTTCTTCATGACCTTGAGCAATAGTAACAACAACTATAATAATAATAGTAATGTGCATAGTGCTTTGAAGTTTGACAAGCACTCTGGGTACATTTTCTCCTTTGATGTTTACAGCATCCTTCAGAAATAGGTGCTTTAAGTACTATTGTCCCCATGTGAGAGGTGAAAAAAATAAGCTAAGAAACATGAAATTGCTTATGAAGGATCACATAGCTAGTAATCATCAGAGGCAAAATTAGCACCCTCACTTTCCTGACTTTACATTCAACACTCAGCCCACATGGGTAAATTTAACCCCTCTCAATGCCAAGTTTCCTTGTCTATAAAATGAGGATTATAATAGCATCCATGTCCCAGGATTACCAGGAGGATTAAATGAGATGAAATCTGTAGAATGTTTTGCAAACCTATAGTGCTGTAAAAAGTAATAACTGTTATTTTTATTAAACAATGTGCAAGTGGGTGTATGTCTATTTCAATATGACTGGTTGCATCCTTCATTCATTCAGCACGTAGGTAGACTAGTTACTGATTTGGTACTGGAGGTCTTTAAGGGATTTTCCCAGGGATTTCTAGTTTTCCTTATAGATCATTAGCAAAAGATGGACTGCATATATACAGGGCCAAGAAGAGTAGATCTGGATTCAGAAGACCTGAGTTCTAATCTTAGATCAGCCACTCCTCAAACTTGACCATTCACTACTCATTTAGTTGCATTATGAACATTCTAACCTCAAAAATGAGGAGATTGGACCAGATGTTTTATAAGATCCTTTCCAGTTCTGGATCTGAGACTGTGGAAGGAGACAATCTTGTCTTAGCATGACATAAAATCACATTTGGACTGTCCTTCAAGGCTCAAAGAATGCTTTCCTTTACAATAATAAAGTGAGATCATCAAGGAAAATGCACTTATCTCCACCTTCCAGGTGAGGAAATTGCATCTCTGTGAGGTCAGAAGTCATACCCAAGGTTACCCAACTAGTAAATGTCTTGAGTATCAGACAGGTTTCCTGCCTCTAAGATGAGTATCCAAACTATCACTCCAGGCTGTGTCAGCTAAATATGCAAAATTTGTCCAGAGAACAATGGCCCTGCTTCCTGAATGCATTTGTATAAATTAGATTTAATAAGTGAGACATGTAGTTCATAGGTTACATGATACCCTGACACTCCCAAATGGGGTCTGAACTAGACTTAGATGTAACTGGTAAATATTTGACAAAATAAATAAAAATGCAATAACACAGAGGTAACAGTACACTAAGTCAATTTACCCAGTCCCTCCCCCACCTCCAAGCATTAGAGGGGCCTGTTTCTAGCTAAGGACTAGCTAATTTCTGAGTTCTGAAAGTTCCCAAATTGTTTTTAAAAAAATCATGCTTTCTCTTTTTCAAAAACAATGCTGGAGAAGTTCTAATTTCTTTTGAAAGAGCACTGTGTGTCAGTCATTTTTTGTAGGTACATTGTTGGATCCCAGTCACTCTGACCCAGTTAAGAAAGTGCTGAAATGAATTTAAAAAGAAAATAATTCGGAAATGATAAATCAAGGCCAAGGGTGAAAAGGAAATCTAAGGAGTGCTAATGAATTTCAGCAGATTTTGAAAGCACAATTTTGCCCTCACTGAACTGATTTGTCGGCTTATTTGTAAAGATTACAACAGAGCCCCAGATTGAATTCTTCACCTGACTCAGTTCCTTATTGATAGAATCCTTTTAGACTCCCCTCTAATTTAGCAGAGTATTTTTTATTAAAGCCAGCCGTACAAACATCAATTATCCAAGCTGCATCTAATTTCCTTGAACATTTCCCCCCCCCCTCCTTTAGCTGCCAATGGATTAGGAGATCTGATTAGAATTCTGCAAGAAAACAAAACATAACCAAAAAAATCTACACACAAAAACAGATGCTTAAAAGAATGTGATGATGTTAAGAATTAAAATAACTGCATTGGGGCCCAAAATGGTCTCTTCCTTATCTTTAGTAATATAAACATGTTCACTTAACTTTATCTGCCTAGTGCCTTCTCCAGTGGGGCTAAATTAACATACTAAATCGGAATAATCAGAGAAAAATCAGTTGCACTTATCAGTACTAACTGCGTATGATATAGTATATTTTAAAGGACATTTGTGTTGGCTGTAGCCATGATTCTAAACAATGACTGGCTTATAGCCTGGATCTGTCCTTTGATCTGTTTCACCTTACAGTTACGGTTTGTGAATCAGGAAGGACTATTTGAGGCTTTCACCTTTTGTAAGTTAGTTGTGGGAATGGATCCATTCCCCCTTAACCTCATCATGATAATTAAGGAAGAATCAGCCACCAAAACAGCACTGATCTCACCATGTTATCAGGAAAATTGATGTTGGAAAGAAAATAATGAGATAAAATAATCATTAAATTCTGGAAGGTGCCAGGTTTTAGCCAACCTTGTAGAAAAAAAAAAATAGAAAACGAAATAGAATTTCAATGGATCATAAATCTTTGTTATCAAAATGATCAATCCCTTTGTGGGCCACTTAGTATTATCTCCATTTAATTTAATAATATATATAATTCCTTATGCATTTTAGTTTGAATGAATGAATATTAATTATTCTATTTCTTAACTGGAATAGCCTCCTAACTGATCATCTAATTTCATCTCTCAAATCTCCAATCCACAATTCAAACAGTTGCCAAAATGATATTCTTCCTCTGCTAAAGAAACCCCAATGTCTCCCCAGAACTTTGAAGTTAAAAATACGGTCTATTCTGTTTGGCAGATTCAAGCCTCATTTCCAGCTTTTATTGCACATTCTTCCTCTTCAGAAATTTCAAACTACAGACAAATAAGAGTACTTACTTTTCCTTGTCCACAAGTACAGTTTTCTTTAGGCTTTTGCATAATCTGTTCGTGGGGCCTCTCACCAGGTCCCAACAGCTCCATGAGAATTGTCCTGATCTTCCAGTTGCTGGTTTACTCTTACACAAATTACTTATTTCATATGTACTTTAGATTCACATGCATGTATACAGTGGTTTCTCCTAAAAAGGTAAATAAACAAATAATCAAATAAATAACTAAATGAATAAATAAATCCATTAAGGATTTGTTTTTGATCAATCACATTTGTCACATCCAATTCTTTGTGATCCCGAAGAGGTTCTGGATTGTGTCCCCCTAATGATGAGGTTTGAGGCGGGGCAGGGAGTTGTGGGAACCCCTTCTGGTGGCACAGGTCCTTTGTAAATGAATTTATGAACCTGAAAAGTTAAACTGGCAAAATAAATTGACTATTGGCATTGGGAAGTCAGCCTTTGCTAGAAAGACTGAATTCCTTGGTGGCAAAGTCCCAACAGAGGGATATAAAGTTTTTAGCAGAAAAAGTCCATCCTAGCAGAAAAAGTGAATAAGGTCTTGTTAGAGAAATAGGAGAGAGAGATAAAAAGGGAGTAACACTGAAGGAGGGTATCATTTCAGCAGGCATCGGGCTACAGCTTATGCCAAGGGAAGAGAGAGATTCCTTAGCATGGCATGTTAGGTCCTCTGCAAGGAATAAGTCCCAAGTTGCCTCTTTTTATACTTGAAACCTTGGGTAGAAGCTGGGGACAGCTCTTGATAGGCACTGGGAACAGTCTGAGCTAGAATCAGAATAGAAAATCTTGGAATTGAATTAGTGTCTCTGGATTAATTTCCAACTCAATAGAGTTAGATAGAGATCTCCAGCTCAGGCTAAGTAGGTTTGGTCCTGGACTCAACTAGTCCCACCCAGATGAGAGAATGAAACCACTTTATCTTGATTGCCTGGGGTGGGTGTCTCAAGAGAGAGCTTAGCATTCCCCCCAAAGTCAGAGAGAGGGAAAGAGAAAGAGTTTTGGGGCTCCCCTCATTGATCCAATTGAGATTTTCCTGGCAAATATATGGAATGGTTTGCCATTTCCTTCTCCAGCGCATTTTACAAATGAAAAAACTGAGGCAAAAAAGTTAAGTGACTTGCCCAGTGCCCTGAAATGTGAAAGATGAATCTTCCTGACTATAGGACCAGCACTCTATCCACTGTTCCCTCACAGAGTACATAAAGGGGGGAGGGGAGGATGTTTACTTTTGTTTCTTTTTATTTTTGGAGGCTTATATTGTTTTCTGCTCACAATAGGTATTTAATTGGTACCCACTGAGTAAATAACTGAATTTTAAAGAGGACCAGGGCCAATAAAGAGATCAGAGTAGTAGATATTGACTAGGGCAAGAAAAACAAAAAGTAAAAACTAATTTAGCAACAATGTAAGATCTCAGACAGAATGCTGGAACAGGAATTGGGAAAGCTGTGTTCCAACAATGCTTTGCCATTTGCCCTTTGGGCAAGTAATTTATCTCGTCTTGGCATTAAGTTCCTTCACTCTTAATGAAAATACTGTAACACAATCTTTACCACACAAGATTGTTTTGAGGATCAAATAAGAACATGTACATAATGTATGTAGCAAACCTTAAAGTGTTATATCCACCAGTTGCTGTCTTTATTACTGTTGGATAATTAACATATGCTTTAAAAATGTGAAACTACACTTCTTATTCATGCACATTCTATGTCCTATATTTTACAGGATTGTACTCAAGTTGTGAAGAAAGGAAATATACATGTGGTTTCTTTTGTTATTGTTCATGTGACATCTTGTTGAATTAAAATTTAATAATCATTACAGTTACAATTAGGATTATAGATCTAGGCTGGAAGGGATCCTAGAAATCAGCTAGCTTAATTTCTTTACTCTACAAAATAAGAAACTGAGATCCAATGGGGTTACCTGTTTTGTCCATGATTTCAAAGGATTTGAACTCAGGTTCTTTGACTCTAAGTTGAGTTGGTAGTTAAAACAAAAAATTAAAACAAAACGAAAACATTATTAGTCGTTTAAAATCTGGGGCAAAAAAAAAAATTAAAGCTATTTTTATTTGAGATCTGAATGTGTCTCAGTTTTCAGATCACTTGGAAAAGCCTTGAGAATTATTTGTACTTCAGATCATGTACTGTTTGAGGTAAGGGGCACCAGAGCCCCAGACCTGCTTCCATTACCCCTGGATGTGTGAGCTTTACTTTTCAAAAAATGTGTAAGTAGCAATACTTGTGAATCTCATTGGGGACTTTGTGAGGGAAGAAGAGCAAGGCCACTGCTCTTCAAGCACTAAGAAATCTCTTGGGAGAATCATTGAAACTTAAATTGAGCTCAGTCATTTTCTGTATTTTGTTTGCCAGGAAGAAAAGACTGCACTGAGAGTTGTTATTAGTGTTTGTAATAATGAATGAACATAAGCCACATTGAAAATTTGACGTGCTTTATAAATGCTAAATAATAATAATAATGTCATGAGACCTTCCTTTTTAAACTGTCTTAATTTCATTCTCAGTTTGAGATTGCAGATTATAGTACTTAATTATAGAAACTGGCCCAGAGTGAAGCCTTAAATCAGATTTCCATTAAAGTGCATGACTGCGGCAAATTGCTTTATGGTAGTGGGAAGGAATGCAATAATATTGAGTATGGTTGGTTACCACTCCCACCTCCCAATTTTCCTTCTGGTGTTCCATAGTACTGACCATTCTTTATTGTGGAATTATCTCTGGTATTTCTTAATTCCTGCTCACTCCCTGACTACATTCCTAGCAAAATTAACTTGACTCTCTTCTGGTCTCCCTACTCTATAAACTAAACTTTCATTCTAAGTCCTGACATATATTGTCCTCCTTTTACATCCTTCCAGCTCAAAAGGCTTGGTACCTCATGGCCATGTGCCATTTTCAAATGATAACCATTAGGTTCTCTTGACCAGCTCTGGGCCAGGTTCCAAAAAAACAGCCTCAATTTTCTTTGACTGCCTCATTCCCCATCTGGCTTCACTTTCACAGGATCTCAGTTAGAAGGTATCTCAAAAGTCATCTGGTACAACCTGTCCCTGATTGAATCCAAACCTAAAACCTGTCATTATTATCTTTTTTCTTTTTTCATCACCTTCATTTCAGAATATATCTTAACCACAGAGCCATCCCAAAGAACAAAAACAGGGAGGAAGCAGCAAAAACTAGCCACATCACCTGATTCTGGCAGTGAATGCATGTTTCACATATGTGGTCTGCTCTGCTCTGCAAAGAAGGGAAGAGACAGAAGTTTTCATCTTTCTTAGGGCCAGTTTTAGTCACTTTAACTACACAGCATTCAGTTTCTAGGGTTTCCTTTCCATTCTTATAGGCATCTGAACCAATGTTTTTTTGATTCGCTTTATTGCACTTTGTATCAGCTCATAAGGGTATCCCTTTGCTTCTTTCTGTTCTCAGTATTCATCATGTCAATTGGACTGGGACCAGCTTCTAACCTCCAAGTGGTTTGGAGTAGGCTAAAGATAGGAAAGTCGAGGATCAAATAGAAGTTTAATTACATTCAAAGGGGGGAAAATGCTTGCAATCAGATTTTCTCCTGAGGAAGAGGGCTTAACATGCTGGATCAAAGGCAGTGCTTTATATACATAAAAAATGGCCTGGACCATGATAAAATCATTTAGATTTTGAGTAGCAGTTCTCAGGACAACTTTAAGCATTCATGGATCCTCTGGGTATAGTTTCCAAGCTGATTGTCTCACATTGTACTAGCATGGCAATACCTGATTCAGTTCACTTAGCAGTTATAAGATACAAAGATTGTGAGCATGTCAAGAGATGTGATGGATCACTGGCTTCTGACTCTCAGGTCCCTGGGAAATAGGAGAAGCTCACTTAGTGAACACTTGGTGCTGGTCAAAGCAATAAACTATTCCTAAGGATGAGATGATCCAGAGTGTAAAGAATTGTTGTTATACCAAACTCAGGGCATAGCCTGCTTAGTGGCTCTTAGCTCTGGGAACAGGATGTCTCCAAAATACTGTGACATTCACTATTTACAGTACCAATGCATTGCATCATATTCATTGAGCTTGCCTTTGTGACAAAGAATAAAGAGTTACCTAAAACTAACAAGGCCATAATTTTAATATTTGCAATATGCCATGCTCCCTTCCTTCAGGTCAAAATGGCAGGTGTAGGATGTGAATAGAAGGTAGAAGAACAATCTGCATGATAGAACCATAATCTGAGCTAAATCCTGCTTCTGACCTAGGTGACCGTGAGCAAATCATTTAGTCTCCCTACCCTTCAATTGCCCTGTCTATAAAATTAGGGCCTCTAAGATTCCTTCAACATCTAAAATCACTTAATTCTTAAGCTTTGAATAACAATTTTTCTCTCTTCCCTTCCTTCTCAAAAAGGTCTAATGCCAGAAGAAGAAAACAACTCTTCCTCATAGAAATTCACTACTTTTTGTGTAACTGGGGTTAAGTGACTTGACTAGGGTCAGACAGCTAGTAAGTGTCAAGTGATGGAGTGAACTCAGGTCCTCCTGACTCTAGAGCTGGTGCTCTGTCCACTGTGTTACCTAACTGCCCTGTGAGATTCAGTACTTTGAAAGCTTATGAGTAAAATCAGCCCAATGCTTAACAAATTCTCAACATCTGGTTAGCATGTAATAATTGCATTTTCACTCATTCATTCATTCATGTAATCTAATTTGCTATAGGAATGAAAGGCAATTCCCTGACCCACATTGACCACTGAAGTAGATTTGGTTCCCGGTGTGTGCTACAAAAGAAAGCAATACAATAAAGATCCAGTTATCTTTGGTAACATCAGAGCTAGGAGAAAGTATTCCTGCTTCAAGTGAAATGCTACGTGGGAGTCTAGTTCTTTTGGGGTTCTTCAAGAGTTTCCATATCATTTTCATCACTGAGCTTAGCTTCATGGGATACTCAGGCTTCTTAGAATCTCTGTTAAAGTCTAGTTTTTTGCCTCCTGAATAAACCACATGGTTTGGGAAAATGACCCAAACTAATGCTCCCTCTGCTCCTACTCCCAAAGAGGAGATTTTTAGAGTTAGTACTATTATTACTCAAGGACAAAGTATGGTACATTTTTTTATCTGCAGCACAAGATGCATTGTCTGGTATGTGCTTCCTACTTTTTTTTTTAAGTGGATTGATTTAATGAATCGAGGAGGGACAGCCATATATGCAATGCATTCAAGAATGCACTAGAAAGTATGCAGAACTTGGACAGTGACAGAGATTTAGGTCCTCCTACCAAATATTTCTGTGTTGGATGACCTTGGGCAAGCCATTCCAACTCCAGAAGTATTGAATTCCTCATCTACCATCTGTCACATACTATTTCTGCTCAGGAAATGCTGACCTTCTGGTTGGTATAGCTTGGAATAATTCACCTCACCAAACAGAGCCAGTCCATTGCCAGCTCATTACTTCTATCTTCACAATTCCCATATATTCTCTCCCCTTCCTTCTACTCACATGGTCTTAATCCTAATTTAGGCCCTTAGGCCTGTCACCTATTGTGATAACTATCTCTTGGTTTCTCTCCCTAAAGTCTCTCCCCACCTGATTCCTTCCTTTACATAATTGCCAAGCCGTTATTTCTGAAACACAATTTGAGCCTCCCTACTCCATAAAAACCCATGATTACCTGTAGAGGGTCACAGTCAATGGGGAAACACTGGGTAAAGTATAAGAACCTTCAGCCCAGAGGGAACCTGCTAACAATTTCTGCTTTGGCTCCCCATCTCCCGCTAGGGGAGAGCCCCCCCCCCTAAGGGCTCTCAGCTTTCTTGAGAAGTCAGGGGACGGTGACAACCTGTGTTGAGATTGAAGCAGAGTGACAGCAGGTGGCAAACTACATACAACAGCAAGTTGTTGATGTGGTCCCACATGTGTAGTGGTGTTTTTATTACATTATATAAAGGAGAAAGTCCTTGAAATAAATGGAGTCCTCAGGAGTCCTGCCTCATCACCCTCCCAAACATCCCTTCTCCTATCTTTTCTTTTGGATTGTCTCTCATGCCTGGAATTCATTCTCTCCTCATGTTTTCTTCTCAGAATACCTAGTTTCCTTCAGCACTTAACTCAATGGCCATCTTTGACATGAAGCCTTCATAGATCCTCTGCCTTGTGCTAGTTCCTTACCCCACCATCTAATTACCTTTTTTTGTATATATTTTGAAGTTATCATCTATATATGCATTGTTTTCTCTGAAGAGATATAAGCTTCTTTAGGATAGGGATCATGTCATTCTTATCTTTGCCCCTCTTCCCAAACACATCATGCGAACCACAGAGAAGGCCCTTGATAACTGGTAGTTAGTTGATGGACTGATGGCTAAAATGAAGCTCAATCAGATAATGTGATGCACCTGGTAAGACAAATTAAAAAGAATAAAATCATCCCAAATCTCAAGGAGCTTATATTCTAAATGTTATAATACATTTACCCTGTATTCTAGGATGTTTTCATGAAGACCAAAATGGCATAATTTACACAAAGCACTTTACAACCCTTAAAATACTATATAAATGTCAGACAGCAATAGTGTTATTAGATGACTTTCTTTAATGTGCTTAAGCGTCTGCCCTGAACGTTTGCAGCATTTAGCAGCAGTCATTAAAGAGAGAAAGAATGAACCTCTGTTAACAAAAGTCACCTACTGCAATGAAGACATGATAATGGGAACCTTTAGTTTCTGAGTTCATCTCATCTTCTAATGGGATCGAAAAATAATGCTCATTGCCCATTATTTTTATGATAATACTATTATGTGCAACTTCTCATCAAAGGTCATTTTTCTTTTGTTATTAGAATTTAACCTGTAAATAAGTTAGCGGTCCTTTAATACAGATTTCTCTCATTGATCTTAAATACATTTTGTACAGCTCACTTGCTTTATTAGAATAATGGGATTCAATGATAGTAAGCTTCATATCTGTGGATGCCTTGCAATTAATGAAATATAATTTAATTGTAACTTAGATGTAAGATTTTCAATTCCTAGCCCTTGTCGAAGAGCTATTTTTCTGTGGGTTTTATCAATTAATCTGGGTAATGAATTCTCTTCATTACTTAGTTCTTCATGTTAATTATAAAGGATTTGCTTATACCTATTTATCAAGTCAGAACAAGTACACTTTTTGGCCCACACGCTTTTGAATATGGAATATGTACAAATAGGTGAGGGCTTTCAGGATGAATTTACATTTCTGAAAAATTCCAATCAATTGATATCCATTATGACATTCTCACAGCGGATATCAATTTGTACCTTTTTCTTCAAGGGTCATCTTATTGCAGAGGTTGTTACTCTGATATAATTAGTATATTCCTACCTTCTCATAAAACTCATGTAAGCTATCAGAACAGCATTTAACATGCATTCCCTTTTGTGTTTGTGTGGGAGCTTTGATTTCAGCAATTAAATCCCATCAAATCAACAACTGTTGATTAAGCATTTTCAACAGACATAGTACTCTGAGAGTTACAAAGTACAAAAGATTCTAAAGAATTTACAATTTGGTTAAGAATATCAGATTTAAATATAGGAAAAGTTAAGGGACAGTGATGTTTAAATGATTGGGGGGAAAAGGAATTTCACCTTTGAATTCTAAAAGAACTAGCATATTTGACTGATTGCCAATGACAAATTTGTACTAAATTTTGTACTAAAAATACTAAAGCTACTAAAATTGACAAATTTGTAGAAACTAGACAATTATCCCATTGGAAAAGTGCTGTAGTTGAATTGTGCAGCTAGGGGGCATAGTGGATAGAGCCATATAGATTGGAGTCAGGAAGACTCATGTTCCCAAGTTCAAATTCAACCTTCATTTGCTTTGTGATCTTGGGCAAGTCACTTAACTCTGTCTACCTCATCTGTAAGACAAGCTGTAGAAGTATACAGTAAGCCACTTCAATATCTTGCCAAACAAACCTCAAATGGGGTCACAGTCACACAAATGAAAACAATTGAACAACAACAATATATCTCAATCTTTTAAAACAGGAATGAGATCTGGGATGAGATCTGAGACTGTAAATAGGAGGCTAAGGAAATTGACTTCAATTCCAGGCAGGTTCTAGAGCACTCTAGAGAGTTTGGTGGTAAAAAACATGGTGGGTCACATGTTCACAGCCCTCTTGAGTGTGACCAAAACCTGACTAAAATCTAATTGGTGAACACTTATCAAAATAAATAAAAATACAATAAAGCATAGTCAACATTGCCTTGTAAAACTAACTTTGTATGTGGCCCACAGGGATCCTTGTGTCCCCATTTCTATTTGAGTTTCATACCAGTGTATTAGCGGACAATATTAAAGGGTGAAAGGGAGAGAGGAGGGGAGGAAGGGAGGGAGGGAGGGAGGGACACAGGGAAGGAGAAAGGGAAGAAGAGAGAAAGGGAGGGAGGGAGAGATATATTTTGGCAGAGATATGGTTAGCTAATCAAGGTTCACATTAAAAAAAGTTTTGGAGGATTACAGGCTCATTGTGGGACAAAAAAGTAATATTGCCTTCCCCATGCTCCCCCAAAAGTTCTTAGTTTTCTTTTTTTTTTTTTTTTTTTTTTTTAGTTTTCTTTAATAGATATATCATCTTTTAACAGAATACTATTGTGCTATTAAAAATGATTAGCAGACTGATTTCAGAAAAAAAAAAAAAACAACTTGGAAAGACTGTTTGAGCTGATACATAGTGAAGTGAGCACAACCAGGAGAATGTTGTACATGATAACAGCAATGTTGTATATAAATGCCTTAGCTCTTTTCAACAATACAGTGATCCAAGAAAATTCTGAAAGACTCTCTCTCTCTCTCTCCAGACAAAGAACTGTGTATCTCCAGAGAAAGAACTGATGGATCAAAGCATACTAGGTTTTTTTTTTTTTTTGCTTTCTTCTTTATTTTTCTTATATTTTTAATCTGTGTTTTCTTTCATAATATAACCAACATGAAAATATGTTTGGCATAACTATACATATATAACCTATATCAAATTGCCTACCTTCCCAATGGAAAAGGAGATGAAAAGAGGGAGAGAGAAAAAGAATTTGGAAGTCAAGAACCTTTAAAAACGAATATTAAAATTATTATGCCTTGTTCAGATGTCTATAGACAATCAGTTGAGAATGACTAGGATGGTGAGAGGAATGAAGAACGTGCCATATAAAGATGGGAAGAAAAGAAGAGGAAGAGGAGAAGAAGAAGAAGAAGAAGAAGAAGAAGAAGAAGAAGAAGAAGAAGAAGAAGAAGAAGAAGAAGAAGAAGAAGAAGAGGAAGAGGAAGAGGAAGAGGAAGAGGAAGAGGAAGAGGAAGAAGAGGAAGAGGAAGAAGAGGAGGAAGAAGAAGAAAGAAGAACAATTACGATTACTACAACTGCAACTACAACAAACAACAACTAGGAATATTTTTCCCTGGTGGAGAAAAGATTTGGAAAAGACACAATAATTTTCCTCAAATATTTAAAGGCAAGATGGCAAAACAGGGAATATATTTCATCTGCTTGACCCAAGGATAGAAATGGGAACAGTGGGTGATTTCTGCAGAAAGACATATTATTGCTTAATGTAAGGCTTCAGTTCTTAACACATTTATTGTTGTTGATGTTCAGTCATGTTAGTCATGTCTGACTTTCCATGACCCTGTCTAGGGCTTTCTCAGCAAAGATACTGGAATTTTTGCCTTTTCCTTCTACAGATCATTTTACATATGAAAAAATTGAGGGAAACAGGGTTAAATGATTTGCCTAAAGTCAAACAACTAGTTATTTTCTGAGGTCAGATTTGAAGTCAGGTGTTCCTGACTCTGTGTTGAAGCCGTGTTCCATCATCGAATTACCATCAATAAATAAAATTGTGGAAATGTGGTATGTTCTACTTGTGAAAATAGTGGATTTTCTCTCGTGGGATTTCTTCAAGCAGAAGCTAGATTTCCATTTGAAGATATTATAAGACAGTATTATCATATAGAGACGGGTTAGACTAAATGGTCTTTGAAATGCCTTCATACATGGAACTACTATGAAGAACAATTCAAAACAAAAATAGAAGAGACACCAAAGGAAGTGGATAATTAACTTATAAATAACTGGTAAAAATAGTAAGTGCTATAGGAAGAGAGTGCTATCACTTTAGGTTAGAGAAATATATACTTATGCATTAACATAGGAAAGAGAGTCAATTGCTAAGGCAAATATTTCATAGAGATTGTCCGGAATATGTGTTACTATGGACATTGCTTCCCATGGATATTTCTATAATACAGTACTTTCTTTCTATATTAAACAATTAGCAAGATTTTTATTTGAAATAAAAAAAAATTGTATTATCATATATATGTAACACATTCTATAACATTATACATTTCACTATCATAAAAAGGGATTATCATGTGAACTTTTATGTCTATATTGTGTATTTGTTATGTGTGTATGCATATATATTTTATGTTTATATATGTATATATGTACAACATAATATATGTCAATACTAAGACAATCAACGTATTTTCATTCCCATCGTATTTCATAGTTTGATTAACAGCTGTCAGTAAATGACTAATAATCACTTCCCCTTCATTTCAAGTAAGTAACACCCTTTTTATTTCCCTCTAGGTCGAAGCCATCCTGGTCAATATTTTTGGTGGAATTGTAAACTGTGCTATCATTGCCAATGGCATTACCCGAGCCTGCCGAGAGCTGGAACTAAAGATACCCCTAGTGGTGAGGCTTGAAGGTGAGTTATGAAACATCTGAAACTAATATTACTCCCAGCATAATTCCCTATTTAAATAGTTCCCAAAAGAATGACATTTCACTTTGGTTTTGAAAAATGAGCTTCATAATGACTGAATCTATAACATGATTATGAGTTTTAGATACTTTTCCTATCCTTCCTCCCTTGTCTATAGCATCATCCCATGCTACCCTACCCTACTCCCAAAGAATAAAAACTTCCAAGTTTTTAATAGGTTTTTGATGTCAAAGTATAAAGATACTGTTATCCTCTCAAAACCACTAAAGAATAGACAGAATCCACACTTTCAACACTAAACTTGGTTTCTTTAGATAAAAAAAAAAATCAACTTTCCTCTAGTATCCTAAGAGAAGTATCTCAAGAGCCCTCTTGTCAAAGTAAGTGCAAAGGTCAAATTCACATAGAAGAGATGCTTAGACATCCTTGCAAGAATTGGATAAACCTTCTTTGTTGGGGTTATCTACTGCTGTTAATGAAAACTTCCTTTGGTCATGTTGGGGACAGGAGCCCACAGATGACCTCTTTGGTTCATCTAGTACCTGCCTTGGGTTTAATGATATGTCAAATTGGAAGGAGGGGAAGTGAAGAGTTCCCTCTTTCAAAACTCTACTGAAAAGATTTTCTATAAGCTTTTTTTTATTATATGAGTACTATTTGATATGTTCTTTTAATTATAATTATTATTCCAAATGTATCTTTATGGTTTGTTTGTTTTGACAACTTTTGTGTTCACGTAGTTGCTGAAGCATGTGAAGCATGTATCCCTAGACCAAGATGATCTCATTTAACATCTCCTACTTTGCTGCTCTCACCATGTCAGCTAGCTCCAGGGAGGGGAATAGTGTCTGTCATAATATTGAGAAACTTTCTGGCTCTGAATCCATTATACAATTGTGTTCATCCTTATTCAGTTCATGTGCTCCCATGATGCCTTCCTTCCTTGACAAATATCTCACCCAAACCCAGTAAAAGTGGATCTCTCTCTCTTCCAGTTTCTTATACTTTTCTGCTTGTTTCACTCTTGCTTACATCATAACTATTTGTGTCAGTCAACAAGCATTTATTGAGAACTTTTTATATGTGTTTATATATATGCAAATCCATATTAGCCTATGTGTATAATGCTATTATTTTATAAGTGTACATTTGTAATATTTATCATAACTTAATGGGAAGTGATGACAAAAAAGAAAAATAAATCTTCCAGTTTCAGAGTTTCAGAGTTTCAAAGAGGTGAGGTGATTTGTATAATAGGGATAGTCATTGTACTCTCTTTCTTCACCCTCCCCCAACAAGGAGGATGCTCAAGTGGATGTCCCTATACTGCTTCTACAATAGAAGTGTTGGCTGTGATGATGACATAAAATTGACATTTATATACTGCTATAATATTTGCAAAGCACTTTATAGACATCATCATCTCGTTTAAGTCCCATATCAAATCTTGGCTTGTATGTTATTTTACAGGTGAAGAAACTAAGGCAAACAGAAGTTAAGTGCTTGCCAATGTTCCAGTAAGCCAGTATTCAATGCAGTATTCAAACTCAGATCTTCCTTCCCTTATCATCATTATTATTTCAATCCCCAGACACTAGTAAGGACTATTATAGAATCTTGCATGTAACAAAAACTTCTAGTAGACACACAAGTGATTTCTTAATTAGTTTTTAGTAGGTACCTAATGTATGAGCAACAATGTGTTAGGCCCAGTAGATAGTATTAGAAACCATCCCTTTCCTTAAAGACTCTATATTCTATTTGGGAAAATAACACATATACCTATAATTAGATGATGACTAAGACGGGTATAGCTGTAAGAACAATATTAATATCCTTTCTCCCAGTGGCTAACAACATTATAATAATTATACAATCATGTATAATATATAATAATTATAATAAAATAATAATTGGTTCTTTAAGAACCAATTAAACTTACAGTTTAATTGTACTCCACTTGTTAACTATATTTAAACTATACAGTTTAAATACAGAGTTCCTTAAACTGTGACCATGAGATTATATGGCCTCTCAAAGATGCATGAACAATATCTCAAGTTTCTAGAAACATTACTAAAACTGGTGTTCTATAATAAGACTTCTTAATTTTTTTCTACTCATATAATATATATATATATATATTATAATAATAATTAATAAATGTTCTATAATAAGGACCCTTTTTCATCAACAAAATTTTAACATGACTCTGGGTATATAGACGTATAAAATAAATATACAAATCAAACATTTACTAATAATAAATCAAAAAGAAATTTATTTTAAAACAATTGTTTAGCAAACATATCATTTTACCATTTATTAAAGATGAAAGTTAATTTGCATACTAATGAGATTGATGTGCTTATTTATTTTTATGTAAAGAATTAAATATTGGGAGGAAAATTTGTTACTGCAGGACATAGATCATTCAGAAACCTTTTACTATTGCAAAATTTTTCACAACCTCCCCACATTCAGTTATATAACCCCATATGGGGCCATGACCCACCATTTTGGAACTGTTTTCTCTAGAACCTGGAAATTTGAGTAACAGACAATATAAAACTTAGAACTAGGTAAGCAAAGATAAAAATGAATCAACCCATGAAGCAATTGAAGATGTGGCAGTGGAAAGCATTACATGAATGACTTGCACTTGATTATGTTTTGCTCAAGCTGATATTCAAGTTAATTTCTAATAACATGCAACATTTAGGTAGCACTTTTAAGTTTACAGAGTGCATCCCATGCATTGTCTCATTTGATCTTCAAGATCATCCTGGGAAATTGGTGCTACTGTTCCCCTCATGTTGCAGATGAGGAAACTGAGGCAGACTGAAGTTACCAAGTTTCTCTGAGTATTCCATTACTTGTTCTTAAGGAATTCACATTCTAATATAGTACAGATAGATTCGAACCATCCTTACCCTTCTCCATGATCAAAATAAAAAGCAAAAACAAAAATGAAAATAAAACCACCTCATTATTTCTCACTCTTGACATTTCTCTGGTAGTTTTTTTTTTTCTCACCTCATTGGAACTAGATCAGATTGATGAGTAGAAAAAAGATTCTGGGTGATTAAAAGACCCAAATCCAGCCTTTCTAAATGTTTCTATATTGTGATAACCCACACTAATGCAAAGAGGAGGAGGTTGGTTTACTAAAATTCCATTTGTACATTTGCCCAAGAAAAGTTCCATGATTGTTCCCATAAATCTAACAGATTTCTGGCCTACACAGTAAAGGCTCTTTGCCCACACACAATGTATTAGAAATGTCTTGATGAGAAAAGTTTTAATCAGTCAAATCTGGCTTGATTTAAGGGGATTTTGTGGACAAATCTTTGTTCTCAGCTGTATAATAATTACAAGCTGCTTTACCAGTGGATAAAGCAAGGATTACTCTCCTCTTTGAAAATGGTAACTTTATAATTACATGTATTTACTTGCCTTATCAGAAAAGAACTCACCAGCTGAGATTCGGGATTATTTTTATTTAAAAGGCTCACGGGTGACTTGAACAACCACATATTGGTGGTGGCAAGAGGAGGAGGAGAGTTAACTTGCACAGATGCTGCCTCTGCCAGTGTTGTGGAACAAATGTTTAGGGATAGGTTTTGCTCTTTACTTTTCCTTTTTGAAATTAAGACCAAAGCTGGAGAGAATGCCTAAGGACATAATTTTCACTGAATTAATAATAATAGTAATAAAAACACACTGAAAGGGTATGAGATGACTAATTTTTTTGCCCCCTTAGCACATGTGTACTGCCCTAGGTTAGCTGAGATTTGAGGTTGGAGTTGATTTATCTATGATTTGGGCATGAGACTGATTAATATCTTAAAGAGGTTTCCACATGGAACATAGGATAAAAAAGAGAGATTTAAGTTTCCATAAGAATGAAAGTTTCCTCAGGTTATCTCTTCACTACATCTGTAGTAAACTCCTTTTCTCCCTTCTCAGATGGTCTGAAAGCAATTTGAAGTCAAGAAGTGACTCTTAATTGATGAATTTTTAGAAAACATGTAGACGATAAACTGATTTTATTCCCAAGTTCTCCCTCCTGCCCCCACCAATTAAGGACTATTTTGATATTAAGGAATTTGAATTTCTCTTTTACCTCTTTATTCCTCCCTCCAATAGAATGTAAGCTTCTGAAGGGCTGGACTTTTAAACTTTTATATCTCCAGTGCCTAGTAGAGTGCCTGACATATTGTTTATTTACTTATTTAAGTCATGTCTGACTCTTCTTGATTCCCTTTGGGATTTTCTGGGCAAAGATATTGGAGTGGTTTACCATTCTCTTCTCTAGCTCTTTTTTACAGATGAGGAAACTGAGGCAAATAGTGTTAAATGTCTTATCCAGGATCACAGAGCTAGTGTGTTTGTGTGAAGCCAGATTTGACTTCAGGAAGATGAGCCTTCTTGACTCTAGACCTGAACATATCTATCTTCCAAATGTATTATAATGCATAATAAACACTGCTGATTGATTACTGGATTAAATTAGGAGCTCACAACTTCAAACCTATTTCCTTAGAGCCCACATCCCCTTGATCCTTCTCTTGCACCTTGGAAAGCTGGTCATAGATTTAGAGCTTGAAGGAAAGTTTTTAAAGGTATCAAGTCCAACTCCATCACTTATTGAGTGAGGAAAGGTGAGACACAGAGAGAAGTTGGGAGACTCACTTAGACCTATATAGCTAATAAAAATATGAAGGATTTGAACCCAGGTCTTCCTGATTCCAAGTCTAGAACTCTATCTGCTACACCAAGTTTAAAAAAAAATCTATTGACTTCTTCAGTCCCAGACCACATCATTCATTTTTTTTCTATAATTATCTGGGTATCCATCTCATTTGTGATTTCTGCTCAACCCCTGGCACTCCCCAAATCACCATGTAATTTAGGGTAGGAGAGGAGAATCATTGCAAGTACGACCTATTGTGACCCAGGCCCTCTGTTGAATAATGAAGATATAAGATGAAAATGAAACAATCTATGCCCTCAAGAAGCTTTCATTCTAGCAAGTGAGAGTATACATGTGTGTATTTCTATTTAACAACCAACCTACACACACACACGCACATGCAAATGCATGTGTATTTATGGGTATTTATGCATGTATATATAGATATACACACATACACAATACAATCAACATTTCTTGAGCATTGGCTATGTGCTAGGCACTGTGTTAAGTACTAGGAATACAATTAATAAAAAAGAAAGACAGTTCCTGCTGTTACAGACCTTACAATCTAATGAGAAGAGATCCCACACAAAAAAAAGAAGCAAGAAAAGGGGGGTGGGGAACAGCACAAAGGAAAAAAAAAAAACAAGATGCCAAGAGGTACCAGGAACAGCATAGAGATCTTGTTCCATGGAATTGAAACTAGAAAGAGAAGCAGATGCACAGTGGAGTGAGCAGAGAGCACAGTTTCTGCCCTCTATAAAGAAAGGCATTGGGAGGAGTTTGGTACTCCACATTTTGGGTCTCCAAATGAAATGGAGAGGAAACTGAGAAAGGGAAGGTCAATCAAGACTTAACTAACGAAAATTATGAGAGTAGAAGTGATGAGGGGAGCTTCGGGTGTGTGTGTGTGTGTGTGTGTGTGTGTGTGTGTGTGTGTGTGTTCTCTCTGCCTGTGACCATGTCCATGTTGGGGAAGTTGGGGAAGCTAGGTTGTACAGTGGATAAAACATGAGCTCTGGAGTCAAAAAGAGCTGAATTCAAATCCAGCATTAGTTATTTCCTAGATCTATGATTTTGGGCAAGGCATTTAATTTCTGTTTACCTCAATCTCCCCATTTATAAAATTAAGAAAATAATCCCTAAGGTTGCTGTGAAGATCAAGAGAAAATAATTGTAAAATGTTTAGCATAGTGTCTGATACATAGTAAGTGTGATAAATGTTAGTCATTTATCTAACTTTATGTATCTTTATATATGTGTGTATTATGTGTGTGTTTGTGTGTATACACATACACACATACACACACAGACAAAATGAACACAAGGTCATTTTGTAAAGTTGTGGTATCAGAAAACTCAGTTTCAAACTGTGCTTCTGGTATTCACAATCTATGTGCACTTAGACAAGTCATTTAACCTCCATAAGCCTCAGTTTCCTCACCTGTAAAAAGGGGGGACATTAGATAGACAAGACAGACTCTTTGGCTTTTCTTAGTTCTATAGTGATGATCCTGTAGACGACCTTTTTTTTGCAACTATATAAAGTAAAGATTGGCCAAGATACCTTCTCTAGTCCTTTCTAGAATTAGTCTTCTATAACAAACTTTTCCCACAACTTCCCTAACTATAAATGGACTTAGGCAAGAGAGCCTCTAAAACCCCTTCCATATATAAAGCTCTGGTTCAGTTTGTGGCTTTAAATGGAACTGAGTTTTACATCTTCCTTCTGCCATCATACCACCATGCTTTCTGAACAGCAAACACTTTAAATATTATTGACCAAATGATTCAAATCTGCTTATCACACTAGGAGAGAATGGATACCATGTAGCCTACCCATTTTAACATGGATTTACCCCTCCAGTCAACTAAAGAGAAGCAAACTTTCTACTTAGCCCAGTTGAGCATATAAAGTGAATAAAGCTTTAGAGTTGGATTTAGGAAGACGTGTTCAAATCCCTCCCCAAACACTTACTAGGTGAACAGTCTTAGGCAATTCACGTAATCTCTCTTTGCCTATTTCTTCCTCTGTAAAATGGAGATTATTATGGTATCTACTTCACAGGCTTATTATAAAGATCAGATGAGACAATCTATGTAAAGCAGTTTTCAGTTCTTAATGGGCTATGTAAACGTTAGCTGCTCTTATTATGTTTTGTACTATGATTAATTCCCCCAGAGTTTGAAGCTCTATAGATACACGTCATGGTGAAATGTTCTAGTTATAAGCCTCAGTCACACTCATCAGCTGTAGTCTATCTTACGTTAAGAAGCCAAAGTGACTGGTGTTTCTTGGGATCTGTCAATCATCTGGCCTCTTGTTCGATAGACTGGTTAAAAAAGAGCTGCTTGAAACATTTCAGGATCCATTTTTCCACTAAATACATAAGGACAGACTGAATGGAAGAGTTCCCTCCTGAAAGGAAGGCTGGTAGCTCAAAGAGGCAGAGAAAAGCCCAGAAGGAGACCTGCCTTTGGCCTCGAGCACCCTACCCTATCAGGTTTCCGAGTCAGATTCTTAGGGATCTGAGATAGTTCCTTGTGTCTTGTATGGAAATTTGTTTGGTTTCTCTCTCTCAATCCCCATCTCTTCAAAGATGAAATTCCCTCCCCTTCTACTGTGGGAGCATCTCTTTGCCTGTCCTTGCAGCCTGTC
This sequence comes from Sarcophilus harrisii, assembly GCF_902635505.1. Taxonomy (NCBI): domain Eukaryota; kingdom Metazoa; phylum Chordata; class Mammalia; order Dasyuromorphia; family Dasyuridae; genus Sarcophilus; species Sarcophilus harrisii. Next base: position 29,347,805 of record NC_045426.1, on the reverse strand, counting down.
ATGGATGTCAGTGGGGATTTTGCTCCCAGAAGAAATTGGATTTTGCACCACTTCATGTCCGCTTTCTTCTGCAAAGTGGTATCTCATGGCTCTTGACCCCCAGTAAGATGTTAACTGTGACTTTTTTTCCCCCTCTTCACATTTCTTGTTTTTCGCTCTTTCACTATCCATGTATATGAATGAATATATTTTGTGTTCTGGCCTTCTCATTCTCTGGAAAATGAGCAGGGAAGAGAAAAGGAAAAGCTTTCCCTGAAAAATGGATTTCAGCATTAACTAAAAGTTGTTGCTTGCTTCCAATTTTCTTACCTTCCTCCTTTTAATTTCTAGCATTCTGTGCTGCGTTCTAGCCTTTCTCTTCCTATGCTTTATTGTGTAACACCAAAAGGGAAAAATTTGATTCCATCAATTTCTTTTGTTTGGATTTTTATCATAATTTATTAGTAATTGACCAGTAAGAAATTGTTAAAAGTAATTACTATGTGTGATTGAATGAAAAAAAATGTCCTCATATCCAATGTTGTCATTACACATTATGGTACAATGTGTTCCATTCTCTAAAATTATACTAAAGTCATTTAGTGGTTGAACTTTGTTATTTTATTCCAAAATAAATATTGTATTATCTACTTCCTATCTTTATGTACTTGGACAAGTCATTTAAGCTTTATGCACTACAACTTTCTCCTCTCTAAAATGAAGAAGTTGGAACAGGAATCCTCAATGTTCCCTTCCAACTGGAACTCTGTGGTCCTCTGATAGTTTACTTTGGTCAGTTAAGCTTTTGTAGTGCCATGCCTTTTATTTGAATATAGGCAAATAGCATGAGCAAGAAACACCACATCTCAGTTAGCTTGAAACCCTTTTCAAGCTGTTGGGATATCCTTTCTTCAAGATTCCTAATAAGGAATCATCCGGCATCCATTTGAAGGTGCCCCATGACAAGGAGTCCTAAGTCTCCCTGTTCTACTTTCAAACAACCCTAAATATGGGATATAAATTAAGTTATATGATGATGATGATGAAAATGGCGATGATGATGATGGTGGTGGTGGTGGTGGTGAGGCTATACGAGGCAGCATTGCATGGTAGAGAGTAACAGCTAGTTCTGTAATAATAAAGACCTGGGTTCTAGTACCATGTCTAATAACCAAACTGTATAATCCTGGGCAAGTCACTTCCTTTTGGTGCCTTGGAAAACTCTCCAGGAATCTTAAGTTAAAAACATTTGCTCTTCTGTGTTGCTAGAGGTATTTCTGCATGTTGCAGTCCCTGTTCTTATAAATATATAGACAGAATACATAGATATATAGATAGACAGACAGATAGACAAGTGGACAGATAGATAGGTACATAGATAAATAGATAAATAAACAGATACATTGATGAATACATACATACCTACATGACAAATAGGTAGGTAAGTAGGTAGGTAGGTAGGTTAGTTGGTTGACAGAAGATGAATAATATATTTTAATATATTTAAAATCTACTGGTCATCCTGCCATCTGGGGGAGGGGGTGGGGGGTAAGAGGTGAAAAATTGGAACAAGAGGTTTGGCAATTGTTAATGCTGTAAAGTTACCCATACATATAACCTGTAAATAAAAGGCTATTACATAAAAATAAATAAATAAAGTAAAAAAAGAAGATGAATAATACATAGAAGATAAAGATATATCACTTTAATATTTTGGCAAAAATGTGTGTATATAAAATCCCATTTAAGCCTCATAACAACTAACATAACAACCCTATAGGATAGATGCTATTATTATTCCAAAATGAGGAAACTGAATCACAGAGAGATAAAGACATTTGCTCTGGATCACATAGACAGGAAATATTTGAAAAGGACTTTGAGTTGGGGTTTTCCTGGCCCAGAAGGCCATATTTCAGCCTCAAAATCACTTCAATGGTCATACAGTTCAATGCAGTCATTTAACAGATGAGCGAGGGTAAGGGAAGTCGGAATTCAAATCCACAACCTCCAAGAAAAAAAGCCAGGGTTCTCCTCTCTCCAGACTCCAAGTCCAACCATCCATCCCTTTGGCCAAGGTACATTTTTGGGGGGAAATCATGTGTTTCTTCCTGGCTCAAGTTCCTCATGCATGCCTTGAAGGTGACAGCCAGACACCAAGGAATAAATGATGTCATATTGCTCTATGGAGTGGATGGGGATAGAAAGGTGTAGGAGATATCAACTCCTCCTGCTATTATGTCTAGTAACAATGATAAGACTCACAATGATAATTTGATCTTGTGGTTCTTGAGCCCTCAACAAATCTGTCTAATTGGAAAGAATCTACAGAAGATTGGCCACAGTAGGGAATGGTAGGAAAGTGTCACCCCAGAAGCTGAGCTCGCACCCAAGTCTGAGCACTGACAGTAATCGTTTAAATGTAGGAACTATAGCATTAGAATGAGCTGAACAAAACCTAGCTGCTCTTACCCAGCCACCACATTCAAAGCTGTGTCTAGGTATATATTTATTAGCTGGAGAAGGAAGCTAATCTTAGGCTCCACAAACAAACTGATTTCTTTCTAAATTTGTCTATATGTCCAGGCCGGTATCCATTCTATAGAAAACAAGAGTGGACTTGGACAAGTGATATTAACCTTTTAGTAGAGTCTATCTTATTCCTAGAAAATATCTCAAAGTTTTTAATCAACTAAAGAATCAGTTAGGGTCATAAAATTCTAGATGCTTTGAGCAGAAAGAGACCTTCAAGATAATTTATTTCATGAATAAATCCCCAGTTTTTCTCATTGTTCCTTGGCTTTTGGTAAATTTTTCTATAATCCCTATGCAATGTGGGAAGGAAATATTTTCTAGAGGTTATCATAAAAACATATATAAGAAATAAAATGTGGTTATTGCCTTGACATGTTTCTTTTATCCATTAAGGTTCTACATAGCCCCAATTAGAGAGCCTGGATTTAGCCCAATGTCTTCCTTTTACAAACAAGAAACTGAGGTCTAGTAAGATAAAATGCTTTCCTTTAATAACAAGCAACAGATGTTATACGAGGCTAAACTGGCATTCAAAGTCAGATTTCCTGATTCCAAATCTTGGCTTTATTTTTAATGTATCACAGTCTTATACTTTATACCAATCACCCACAAGTACCACTAAAAAATTAACATATTTGAAAGGGCCAAAGTAGTATAGAAGAGCAACTTGATGGAGGCCTTTCAGGTGGCTATATTTCAAAAATCAGCTTCTCCTAGAAATAAAATTATTTTTTATTTTTTAAAGCAAATTACATATTTCATACATTTATCTCAAAAGAAAATGCCCTATTGTGAAAGTCTTCAAAGTGAGGTTTATAAAAATATATTTTTTTCTCGACTTCAGTTTTGTGAGGTTTCCAAAGGAGAAGGCTCCCCATTCTCTCTGTACAAACCTGGCTTCTCATAAAAGAGAATTCTAGGATTGTTTCCATTTTTATCCTTCTATCTGGAATTAATGAAATTCAAGATCAGATTACATTAAGAAATTAACAGTGGGTCTCTGTTTACAGTTCTCTGACACCACCCAGTGGTAGGAGCTTAATGGTAAATCTTTCTATCAGGAGAAGGGGGTAAGGGAAATCTTTTTAATTTAATTTTCTCTGGCAATAGGGTATGATTTCATTTTGAAATCTTTTCCCCTTTGATTCCAAAGGTATTAGCATTCGTAAAGTGGTTAGAGAGCCAAAGGAGGGACTCCTATATGAGAGCTCACTGTAAATCATTTCATATGAAGGAACACCTGAAATTTCCCATCCCATCCCATTCAAGATTAGTTATTAACTATACAGGTGCATCTTAACCATGTTCTCATGTCATCTCCTTATGAGGCAAGACATCACATAATAAATATTAGAATGTATCAGAAAAATCATTTAGAAGTGGGAAGATCAATTTTCTTTCTAACTCTGTATATAACCATAAATACTCTCTTTAGAGTCCTGAATTTCATGTTGCAAGTTGAAGCAGCTGTTTCTTTTCAGTTCTACAAGAAAAGAATAGAAAAAAAAACTTTCTGATTATATAAGAAATTCATTTTAAACAACCAGATTATTTTTGTTTACTTTGCCAAACAAACAAGCATTTGCCCAAGCCTTTTTGGGTTCTATTCCATTGAACTCAGTGGAGCAGCTGCTATTTATCTTTCCTCCACTTTCATCTTGACCTCTCACTCATTCTTCCCTTCCTCCTACCCCATGCCCCCATTGCTCTTTTAGGTGTTCACCAACCCAGTCTGCTGCTTTAGAGAGACAATAACAATGACATGATAAATAGAGTTCCAGATGTAGGGTCAGGGAAACCTCCTGGATTCTAATGGTTGTATCATAGATTTAAAGATGACCTTAGAAGTCATCTAGTTAAATCCCATTATTTTGTAGTTGAGGAAACTGAGGCACTGGGAGGAGGGAGTGTTTAATTGATTTTTGGTACCCAGATGCTCTTCTTAAATGTTCCTCTTAGTAGCAGTGGGATCAGCGACAAGTACTTGACCTCAAGAAGCCTCAGTTTCCTTATCTGTAGAATGAAGATAACATGCCTGAAATAGGATCACAGATTCTAAACCCATTCTTTGCTATACACCTCATAAGGACAGTTCTGAGAAAAGTACTTTGTGAAGCCTGTGCCATAGAAATGTGCTATTCAGCAAAGAGATGAGCTAGGAATCATCTCTGCCCAAGGAAAGAACCAAGAGTCTCCTCCCCCTAGCCTCCCAGAGAAGCACTGCTGAAACCGGAAAGGCAGGCAGACTCCAAAAATTAGCTTGTTGATGGAAGAATTCAAACCTTCATCTTGTCATGGCGCCGACACGCAAGCTTTGCAATATTTCTTCTCTAACCAAGTCTCAGAGCCAAAGTTATAAATCTCACAGAAAGTCACTCAGCTCAGACCATGCCTGCTGCCTACTCACTAATTAAGGGTGTAATTAGACTAAAACTGCAAATGGAATTAGAATTCATTTAAGCAGATCCCAGAATTATGAAGCAATTAGACACTTTGACATGACAGTAAAATGGGTAGCTGGGTGGGGGTAGGGATAGCTAGCACTGGGATTGTTTAAAAACCACATCTCTGTTTCCTTTTCAACAGAAGCCAGCCAACCAGTCCCACTCTGCCCTTTGCATTTCCCCTTTAGAACAGGGAGGCCTTATGTAGCATGGGTGGCAAAAGACAGCTGCTGGCAGCCTTTTAGACCAGCTGCCACTTGCTGCCTCCTCTAAAGGCAAACTCAGATAATGACAGAAGAAACCAAGAACTTTACATATAAAGGCAGTCTTTTAAGTGGACCTTTGAATTTTTTAAAATTTGTTTTGTTCTGTTCCCTTAAAAAATGGTGGCTTTGGATTCAAAGCCCATCCTTGTATTCATTGAATTAAAAAAAAAGGAATGCTGTCAGATGATAAAAATTCATATTTTGGAGCATTTTATTCCATTTACAAAGCATTTACCTTGTAGTTATCTATATATCACTGACTCCATTTCACAGATGTGAAAAATAAGGCTCATTATAAATGTGAAGAACCTTAGTAACATATGATGCGTGTAAAGTTCTTGACTTGCAGTCAGAAATTCAGAAATCTTGATTCTGAGAACAGTTTCTTCAACTGTGGAAGAAAGTTGCACTCAATAGTCTGGGTCTTTTCCAGTTCTAGATCTATAAATAAAACTCAAAGTAATCACATGACCAAACTCACACAGGTGATGAAGGGTAGTGCCAACCTGGGATTCAAATTAAGATCAAATCAAGTATAGGACCCACCTCTAAAAAGAGCTGGAAGGAATCCCAGAGACAACATTGTCCAGCCCCCATCTGATTTTTTTTTCTTTTACAGATAAGGAAATTGAAGTCCAGAGAAAGGAAATGAGTTATTTGGGGCTTTGAATCAGCAGGTCATCTCACTACAAAATCAGTGCTCTTTCCTTTGCACTATATAGTGAAAGAATATGTGGCCATATGTCAAGTATATAGGATGTCAAGAATAGGAGAATTGATGAAATGGAGGTTTCTATATTGTACTACCCTAAATCACTGTAGGTAAATGGTAATCTGTCTGCTTCCAAAAACTTTGAGCAGAGCATGTGGCTATCTCTCTAAGTATTTTGGGTCAGCATTTAAAAAATGTTTCCAAGTTTCTGCAGGAACCTTTTATGTTAAGCATTGAGAAGTGTATTTTTATCCCACAAGTTCTCAGTCCTGTTCAAGTACAATTAAATAAACACAATTTCTAACCCAAGTTGCTAATATAGTCAAGATCTAGGAGAAGTTTGAATTACACAAAGATATCAGGATGTTGTTTCAGCAATTATACCATCCATGCTAAATTTAGTAATTAATGGATGCATAGAGAAGGATTAAGTGTACATTATAGAATCTTGAAATTGGAGTGAAAGAAACCTTAAGAGTTCATGTTGTCCAATCCGCACAGATGAGGAAGAAAAACTTTAATGCATCCATCCTGCCTTCACTGTCAAAATGTTAATCACTCAATCTGTTTCCTTAGTCATACAGAAAAGCAGACCAAACTCCTCAGACTGTCTTATTAGAAAATTCAACTGAAGTAGATGACACATGTGACTTTGTTCTCTACTTACCCCACCCTGATTCCTCTCTAATTCCCTAGACCTCACCTTTCCTTCCCTCCTCCTCTCCCCTCTGACTTAAAAAAAAAATCACTTCACACATAACACAAGGGTTTAATCATATTTGATTTAGCCTATGAGTCATTTCACATCAATAAATGGCATCCTTTCTGACTGTGATAATTATTCACATTGCAAACCGCTCTCCCATTACCTGATACTTCTTCTTTAGCACAACTATGGATGAGAAAGATGAGCATCAGAGATTGTCATGTTACTTACTTGAATCAGCCAGTGAAAAAAGTACAACAGCCATTATTTGAAATCAGAACCTCCACACCTAATGTGCTTTCCACTGTGAAATTAGCAGCAAGTTATGAAGAAAAAGTATAACAAATAACTTGGGTTAATTCCTGTCAGGATAAGTTTGAAGAGAGAACTCCGCCATAGGTAAAGGGACAAAAAAAATCATACTTAGAATTTTTTCCAAAACTAATTATTTGTTTCTGTTATATCAGGGCTCCCTAAATTTTTCCCAGTTGTAAGTGTAAATTTCAATCAAGAAATCTTCACATGACTGTAGATATACATGTATATAAAATACATATACAAACCAAATATTTACTGATAATGAATCATAATTTCATGACACATCCCCCATATTAGAATTTGATCATAGTTTAAGAAGCTGAGTGTTACATATTTAAGCTATATCATATTACTTGATGTCTGGAGAAGGGAAGTGGAGGGAAGAAAAATTTGAAACACAAGGTTTTGTAAGTGTAACTGTTGAAGAACTATATTTGCATGTATTCTGAAAACTAAAAAAGCTTTTATTAAAAAAAAGCATGCATTATATTATGTTCCATTAACATATGCAAATATGTTTGGAAAAGAAGGGTAAATAAGTGTTTGCATTTGCTAACTGCTCTTCTATAGATGTAGCCAGTCTTTAGTAGAAACATACCTAAGAAAAGAAAGATTATTACTTGACTAATTCTAAATGAATCAGTTGACCAAAACATAATGAATCAAAATATGCACTGCTGTTAACTGGTTTCAGCAACTCTGCTTCCAAAAGGTATTAGCCTGAAAATAAACAGGAATAGAGCACAATTCAGACCTCCCCCTCCTGCTTTGCCACATTAATGAATTGAGGCCTAGGGGATAGGAGTGACAATTGGTCATCTCTTTTAATTAATCTGATCTCATTTAACCAAGCCTTTGCTATTTGCATGATTTTTGACAGTGTGAAATACTCTTCCCTGAAGCGTCTCTTTTCATTTACAATCTTTTAAAAAATGTGTCTGAGGGCTTTATTGCCTAGTTTTGAAGTGTTTGTCTACAAATGGGTTTCCTCTGCTTAACTAGATAAAATCCAATGATGTGCCGAGTTAGATTGGATATTTCACTGGACTCCCAAGTTCCATCATATCCTTTTTGGACAATATTACTCATTAAACAAGAATGTAAAACCAATTTGCACATTATTCAGTATGAGGGCACTGATGCATGACTTCAGGCAGTATAGCCCAGCTGTGGGTAATGGACCCACAACATTAACCCATAGACTGTATCTTTCTAGTCAAAGAATAGCAAAATTTTCTGCTTCTAGCAAGGAAAGACCCAACTGCAATGGACCCTTAATACCTGCTACTGATAGAGCAGGCTCCATGTCTGTTTGGATCAATCTATATCTATACACACACACACACACACACACACATACACACACACATCCAGGCCTACAGGACACTGTCCCAGCGAAGAATTGAGAGTCCATAATACTGACTACCTAATTCCATGAAAGATCTGGATTAAAAGTCACTCAACATTTCTGGACTTTAGAATTCTCAAATAAACTGAGGGGAGTTGTGTTAAGTAAACTTGAAAGTTCCTTCCATTGTTCAGTCTATAATTCTATAATCAAGAAGTTCTAACCCGGATGTTCACTCATCCCCAATGAGTCCAATATTCAAGGAATCTGTGAACGTGGGGGAGAAAAGTTTTATTTTTTTACTAACCTTTGATTTATGCATTCTATTTCATTCATTTAAAAACTTCATTCTGATATTGAGAGAATTGGATTGACTAGCCACAAAAGTCCATGACACAAAAAAGATTAAGAATCCCTGATGAAATCTAAAAGTAACTAATTTTCAAAGGGACAGACATTTTACAATGGATATCTTTGCATTTATGTGCATTCATACATAGAGGCACACTAATGTATTATTACTCACTAGCAAATTTGAATTGCTACATATCTTATATTTCATAGTGGGGATCCAGGTTCAGTCAAAAGTTATAGGTACTGACAATTGGGATTTCTCTTTCCTATCCTTGAACTGGCAGCCTAGGACCCTAAAGCATGGCTGCTATATCTCTCTTCTAGGAGTAGCCTTAGGGATTGAGAAATATCTTTCTAACTCTACAGCTCATGAACCCCCACTGGTGGAAAATGTTGGAGGAAGTGTGGAGAGACAGAACCATTAATGCATTCTTGATGGAGTTGTAAACTGATTCACTTTCCATTCTGATTCTATTTTGGAGAGCAATTTAGAACTATGCTCAAAGGGATATAAAGTTCAATATCACTACAAGATCTATGTCCTATAAGAGATTGTGGGGGGGGGGATCAATTTGTATAAAAATATTAATAGCAGCTGTTTTGTGAAGTCTAAGTGGAAATTGACATGATATCAATTTGGGAGTGACTGAAAAAAGGTATGTTATATGATTATAATGAAATATTATTGTCCTATTAAAAATGATGAGCAAGATGATATCAGGACAACCTGAAAAGACTTACATGAACTGATGCAGAGTGAAGTGAGCAGAACTGGGAGAACATTTTACACAGAAACAGCAATACTGCATGATGAATTGTGAATAACTTAGATATTCTCAGCAATACAATGATTTAAGAAAATCCCAAAAGGACTCATGATGAAAAGTGCTATCTGCTTCCAAAGAAATGATGTTATCTGAATACAGACTAAAGTATATTATTTTTCTCTTTCCTTTCTTCCTTTCCTTCTTTGCTTCCTTCTTTCCTCCTTTCTTCCCTCCTTCCCCCTTTCCCTCCTTCCCTCTCTTCCTTTTTTCTTTTCCTTTTTCTTATCCAGGGGGAACGAAAATATAGGTCATTAAAATATACAGATATTATATACAAATAAGGAGTTGGCCATCCAGACATTTTCAAAAAGCTCTGCTACCAAAGATAGAAATCTTTGAAAAGATACCATCTCTCCTACAATGAATGTTTTTCCCCAAATCAAGAAATTTTGGTTCTGTTTTTTTAATAAGTAGCAATGAAATACTATTGTTAAGAGAATCAAAAAACATGCGTGTTGGAGGGAAATTTTTTAGTCATCAATTCCAAAGCATCTATTTTCTAGATAATGAAAATAATATATGACATATAGCACTATACAGTATATGGAATGCTTCACATATAGTATTTTATGTAATTTTCAGAACTGCCCTATGAGGTAGGTGCTATTATTATGCTAATTTTACAGAAGAGAAAACTGAGACTTAGAGAAGATATTATTAATATTAGTCCATGGATTTAAGGTAGGATTTAAATCCAAGCCTTTCTGACTCTGAATACATCACTTTATCCATCAAGCCAACTGCCTACCCTAATAAAACATAAAGCAGAAAGAGATTAAGTTGACTGTCCAAAGCATGATAGCTCTTTATTGATGACAAGACATATACTCTGGAGGATATCTTGCTAATGCTATACCTTCTTTTCTAGGGACCAATGTTCAAGAAGCTCAGAATATCTTGAATAACAGTGGACTTCCCATTACATCTGCCAATGACTTAGAAGATGCTGCTAAGAAGGCTGTGGCCTCCGTTGCACCAAAGTGATATTTTTTTTTTTTCCCTTCTGGTCCTTGAGGAAAAGAAATGAGTCACAAAAAAGTGACCTACTTCATTGAATTTAAGAAACCAGTTTGGGTTATTATTGAATGGATACCATTCAAAAAGAGAAGTGACAAAATAATGTTTATAAATCTTAAATTGATAATTTTTGGATAGGAAATTCTGGCAGCTTAAATACTTTCAATTTTACATAGAATTTTTCTTTGCAATAATGAGCTACATTATTTTCTCCTTTGTTTCCCAAGAAGTGAGCAGTATTTCACTTACTAGCCAGAACCATCCATATGGAAAAAGATGAAAGATGTGGTAAATAATTTGAATTTGATCCAAACTCACTTCAGAGATAATTAGTCCAGTAAAATAAACAAAATTTACTGACTTTAGAGCCTTTCTTTATCAAATACCAATATGGTCCTGTTTTGAGTAGAAATCTCAGTCATGCTTATTAACAAAAGGGCAGAGTTAAAATATACAAATTCATCTTTCTTCCATTTTAGAGCGTTTTTCAAGGCAAAATTGATAATTTCCATGCATGTTATGTAGTCAAAGATATTTTCATCCTTACTTTTTTCTCATGGAAAAAACACACTGATATCACACATATAGTGTGTTATTTGCCTTAACATGAATTGAGCTATATACCTCATCATAGCAAGAAAACCTGTAGCCTTAAGGTCACTCAGTTTTCATATGAAAAATAAGAATGTCTTATTTTGGTTAAAAATTATTTTGTTAATTGTTTTCCAAGAATGATTGGATGATAGATCATGTCAATTTGTATGTAATTTACAAATGTCCTTATCTTACAATGAAATAAAGAAGCAATGCAGACTGTACTTTTTCTCATAGTTCCGTCCATTTATATGGGGAGGGATTTGAATTGGGGATTTGTTGAAATTTTTTACCTATTTCCAAATTTAAATAAAAGCTTTTGTTTTATGAATCTTATAATCTTTTGTGCATGAATTTCATATTTCTATATTTCACTATTTGGTGATTTTATCATCAAGACATAAAAACCTTAGGTATGAATAACCATTCAGAAAAGAGAAGATTTAAGTGGGCTTATTGTCATGACTATTGGGGTCACTCCAGAAGAGAGATTCCAAATCCCAACCCTTAAGCCACATGTGATCCACACCAGATTTATATTTAATTGGTAAGTACTTAAAAAATAAATAAAAATAACAAAAATACATGTAATAATTACACTTTAAAACTAAGTCAACATTAATTGTCCCACTTCTATTTCAGTTTAATACCACTGTTCTAGGAAATGACGCTTTTCAGGCTTATCCTAACACTTTCCATGTAAGAAATCATATGTAAACCAGAGAATCAAGAAACTACTGCTGTGAATATGAGCACTGGCTTATTCTAACCGTAATCTCAGGACATCCCAGAGTTGGAACAGTTGCTCTCCATCATCTTAGAACTTGTAGGTACCTTAGAGGTTATTTAGTCCAATTAATTAAATAAAGAAAGAAACAGTACCTGATTTTGACTTGGAATCAGGTAAGAATTTAAATGATTGTCAATGATGTCTACTGCTGGCATAATCAGACTGGCCCAGCTTTTTCTGGCCAATGAAGCCCTATTGGAAGTCTTCATTTGCAATGGAAAAATGCTGGGTTTGAAATCAGAAAGCTTTCAGATCAGTTCCAGCTTTGCCAGGTATGAATTGTATGTTCCTGAACAAGTCACATAATGTGTCTAAGACTCAAGTGTCTCATCTATAAAATAAGGGAATCACTTATAAGGTCGTTTTCATTTTGAAATCTATGATCTTATTCCTGTTGCAAATTTTCCTTTTAATCACAGTGTATATATTCATATGTAAATAAGAAGACAGCATATATGTGTGTATATTTCTGTCTGTATAGATTTACATATAGTATTTGCACACATATACATGACAAATGCAAAATAAATTCAAGGTAGTTTTGGAAGGGAAAGCATAAACAGCTGGGTGTAGGGGTGAGGGTAGAGATTGGGAAAGACTTCAAAAAGAAATCTGTGCTTCAGCTGAATTTGGAAGGAAACTAGAGATTATGACAGGTGGTAAGGTAGTTAATTCCAGAAAAGGAGAGACAATCTAAGAAATAAGTGATAGCCAAAACAAGGGGGAAGTGACCTATATGTTCAAAAATGTTTATAGCAGTTCTTTCTGTGGTGGCTAAGAGTTAGAAATTGGAAGGGTGCTCATAAATTGGGATATGACTAAACAAGCTATGGTATATGGTTATAATGAAATAGTATTGTGCTAAAAGAAGTGACAAACAGGATGGTTTTAGAAAAAATCTGCAAAGACTTACATAAACTGGTACAAAGTGAAGTGAACATAACCAGGAGAACATTATATAGAGTAACAGTAGTATTATCAATGAAGTACTGTTCTTAGCAATACAATGATTCAAGACAATCCCAAAGGACGAATGATGAATCTGCCTCCAGAAAAAAAAAGAATTGAAATTATTTGAATACAACCAGAAGCATGCTATTATTGACTTTCTTTCATTCTTTTTCTATATTCAAGTCTTCTTTTACAAGATGACTAATATGGAAATGTTTCAAGAGTGCACAAGGATAATATTTCTGATTGTTTACTAAGTGAAGAGAGCTGGAAGGGAGCAAGAAAGGAATCAAATTTGGAATTCAAAAATAAAAAATGTTAAGAAAAAAAATTTAACATGTATCTTGAAGTAATAAAATATATTTTAAAAATAAAGGAGGAGGAGGAGGAGAAAAAAGAAGAAAAGGAAGAAGAAAAGAAGAAGAAAATATGCATGGATGTTCAAAAGTAGCCAAATCATAATTCCATCTTGTTTATTTCAAGAAATCACAATTTATTCTAAGACTAGATGCCTTTACTATATATTTTGAAATACATTTTTATCTCATAGGCAACACATTACAAGTATGCTTTTTTGGGCAGCTAGATGGCACATAGGATAGAGTACCAGCGCTGCAGGCAGGAGAATCTACCAAAACCAGCCTTAGATACTTAACATTTACTAGCTATGTGACCCTGGGCAGGTCACTTAACACCAGTTATCTTAGAAAAAAATAAGTAAGCTCTTCTTCCCCATTTTTCAATCTATCTCCTTTTATAAAAGCCAAAGTCCCCCTGTGCTTTTGTTGCAAAGACCATATCCTGAAGAACAAAATCCTTTTGTCTCTGGAGTATCGTTCTTTACCCTACATCACCCCCACCACTCATGATGAGTATCTTGCATGATCACCTGAATTTAGGCCAATTCTAATCTTTTCACTAGTCATCTTGCAGCCACAAGCCTACTTCTCTGTCCTTCAATCCTTCTATTTTCCAGCTTAATGAAATAAATAAACAAATACTAATATTGCTCTTTGGAAGGTTGTACCAGTTTATGGTTTCTAAAATTGTATATTTTTAGAATTGTACAATTGCAAGAAAAGCCACTGAGGCAGAGCTACAAGCCAACCGCATTTTATTAAATATTCCATGGTCCCTCTAATGAAAGGGTGTTCAGATCTTTCTTGTGATCCGAGATGCTCCTAATCCCTAAAACCTTGTGTTTAAAGGATTTGATATTGGGCTCAATACCTGAACACTGTAGAGAGGCAACTCAAAATAAAAAATCCCATTGGCTAATAGACCTTCTTTTGAGGACCAGAAATTATATATCAATGAAAAAACTAATACATCACTGGCAGGGAGGGTTATAGGCTAGGCAAAGCATGAGACATCTCCACTAAGTATCATCTCCCATAATTAAGTGGTTATAATATGGAATTAAGATGGTTATCTGCTCATGTTGGACCCCCCCAAAAAAGGATAGGTTGAAAATAGGACAAAAATAAGTTGGGGGCTTTTTAAAGAATCAAGGCGTCCCACCCACACCAGACCATGGAATTTGAGCAAAACAGGATGGAGATATTGCTGTCAGCATTCTTATGATTATGGAAGTAAGCTTTGTAAACAAATTGTGAGCATTGGATTAAATTTTGAGACCTACTATAAGAATCTATCTTATCTAATTATCCCTATATGATTTATGTAAAATATCAAACTGATTAATACTGATTGGAATAGAGTAGGTGTCTAAATGAATCATTCCTCACAAATCTATATCCTAATAGCTCAATCCACCATCCCACTAGCTTTCCAAATTAAAATATCCCTCCTTGCCCATCACTTCCCTATATGAGTTTTCTCTCCTTATTATAATTAATCAATCAACAAGCATTCACCAAATATTTAATATGTGCTAGAATTATGGTGGGTTGTGAGTCACACAGGACTAGCACTTACATGGTAATCAGAGAAAGAAATACAAAGACACTCTCAAGATCTTGCTTAAGAACTTTAAAATTGATTTCATGACATGGCACAAGGACTGCCCAGCATGGCATGCCCTCATCAGTGAAGGTGCTGTGCTCTATAAGCACAGAATGGAAGTAACTCAAAAGAAATGAAAGATGTACAATTAGAGAATCCACCCCAAATGTCCACATGGACTATTGTGCCTGACCCATGAAAGAGCATTCCAAGCTTGTGTTGGTCTGATTAGTCACAGTTGGTTATACCATAACTTGACTCTAACAGAGGGATGTCATTTTGCTTCCCGTCCAGAATAATGGACAATAACAGACCAACCACTATGACATAGGCATATAGGGAAGTAGAAATTTTCACTTTTGTATATGTATCCTGATCTTTTTATATACAATATCCTTAGCACTAGACAGAGCCTAGTGTTTGATGAATGCTTGTACATCATATACATTCGTTCTAGACCTAATTGATCTCATAAAGTATTTATATGTGCAAACAGTTTGTGGTCATTTGCATTTTTTTAAATTTAAAAAGTCAAATTATTATACATTTATTAATCACTTACTACATGCCAACCACTGTGCAAAGTGTGGAGATACACACAAAAAGGCAACAACAGTTTTCTATCCTCAAGGAATTCACAATCTCATAGGGAAGATAACATGCAAATAATTGTGTACAAACAAGATATGGAGGATAACTTGGAGAAATATCAGATGAAAGGGACTCCTATTAAGGGGGATTGAGAAAAGCTTCAGGGAAGCCAGAAGGTGGAGATGAGGAGAGAAAGCTTTTGAGTCAAACTACACAGCCAGTGAAAACGTAGGTAGAAAATGGGATGTCTTGTGTTAGAAACAGCAAGGAGACTAGTGGAATTCACAGAATACATGTGTAAATGTGGGGAAGAGGAAGAGAGTATAAGAATATTGGAAATTTAGGAAAGGATCGTGTTATGAAGCATTTTGAAAGCAAACAAATAGATAAAAGAGATATAGTTATCAGTCAATCCCTCTCCCTCTCTCTCCTCCTCCCTTTCCCTTCTTACCTCCCTCCCTCCTTCTCCTCTCCCCTCTCTCTCTCTGCCTCTGTCTCTCCATCCTTCTGTCTTTTTCTGTCTCTTTCTCTGTCTTTGTCTTTGTCTCTGCCTCTCAATATACACATATATTCACATGGAAGAAAATGATAGGACATTCAACTAACAAAATAGCTTTCATATGCATATATATACTACATTTATGTGTTCCAAAGTCTTAGTAAAAGTTTAAGCTTAAAGCAGCATAAAAACTTTGAGACATTATATATATATATATATATATATAATTATATATATATATATATATACATATATATATGTGTGTGTGTGTGTGTGTGCATGCATGTGTTTATATATATATATATATATATATATATATATATATACTATATATGTAATTATACAGGCATTCATATCCTAAAAAGTCCATCTTTCTTTCCATCTAATCCAATAATAATAATAAGATTTATATGTTATATATAACATTTATATAGGGCTTACTATGCATCAGAGACATTGTGCTAAGTATTATCTCATTTGAACTTCATGATAATTCTAAGAGATAAGTACTATTAAAATCTATCTATCAACTAGTGTGGCAGAAACTAGGCATTGACCCACACCTAAGACCATATACCAAAATAAGGTCAAAATGGGTTCGTGATTTAGACATAAAGAGTGATATTATAAGCAAATTAGCAGAACACAGGATAGTTTACCTCAAAAAAATTAGGAACAAAATGGTTTGCAAGAGAGTCTGTTAATAACTATTTTATGTTCTGAAAATAAAAAGCTTTTAAAACCATTAAACATGAAACATAAAAAGATACAAACAGCTTAAAATAATGGTGACTAATATTTCTATAACACTTACCATGTTTCAGGTATTATGATAAGCATTTTATAAATATTATCTCATTTGAGCCTCACAACGAACTGGGAAAGTCGGTGCTGTAAT
Organism: Sarcophilus harrisii; assembly: GCF_902635505.1. NCBI lineage: Eukaryota > Metazoa > Chordata > Mammalia > Dasyuromorphia > Dasyuridae > Sarcophilus > Sarcophilus harrisii. Next base: position 29,331,011 of record NC_045426.1, on the reverse strand, counting down.
TACTCCCATATTATAGTGGGACAAAATGAGACAAACATGGGTAAAGTGACTTGTCCAGGTTAATCTAGCAGCTAGTAAATATCTGAGGCTGTATTTGAATTAGGATTTTCCTGACTCCACACCTTGCACTATCTCTACCATGTCGCTAAAAAGATTTAACATTTTAACATGTCATTCATCAGGAAGAAGGACAATCAATGTTCAAAGAAAGGAACTATTATTAAATATTTGAATGACTCAGGTGGCATCTAGCCAACTGCATTGGTAACTCATTTGTTCATGTGAAAAACAGCTGAAAGAGATAAATGGCATTGACAATGCATCTGAAAGATTTTGGTAAACTCAAAAATCCATAGACAGGCAAATACGATTAACCATTTTTTGCACAGGAACTATTTTGATGGAAAGTGGTATAACTTCTTAATGGCAGGTAACAGGACTAGATGATGAATCTCAAGGTTACAATGCAGAGTTTATGCTGCTCAAATTTTCCTACTTAATGTTAATATTTTAGGATTGTGGGGTAAAATTTTTTCTCAGTTTACTGCTTCCTTTGTGATCTTATCTGCATTGGTTTTCTTTGTACAAAAACTTTTTAACTTAGGATGATAAAAATTATCCATTTTGTATTCCATAGTGTATTCTAGTTCTTTTTTGGCCTTCCTTCCTTCCTTCTCCACAGATCTGTTAGGTAAACTATCCTTTGTTCTTCTAATTTGCTTATGCTAATATTTCTTATGTCTAAATCATGTGTCCATTTCAACTTTTTTTCTTGTTATTGGGTTTTAGGTATGGGTCAACACCTAGTTTCTCCCATACTTATTTCCAATGTTCCCAGAGATTTTTATGAGTTCTAATCCCAGAATCTGAGTCTTTGCATTTATTAAACACTAGATTACTATAATTATTGACTATTGTGTCTTCTGAACCTAACCTATTCCATTGATCGGCTATTCTGTTTCTTAGCCAGTACCAAATGGTTTTGATGACCACTGCTTTGTAATATAGTTTTAGGTCTGGTATAGCGAGGTCACAATCATTGCCATTTTTTCATTAATTCCCATGAAATTCTTGATGTTTTATTCTTCCAGATTAACTTTACTTATCATTTTTCTAGCTCAGTAAAATAATTTCTTGGGAGTTTGATTGGTATGACACTGAATAAGTAGAACAGCTTGGCCTACCCATGATATTCTTCCAATTGACTTTATTTGTATGGGAAGCATTTTATAATAGTGTTCTTATAGTTCCTGGTAACATATAGAAATGCTGATGATTTAGGTGGATTTATTTTGTATGCTACAACTTTGCTAAAGTTGTGAATTTTTTCTAGTTGTTTTTTTTTTTTAGTTGATTCTCTAAGTATACCATCATATCATCTACAAAGAGTCATAATTTGGTTTCCTCATTATCTAATATAAATCCTTAATTTCTTTTTCTTCTCCTCTTGGTAAAGCTAATATTTCTAATACAATATTGAATAGTAATGGTGGTAGTGGGCAACCTTGGTTCACCCTTCATCTTACCGGGAATGTTTTTTTTTTTTTAAATTTATCCCCATTACAAAATATGCTTGCTGATGGTTTTAAATAGATGCTACTGATCATTTTAAGGAAAACTCCTTTTATTCCTATAGTTGCTAGTGTTTTTAATAGGAATGGGTGTTGGATTTTATCAAATACTTTTCATACATCTAGTGAAATAATTATATGATTTCTGTTAGTTTTGTATTGATATGGTCAATTATGCTAATAGTTTTCCTAATATTGAACCAGCCCTGCACTGCACTCCTGGTATAAATCCTATTTGGTCATGGTATATCAATCTGGTAATACTTACTATAATTAATCTCTTTGCTAATATTTTATGTAAGGTTTTTGCAACAAGATTCATTAGGGGAATTGGTCTATAATTTTCTTTCTCTGTTTTGACACTACATGGTTTAGGAACCACCATCTCTGTATCATAAAAGGAATTTGGTAGGACTCCTTCTTTCCCAATTTTTGCAAATATTTTGCACAGTATTGGAATTAATTGCTCATTAAATATTTGGTAGAATTCACATGTAAATTCATCTGGCCTTGGAGATTTTTTCTTAGGGAGTTGATTAATAACTTGTTCAATTTCTTTTACTAAAATGGGACTATTTAAGTATCTTATTTCCCCTTCTGTTAATCTGGGCAATTTATATTTTTGTAAGTATTCATCCATTTCACTTAGTTTATATGATTTATTGGCATAGAATTGGGTAAAATAGCTCCTAATTGTTGCTCTAATTTCCTCTTCACTAGTGGAAAGTTCAATTTTGATACCAATTTGATTTTCTTCTTTCCTTTTCCTAATCAAATTAACTAAAGATTTATCTATTTTATTGATTTTTTTTTTCATAAAACCCACTCTTAGTTTTGTTTATTAATTAGTTTTCTTACTTTTAATTTTACTAATCTCCCCTTTTATTTTCAGAATTTCAAATTTGACATTTAAGTGGGGGGGAGGGTTAAATTTGTTCTTTTTCTAGTTTTTTAAATTATTTGATGCAAGTAACATCTAGAGAAATAAAACTTCCCCTAAGAACTGCTTTGGCTACATCTTAGTTGTCTCATTATTGTCATCCTCTTGGATCAATCATCAGTTGTGTCCATGATTTGTTGTTTAATCCACTCATTCTTTACAATTTACAATTCTTTACGAATAATCTTTACAGGGGAAAGATTATTTAGTTTCCACTTAATTTTGGTCTATTTTCCTTGGCCCTTTCTTACATGTAATTTTTATTGCATTATGAGCTTTTCCAGCTCATTTCTGCCTTTCTGTATACATTCTAATACATGGTCAATTTATGTGCAGGTTCCATGTACCACTGAGAAAAAAAAAAAGTATATTCTTTTCTGTCTTCATTAAATTTTCTCCAAAGGTCTATCATATCTAGCTTTTCTGAAATTTTATTTACCTCCTTAACTTCTTTATTATTTATTTTGTGGTTGTATCTATCTGGGTCTGATAAAACAAGGTTAAAATTCCCCACTAGTATAGTTGTGCTTTCTATTTTTTCTTTCAGCTCTCTTAATTTCTCCTCTAGGAACTATGCTATACCACTTGGTCCATATATGTTTAGTATTGATATTACTTCATTTATCTATGATACTCTTTAGCAAGATGTAGTTATCTCTTTTAATTAAATCTATTTTTGCTTTTGCTTTATCTGAGATCAGCATTGCTAACTCAGATTTTTTTTTTTACTTCAGCTGAAGCATGATAGATTCTGCTCCAGCCTTTTACCTTTACTCTGTATATATGACTCTACTTTAAATGTATTCCTTGTAAACCACATGTTGTAGGATTCTGCCTTTTAATCCAGGTTTCTATCTACTTCTGTTTTATAAGAGAGTTCACCTATTCATATTCACATTTAAAATTACTCATTCTATATTTCCTGCCATCTTATTTTCCCCAAGTTATATCTTTCTCTTCCTATTTATACTTTTCCTTCTCACCAATGTTTTGCTCCTGACCACCACCTCCTTCAATCAGTCCTCTGCTTTTACAGCCCCTCCCACTTTCTTATCCCTTTCCCCTTCTACTTCTGTTCCCCCTTCTATTACGTACCCCTTTTCTTTCCCCTTTCTCCTCCTACTTCACCAAAGAATAAGACAAATTTCTATGTTAAACTAAACATGCCTGATAGTCTATCTTTGAACCAATGCAATGAGATGAAGGTTCCCACAATGCTCATCCCCCTCTTTTCTTTCCCTCAATTTTTTGGCCTCTTCACATGATATAATTTATTCCATTTTATCCACCTTTACCTCTTTTTCTGATACAATACCTTTTCTACCTATAGCTTTTTTATATTTCATCACAGTAAAGTACAATTACACCTATACCCTCTAAATATATTCCTAATAAAGAAGTTCTCAAGAGGTAAACATGTCCTCTTCCCATATAGACACATAAACATTTTAAGCTTTAAAAAACAGGTTTTTTTTCCTCTTTTTACATTTTTATGCATCTCTTGAATTCTGTATTTGAAATCAAATGTTTTCCCCTCTGGTCTTTTCATAAAAAAATAAATGAAAATCCCCTATTTCATTGAAGGACCATCTTTTCCCCTGAAAAATAACACTTAATTTTATTGTATAGTTGATTCTTGGCTATAGAAGATCTTTTGCCCTATGGAATATCATATTCCAGACCCTTTGATCCTTTAAAATGGGAGCTGCTATGTCCTGGATAATCCTGATTGTGGCTCTTCCATATTTGAATTGTTTCTTGCTGACTGCTTGCAGCATTTTCTTCTTCATCTTATAATTTTGGAATTTTGCTACAATATTCCTTGGAGTTTTCATTTTGGGGTCTCTTTCAGGAGGTGATCAGTGGATTCTGTTGATGAATATTTTAACTTTTGCTTATAGCACATCAAGACTTTTTTTTTTTTTTGCTTTGTGATTTTTCAGGTAGTCCAATAATTCTAATTCTTTGATTGTCTCCCCTGGTTCTATTTTCCAGGTCAGTTTTTTTTTGTTTGTTTGTTTGGTTTGGTTTGGTTTGGTTTTTTTAGTGAAGTATCTTACATTATCTTCTATTTTTCCATTTCTTTGGTTTTGTTTGACTGATTCTTGATGTTCCGTTGAGTCATTCAATTCTAATTTTCAGTGAATTATTTTCTTCAGTTAGCTTTTTTATTTCTTTTTGAATATGACCTATTGAACTTTTAAATGAATTGTTTTGTTCATTGGATTTTTTTCCCATTTCAGAAATTCTGTTTTCCAAGGAGCTGTTTTCTTTTTCCATTTCATCAAAACTATTCTTTAAAGAGTGACTTTCTTCATACAATTTCTGTATTTCCTTTTCCAGAGCTCTCATTTCCTTTCTTCATTTTTCTTCTAACTCACTTTTAAGATTCTTTTTGAATTTTTCTGAGAGTCTTGTAAGATGTTTACATCTAGTTTACTAGTTTACATCACTCTTTGAGATTTCATCTGGAGAACTTTTGCCTTTAGTGTCCTCAGGGTTTGAGGTCTAGTTCTTCCCTGCCTCCATAAAAACTATATATGGTCAAGTTATTTTTGCTTTATGCTCATTTTAAAAGGTTGTGGTCTGGTCTTAGTGCGGAAGTGAGAGTGTCCCAAGCTTCCAATACAGGCAACAACAGCTTTACAATGCCATGGGGCTGTTGAAGCAGATGAGAGCCAGCCTTACGCCCAGAAAAACTTAAGTTCAAGTCTCTAGTCTGAATCTGAACTATAACTACTTTGGTAGAAGAACTTCTATTATTAAATAATTCCCTACATCAATGAAATCCAAGATATCATTCTTTCTCCCATTCTCATTTTATAGAGAATTTAATTTTTAAAATGGGAAGAGGAAAGTATATACTGAATTTCTCAATCATTTATAAACATTTGTATTTATTTGTTTGTGAAGTTATAAAGAAAGGTGTATAATTCACAATCAACTTTTAGGTGAGAAAAAATAAATGAAGTAAGCAAAAAAGCTAAAAGAAAAAAAAAAAACTTATATTTTTTCCCAGCTGACCCCTCTGGATACATAAAAATGCCCTGTTGCCAGAAAAATGACATTGACAGATTATCTATTACTGAACCCAGGAAAGGCAGGTTCATAGGCATCAAGTGTACGAGGCCCTGTATTACAGCATGAACAGACAAAGTAGAGGGAAATGTGACCTTTGATCTTTCCATTTGGAACAGGGTCATAAATTACCAGGCCACAAAAGGCCAATTGCTGAAGAAACCTGGTGACTTTTTGTTAATTCGATTTTGTTAATTTGACTGTGTCCTTTAATCTTTGCTAGGAGAGCCTGGAAATGGCTAATTGTAATATATGTTCTTAACATATTTATGAATGTCTTCAATCAAAACCATGTTAAGACTGTCCACATTATGCTTTTAATTCTATGTTATGTCCAATTCTGGGAGGGGTGGGGAAAGTTGATCCATAACTGGGCTGTCATTGATATGAGGAGTCTCAGGTCAGGAAATTCCCTCTGCCAATTGAAATAAGTATCAACTCTGAAATAACTAGTCTTGGAGAGTAGAGCACGGATAGTTAGTCAACAAGCATTTGTTAGTTATTTACTATGTGGTAAAAGCTGGGGTTGGGGGAGGTTGAGTATAACTAAGAAAGGCAAAAAACTCCCTGCCCTTAAAGACCTCATATTCTAATAAATTTAGATGATTTACCCAGGATCACACAGGCAATTTGTGCATATGTTTATGTATGTGTGTTATGTACATATAAGTAAATGTGAATATATTAATATTTATGCATATATAAATGTGTGTATGTGAACATTCATATATACATTTATGAATATCTACATAAACATATGCAAATGTATGCATGAACATTTATACACAGATATAGATGTGGATTGTGTATTTATACATGTATGTAAAATAATTTATACCTGTGTGTAAAATAAAATTAATGTTTGAATATTTTATGTACATATGTACATGTCAACTGTTAATATCACTCTGAAAAATAAAAAAGCTCAACATAGACATGAGCCAAAATGAAGAATGAATTTGTACACTGCTTTTTGACTTGTTAAAGACTATCACCATTTATAATCTCATTTGACTAAAACTATATCCCTGTGGCTAAAGTATTAAACATATCATTATTCCTATTTTGCAGATGAGAAATTCTAAACATTGAGATATTGGGTGATTAGTGATTAATGAGAGATACAGTGATATATCCAGTCCTAGAATTTAGGTAATGACCATTGAACCAATATCATGAACATGGGAAGACATGGCTATGATCAGGCCTTCAGGTTCACTATAGAAAAACAAACTGAATTGAAGCAATTCAAATGAAATCCTAATTTATCTAGAGTCTTCCTGAGAACTTTTTTTTGGAGGGGGAAGGTGATATTAATATAATAGTTAACATTTATATAGTACCTTAAGGTTTTACAAAATGATTTATTATTATTATCCTTAGTATTTATTAAGTTATTCATGAAAAGCTAACGTTTTAAACAATTAGCTATATTAATAACTATTAATAATTAAGTCAAACATAAAAAAGTATTATATAGTAACTTAAGCATTGCAAACATTTTACAAATGTTATTTCATTTGAACCTTACAAGAATTCTGCAAGGCAGGCACTATTATAGTCTTCATTTTATAGCTAGAGAAACAAAGGCAGTCAGAGATCAACTGTATGTTCATGGTCACACGGTTACTAAATGTCTGAAGTAGGACTTGAACTCAGCTCTACCTGACTCTAGTCTATCTCATCCTTGACCTTTCTTTGATCCTGTAAATTAATTTAGCCTAAACCTTTCTTAATGGTAGTTTGCCTTCTTATGATTGAGCTACTCCCAGGTTCTAATGGACAGACCTTTTTCTGACTCTTCTGGACTATGGTGGATTCCCAAGTCTCCACATTGATCTAACTTCTGACACTATGAGCAGTCTCCAGCTTCATCTCTTTCACTTAGAGAAACTTTAAAGATCAACCTAACCTCACACAGAACAGGAATTGAAACCCAAAGTACCTGAATAATTATCAGACAGGAAGGCAGACCACAAGTATTAAATAAGTACATACCTAGTGCCAAACATGTGCAAACTGCTGGAGAAGCAAATTACAGCAAAAAGAAAGATGGCTCCAGCCAAGAAAGAGCTCACATTCTAATAGGGAAGAGTGTTATGCAAAAGGGACTTGAGAATTGGGGGGGGGGGCTTAGAACAAGGGGCTTTCTGAGTGACTCAGTTGTTAATCTCAGAAAGTCAGCAGCAAAACTGAGAGGACAATGAAGCATGGCCAGCATGAGTTTATGTCCCCAAAAACTGAGGACCCCAAATGAATTCACCAATAGGAAAAAGGGAGTCTTCAGTGTTTTAGGATGGAAAGATAACCAAATACCATTATTTTCCTCTAGCAAGGACTGGTATGTACTAGAAGACCTTCCCAATGGATGAATAATTATAAATAATTAGGGTTACTTAGATACTTTTCTTTAGGGAATACCTTTATTAATAAGGACAAAACTTGGCTTTTATTCCTTGATCTTCTGAATAAAAATCTGTAAAATGAGAGAGTAGAACCGTACGATCTTCTAACTTGAAACTGATGATCAATTAAATTCACATTATCATGGAATTAGAAAAAATATTTGAAATTATCTATTCTAACCAACTCATTCCCCCACCCAAAGAGACATAGAATTTTAAGGAGTCATCCAAGGTCACAGAGTAAAGACGTGGACTCAAGTCATCTAAGTGAGCTCTCTTCTCTCTGCTATGCACATGCACTAGAAGCAAAGCACTTGGACCTAAATGTGGATATTGGTTTTCAAGGCTGCTCATGGACTGCCCCTCTCTGATCTAGGGAAGATTCATTAATATTTGAAAAACATCAAGCTCTTCTGACAAAAAAAAAATGTCAGTAATTTCCAAATATAAAACTATATCTGGGACCATTCTGATTTATCATGCCCTTTGAAAAGTTCTTTTTAATTATGTATCTTAATTTTTATTGTCTTCCTAAAAGATTGATAGTTTCAGGGGCTTCTTTGCCTCTATTCATTTGAACAAGAATCATTTAAATTTCTATTAAAATTTCAGAAAGGAATACAATTTGCATAGAGACATTGGAATCAATGAGCCTTCAGAACAGTGCTCATTGATTTTGTAAATGTCATTTCAAAAACTCTAGAATGTGTCCCAAAGTGCCATTTTCATTTTGCTGTTCTCTTAGTTGCTTTTTCTCAAAAAAGGCAACCTAAAAAGTATTTATTCAAATATTATAATGGATGTAAACACATGTATGTAAATGTTTTGGGGTTTTATGCTGCTATGATGCTTTTAAAAACAGCTTTCTATATTCCATCCCTCATATTCCATTGCAATATATATTAACACTAAGACATGGTTAGTGATGAGGTATCCCAGAATGGGGATACATGAGATTCTAGGGTTCTAATAGTCTTTTACTATGAACCAGACATTGTTCAAGATGATGAGAACACAGTCCCTCAAATCAATCCTCAGGGGGCTTACATTCTGTTATATTGCACATTCTATTACATTTTTTTTGACATAGAATGACAATTGCTCTAGAATTTGTTGGCCTAGAGACAAACACCTAAAATGTTGAGATGAGGAATGACTCTCCTAGGATCTCACAGGAAGCATGTTTCACATGCAGGACTTCAGCCTAAGTTTATTGGCTCTGAGAATAGGTCTCTTCCCATAATGTCATTATGGGTGGAGAGGAGACATTAGAAATAGAAGTGATTATGAAAGACTTTGTGTAGAAATTAGTACTTAAGCTGGACATTTAAGGAAACCAGGAACTTAAAGGAAGGAATTTGAAAGGAAAGGGAATAAAAAAGTAGAAGGAAATCATACTTAGATGAAAGAAGGAGATAGATAATTCTAAAAAGGTTTTGTTTGTTTCTTTGTTTTACATTCTCAATTGCCCTTGATAAATAAAAAAATAAGGCTTGGGAAAAGGTCAAGGATTTGGGGGTTAAAAGGACATAGGGTCAGTGACCTCAAATTTGGGAATTTAGGAAATGCTATAGTCAAGGAACTAGTGTACCATCAAATTAAGCATGATAGACAAAACATTCCTGCAGACAACTCTATACTATCAGTTAAAGATCACTTACAAAAATATACATTGGAAGAGAGAAATATCGTTTGCTAGGTGATACAATGGACTAAATTTTTCTGTCATTTTGAAACTTCTAGTTATAGTTTGGAGTAGTTTGAGAATGAGACAGAGGAACCATTTCTCTTTTGTCACACAGACACAAACACCATATTCAAGGAAGTGTAAGGCAAATCTTTCCTTTTGTGACTTCTCTGAATCTCTCTAAGGAGGTCAGTCAATGACTCCAAAGGACATCAGGATGTGTATTTTCTCAGCAGAGAATGGCAATCGATGTAGGGAACTGAGATACCAAGTGCTTACCTGAATTCAAGCAACAATGAAATACCCACTGTATATATAAAGCATTATTCTGTGGAAACAAGGATAAAAACAAAATAATCCTTGATCTTGAAAAATTTGTAGTCTTAATCAATATATGTACACTCTCCACTCAGCTATTCATTATCTTCCGGAAGTATAGGTCTGCCCAATGGCACTCCTCTCCTCAGTAAACTCAAATGTTTCTTTTTTACCTCTGGGATCAACTATAAGATCCTCTTTTTAGTTTTCAAACTCCCTTCCTACTTTTCCAGTCTTCTTATAGATTTGTGCCCCATCCTCTCTCTTCATCCTATGTACTCTGTTATGCAATGCCACTAGCCTCCATCCCCCAATAACGAACATTTTCACTGGATAACTTCACTACCTAGAATGCTCTCCCTCCCATGAAGCCTTTCCTGACCCCCCCCATCCATCTTTAATTTTAGTATTTTCTCTCTGTTGACTATCTTCCATTTATCCTATATACAAATGTTCCCAAAGTCTTATTGAAGCTTTAAGATTTAATAAAATGGTTATACATAGTTATTTACATGCAACCCACCAATTAGACTGTATGGTCTTTGGAAGCAGGGGCTGTCTTTTTGCCTTTCTTTGTAGCCCAAGTGCTTAGCACAATGCCTGGTAGGTACATTGTACCAGTGTATGTATGTGTGTATATATATATATATATATATATATATATAATATATATATATATATATATATATATATATATATATATACACACATCATACACTACATACTATATATATATATATATATATATATATATATATATATATGACATTTCATCTTCTCCAATATAAATAAAGCTTAAAAGGTTTATTAGAAGCCGTATAAATGCCTTAAAGTACAAAATGAGAAATTTTGCCCAAAGGAGGGAACTCCTGATACCCATACCACTTCCAAGAATTTCACCCTTTTCTCAGGGCTACACATACTAGCAGGGATCTCAGGGCTTTGATAATTGATGAACTTGAGTGGACCAGATTGAGTCACAGAGAGGCAGTTTGTTATATCAAGCAGATTGCAAACCATGAAGCCATGAGTGGTTGGCACAGTAGCAGCAACAAATGGAGATCAATTTTTTCCCATGGAGTTGATGAAAGGGAAGAAAGATCACGTGATAACCTGTTGGTATGGCACTGTTGAGGAAGGGATTCTTTCTAAAATATCAAGGAGATATGAGCATGTTGTAGGCAGAGAGGAAGGAGCCAGTTAGAAAGGAGAGTTTGGTTATATGTCTATTTCCTGTATCCAAGACCATCTCAAAATACAAGTTGATTCTTATAGTAGATTGCTCCCTCTGTCTACCTCCATCTCTTAGTATCATCAGTTCCCTTCAAAGCTTAAGCCCTATTTTCTATGTTCATAAAGCCTTTCTGAATCTCACAGCTGCTAGGCTTCTTCCTTCTCCTATATTACCTGGTATTTATTTTATATTATTTATCTAGACACATACCACTCCGAGAAGAATGTAGACTTCCTGAGATAAAATATCATTTTTGTTTTTCTCTTTGTATCTTTAGCACCTACCATATTTTCCATATACAGGAAGCTATCCTGGTTTCCTTTTCTCACCCTCTTGACTCAGAGCCCCCACCTTGAAAAGCTGAAGGGTATATGGTTGTTAATTCCAGACTACCCAAATCAACTCCTCTTGAAGCATTCATTTAACAGCATTATAAGAGAAATTTTATGAAATGGAGGGGAAGAACAGAGAACTCCCTTCTGAGGATATTCATCTTCTGACATTATGAGATTCCTTTTCATTTATTTGTCATTCCAGTGGACAAATTATAAAACCCAATTATGCATATTGTTTTTGCATTTGCCTTTTAGCCCTGTTATCCTGTTGCAGTATTTGCTTCATTAAGTAGACCCCTATATTTGATTGCTTTGTATCCAATTTTTGGTTTCAAAGTCTAGTTCTGACAATATTCCTTATCTGAAGGAAAATTATACAACTCAGAGCATTCTAGAGCTAAAAAGGTCTTTTAAAACCATCTTACCCAATCTTCTCCTTTATTATACCCAGAAGGGAGATACCAGTCTTTATTTGAATTTTCACCATCAGAGTAAGTTGTATAACAAATCTAAAGATTTTCTATTGACAGGATAATAGGATCTGGAGCTAGAAAAGGCCTTAGAAATAGCTGAGTCCAACATAATCATTTTGTAGATAAGGAAATTGAGACACAGGTCACAGAAAACTGTGTCCAAGGTCACACAGATTCTAAGTAGCAAAGGTAGAATCTGATCTCAGTTTTTTTCTAACTTCAAATTCAGCATCCCTTCAACTGCTCATGTCCTATAACGAGGAACAATTCAAGTTCCTTTAAACAAGTAACTAATCAAATTCTTTAACAAGTAACTGCTTATGTCCAGAATATTAAGATAAGCTTAGAAATGCCAATTCCAGGCCATAATTCAATTAATTGCACACATCAGAATATGGACAGCTAAGGTGATACAGTGATAGAGCACTAGACTGGAATTAGGAAAAGTCATCTTGCTGAGTTTAAATTTGATCTTAGATATATAATAACTGGGTGACCTTAGGAAAGTCACTAATCCTGTTTGCCTCAATTTCTTCATCTGTAAAATGAACTGGAGAAGGAAATGACAAACCATTCCAGTATCTTTGCCAAAAAAACCTCAAGTGATGTCATGAAAAGTCAGACAGAATTGAAAAATGAATGATATCAGAATGACAAAAAAAAAAAATCACAAAATTTTTTGAGTTGGAAGGAACGTCAATACTTTACGTAGCCCAATCTACATCTGAACAGAATTTTCATGTTAACACAGTGGTCACCTAGCCACTATTTGAAGACTCTTTACAAAAGAAAACTCATCACTTTCTGAGGCAGTCTATTTTACTTTTAGATATCTCTAATTGTTAGCAGGTTTCTTCCCAAAATCAAGGCTAAAGTTTTCTCTTTGCAACTTCTATTCAAGATTGCATATGCTTAATTCATCCATTAAATTTGAATTTGATTAATTTCCTTACTGTTACTCATCCATTGATTTCTTTTTTAAAGTAATCTCCCCCACTCTTTGGTTCAATTCCAGATTTTTTTCAATTATAAATAGCAATATTAGAAAGCAGAAATCAAGAAATGTAGCATTCATATTCTGCTTGCTGAAGTTTGTCATCTCTTTTAAAGAGAGACTTTCAAAATATGTACTTTTGAATCATATCCCAGACTATGATATTGTTTTAAGAGACATATAAAGATGTAGCCTTGACAGGATTTCTACATGTAAATTGATATTTGGATATTATAATTAATTCCACTCAGGAAATTCAGATAGTTGGAGAGAAAATGAAATTTTAGCAATATTCTGACCTTTTCTATGCCTCATATAAGAAAAAGAATTAGGGTTCCTTTGAAGTATTCTAGGTTCCTCTACTTCTTTCCCTCCTCTTTTCTTCTCTCCCAAATCCTCTCCTTTCCCTTTATCTCTTTCCCTTTTCCCTCTCCTCTAGGTTTCTCTCCTCTTCCTTGTAATAGAACCACCATCTTTCAAGCATATGCTCACAATTTCAGAAATACCTCTGTTTTCATTCTATATCTGCAATGTTTTCTACATATTTATTCCTTTTTTCTGCTTTCTTTCACTGTTCTAGTTCTGGTTTATTTTGCCACTCTCTTCAAGTATTGCAGTAAGTTCTTAACTCCATTCTCTCTGTCCTCCCTTTTGTCATATAAACTATTTCATTATTCATCTTGAACAACATGATCAGGTTGCTCCACTACTTACCAACTTTCTTTGGCTCCTTATTGTCCATGAAGTTAAAATTCAAGAGTATCCATTTTATATCCATTTACCTTTCCAGCTTCATCTCATTATTTTATTATAGCCAAATGATTACTCAAATTTTCCAATATAAATAGAGATGAGTTCTAAGATGCCTTACAAGTTTTTTAGCCTTCAAGTTCATGATTTTCCGACTGCCTAAAGTACATCCTTGTCTTTCTTCCACATAAAAGCATTTCACATATTTGAAGAAAGCAATGAGATTCTGTCTAAGTATTCTCTATTCATCATCCTGGTACTCTCTTCTGAAAGTACTCCAAGACATCAATGTGAGATTCCTGAAAAAGACAAATCGCTATTACTACATTATGACACAGATAGCACAGAATGAGAATATTATAGCTCCCTCATGTTGGCTACCATACTTCTTATGGTTCCATGAATTCTGGCTACAGAGTCACATTATCTCATTAAATATCATAGGTCATTTTCAAAAATTATGATTTTTCCAACTCCATCTTCCCCTCCTGAGTTGTCTAGTTCATATACCTAATATAGTACTTACTGTATACTTTTCATACTCTTACAACTCCTTATCTTATTCAACCAATAAGCATTTGTTAATAAGTGCCTACTATGTGTCAGGCATTATGCTAGGAACTAGTGACACAAATACAAAAAATAAATAAAACAATCCCTTTTTATAAGGAATTTACACTGAAATCTAAACTCAGATTCTAATTGCCATAATATTAATAGCTGGTATTCATTGAGTACTTTGTTTGATCAAGCACTTTACATACTTCAGGAATATAAGGCTCAGAAAGATTGAATGATTTGTCTGTGGTCACACAATTTCAAACTGTGAAAGTGAGATTTAAACCTGTCTCCAATCCACACTTTATCAACCACACCATGTTGTCTCTACATCTCTAGCCTCCATTCCAGGCTGAGCAAACCAAACCATCCTTTAGTTGGACACGGGTTTAAATCTCAACTCAAAATGTGTCCAGCTGATGCTTCAACCCTGTTTCTTGGGAAATCACCCCATAATATGTTTGTTTTTATGCCAATTCTCTTCTGGAGAGGGCCATTGTACTCTACATAACCCCCAATCTACCATATCTGCAAATGAAACTTGCATGATTCACAGCTTCTATTTCCCTTTCTAGGCTGTGAGATTTTATATTTAATGTACATTGAGCATGCTTGTGAGCAGCTCAGAGTGATTTATACACCATGCATTAACTAAGCTTCCAACTACCCCTTTGAGATAGTTACGTATTACGATAGATGGGCAGAGAGAGATCTATAATAGAAAAGTATAATTACCATTTATAGGTACAGCAGGAAAGGCACCAAGAGAGGCTGGAGTAATTTTGTCCACATCCTAGAACAAGTACATGGCTTAGCGACAGGGCCCAAGAGTCCAGATGGCTAGGCTTGGCTTTATCAGAATTCGACTCCCTTCTGTTTTCCTAAGAAAATTCCCTACCTATTGACAGGTATACTTGAAAATAAGAAAACTAGACTTCTGAGTGCTCCTTCTCCAAATACAAGCAATCCTAGAGGCTTCAATAGTTGTTTTCTTAAGGAATGAGGAAGAAAAGAGAAAGGAACCTTTCTATCAGCTGCTCCAATGGGACAGGAAGCAATAATGTAAGATGGTTTCATCAATGAGTGGAGCTAAAAAGCCCTTTTGGTTTTCGTCATCTTGTATGTCTCAGTATATAGCAAGGAAAAAATCATTACCAGAATATATGGCTCCAATTTCAGTGAATGTTATGAAGAACAGGAAAGTTATATGTACTTAAAGCAAGAAGCCAAAGACTCAAATGGGAATGAAATTGGTCTGTGAGTATGTGGGGATTATGAAGGCACAGAGAAACTGGCTGGATTTGTTACTGTTGTTGTTGTTGATTTTGTTGTTGTTGTTGACGTTGTTAGCATTGTTATTGGGCTCTGTTTTCATTAAGTTTTTTTTCATTTTCATTTTTATTTCAGGTAACTCATTAAATAGCTTGAGTTATTGAATAAATATTTCTAGACAGCTAACAAAACTATTTTGAGTGGAAGTATATTAGTCTGTGTGGAAGCCCTGAAATGTAAGATCAAAAGCCTGTTCATATAGACTGTAAAGTGAGCAATTTTGTATACTGAGGGGAAAAAAGGTATTTGATTGAAAACAAAAAGTTCAAATCCATATTCTGTTATTGACTGCCTCTATGACCCTACAGGAGCAGAGATAAAGCAGTGGTGGTAGAGTGGATAGCAGTGCAATTAAAAAGATCTTGGACTGATCCTACTGCAGATTTACTAGCAGTATGACTCTAATCAAGTCATTTAACTTCTTCAACCTCAATTTCTTCATCTATAAAATAGTGGTAGTAATAGCAACTATCTCACAGGGTTGTTGCAATAAGTTCAAGGACTGTCTTTTTTCTTGCATTCGTGCTTCCAGAATTTAATATAGTATAGTGAATGCTCTGGCTCCTCATCTCCACCTTTGATTTCTCTGGCTTCCTTCAAGTTCCAGCAAAAATCTTATTTTCTCCAGGAGTTTTTCCTGTCTCCTTATTTCATGCCTCCCTTCAGTTAATGGTTTTGTATTTATACTGTGACCAGAGTGCTTTGTATAGATTAGTTGCTTGTTGTCTTCCCTCTTCCTTCTTCGATTGTATGTTTTTTGAGGACAGGAGCTGATTTTGCCTTTACTTATCCTTAGGACTAAGCAGAGTGCCCTAATGCATTGTAGCCAATAAGCATATATGAAATGATTGCTTTGTGCTAAGCTCTCTGCTAATACTGGTACTAAAAATGCAAACAGAAAGAAAGAGAGGCCCTGCCCTCAAGAAGCTTGCATTCTAAAAAGAAAAGGCAATATATGGGAATGGAAAACTAGGTGAGGGAGAAATTATGTGATAGGGTTGAGGTGAGCAATGGTAAGGAAAGCCTGTGGAGATGAGTGAGCAGTGCTACGTGGAAAGGAATGATGGATGATGTACTTGATCTTTAGTTCCTCTTTAATTTGGAGAACCTGGTGAAAACAGTCAATTAGAAGATGAGGATTCTGAGGAAGAGGTTCCTTCCAACAGTCCAGGAGGATAGTGAACTTACAGGTGAAGATTTTTTTTATAGAAAGTCCCATGTAGGATGTCACCCATTGAACCCAGAGGTGAACTACTGGATAGATGGTTGTATATTGATAGCAATGATATAATGGCTTCCAGAATGGAAATTTATCCTGAAAATAACAGAGAGAGTGGGGTGGGAGGTAGGAGAAGAGAATCAAAGAGACAGAGACAGAGAGAAAGATAGAAACAAAGAGACAGAGAAACAGAAAAATAGAGAGCGATAAAGACAGAGATGCAGAGACTCAGAGACAAAGACATGCAGAAACAGAGAAAAAGAAAGAAACAGAGAGACAGAGATAGAGAGAGAAAAATAGTCAGAGACAGATAGACAGACAGTCACAGAGATAGAGACAGAGAGACAAAGACAGAGACTGGGACAGAGAGAAATGAATTGAACAAATATAAAATATAAGTCACTTCAAATCCTTAGAACTGTTTCCCCATCTGCAAAAATGAAAAGGTTGGACTAGATGATCTCAAAGGATTCTCTCAAATCTGAAATTCTAGGATTCTAATGCTCACACTTGTACTGACTCAGGGATATTTTCATTTCAGAAGCAGTGGAATGTAATGAGGGAGTCCCTAAATTTGTCTCTTGCTTCTCAAGAGAAAATTGTACACAGCAGCAAGAAGATTATGTGATGATCAACTGTGATAGAATAGTCTCTTTTGAACAATGAGGTGATCAAGGCAATTCCAATAGACTTGTGATGGAGAGAGTCATCTCCAACCAGACAAAAGACTATGGAGACAGAATGTGAATCACAGGACGATATTTTTACTTTGTTGTTGCTGTTTGTTTGTTTGTTTTCTTTCTCTTATTTCCCTCCTTTTCTTTAGATTTTTCTTGCACAGCAAGATGAATATGGAAATATATTTAGAAGAATTGCACGTTTAACATATATTGCATTGCATGTTGTCTAGGAGAAGGGGAGACAGAGGGAGGGAGGGAGAAAAATTAGGAACATAAGGTTTTGCAAAGGTGAATGTTGAAAACTACCTGTTTTTTTTGAAAAATGAAAAGTATTATAAAAAAGATATCAATAATAACTTTAAAATGAAAAAAGAAACTTGCTTCTTAGCCCTGTTTAGACACTCACTACCTATGAGATCACAGGTAAGCTTCTCCTCTTCTTTGAAGATCACTTAGGCAAAATGAGGATAATAATATTTGCACTACACAATTTCTATGTAATTTCCAGGAATATATCTGAGAAGCAAACACTTGTAGCAAATAAGTAACTTTTAGTTCCTGTTTGTTAGGACCTTCATGGGATTTCTCTGTTTTGTTGTTGTTATTGTTGCTTTTTGTAGAATGCCAGAAACTGTCTTTCTTATAATGTCTTTTTAAAAATGTATATAGTTTGTCCTTGATTCATAATGTTAGTACTTCTAGTTACCTCTATTGTTCTGGAGATACTCTTCAGATGCCATGGAGAGCTTCAAAATCTTCTGGCCTTTTAAAGTTTACACCATCATTCTCTGTTCACAGGGTTAAGTGATAGGAAACAGAAACTATTTTCTTAAACTGTCTCCTTGTCTTCAGATGATTCACTCTCAGGAAGGTTTCTGAAAACTGCTTCTGTTCACTAGGACTGGTCCGTCACTGCTCAATTCCAAATTGTTGGTGATTTTTATCAGAAGGAGTGACCTACTCCAACCAATCATAATAGATTTCTAGTGCATCCTAATTTCATTCCATCCAAATGGCTGAAAGTTTTACTCTTTCTAATTTAATAACTTTGGTTGATTTGATAGATATTCTCACCTGACCTAAGTATTAGAGTATAGAGCATGTTACTAGTTACTTTAAGGGAAAAGGTGATTGATTGACTGATTTAATCTTCCCTCTTAAGATTTAAATAAAGGTCTCAATCTGAGTTTATAATATAATTGCCACTGCATCTGCAGTGGTAATTTATAAGAGAAACTGACATATAAAAAGTTATGAATTACCAAGGTAAGGGGGGATATTCAATCATAGACTGAGACAAAAAACTGAAAGGATTCTTAGAAGTCAAATAATCCCACCCTTTTCATTGTACAGATGAGCAGAGATGGGATGGTTAAGAGAGTTCCTTAAATTTACAAAATTTTTAAAAAACCTCAGAATGGGATTTGAACTCAGGTCCTTTGACCCCTGATCCAGTCTTCTTTTGATCCCACTATGGAGCTGGTCAGGAGCCTCCTGATTTGATCAGCTTGTTCATCCTCACTAATTATCCAATGTTTCCCCTTCTGTGAGACCTGCTAATGAACCAGAGCTATCATTACATGAATTAGAAAGCCCAAGATGCTCAGTAGCCTTTGTAGCCAGTCTAGGGATCTCCTGAGGTACAGCTTGAAACATTCTATTCAGGTTAATAAGCAAAATGGAGGCTCTTGAGTATGCCTCCTTGTGGCATACACAAGGAGTATTTCTCCTTGTGACTTGGAGGTAGATGAATCATTCATGCCATTATGACAGAATCCTGAGTTGTATGGACCATTTCTTGTGCTCTTCAAAGAACTCTCAATTCATATAAGTAGCCTAAATTGCCACATCTGACTCTCAAGAGGAAAAAGAGTAAATCAACAACAGATTTGCACTAGTGGCACATGGCCAGAAGAATTAGAACATTTTTTCCAAATTCAATTAAATTCACTTGAAACACAGGAAAGCTCCCCCAGACAGACCTTCTATAAGAAAGGGTTGGAGGTCAGACATGTACTAATGTCTCTGTATGTGCCTTGTTGTAAAAAAAGTATTGCTTGTAAACTAAACCCTGTGGGGTTTTATGACATGAACTGAGACTTCTATTATTTTTAGTAGCTCAGAATCTACAACGACATTGTTCCACATCATTTCAAGATTTAAAAGGCCATTTATTTAATAATCACAATAACTGATATTTACATAGTGCTTGAAGGTTTACTGAGTGTTAGTTAGTGCTGTAGGCAGATGCGTGCTAGTTAATGGTGATCAGCAGAGTCTCTGGACTGGGGAAGGGGGGGGAGGGAGGAAAATGTATGCATGACATACTTGTGAGATTAATCTGTATTGTTAACATTGTCGCCACCATTTTTTAAATCTAGGCAATCAACAAAATAATAAAATAAGGCAAGGGGAAAATTCTGGGAAGATGGCAGACTAGATCAGTATATTTCAAGCTTTCCAGATGTTCCCCACAAATAGAACAAATTTGTGCCTTAGGATGATGAAAAATCAAGAAGACTTGGGGCAGAACAGGGGTCCTTCTAGCACAACCCCAAAATATTGGTTCTTCTGGGCACAATCCCCAGGCTGGGAATTAACCAGTACAAACACCTCAGGGCTAGCTCCATAGAAGTGGGCACTTCTGAAGCTAGCTGGGCATGGTTAGAACCTCAGCAGGATCCACAGAGATTTTCACCTACTCCACTGCTTGAGGAATTGGGGGGGGGGGTCTAAATTCAGGAAGACTAAGTGAATGAACCTTGGCTGACCAAGAACACCAGGTTCAGCTGTTCTGCAGAGATGTGGCTTTGGGGGAGAAGGAGTCATCACACTGGGAGTGCAGAAGCAGTGGGTGCTGCTGACTGTGGCCACTTGCTGGGGGAGGCATTTGGTTTAGGGTCCCAGGTCAGAGGGGAGGAGAACTGAAGTGAAGATGGAGGTACCATCCCTCCACCCCAAGATTAGAGATACTTATATTAATTCCTGTATATATATATATATATAGATAGATATTTTTAATTATCAGCTAAGAAGAAAGAACCACATCATAGAAACTTGCCATGGGAATAGGGAAGACTAGAGTTCATCTTTAGAAGAGGGCACTGAAGTTAAAAACTTTCTTCTATCTCAAAAAAGAATGGTAAATGGCTCTCTGACCAAAGAGAAGAACTTAATGCGGACAAATTGTTTTCTACATGAAATGTATGCCATATGTTTACAATTAACAGCAAGAATTGGGGAGCGCAAAAGAAAGATTTGTACAAATGAGGTGCAGAGGAAGAAAAGACAAAGAGTCATTAAAGGGAAGAAGAGGGTTCATAGTTCTGAAAACCTACACCCATTGGGAATGAGTTAAATAGGCAACATTACTTATGTACCCTCCAAAATCTATAAAGAAATAAGGGGGGAGAAAATGATGGGGGGATACAAAGGGGAGAAGGAAGAAGAGAAAGGAGGAAACCATGAATTAGAGGATGTTAAGTAAGAGCAAGAGAGGTTAAAAAGCAAAATTAAAGTAGAAGATTTAGCAGTGATAGGAAAGAAGAGATGTGTCTAAAAATTACTTCATAGATCAGGAGTCAAATTTATTAAGGAAAAAAAAAGTATGGCTAGTAGTCATTGATCTTAGACACAGTCAAGCTTAAAGATTTAATCAAGAGAGAAATTTAGATTATATGTCACGTATATTAATATTGTCTTAGATGCATATTTACATCTGGATAAATGTGTGCATATATGTATATCTCTTTGTGTGTTTGAGTATGTCGATATGCATACATGGTTGCTCTATGTATGTGTGTATATAGATATATGTATGTGTGTGGGTCTGTGGATGGGTGTGAATATATATGTATATGTATGTGTGTTTCTACTAAATATAGCTGTGTTTAACTATAGCCTGCTTGAAAAAGTGGAGGGGAAAGGAATTTTAAAAAAATAAATTAATAAATAAAAACAATAACTCAAGGCCTTGTATTTGCAGATAAATGTGCACATTGAATATTTAACAATTGGCTCTCATGAGTGGTTGAATAGGCTGCAGAACACCACATCCCTCCCTCATGAAAGATATTATTTCTCCCATTTTACATACGAGAAAAGTGTGGTACAGAAAGGTAGAGGGACTTCCTTGTGGTGATTCAGATAATAAGCATCAGATAGGATGCATGTCTTTTTACTGATTCTCCATTCCCAGTTTAGCCACTATATCAATGTTCTATATGCTACATACATTGTTTGTTCTGCATGTATATATTATTCACATGTGGCATTCAAACAAAGTCACCAACCAAAGATTATTTTATGGTGAACTCACCCATGATAAGTGCTCCCAAGGCAGTCAGAAAAAATGATACAAGGGCACTCTCAAGGTCTCTCCTAAGAATTTTAGAATTGTGTGACATGGAAGACTCTGAAACAGGAGCACCCAGCATGGAGTGCCCTCGTCAGAGAAGGTGCAGTTCTCTGTGAGCAAAGCAGAATTGAATTCTGACTTCCTACACTAAATACAACGGTCACCAGATGCCCTGGATTTTCATTGACCTATATCTCTGTTAGTGACCTCAGCACAGAGAACTGTGATCAATGAAAAAACCTGAGAGGTAAAGTTTCTGAGTAATTAGTAAATCAAATTATCAATTGGGATAGCTAATAATCAACAAATTGATGGTCAATGGCTTCTCTTGGCTACCAAAGACAAGACATGGAAAGTCTAATGAATAAATAATTTAAATAATAAAGTTGATTCCCTTGATAACTGGAAGTCAATCCTGATTGGTGGACAATTGATGAAGAGATAGGCTAGAAATCTTCAGTTCCTCCTGCTGAAATTGTGGTGTGATTGGGAGACTCAGCCACCTCAGCAATCTGGACAGGAAAATCCATTTCCATCCAGACGTTCTGGTTGGTTTTTTTCTTCATGAACTAATTAACCCTAAATTCTAATGGAGGGACACAAGAACAAGGGTAATTTTCCTCTGGGAAAGAATTTATCCACACTTGACTTACACTTTAAACAAAAGTTAGATCTCATAGTTGGGTAGGATCACTCCTAAGAAAGAAAAGCATGTTCCTCAAGGGCTAGGACAATCTCACCAATCAGTTGTGTCCTTTAGAAAATGGATTTTTTAGAGACTTTTAAGATAAGGACATTGATTATTAATATAATAGTAAAATATTAATTTCTTTAAATAATTACAAAAATATTACAAGAAATTATTGGGATGGGATTGAAATCCTGTTCAAACTTCTCCAAGCTATGAAGAATCATAAGTAGAGCTTGATGGGAACTTAGAAACCATCAGGATCATTCTTTTATGGAAGAAAAAACTGAAGCTTAAGGAAATTAAATGATGTATTCATGGTCACACATCTGGTAAATATCAAAGACATTTGCCTCCTCATATGAAATAAAATGAGAAAAAAATAAACAGTGCTGAAGTCATAGAACCTGGATTCAGATCCCAGATTTTTTTTATGCATTACCTGAGATGCTTCTTGCCTTTGGTATCTTCTATTATTTTTATATGTATATATGTGTAGGTCTTGCCTTTCATGATAAATTTTAAGGTCCTTGAGGGCTGGACTCTTTCATTTTTGTCATTGTATCTTCAATGTGAAGCATGGTATCCGACACAATCAGTATCAGAAATCCACTGATTATTTTTTTTTTGATTGACAACAACTTAAGGGTTAAATGCCAAGGTTAGGGCCACATACTTAGCCTGTGTCAAAAGTAGGATTTGGTGCCATCCAAACTGCCTCACCACTTTATTTGAGTTTTTGTTTGTTTGTTTGTTTGTTTTGTTTTGTTTTGTTTTTAATGATCTCATCAACCCAAATAGTTTCATTGCTTAGCACAAAGCTTGGGACATAGTACTTCATAAATGTATGTTGACTGACTACATCATTTTTTTAAAAAATCAATGTCAAATATCAATAGCAATTAAAATAGCTCACACCATTTAGAGTACATCATGATAAAAAGAATTGATGAAAAAATTATTTTATTGCACCATACATTATAATTTGGTCTAATTATGATGGTTACAAAGATTGAGGGTGATTGAACCAAATGGTGCCCCACAGAAAGAATGCATCTGCTGTGATGAACACCTGCCAAAAGTCATTGGAAATCTTTGTGCAAGAACACTGAATCTATTTATGTGGCAAAGACTAGAGAAAGATGGCCTTTTCTGACCACATCATTTTTCTCAGTTGTCTCTCTTCAGACAATAAAATTGTCTTGGTCTTGAAAAGCTATTAATAATCATATTAACAAATTGATTGTAAGGAGTTAAACATGCAGACTATTAAGGAAGGTAGGAACAGGGAGGTGGTGTCTTGACAAAGGTGACCATTCAGTACTTGCTAATTCTCTCCTATATAACACTAAAATTTCAACATTAGATTTTAAAAATTTTCCTGTAAAAGTTACCTTCCTCACTCCTGCCCCTCTCCCACTCATTGAGAAGCAATATAATATCAATTATATATGTGAAGTAAGGCCAAACACAACATTAAGACTTCCAACAGGGAGATCATTAAGACCAACAATTAAAAAAAAATTTGGCTGGGTCACACACAACAAACTATTTCCAATGTAAGTAGCATGAAGAGCTTACTCAAATTCACTATCTTCTAGTTTCCGATTTTAGCTGAACAGTCTAGCTAAACTCACTTGTTTCAAACTGGCAAAATCTAGTGCCCTGGAACAAAGTTCTGCTCTCACCACCCTAGTTATTGTTCTGTTGATGCTGATTGTCTCAAAGTAATATGAGCAATCCTTTCTTTTTTTTTCTGGTTACACATGTACTTTATTTTTTATTATTATTATAATAACTTTTTATTGACATAACCCATGCCAGGGTAATTTTTTTTACAACATTATCCCTTGCACTCACTTTTGTTCCGATTTTTCCCTCCTGTAGATGGCAAGCAGTCCTATATATGTTAAATATGTCACAGTATATCCTAGATACAATATATGTGTGCAGAACCAAACAGTTCTCTTGTTGCACAGGGAGAATTGGATTCAGAAGGTAAAAATAACCCAGGAAGAAAAACAAAAATGCAAACAGTTTACATTCATTTCCCAGTGTTTTTTTTCCTTTGGGTGTAGCTGCTTCTGTCCATCATTGATCAATTGAAACTGAATTAGATCTCTTTGTCGAAGAAATCCACTTCCATCAGAATACATCTTCATACAGTATTGTTGTTGATATATATAATGATCTCTTGGTTCTGCTCATTTCACTTAGCATCAGTTCATGCAAGTCTCTCCAAGCCTCTCTGTATTCATCCTGCTGGTCATTTCTTACAGAACAATAATATTCCATAACATTCATATACCACAATTTACCTAACCATTCTCCAATTGATGGGCATCCATTCATTTTCCAGTTTCTAGCCACTACAAACAGGGCTGCCACAAATATTTTGGCACGTACAGGTCCCTTTCCCTTCTTTAGTATCTCCTTGGGGTATAAGCCCAGTAGTAGCACTGCTGGGTCAAAGGGTATGCACAGTTTGGTAACTTTTTGGGCATAATTCCAGATTGCTCTCCAGAATGGTCGAATTCGTTCACAACTCCACCAACAATGTATCAGTGTCCCAGTTTTCCCGCATCCCCTCCAACAATCATCATTATTTTTTCTTGTCATCTTAACCAATCTGACAGGTGTGTAGTAGTATCTCAGAGTTGTCTTAATTTGCATTTCTCTGATTAATAGTGATTTGGAACACTCTTTTATATGAATGGTAATAGTTTAAATTTCATTTTCTGAAAATTGTCTGTTCATATCCTTTGACCATTTGTCAATTGGAGAATGACTTGGTTTCTTATAAATTAGAGTCAGTTCTCTATATATTTTAGAAATGAGGCCTTTATCAGAACCTTTAACTGTGAAGATGTTTTCCCAGTTTGTTGCTTTCCTTCTAATCTTGTTTGCATTAGTTTTGTTTATATAGAAGCTTTTTAATTTGCTGTAATCATAATTATCTATTTTGTGATCAATAATAGTCTCTAGTTCGTCTTTGGTCACAAATTTCTTTCTCCTCCACAAGTCTGAGAGATAAACTATCCTATGTTCCTCTTATTTATGATTTTGTTCTTTATGTCTAAATCATGTCCCCATTTTGATCTTATTTTGGTATTCAGTGTTAAGTGTGGGTCCAGAGCAATCCTTTCTTGAATGACTTGAAACAATGAAACAAAATTACAAATCTTTATTCTGAGGAAAAAAAATAAATGATTCATATTTATCTAGCATCTTGAAGTGGACAAAGCAATTTCTTTACAATAGCCCCACAATGATATATATATATATCTCAACACACACATATAGATGTATATGTGGGTATGTACATATGTATATATACACATATTTTTTTTATCTTAAAGATAAGAAAACTGAGGCTCAGGTATCTCATGATCACAATGACATAAAGAGTTACAGCCAAAATTTAAACCCAGCTCGCCATTTCAAGTTGCTATTGGATTCCACTGTACTACATCATTCCTTTGAGTCTGATTCCATTGAACATCTGTGTTTGGGAGCCAGGCTTGAATAGCTTTCTTAGCTGATGATTTTATCTATATCATTTATCAAATTAAATATACTTTCTTTATTTGGAATACATGTATTCCATGTGGAATATAATGTATTCCACAATGTTTTCTCTAAATCCAAGTGACAGCATTCTTTTAAATTAAATAAGCTTGAGTTGAGGCAGCCTGCAATAGGAGAGACATCATGGAGTAGTGGGTAAGGAGGCAGGCTCAGAGACAAGAGCATCTGTGTTTAGATCCTTCCTATGACACCTATTGAGTACCTAAGTGGTAGAGTGGGCTGGACTCGGGCCTGAAGTCAAGAAGACTCATATTCCTGAGATCAAATCCAGGCTCCAAGACTTTGTAATGGTGTGACCCTGAACACATCACTTAACCCTGTTTACCTCAGTTTCCTCATCTATAAAACAAGCTGGAGAAAAAATAATATCTCTGCCAAGGAAACAGATGAGGAAACTGAGGCAAACAGTAGATAGAGACCTGAGTCTAGAGTCAGAAAGACACCTTTCTGAATTCAAATTTGGCCTCAGATGGTTATTACTATGTAATCCTGAGCAAGTCAATTAATCCTAATCTTCATCTAATACTTGGACCTTCCAAGGATCCATGCGTAACTGAACGAAAGGTGCCCTCAAAATGATTCAGGAATTTATACCCATCCTATAACCACAGGCTGACAATCCACTGATAGTACACTGAGTCAGTTCCCTTACTTGTTTTCATTCATGTTAATCAATTGCCCTCTTTGCTTTCACGTGTTCCAATTCTGTGCAGAATGCACTCAAATCCAGACACACAAAGGCAGACTTCAATAATTACATGTTATCAATTAACAGCAATAGGAAAAAAATGAGACATTCTCTTAAAACCTGGAGGAGAACCACAGATTGAGGGAAATCACAGGCCACTTTCCTTTACATATTTGTTTGTCTTCAATTCAGGCATCGAGAGAATCTAATACCCTAGTACCTCAAATAAGTTAAAACACACGACCAAGCTGATAGGTAAATATTCCAATTTCTGCTCAAGGCCATAAAGTCAGATGAGGTTTTATATTTGCTCTAATGCATCATGTGGTCTTTTCAGTGCCTTTCTTCAGACAGAGAGCATGGCAAGGATGAGGGAACCTAACAATTAACTAGCCTAACCAAAATATGATACTACACTATCTATGGAAAGTTATAACCCTGAAATTATATAATTGAAATTCTTCTCATTTCTGCTTCTTGTATTTTAATTTCACAGGCACACACAAGCAAGTGTGCTCAATAATCATTTTCTCTGAGATAGTTGCATGCTTGTGGACTCTACCATGTAATTAAGTGGTATTCTTCTTTCCAAATGTATTTTGTTTGGCACATGTAGGACTAATGCCAATTTTTTGCCATTCTGATGGCATGCTATTTTATAACTTATCATAAAAGAACATTTTAAAACAAATACCCATAGTAGGTAAATTTTTCTTAATATTTTCATGTGTCTAGAGTCATAATTTTATTCATTTAGCAACAATTTACAGCGATATAATACTAACAGAAGTTACTAACAGACTTTTCCCCAAGTTTCTCAAATTCTTCTTATCTCAATGTAAAAAAAAATATGATCAAACCACTTTCCAAATTCAAACCCTTTAAATATTATATTCACATGATTACCATGAAGGAAATCTACCTATTATTTATTTTTTATTTTCTCCTCATTCTTCTTCTATCTCTACTACTTATATCTCTCGTACAATTTTTCCCTAACAAATTTGAAAGTAACCTTTCATTTTCTACTCTTGGTTCCTTATTTCTCTTCATCTTTACAGCTTTCTTAAGTTCATTTTATTTTATTTTTCAATCATATTAATGTAACATTCTACTGAATCTCTCTTGTACCGGTTTCCTTATATAGTGCTATTTTGACTTTTGGAATAGCATAGTCTGTTCTAACACAGGTGACTTAGCTAACACTTTTCCTAAACAATTAAATTCTTTTCAATCATTTCAAACTAGCATCAGTTCTGCTTGTATCTTTAGCAGCTGAATCAACTTCTACTCAACTCAATCACCATCCAGGAAGAGGAGAAAAGTTGTTTACACTCAACTTAATTCCCATAAATAAGGGAATAGCTAAAAAAAAAAAAAAGCTGTGATATATGATTGTAATGGAATATTATAGTGCTACAAGAAATGACTGGCAAGATGATTTCAGAAAAAACCTGGAAAGATTTCCATGGACTGATGCATAATGAAATGAACAGAACCAGGAGAATGTTGTATAAACTAACAGTGATATTATTTGATTAAGAATATTGAATGAATTACCAATTCTCAGCAGTACAATGATTCAAGACATTTCTAAAGGACTAACGATAAAGCATACTACCTCCCTCCAGGGAAACAACTAAATACATACATATATATATATATATATATATATATATATATATATATATATATGTGTGTGTGTGTGTGTGTGTGTGTGTATGTGTGTGTGTGTGTGTGTGTCTTTTGATACATATTAAAACATGGTATTTTTCACTTTCACTTTTTTTCTTTTATTCAAGTCTTTTTCTACAAAATGATTAATATGGAAAAGGTTTCCACAATTGCACATGTATAACCTATATCCAATTACCATCTAAGGGGAAGGAAGACAGGATAGATTTCTAATTCAAAACTTAATTTGTTTGTTTGTTTGTTTTTTCTAAGAATCATATTAAGTGAGGCTACTGGATGGTTCAGTAGATAGTACTGGCCCTGAAGTCAGGAAGACCTGAGTTCAAATCCAGAGTTAGATATTTAAAACTTCTTAGCTGTGTGACAGTAGGCAACTCACATAACCCTAACTAAAAAATATTTTTTAAAGAATCTCACATGCATAGATTTTGCTCAGTCAAAAAAAGAAAAAAAACAAATCAACATGAAGTCGAGGACTAGAATCCAGATCTCACAACTTCACAATTCTTTCATAAATGAATTTCTAAAGGAAATAGAAAAATATCCCTAAAGCTTCTCAATCTTTATCATGAAATCCTAGTTTTTGTAGTATTTTGTTTGTATAAATCAAATTATTGGGTCTTACTCTTCCTCCAAATTTAATTTCATTTAAAAATAATGCAATTGGACAGATTTAAAAATCTTTGGAAATATTAGATATGTCATGCATTAGAATTAATCCAAATTCCACTGCCCTATAAATAATTTTTTCCATGTTATACTTTTCTCAGTATCATGGAGTGAAAGAAATTATCAAGGGATTTCCCTAAATATGCCACTACACAAGATCTAGCAGTAAAAGGAGGAAAAAAAAACAATGAATTTGGAGGTACAACTTATTAGCTATGTCACCTTAGAAGTCATTCACCTCCTCACCCCCAGTTTCCTTATTGTAAAATGAAGGAGTTGCAAAGTGATCATAAAAGAGGAAAAATGTTTGTAGCAACACTTTGTGTGGGGGCAAGGAACTGGAAATAAAATGAATGCCTATCAATTGGGGAATGACTAAAGAAGTTATAGTATATGAATGTAACATAATATTATTGTTGATAAGAAATAATGAGCAGTCTGACTTGAGAAAAGCCCAGAAAGACTTACATCAATTGACAATGAGTGAAGTGAGCAGAACTAGGAGAACACTGTACACTATTATTGTGTAAGATTGTATGATGATCAACTATGATAGATTTAGCTCTTCTCAACAATGCAGTGATCCAAGTCACTTCCAATAGACTTAGGATGGAAAATTCCATCAGCATCCAAAGAAAGAACTATGGAAACTGAATGCAGATCAAAGCATAGTATTTTCACCTTTGTTGTTGTTGTTTGATTTTTATTTCTTATGGCTTTCCCTTTTATTCTGATTTTTCATTCTTCACATGACTATTGTGGAAACATGTTTAAAATGTTTGTACATGTATAATCTGTATCTGAATGTTTATAGTCTTGGAGATGGAGGAAATAGAAGGAAGGGGGAAGAAAAAACTTGGAACTACAAACATGAATTTTGAAAACTATCTTTACATTTAATTGGAAAAATAAAATACTATTTAAAAAGAAAAAAAAGGAAATGAGGCGGTTGAATTAGATAAATTTGCAAACTTGTAAATCACAAGATCATAGAATCATAGATCTCAAAATATGAGGCAATTTAGAGAACTACCAAAGAAATCTGAGATCAAAGTCACACAAGCAAAAGGTATCAGGCAAAATTTGAACCCAGGTCCTCTAACTGCAGAGCCAGTGTTCTTTTTGTCATATCATACTGGCAACAAGTTATAGTAATTTCAGGAACCCAACTATCACCCCAACTACCACCACCACCACCAGTAGTAGCAGTAGCAGCTACAGCAATAGCAGCAGCAGTAGTAGTAGTAGTCACATTTACACAGCACTCTGAGATTTTCAAGCTGTTTAAAATATTATTATCAGCCTCACAATAACAATGGGAGGTAGAGCATATTGCTATTTCCAATTCAGAGGTGAAGAACCTCAGGAAGGTCTATATTAAATGACCTGCTCTGAGTTATATAATTAAGTGACTAAAGCAAGATTTGAATATGGATCTTTCTGGCTCAAATTCACTGCAATACAAATCAATATTGTATCTTTCTCCCTGTGGTAAATCAAGAAGATAACAAATCTTTAACATCACATAGAGATTAAAGGTATGATTGAATTTATCTGCATATTGATTATTATTTATTTATTTCATGGAGTTGGCCAATTACATCCAGACACTCATGTGAAGACATGATCACTCAGTTTTCAGCAGGCATCGATGCCACTAAGTGATGAGTTTAAGTACCAAATACTCATTGATAATGATATGAAAGAAAAATATGGCCATTTAAAATCTTTATCTGTGTCAAATAATATGGAGACTATTTTAAGTAAGACAATGTTTTAAAACACTTAATATAGTGCCTGGGACATAGTGTCTGATATATAAATGCTTATTCACTTCCCTTGATTGTTGCTAACTGAGAATAATTTCCTCATAACTGAAACACCTAAAACTTGAATTCAGTTGGTCCCTGCATATTTATAGTACAAAAATTAAAGACTGTAGGGTTTATGAAAGAAGAACACTACAGCTTGATTAACAACCTCAATTAGTTGACAATTTGCTTGGCAAGATGATTTGAGCACCTACTTAAATAACTGTGTGTTTCTGTCTTCTCACTGTGGGGGTATTCTTTCAAACAAATCAGCACCCAACTCTTTCATACTGTGTCAACATTTTGCTTTTAATCCATGACTTTCAGGATATCTTCTGTAAAGGATCAGCCAATAGGTTGGAGATATTGCTACAGTTCTAAAAATTTGTGGATTCCAGTGCAATACTTGGCACCTGCTCTATGTTAATGAATCTCAAGTCCATATATTTAAATTTTATCTTTAGCCTATGCTCCATTCCTGTTGGACATCACTTGAATATCTCCTAGGCATAAATAGGTGCAAAAGAAACCTAATGATCTTCCTCCCTCTATCTATCCCTACTCTGAACTTCTCTGTTTATTTTAAGACTATGATCATCCTTATAGTCGATTAGGTTGAGGATCAAAGAGCAGATAAGAGGCTGGCATATTGTACTTCGTCTTTTCCTTAGAAGCCTCCTTGACTCTCCTCCCTCACTCCTCCTATCCAAAAAGCTGCCAAGTTTTATTGATTTCATCTCCATAACATTTCTGATTTATTCCCTTCCATATTTCAGGCTTTGGTCATCTCTTGCCTTGACTATAATACTATCATTCTAATTTGTTTCCTTGCTCCTAATCTCTTGCCATTCCAATACACTCCCCTATATAGCTACCAAATCAATCTTCCTAAAGCAAAGATCTGACCATATCATTCTTTTATAGAAGACTCTTTAGTGGTTTCCTATTTATATTAGGTAAAGAAATACAAAGTCCTCAGTCCAAAAAGCTTATCCAACCTTTCCAGACATTTCATATTATCTTCCTTTTCATAATCTGCATTCTTATTAAATTTCCTTACTTTCTAGTCGCCGACTTTGGCATCCTATTTCCTGTTTCCATGACTTTGCATGGGGTCTCTCCTCTTAACATCAGTGGAAGTAGAGAATATCCCAAAAATGGCAAATGGATCCCTGTGACAAACTTTTTGAAGCACAGAGAAAAGAGACTTGCAAAATGGAGAGATAGGAATGGTTGAGTTTCAATCTACATAGTGGGAAAGGGCATTTATATTAATGAGATCACAGAACCATCTGTGTATTTGAGATTGGCAAGTCAGCACAGAAACAATGAGGCATAAACTAAAACATGTGCTATAAACCATAAGTGTTGGAAATCAGAGAAAGGGGAGATGGGTTGAAGCAAGATGCCTTTTGATAATGTCCTTGTTCATCGACTTTTAATAGCAAAGGAAAATGCTTTAGATTCCCAGGCAGCCAAAAGCATGTCTGTGTCCTTCCACCTCTCATCCCCTGGAAAAAGTTCCCTTATCTGAGAGCCTTGAAGTCTTCACTGTTCACTTTAGCATGACAAAACACCAGTCACAAGCCAAATGGAGTTTCTTAGTACCATGTCACGATGATTGGTGAGTTCCACGTCAGAATTTTGTAAGAAATAAAATAAGTTTCAATTCTATCATCAGGAGTGCTGGTTCACTGGGAAACATTTATAACTAAAACTGTTGTTCATTTGCAGGCAGTGGAAGAAGGATGCGGCCCCAAATCGGAAATATGCTGAAAAGTTGCCATCATAAATTTAACTTAATATTACTGACTCGGGTGGATAGATCATTGTTCACAAGACTGGGTGAGTAAAACCTGTGTCTTGGAGCCCAAATTACACTGGGAAAAACATTGGTCTATAAAAACATGCTTCAAATGCAAATACGGGTTTGATATTCCCATAGATTTTGTTCTCAAATGAAAAGAAATGTTCTCAGAGAGCCTACACAAGTTGCCTGGTTAGAAAAGTTTGTACTAAATATATCACAAAAATGATAAAAGTGTAACATAATAAGAATATGAGGGGAACTCATTCAGGGATTTTAGCATAAATAAACTGACATAACAAAGGGTGAAAAGTGTGTGTGTGTGTGTGTACATGCTGGTGTGTCTATAGATATATACTTGTATGTGTGTGTGTGTGTGTGTGTGTGTGTATATATATATATATATATATATATATATTACATATGTACACACATATTTCATTGTATACACACACACACACACACATATATATCATGCACACATATATTGTTTGTACAAGGTTGTTTGCATATTGTCTCTCCCCATTAGATGATAGTCTCCTTGAGAACAGGAACTTTCTTTTTTCTTTTTTTGGTTCATTTGTTCATTTGTTTAGCACTTAGCACAGGGCCCAACATATAGAAGATACTTAATCAGTGCTTGCTGATTTTGTTGACTATTGTTTTGATAATACAATTATTTTTCAAAAGGTTCTCCTCACTTCCACTGAAACTAAACCTTTCCCTTGTAACGCAGAAAATTCGTTAAGCAAAAATATCTAACATGATACAGTGACTGAGAACATTAACAATAGTCCACCCTAGTAGACCCTACTTCACTGCTAAGAGAAGGGAGATCTATTTCATATCTTCTCCCATGTCTTGATTATTTCCCACATCTAGGTGTTACCTTGTAAAAACCCTTGAGACTGAGCCTAGGGTGAAAATCCATTTTATTCAGTTATGAATCATCTCATCCTATTTAGTGAAGAGATTCTGATTCCAGTTCTGTTCCTTCTTGGATGAGTCAAATAACCTTCACCTAAGCTTCCTCATCTTTAAAATGGAGTAGTCCTATCTGCCCTACTTACCTTACAGAGCAATAGTTTTGAGAAAATGAACTAATGGATGTCGAAGGGATTTAAAAGTATAAAACTTTATAAAAATTCAAGAGATGTTATTAGTTAGGTGACCCATCTGAATTTTCTAAACTGTCCCCATTTTACTTGATTTCTTCTCAAGTGCAGATCTGGTCTGAAATCACTAATGATTGAGTTAGATCTCACTATGATTTTGTTCAACTATCTCTTGGATATTGAATTTATAACAACTGACATTGACAGAGTATATAATTTCATCTCACAAAAATGCCTTGAGATATGTACCAGAGATATTATTATTTCCATTTTACAGGTGAGAAAATTCAGACTAAGAAAGAGCAAGAGAACACAGTCTGGAAGTGTCTAGAGGTAAAAAGTCAGGTTTTCTCTTTCCCTCTCCACATCTTAGAATCCTTAGTCTCCTTTAAGACAGCTCAACAGCCAACTTCTACATGAAATCTTTCTGGATTTTCCCAGATGCTAATGTTATTCTTTCCACATACTACTTTTAATTGGGTTTAATGTATGTATGTATAAATAAGCATACATGTGTATGTATACATGTGTGTATATATTTACGTGTATATTATATCATATATCGTATCATGTTATATCGTCATGTCATATCATATTAGATTAGATTAGATTAGATTAGATTAATTATTCTATGAGGTGGCTGATGGTTTAATGGATAGAGCACTGGATCTGGAGCCAAATTTTCTGAGTTAATATCCAGCCTTAAACACTTCCTAGATGAGTGATGCTAGGAAAATTACTTAACTCTCTGATTGCCAGAGAAAATGGATCCACTGGAAAAGGATATAGCAAATCATCCTAATATATTTTCCAAGAAAACCCCAAATGAAATTACAAATCAGTCATGACTGAAATGACTAAACAACAAATACATACATATGTATACTATACAGATATATGTTGTACTCTCTCTCTCTCTCTCTCTATATATATATATATATATATAGAGAGAGAGAGAGAGAGAGAGAGAGAGAGAGAGAGAAAGAGAGATGTATGTATATGTATGTATAGATTCATACATAGATACAAAACTATATTGTCTTCCCAGGTAGAACTTAAACTCTTGAGGACAGGGATTGCTTTAAATATTTATCTTTGTATTTCTAGGGCTGAGCCATTGCCATCTATAGAGGAAGTGCTTAAAATATTTGCAGATTGATCCAAATTCCATGTGCACCTCTATGCCATCGCGCTTCTTCTGGGCAACTGAAGTTGTTTAGAGTCAAGTAAAATTTAACTCCAATCATGACAATTCTCATTCTATTCCCCAATAGATCAGGAAGGGGCTCTCTCCTTAACCTCAGAAATCACTCGTTGCAAAGTTGCAGAATTGACCAGATGTCATCATCTCCTCTTCTCTGGTACCCATTAAAGAAGATTCAAAGCTTCTTGCATATTATATTTCTGAAAGGGTTCATTGGTCCTGATCAATTGACAGCTATCATCCCTTAGTAAAGAGCAGATTTTACTGTGCAGAGCTATCTATTTTACATGATTCAAAACAACTTCAATTGCCCAGAAAAAAATAGGATAGAATAGAGGTAGATATGGAGTTGTGCTATGTGTGCAAATGGGCAGATGTTGCATATACAATTTCCACTATCAAGATGCTAAATTTCCTCCCCTTCTTCCCCACCCCACCAGGACTCAAGGCTCTTAATAGTAATGGGAGTTCTACATATGAAATTCATAACTATTTTCTATTTTCTTCCTATTGTATGAAATGTTGGCAAATGAGAGATCAATCAATATCCACTCTTCATGCCATCGGCAAGCCTATTTGTTCTGAATGATTCTCATGCTTCATTATAAGAGATATCTCTCAGCCAGACTAAAACCTCTGGATTGTTTTGCTGTTGAACTTGTCTGGGTGAATTTGTTAGCATGTCTTTCAGTCCTTTGATTTTAAAACAATGACTTTTAAAAGCCCAACTAAGATTTCTGTCCAAACAAAAGTAATGACCTGGGTTAGGTTCATGAATTAATTGCACTGGTTCTGGAAACCACCCATGTTTGATGAAACAAGTCTACCTCTTTGGTCTTTTTCAGGTTTGTTAGAAAGTGTTTCATGGGATTGTAAGATCATAAATAATTTGACTGAGAATGTTTTGTGTTTTCTTCTTCATGAGGGAGGACGTTTAAAAACAATGGGTATACCACTAGACTAGACTAGAAAAAAATATGGTTCAAATCCTCTCTCAGAAAATGCCTAGGTTTATGACTCTGCTTGTATCAATTTTAGTTCTTTTATTCTCTTATGGAACTCCTTTATGGGTTTGTTTTTAGTATTCAACAATGAAATAAAACCTTTGGTAAATCTCCACATACTATAAAGATGTGAGCTTCTCCCATCCTCTTCCTTAACCCTCATCCTGCAATAAAAACCATAACAGAAACAGAAAAGGTTCAGAGAGAAGCAACTAAAATGACTCCTGAATAGAGAATAGAGATTAGAAATAGTTGTTCTGGGAAGACCAAGATGAAAGGCATGATATGAATGATATTTACAGGATGAACATAAAATTTTCATTAAATCCTAAAGCCATGATATGTTCTTGGGAGAGAAGAGCACCCAGCACTAAATCCCTAGTCCTTGACAATCATGAAAGGCTTTCTTATATTAGTGATGAATATGATGAAGAGGCAATGGGATATTGTAGAAAAAAAATAAGCAGAAAATCTGGGTTCACATCTTCTGTTTAGATGACCTTAGTCTAATTATCCCTCTTTCTGGGTCTCAGGTTTGTCATCTGACAAAAAAAGAGATTAGGCTAGATCAAGAGTTCTTAACCTAGGGTTATGGATATTTATAAACTAGGACAGAGAATAATTGTATAGCCTTCCATTAATCTTTAAATGAAATTTTGCATTTCCTCCTGTTATTTTAAGGGCATTCTTCTAAGAAGAGTTGCATAAGCTTTACTAAATTGCCCACTGGGCAATATCCAGGAAAGCAAATTCTCTAGAGAAGGGACCAGCAAGACCCA
This sequence comes from Sarcophilus harrisii, assembly GCF_902635505.1. Lineage (NCBI taxonomy): Eukaryota > Metazoa > Chordata > Mammalia > Dasyuromorphia > Dasyuridae > Sarcophilus > Sarcophilus harrisii. The sequence continues at coordinate 29,294,032 of NC_045426.1, read as the reverse complement.
TCAATTGTCAACCAAATGCCACCTATTTGGAAAGAAAAAGCAATCTTAAATGAAACTGATGTGCATGCTGAGAGAAAGGCATAAGGTAGCTTACCACATCAACAAATTCTACTCATTCCCCAATAGAGATAGCCATTTCCCACCAACAATCTTGCTTGCCTGAACTTAGCTTTCCAGCCTAATTTTATATTACAACTCTTTTATAATCAACAGTCTCACTAAAATGATTTTCTTTCTATAAGTTATACATGATACTCTCTGTTCCACTGGCCATGTTCCTTGCTCACGCCTTATAGTTGCTTCATAGAATCTCTTTTCTCTGAAGTCATTGCTCAAAAAACACCTTCTTTGTGAAACCATTTCTGATTTCTTCAACTTCCAGTTCCTTCCCTTTCAAATTATATTGCATTGCACTGCTTTTTCTTTATTCGTACTAACTATTTTTATTCCACATATGTTTTATATCTTTATAATATACTATTATTAGGCTATCAACTCCTTATGAGTGGGACCTGTTTCATTCAAATAATAGACTTTTAATAAATGCTTTCTGATGGACAGGAGCAGGAACCACACCATCATGTGACTCTTGTGGGTCTAGTGGTAGAGAATTAATGTGAGGATCCCCTGTGGTCAGAGATGCAGAGGTCCAATGTAAAAGAATTCACAAACCCAAAAAGTCTGAATGGCGAAAGGGATTTTTAATGGCACTGAGAAGCCAGCTTTGCTAGAAAGACAGACTTCTTAATGGCAAGAGTCCTATTAGAGAAATAAAGGTTATCACTGAGAAGAGAATGTCTTCTCAGCAGGCAAGAGTCCTGGCAGGCAGCTTTGCCAAGAAGAGAAGTCCCTTGGCAAAGCATAATTATATTTGAACTTCCGCAAAGATTTCGAGTTTAGAATTGTCCTTTATAGCAGTCCAAGGCTAAGGCTTCCATTGAATGAGGGTCCTTCAGTATTGTCAGTGCCCTCCAGGTCTAGATACTTATCTTGGAGTTTCTAGACACGAAATAGGAATAACATGCCCAGATCTCCCAGAGCCTGGAATTTCCTGAAGAGGATCTAGCTACCCCCAAAAGATCAATGGAGGGTGATCTGACCAAGATTTCTAATTGAATGAAGCCACTTAACTTGTCTGGGAACATATGCTTTCCCAGACTTTTTTGGAGACTCTGAATCTCCTTCTTTTACAGACCAAGGGGAGCACCGTTTCAGAGTTCACCCCCATTGCTTCCCCTCAACAGTCAAGCGGGACAGTTTCAGAACTCATGCCCCTCAAGACCACTTCTAGTGGCCAAGCCAGGATAAATTTGGAATTTAGGTACTAAATGAAAGGTACCTTCTTTTTTTAACTAACTCTTTTTGATAGGTACTAAAAGAGTACAAGGGTTGTTTACACCCTCTAAATTTTTGCATTGTGGTATAAAGTGACTCACCCTACCTTTATTCTGCTTCTATTTTATATTCATATTTCATGCATGTGGCTGATTTTACAAACATCCCAATTTCCAGATTCATGTTCCTTCGACTATATCATGTTGTCTGCAATGAAATGGATTTCTTAAGTTTGTCACATTCAATCATCCAAATGTTTTCATTTGGATTATTTCTCATTGAGATTTATAGCAAAATTATCCTGAACCCTCAGAGAATGAGTCCTTCTAGATACCTGACCACCAATGCATCTTTTATTTTGACCAACACAGTGGAAATAGTTACAGAATTTACTTTCCAGCCTTCATATAAAGACTACTCTCAACATCATTTAACTTTTCCTTAATAATATTGAGTCATTACTGTGAATATTGACCTGTACTGAATAATAGTTATGTCCTTGGATCTCTGGAACTATATGAGGTTTTCCATCCTTCAAAATACAACTCTATCAATAGTTATTTATTAATATTAATTATTTATAAACAAGTACTTTATTTAAGTACCTGTTGAGTATCAGGCACTGAAAACACAAATGCAAAGAATGATATAATCTCTAACAATTTCTATCAGAGGAGACAATAATGGTATATGTAAATATAGAGAGAATAAATATAAAAGTAATAAATACAAAGCAGTTAAATACAAGAACAGCTAGGTGGCAAGATGACCTAGCTGATGCTAGTTCAGATCTGGCCTCAGGGACCCTGGGCAAGTCATTTAATCCTACTTACCTCAGTTTCTTCATCTGTAAAACAAGCTGGAAAAAGAAATGGAAAAGTACTTAACCCCAAATAAGATCATAGTCACAACTAAAAAATGATGGAGCAACAAGAAAGTGAAATACAAGGGAGTTTTAGAATGAGGGAACTAGCATTTGAGGAAATTAGGAAAGACTTCATTTAAAAGTTAGTGCTTTCATTGTATGTGGGATTTTATGTAGTGGAGGGGCAGAGAGACACATTCCAGGCACAAGGGGTGATGAATGGAAATGTCTGGGAATTGGAAATAGAGTATTGTGCTTGAGAAACACAGAGGAAGTTAGATTAGTTTGCTCATAGCATGTAGCAGAGTGAGAAATGAACAATGATGCTAGAAAAATAAGGTAGGGGAAAGTTTGCAGAGCTTAAAAAGCTAAACAGTAAGCTTTAAATTTCTCTGAGGAGCAATAGGGAGCCATGGGAGTTTATTAAATGGGGAAATGACATGGTCAAGACTGTGTTTAAAGAAAATAACTTTGATAATGGTGGGGAGTTTAGATTAGAGTTAGAAAGAGATTTGAATTAAAGAGATCAATTATTTGGCTGATTTAGTAATGTAGAGAACCAGGGAGAAGGGCCTATTAGATCATATTTGTATGAATACATAATAGGGATCAGATGTGAGGGGAGTTGTGGAAGTAGAAAAACAAACTATCAAATTCAGCAGATAAGCAGAAAATGGCAGGGACATTAAAAAACACATCAGATTGGGTAATAAAGAGGTCACTGGGAACTTTGGAGAGTGCAGTTTCAGTCAAGTAAAAAGGTAGAAGATAAATTGCACAGTATTGAATGATGGAAATTTAAGGATGGAGAAGCTGACGGTAATAAGGAAGGAACCAAAAAATAATGAGAATTTGAAGATTTATATTTGTATGTGAGACACAGAGAAAAGAGAGAGAAACAGAGACAGAGACAAAGACAGAGGCAGAGAGGCAGAGAAAAATACACAAAGAGAAAGAGAGAGAAACACAAAGAGAGGGACAGAGATACACAAAGAGAGACAAGGGCAAAGATAGAGACAGAGACAAATAAAGTAGGAGGGAGGACAAATAACAAGGCAATCTGTAGGAGAAGATAGGAGATGGGATCAAAGCCACACGTAGCTGAATAAAGGTGCAGATCCTGTCAAGAGCAAGGGCCATATCATTGTCAGAGTCTGTTGGAAATAAGGACAAAGTAGGGGGTGATCCCAGGGAATTTTGAGGTGAAGAAAAAGGGTACTTTACATTGAATGGTCTTACTTTTCTCATTGAAATAAGAAACAAGGTCCTCAGCTGAAATGTGTGTGGGAGGAGTGGTAAGAGGGAAGGTGTGACTGGCTCAAGCAGAGAAGAGAAGGTTTAGGAAAATGCGATGGGGAATCATTTGGGATGGAATAAAAAAATTATGCACTTGTGGTGTCCAGTTGAAGCTACATCCCCCAATGAACCAAGTCAACATAATCATGTGACTTTCTCCAGATGTGTTGAGTAGCCTGAGTAGCAGAAGAGTTCAGTGTTGAAAACAATCCAGATCTGAGCTTTGGTGAGGAATGAAGAGAAAGAGGATGATTGAAAAAAGAGTAAAGGACATGGTAGAGTTGAATTAACTAACTATATAATTATAGAAATCCAATATTGGAGGAGGAAAGTAAAATCAGAATAGGGTTAATGGCTTGAGAAAATGCTTAAAGGTGGAGAAATGGAAATCTGGATGAGAATAGGGAATTGAGATGGAGCAAGGCATAGGAAGAATTGAAAAGATAGAAATATCAAAAGGAGATGGAACACGGGTATTAGTGAAATCCAGTGTGTGACCATCCCTGAGTGTATCTGAGGAGGAGCATTGCAAGAAGTCAAGGGTTTTAAGAAAAACAAGGATTTGGGAGTTTAGAGAATTCAGGGAAGCACTAACATGAATGTTGGAATCCTTTTAAGGGAATTGGAGAGAAGAGGGATACAATGAAGGCAGTGCCAAATTCTTTAAGCAGGAAAAAATGACCTAAAGGCGATGGTATGATGGAACATGTTTAACAACAAGCTGTCCAAAAAAAAAAAGTATGCATGTCAAACATTTTAGTTTAGTCAGGAAATTTTTCCCAATATTTTCTTAAGTCTAGATAATAATAATCATCATAATAAAAACCTTCAATCAAGTCCTGATATGTAGCATTTGCAAATTTCTGAAGTATAAATTCTCACATAGAAAATTTCACAATTTCTATAAAAGTGGGCACCAGTACACTTCAGTCTTAGGGTTGTTAATAACAGCCTGCAGGACCTAAATTTGATGGAAAAATTGAACAGAGATCAGTTTGCTGTGTGATGACAGTAAAGTGAGAATCAGTGGGAGCAGAGAATATTCCTAAGACCCCTTCCAGGACCACTATGTGTGCGACTGTATGAGTGACAAATATCCAATAGTCCAAGAGAACTAAGAACATAAAAGAGAGGGGGTGAACTCAGACATTATCTCTAATTAGTGCTCATCTCACTGTGGTACCACACTGCCTCTCTTTATTGGGTTGTGTCAATACAAATAGTTCCTAGGAAAATCTGCTATTGCTTATTCTCCTAGTGAGCTGTGTGATATCCCAAAACCATGGAAGACTTTGTTCCCTCTTTTCCTTTTGTAGGAACTGAGCAGACCAAGCATCTTGAAAGACTGGGTGTTTTAGAACAATGTCACTAAACAGATAGAAATGGTGGCCACTAAACTACACATAAGGGTTACTGTGAATTGCATATCGAGTTAGAATAACACATATTAACATCTTTCTTTTATTGCATTTTTATTTTTAATTATTTCTCAATTACGTTTTAATATGGTTTTGGCTACATTTGGGAGAATTGGGAACCATATGTGGTCTATTGAATATGTGTTTGACATCTCTACTAAGTATCACAGATTTAGAGCTAGGAGACTCCTTCAACTTTTTCACTTGACAGATCTGGAAACTCTGTTATAAGAAAATTACATGAGGTTTTCCATTGTCACAGAGGTAATAAGTAGCAGATCCAGAATGTAAATTATCATTCACTAATTATAAATAGTTGTTCTTTCCATCATATCAGACTGTCTCTCCATTATTGACATTTATGTAGAATTTTTTTTTAGTTTACAAAGTTGTAGAGGGCGCAAAATGTTTTATATACATTATTTCATGCGAAAGTTACCTCAGCAGCTATCATTTCCATTTTAAAAATGAAGAAATTATAGTTTGGAGAGGCTAGCCTATCACTGAACAGTTTATAAGTGTCAGAGCCTATGATTAGATTGGAATTGGAATCCATGTCTTCACAACTACAAACCCAGAACTCCATCCAGTTAGCAGGGTTACTACTAACTCTGGAACAACCATTATATAGTCATGTCGAATGCCAAAATTGTTTGCAACATATGGGAACATGACTCCAGACTCTAATGAAAGGTAAATTGGCAAATTATCATTTACTTCTAGGTTTGGGATGGTTGGGATGGGGTAAATGGAGGCAGAAGATGCTTAAAGGGAATACAACTTATCTCTAATTATATATCCCTATACTGGACACACCTAGTAGAAAATCCATTTGAACTGGTTAGAATGCAACAGCCAAATGCCATCTTGAATCCTAAGTGTCATTGTCTGCTTGAGTTTCAAAGAGGTAATTTGATGACAGAGGCAAATCTCTATGTTTAGCTTTTATTCCCATAATATTTTCTAATTCTATTAATAATGTTAGGCTTAACTCTAAATTAATTGCAATCAGTTAATGGCCCACCCCAGCTTTTACCTAATAGCCATAAATCAAATTCTTTTAAAAGGAAGATGAGACAGGAAGCAAGATCTACGGAGTACACAAATATCTCTGTTTGAAATATGAATTTGTAAATGTCAGCTCATCCGCCTCTTAATGATTCCTTGCTAAAAATGCAATAATGAAAATAAATAGTGTTGTTTTCTTAACAATAAATTATTCTTCTCTGGACAAAAACTTTCCTTTAAGATGAGAGAACCATCAAGGAAACGTGATTGTGTTTCCATGGATTTCATTAGTCATTACAGCTACTCTTTCTTATTACAACTACTTAGTATGCGGTTACTGACTAGTGAGACACCAAGCACGGGAGACAATAATGAGATGGGAAATGGGAGGACAATCACATTTAGGCACAAATAAGGCAGCCACCAATTCTACCTGCCCAGCATACAAGGAGGTCATAATTACTTTCTTTCAAAAACATCACAGAGACTTTGTCTAACCTTCAGAACAGGGGAAGACTGCATTGTGTGTTCCTGCCAGTGAGCTCAGGGTGGAAATGAAGGTCACCTTGCTATTACTCCCCACAATTATCTAGAGGAAAGTAGTTCATGGGGCTCGTTCCATATTTTATTCTCATATGCAGGCTTTTTTTTCCCTTGGTCTTCTTTTGGCATCATTTGGAAGGAGAGAACATATCAAACCTGTGGATGTCAAATGCACTTGACGTCAAATACCTTTCATCCGGTCCTGAGTCTCCTGGTGTCTTTTGAGCACTTCACCCAGGAAAGTGGCTTGTCACAGATGATTTTTCCAAGTGAAAGAGCATGGGGCATAATGAGATGATGAAGCACAGGCGTATATTTTCCAACCAGTTTCCCTACTCTTCAGGCGCTAAACATGAGTCTGCATAATAATTAGACCATCACAACAGCAGATGTGGAGAATGTACAGGTCATATTAATAAATCTTCAAGAATCTACATCTATTCCTACAAACAGGAAGTTATAACCAACAAGGTAAATGGTTGGGGGGGTTCCCTTCTCAGCTTTGGAGGCAATTTTAGAAAATATTTTATTTCTTCTTCAAATAAAGCAAAGTATTTCATGTTGCACAAATTGAGTTATACTGTATGTGGGTCAAAGCATTGTCCCTTGGGTAATAATCATGGATATTTACATAGGTTTGAAAAGTGTTTTTACCTGAATTATGTGAGCTTCATAAGAACTCTATAAAGTATTAGAATATTTGAATTTTTAATTTTTTTTTTTCCGTATCTGTAAATTTATTCAGTGTCAGGAAGGGAAATTCCCTTCACTTATGCCAACCAGAAAATCACTTGCAATTCATAGTCTTATAGCAAGATCCTTTTTCCAGCCTCAATGGAGAACCATTAGTCATTATTTTTTATCAATTAACAAATACCTATTTAACAACTACTGTGTATAAGACATCACTGAAGATGTGGAGGGAAATGCAGATAGGTCTTAGGCTGCCCTCTATTCCTTCTTAGTCTTGGGAGAAAAGATGACTATCTTCCTTTTCAAGACTTAATTTCATTCACTATTCTTTTGGGCAAGGCAATTGGAGTTAAGTGACTTGCCCAAGGTTACACAGTAATTGTCATGTGTCTGAAATCACATTGGAACTGAGGTCCTATTGACTCCAGGACCAATGTTCTATTCACTATGCTATCTAGCTGACCAACTCCATTCACTATTACTTTTCTTTCTGTCATCTATCTTCAGCTTCTATCCACCCATCACTGCCCGCCCCATTGATACCTTTCCTTTTCTCTACCAACATTACTTTTTCCCCTTAAAAAAAAAAAAAAAAAACTAAACTAAATCAAATCATCTTCCCTTGCCCTAGTTATCACTTAACCAAGTTTTCAACTTTTATGTGTGGGACCCTTTCAGCAATCTGTTAAAGCCGATGGGTTTCAACTCAGAATGACAATTTTAAGTACAAAAAATAAAATAAACAAGATTACAAAAAAATAATTATATTGACATAATTATTAAGGCATTAAAATTCATTTACAGATCCCAAAATTGCAAGTTTTACATATATAAAAAAGAATGTTTGCAGAGCTCTGATTCAAAATCATAAATGATTAGCTTAATCCCGGATCCACTAAGGCAAAGAATGTTTCATTACTGGTAGAACTTTAGACTTCCCAGGGCTGCTAGGAAAATAAAATGACATGGGGGCGGAGCCAAGATGGCGGAGAAACACGCACTTTCTAAGCCTTTCACCCTCTTTATAATATTATTCGACCTCAAAAATAGTCTTGACTGCTACAATTGTAAAGATAAAAGTAGAACAACTCCCGGGAAGAAAATTGCAGTCTCGCCAAAAAAAGGTTGGTTCGGGGGCCAGGGGAGATCGGGCGACGGGAGAGTGGGTTCGAGGAGGTCTCAAAGGAGGGTAAACACAGTCCAGCACAAGCTCGTAGCCCCAACCCTCAATGCCGGGCTTTTCCTTGGAGCAGTTGTGATCCTGCACGCAGGAGGGGCGCAGCCAGGTTAGCCTCCAATTGCCCAGTGGGAGCTCGGCTTGGGGCCGGCTTTTCCAGGGCTGATTTGCATCAGGCGAGACACTGGGCAGAGTTTGGGCGGTCTGCAGTCAGCTGCCAAACCACAGTCCCACTAGAGGCTCCGGCCTGGGGGCGGTGACACTTTACCCTTGTCTCTAGCCGAGGGCTCGAAATCCCCAGCCCCTGCGTTTGATAGCTGGGCCAGTGCTGAATCCACTTCCTGTTGGGGGAAAAAACTCCACAGAGCACTCCCATACCTGGGCGGAAATGGTTTACATCTCTCCCTATTCTGCAGAGGGCGGCCTTGCCTGGAGACCTACCCCTAAAAAACAAAACATGATAAAAAGATGAAAAGAACCATCGACACTTCTACAAAAAAAGAGCAGGTCAGCAAACCTGAAGAACCTCAAACAGCAAAAAGCATCAGATTGTCCTCCCTTTACATGATGCTCTCATAGAAAGACCATTAAAAGTCTCAAAGGAGTTAGAAGATAAATGGGGAAAGGAAAAGAACCTTACAAAGAGCAACAACTTCCTGAAATACGAATTGGAAAAATAAAAATTCACTAAAAGTGGTTTTGAATTAAAAAGACAAAGAACATAAGAAATGGGATTTGTTGGAAAAAGAAAATAATTCATAAAAAAAAAAAATAGTGAAATGGAAAAATTCCCAAACCAAAACAATACTTCAAAACTCAATTGGACATATACAGAAAAGAAGTAAAAAAGTATTGAAAAAATAATTCTTTAAAATTGAACGAAAAAATTGAAACTAATGATTCATTGAGACAGCAAGAATCAGTCAAGCAAAAACAAAAAAATGACAAACTGGAAAAGACCACAATTATCTACTTAAAAACGACAGACTTGGAAAAATAGATCAGGAGGAGATAATCTGAGGTTTTGGACTTTCTGAAAACGATGAAAAAAAGAGCCGATACTATTTTTACGAAATCAAAAGAACTCCCAGATTTGGTCAGAAGGTAAAATAGGCTGAAAGGAATTCTGAACACCTTCGAAAAGAAACCCTAAAATAAAACCCCAAAAGGAATATTTGGCAAAATTTCAGAACTATCAGATTAAGGAAAAAAATTTTACAAACAACCAAAAAACCCATTTAAATACCGAGTTTACAATAAGGATACCCAAGATCTGCTGCCTCTACATTAAAGGAAAGAAGGGCCTGGAATAATATTCGAAAGGCACAAGAACGAGATGCACCAAGAATAAACACCCATAAGCTGAGCATTTTCTTCAGGAAGAAGATGGAATTTAATGAAACAAATGAATTCCATTTGTTTCTGAAAAACCAAACAAACAAAAATTTGATCTCCAAGAATAGAACTCAAGAGATGCAGAAAAGGTAAAAAATAACTCTTGAGGTTGTATTTCTGTTGGGATTAAAAAGAATAATGTATAATTTGATTTAGAAAAAAAAAAAAAAGGAAAAGGGAGATCAAGAATAAATGGGAAGGGAAAGGGGATAAAAGGGACATCCCCAAAAGGGAAGAAACTTTTATCTGAGGAAAGAGGGGGGAGGAACATTGGGAATCTTACTCTCATCAAAGTTGGCTCAAAGAAAAAAATGAATTGTTTTAAGAAAATTCTCCCCCATTAAAAACGGGGGAGGAAAAAGGAAAGAAAAAGGAAGGGAAGGGGGAAAATCAAAGGGGAGGAGGGATTATAAAGAGGAAAAATCTGATACAAGAAAAAGTTTAAAAGGGGAAAAGAGGGTTGGGAGGCAAGAATAAAGTAAAGCAAATTGGGGTTTTGGATGGGGAAATAGTTTAGTAATTCAACCGAAATGAAAAGGGATGAACTCCCCAAAAGGAAGATGAGACTGGATCAAAAGTCAAGGAACCCTACAATATGTTGTTTACAAGAAACACATTTGCAGGGGATGCATATAGGTAAAATAAAGGCTGGACAAATCATTTGCTTGGTGAAGTCAAAAAGGGGTAGCCATCCTTATTCAGATAAGCAAAAAAGTAAAATTGATCTAATTAAAAGAGATAAGGAAGGTAACTACATCCTCTAAAGGGTATAAAAACCAAGCAATATCAATATTAAAACATATACCCCAAGTGGTATGGCACTCAACTTCCTAAAAGGAGGAAAGAGGGCAAAAGAAAAAAAAAAACTGTAATAGTAGGAGATCTCAACCTTGCACTTCAAATTAGACAAACCCAAAAACAAATAAGAAAGAAATTAAAGAAATGAATATTAGAAAAATTAAGGGATCTTTGGAAAATTGAATGGAGATAGAAGGGAATATACTTTCTTCTCACAGTTCGGAACCTATTCAAAAAATTGACCATATATTAGGACATAAAGATCTCAAAATTAAATGCAAAAAGCAAAAAGTAAATGCTTTCCGAAACCATGGCAATAAAACACATTCAACAAAAAGTTGGGGAAATAGCCAAAAGTAATTGAAACAAACAATCTCATCTTAAAGAATGATTGGGTGAACACAAATTATAGATACAATTAATTTTCCTAAGATAATGACAATGATGAGACATCATAAAAATTTGTGGGATGCAGCCAAAGCCGGGTAATAAGAAATTTTATATCCTTAGAGGCTTACTTGAATAAAAAAAGGAAAAAAAGATTAATAATTGGGCTTGCAACTAAAAAAACTAAAAAAATTAAAACCCCTCAAATATAAATTGGAAATTCAAAATTAAAAGGAGAAATTAAAAATATTAAAGTAAAAAACTATTAACAATTAATAAAACTAAAGTTGGTTCTTGAAAAAGCCAATAAAATAGATAAGCCTTTGGTAAATCGATTAAAAAAAGGAGGAAAATGAAATTAGTAGTCTTAAAATAAAAGGAGAACTTTCCACCAATGAAGAGGAAATTAGAGAAATAATAAGGAGTTATTTTGCTCAACAGCCAATAAATTTGATAACCTAAGTGAAATGGATGACTACCTCAAAAAACAGATTCCCAGACTAACAAGGAGGAAGTAAATTGTGAATATCCCATTTCAGAAAAAGAAATAGAACAGGCAATTAAACAACTCCCTAAGAAAAAAATCCCCAGGACCAGATGGTTCTGTGAATTTACCAAACATTTAAAGAACAATTGGCCCCAATGCTATTAAATTATTTGATAAAATAGGGAATGAAGGGGTCCCACCAAATTCCTTCTATGACACAGACATGGTACTGATACCTAAACCAGGAGGTGAAAACAAGAAAGAAAATTATAACCAATCTCCTAATGAATATTGATGCAAAAATCTTAAAAAGATATTACAAAAGACTGAAAATCATCTCCAAAATACCCATGATCAAGTAGGATTTATACCAGGAATGCAGGGTGGTTCAATTATTAGGAAAACTATCAATATAATTGGCCATGTTAAAAATTAACAAAACCATATGATCATCTCAATAGATGCAGAAAAAGCATTTGATAAAATCCAACATCCATTCCCATTAAAAACACTTGAAGTATAGGAATAAATGGTTTTTCCTTAAAATAATCAGCAGCATCTATTTAAAACCATCAAAGCATCATATGTTGGAGACAAACTCCAAGCATTCAATAAGATCTGGGGAAACAAGGTTGCCACTATCACCGTTACTATTTAATATTTATTAGAAACGCAGCTATAGCAATAAGAGCTGAAAAGTTAAAGGAAAAGAATAGGCAATGAGGAAGCCAAATTATCCTCTTTGCCGATGACATGATTTTTAAAAACCCGAGATTCTCAAAAGTTTTAGAAATAATCCACAACTTTAGCAAAGTTGCTGGTTATAAAATAAACCCACATAAGTCATCAGCATTCTTATATATCACTAACAAAATAACAGTCAGAGTTACAAAAGAAATTCATTTAAAGTAACTACTGATAAATAAAATATTTAGGAATCATTCCAAGGGAAAATAAAACTTTATGAGCAAAATTACAGACCACTTGTCCCAAATTAAGTCTGATCTAACCAATTGGAAAAATTAAAGCTCTTGGATAGGGCGAGCAAATATAATAAAGATGACAATATTACCCAAACTAATCTACTTATTTAGCGCTATACCAATCAGACTCCCAAAACATTTTAATGACCTAGAAAAAAAAAAAAGTTCCTATGGAAAAAAAAGGTCAAGAATTTCAAGGAATTAATGAAAAAATCAAATGATGGTGGCTTAGCTGCCAATCAAAAACTATATTATGAGCAGCAGTTACCAAAACTTGTGGTATTGGCTAAGGAAAGTTAGTTGATCAGTGGAATAATTAGGTTCAAGGGAAAAACAGTCAACAAATATAAACCTAGTCTTTGAAAACCCAAAGATCCCAGCTTTTGGGATAAGAACTTACTTTTGATAAAATTGCTGGGAAAATTGGAAAGTAATATGGCAGAAACTAGGATTGATCCATACAACGCCGTACACCAAAGATAAAAGGTCAAAATGGGTTCATGACCTAGGCATAAAGAATGAAATTATTAATAAATTAGAGGAACATGGATGTTTACCCTCAGACCTTGGAAGGGGAAGGTTTTTAAAAGGAACTAGAGATCATTATGATCACAAAATAGAAAATTTATTATACCAAACTGAAAAGTTTTTTGTACAAAACAAAAAGTAATGCAGACAAGATTAGAAGGGGAAGCAAAACTGGGAAAAATTTTACAGTCAAAGGTTCTATAAAGGCCTATTTCCAAAATATATGAAATTAACTCAATTTATAAAAAATCAAGCCATTCTCCAATTGAAAAATGGTCAAAGGAATGAACAGACAATTTCAGATGAAGAAATTGAAACTATTTCTAGTCATATGAAAAAGATGTAAGTCATTATTAATCAAGAAATGAAAATTAAGACAACTCTAAATACCACTACACACCTGTCAGATTGGCTAAGATGACAGGAAAAATAATGATGATTGTTGGAGGGGATGTGGGAAAAGTGGGACATTGATTCATTGTTGGTGGAGTTGTGAACGAATCCAACCATTTTGGAAGTAGTTTGAACTATGTAAAAAGTTATCAAACTGTGCATACCCTTTGATCCAGAGTGTTACTACTTTGGGTTATATCCCAAAGGATTATAAAGAAGGGAAAGGGACCTGTTGGGAATGTTTGTGGCAGCCCTTTTGTGTTTTAGAAACTGGAAACGAATGGATGTCCATCAGTTGGAGAATCTGAAAAATTGTGGTATATGAAAATTATGGAATATTACTGTTCTTGAAATGACCAACAGGATGATTTCAGAAAGGCCTGGAGAGACTTACACGAACTGATGCTGAGGAAATGAGCAGGACCAGGAGATCATTATATCTTCAACAACAATACTAAGATGACCAGTTCTTGGATCAGGCCATCCTCCAAAACAGATCAACCAAATCATTTCTAATGGAGGGTTTGAACTGAACCTTCCCGAAAAAGAACTCTGGGGAGATGACTAAAAACCATTACATTGTTCCCAATCCCATATTTATGCACACCCATCTTTGATTTCCTTCAAAGCTAATTGTACAATAATTCAGATCTGATTCTTTTGTCAGCAAAATAATTTTTGCATGTATCTTTTTGTATCTAAGTTTATTTTAATATATTTAACATCTACTGGTCTCCTGCCATTTAGGGAGGTGGGGGTAAGAGGTGAAAAATTGGAACAAGAGGTTTGGCAATTGTTAATGCTGTAAAGTTACCCATGTATATATCCTGTAAATAAAAGGCTATTAAATTAAAAAAAAAAATGACATGTTGCGCAGAAAATGCTTTTCAAACTTTGTTACATAACAATGAATTGTTATTATGACTACAGGTATTATTGTCTCCATTACACAGATAAGGATGTTGATATTGAGAGCAATTTTTGATTTGCCTAGGGCCACACAAGGAATAATTGTAAGAGGTGGGATTTAAACTTAAATCTCTCCTAATTGAAAGTCTTGCAGTCTAGTCACTGATACCACAATGTCTCTCAATAATCCAAATTCCATTGATTAGCTCTGTCAGTCAGTTACTAATTATTAAGTACCAACTGTGTACCGGCACTTTCTACTTACTTCAATTAGAAAGTCAGAAACCCCACTAATTAATTTGGTGACATACACTAAAATTATGTAGATATCCTTGATTATTACTCCAAGGGACAATGGTTTGACCCATATACAGTATAACCCAATTTGTGCTAAGTGAAATAATTTGTAATATGAGCTTATTTTATTTGAAGAAGAAACAAAACACAGTTTGTTCTTCTTCTTATGAGGGAATGGTTCAAATCTGTCTTCCTTTTGAGGCAATCTGCTTTAAAACAAAAATCCCCTTCTGGAAGGAAGCCCCTTCTCTCTAAACTCCTTTTTCAGAGTCAGCCACAAGGGTCAGCTTACTTGTTTAGGCTTCTGAATTTGAGAGACCTAAGAGAAGGTTATTCCACCTCAGCTGATTCCATTAAATCTCCTGGGCTTCAGATCAGAGTATATCTCAAATACTTGATGTACTTTTTCATATAGAACAGGTATAGTTTATATATCACATAAATGTAATGGGACACATTTCTTCACACTAAGTATAAGCTGCTTGAATATGTTTTCAAATTAGCTAAATCTTTTCCATCATCTCGATGCCCTTCTTTAAGAATTGTGCTATTCTGCCATGATAACTCTATATGTGGAATCTAGAGTGATGCCTTCCAAAACCAATATTTGTCAAGATAGTGGATAACATTTCTTTGAAAGTTTGTTCAAAATCTGAAAAGTCTAACCTGTTCTTGAACCCCTGTCTATTCACTCACTAATGACTAATGGCTCAAATGAGCATTTCTGATGTATTTTACTTTTTTTTAAAGCCTAAGTATCCTGGCCAATAAACATAGTTAGTACCCATTATTGGACCTAAAGTCAGGAAATCTGGGTTCTAATTCACCTCAGATATATAGTAAGTGTTTGACTCTGAGGAGAAATCACTTAACTGATGTCAGGATTTCTAAAATGAGGAAAGAACCTACATCAAGGTTGTTGTGAGGATCAAACAAGAAAATATTTATAAAGCATTCTGCTAATTTTAAGTGATATTTAAATGTGAACTATATAATTCATTGTTTCTTCCTCTTTTTCTCTCTCTGTCTATCTCTGTCCCTCTGTCTGTGTATCTGTCTGCCTCTATATGTTCTCTCAGGAAGCATAGCAGCTCTTGTTGCCCTCTGTGAAGATAGGCTTTTTTAAAGTTTAATGCTTTCCTTTGCTGTATGCCATCTATCTTTCTTTCCCCATTTTCTTTTTGCCTACTTCTCTCTTGATAGGATTTTCTCGCTGGAGGTTGGCATTCATCTGCCTCATGTGTATCACTTGCCCTGGGCTTCAGATTATTTCCTGCATTTCTCAGTCTAGTTGTAGAAATATAATCATTTAAATGCTGAGGATGCAGAGCTCCCTTCAAAGTCAATCCCATACCTCCATAAGGCCTATGAAGATGAGCTGTAAAACACAACAACCATTCATTCTTCATTATGGTCTTAACTGGGGGCCCTAAAAATGAGCTAACATTGCTCTCTAAGAGCATATTTTGACAGAAAAATCAAGGTGTAAAAGTGTACTTCAAATTCAACCGATAGATCTGGTTTTTTTTGTTTTGTTGTATTGATGCTTTGTTTTTACATTAAAAACATTTGAAGATTACTCCCAATTCCTGAGCGATCTCTGAAACGAAGGAAAACAAAAATAACAATTCAGTGACCTCCTTTGAAACGGGAGGCAACACATCACATCCCTACCCTCTCAATTAAAACCACTAGAAAGTTATTTTCTTTTCCTTCCCCTCTCACTCCACTGAGGTGGGAGGAAAGAAAAACAAAGACCTTTTGAGAAATATTCATCATCAAAAACACAAAACAAACAAAACCAAAGTCCTACATTGGCAGTATGTAATGATACACATCTCATTCTGTACCTTAAGTCTATATCACCTTCCATAAAGTTGAATTACACAATCCAGTGAATGTTTATTAAAGAATTATGAAGTTCAAAACACCATAATCAGGACTGACCTTGAAGAGTCCAATGGAAAGAGCATTGGAGATGGGAGGACCTCTGTTAAATTCCCACTTCTGCTACTTGCTACTTGAGTGATCTCAGACTGATCACAATCTTTTGGACTTCGATTTCCTGAGAGTTTGGATGAACTGTCATTTGAGGTCTCTTCCAAATCCAGATCAAAGAACCTATGGTCTTTGCTCTTGAAAAGCTTATCATTTAGCAAGGAAAATGAAATACTGTCTATTTGACCTTGAGCAAGTCATATATGGACAGTCCCATTCATAAAAAAGCTCCTGGAAGGCAAAGGCTATTTTGTGATTTTGCCTTTCTGTGTATCCCTAGCACATGACATAGTTCCTGGCACACAATGCCACAAATTATTATTAATCATCACTTGACTGATTGATTGATTTTGATGTCATCCAAGACAATGTCCTGGGCTTTCCATTCTCCTCCCTTCACACTATCTCACTTGATGGTCTCATCAGCTCCCATTCCTATCCCATGGTTCAGTGGGATCTCTATGTAGATCTATAAGCCAGGTCTCTTCTCTCCCCTGAGTTCCAGCACTATAGAGTATTGCCTTTTGGACATCAAAAGCATTTCAGAATAAGCATGTCTAACTTATTATTCCTTCTCCCAATCTCTTTTTCCCAGTGCCCCTATTACTAATGAGGACACCATCATCCTTTCAGTTCTTCAGTCTTCAAGTCTCTCTGTCATTCTCAAGCCCTCATTCTCTCTCTATCCAATCTGTGCCAAATGTTTATCTCTTTCCTATATACCCTCTTCTCTGTTCCCATATTCCCCATCCTAATACATCCTTATTATCTTTCACCTGGATTAGTGGATAGCATTTTAATTGATCTCCTTACTGTAAGCCTTTCTCCATTCCAATCCATCTTCTACTCAGCAACCAAAATGATCTTTTTCTTAAATGACAGATCTGACCATGTCAGGTTCCAACACCTTACACACACACACACACACACACACACACATACACTGAATTAACTTCAGTGGCTCACTATTACTTCAAGAATCAGACTTTGAACACCATTCACATCCTACCTCCTTCTTATTTTTCTATCTTTTGTTTTACTTCTACAAACTCTGTGATCCAACTACATCAATTTATTATTATTCTTCAAACTTGGCATTCTAGTTTCCACTTCCTTGTCTCTGCAAAAAGTACTTCTCCACACTACTAATGTCCTCCCTCTTGACCTCTGCTTTATGACTTTTTTGGTTTCTTTCAAGATTCACTTCAAATCTGACCTTCTACAGGAGCCTTTTCTTGCCCTCATCCTCCATATTCCACCTATCCCAACCCTACAAAGTGGTTATCTCTGTAGTTACCTTTCTTTCACCATATCTAGATATATCAGGGTGATCTAATATATCCCAGGCCATTGGCAGTTGACTTTTGCTTTGCCACTGGACTTCAGTGATTCTGGAAAATATAGTGAGGCTGTCAATTTTGTGCAACTCTATTTCCCTTAAATCCCATTCACATACAAGTCAAGACATCATTCATCATCCACAACTTAATTTCAATTTCATGATACTGTTGGACAACCTTTGAAAAAAAAAGGAGGGGGACAATGAGAATGCACAGTGACTACAGCCCTGGCCCTGGAGTCAGGAGGAGCTGAGTTCAAATCCAGCCTCAGACACTTAGCACTTACTAGTTGTGTAACTCTGGGCAAGTCACTTAATTTCAATTGCCTCACAAATGAAAAGGAAAAAAAAAAAAGATGAACAACATTTATCTTGTATACACATAATTACTTGCAGCTTATCTGCCATTAGAATGTTAATTCCATGAGGCAAGGACAATGCTTTTTCTTTCTTTGTGTTCCCAGTGTTTTGAGTAGTATCTTGTTCATAATAATTACTTAACAAATGTTTGGTGACTACCTCGGCCTCAGTTACTCTATCTGTAATATTGAACTGCTCACTAACATCCTTCCAAGTTTTAAATCCTATAATGCCTAAAATATAAGAAGACTTCTACAATGTAATACAGAGGGAAGAAAACAGAACCAGGAGAAAAATACACATGATGCAAACATGTGTATATTTTACTTCCAATCCCAGCAGTGTAGATCTGCTGAAAAGAATATCATAAACTTAGTAGATGAGATTTCTATAGCACTGTAGGAAATATATGTGCATCTTGACAACACATTTAGATGTGTATGTGTACCCATGATTATATGTACAGATTACAGAACTAAAGAATTTGAAGGGACCCAAATGAGGTCCTTCCTTGCTCCTTTTCTTTCTTTCTTCCTTTCTTCCTTTTCTTCCTTCCTTCCTTCCTTCTTTCCTTTCTTCCTTCTTCCCTTCCTTTCTTTTTCTTTCTTCCTTACACCCTTCCTCCTTTCCTACTTTTCTCCCTTGCTTCCTGCCTACCTTTCTTCCTTCCTTTCTTTCTTCCTTCCTTCCTGCCTCTCTTTCTTCCTTCCTTCCTTCCTTCCATCCTTCCTTCCTTCCTTCCTCCCTCCCTCCTTCCTTCCCTCCTTTCTTTCTTTCTTTCTTTCTTTCTTTCTTTCTTTCTTTCTTTCTTTCTTTCTTTTTCCACTCATTTGCATTCCAAATTATAAATATAATTCTGTGTATTCCATGAAAGTGACTCCTTAATGTTTGAATATCTTTTTGGAAGGAAGTCTCAAGTTGAGCTCCCCAGTGATTTATACTTGACTTTGTGTTGTTTCAAGATTTATCAATAACTGGATAAAGGTGTAATCATGCAAATCTGGAAGAGAAACTTAGTTCAGCTAATAAAAGAATTCAGCATTTAAAAAAATGCAATGAATAAGAACATTAGACTGGATTCAATAAAGAGAAACAAAGTCACATATATGGAGGTGCAAAAAATAAATAATATCAACCAAAATGAGGAAGACATGAAATATTATAGCTCTTCTGGAAAAAAAGATGTGGGGATTTTAGTAGAAGCTCAAGATGATTCACCAGTTTACTATGATACCCAAACCATCAACTTCAACTTGAGGCTGCATTAAAAGTTCCAGACTATAGAGGACTACAGTGACATGTTTTCTGTCACTCTCTTTACATGTCACCATTGGTGGCAGGATACAGTATATTTGCAGACTCAGGAAGGTGATAATTCCACTGTAATCTGCCTTTGTCAGATTGTATCTGGGGTGTCATACTCAGTTCTTGGCATCTTGTTTTAAGACAATAATAAGCTATGGAGCTTTAAGAAAAGGGCTACCAAGATACTGAAAGATCTTGTGAAGATGACTTGAGCCTGAAAGAGACATCATCAAGATCATTTGGTTCAACCCATTCATTCCTTATCCCAAAAGAATAATAGAATCAAAGAGCATAAGTGGCATGTCTAAGATCATACAAGCTATAAGTGGCAGAAGCGAGATTTTTAGCTATGTTCTTCGACTCCAAATCCAATTCTCCTTCCCCCAAATCATTCTGCTTTCTCTTATATTTTGATGTTCAGGAATATGTTGGATCAGCTGACTTTTAAAATTCCTTCCAAATCTAAGATTCTATGGTAAAATGAAATTTCACCATTGATTCTTTCAGTCATTCATTCAACAAATGTATAAGACATGCCTACTGTTTACATTATCTACATTCCATTAGCTTTTAGGTGGCTGAAGAAAATGTGAATTCATTTTTTATCAAACTCTCTCTGCTTGCCAAATCTCCACTAAGCTTAGTTGAATAGTAAGAATAGAATATAAATTAAATGTAAATTGGTCCATTAAGATATTCTTGTTCATTTAAGATATGACTTGTATCTAAGAAAACACTTTCCTAATAGATTGAAGAAGAATAGTTTCTTTCAATACTCCAACAATAGCTTCAGTTGTAAAGATTTTAATTATTTATACCAACAATTCTCCCTTTCTTTCAATCTGCAATGCTTGGTGTTGTTTTTTTTCCTTCTTTTCTTACAAACACATAGTCAAAGAGAAGCAACAAACCATTCTTGAGAAGTGAATGACCAATGCCTCTCATTAAATGAAGGGGATAAAATGCTATTTCCATTACATGAATAGCCATTATCTTATTTATTCAATGGAAAATTGCAATTATTAAAAACATTTGTTTTAAAAAACCTATGTACAAGGCACTAGAGATAAAGAATGGATATTTGATTTCAGTGGCATAGGAAAGACAGGGATAAAGAATTTCCCTTTTCCAGTACAAGTTGACACTTTAACAGAGAGGTGCCTGGGACACAGAGTTAAGCGACTTATCCTTATTGATACAGACAATATGTCATAAATGGGACTTGAACTCTTATCCTCCTGTCTCCAAAGCCACCTCTCCATCCTGTGTCATATTGACTGTACAGGACTTACAAAGAGCTGGAATAGTCCATGACCTCAAGGAGTTTCTATTCTATTTGAAAAATCAGCAGAGTTTTTATAGCTCCCAGAAGGAAAAGTCTAAGTAGTTCGTGTTTAATGCATAGTTACTTATGACCTAGATATTTAATAGATTGGCTTTGATGGATTATTTTATTAGTATGGGTATTCCCTCCATCAGTGCAAATCATAATCCCATCTGTGCCTTCTTATCTAGTGAAATTCTTGTCCAAGTGTTTCCAAAAATCTTCCAGAGGGTTTACTCAGCATCTTTATCTTAGAATATATGAACAAGGTAGCTCAAATCCAGAAGGTACTAATCTAACATCCTCATTTTACAAGTGAAGCAATTGTAAAAACAGAAACAGAGAGTTTAAATGAACTGTCAATGTGAGATATGTAGTGTATGCAGAGCTGGGACCTCTTATAACTTTAATCATTCCTAGTTCATGGATTTTTCTGTTTCAACACATGCCTTGTTTTTAGGATACTAAACTATTAATTGGGCCTCCCAACTAGAGTGCCTCATTCTAACCATGTACCAGCTTTTTTCCCCCTAGTTATCTTTGTCCTTGGTAATATATTTTATTTTAATATTTGTACATGTCACCATTGTTAATATGATCCCTAACTAAATTGATCACATAACATCTTATTCCACATCTAGTCTTTCTTTTTTATGTATTATACTTTTCAAATCACTGAGTCATTGAGTCCAGCAAAGGTAGAGGACCATGGTGGAATACATTACCTCTTGTTAGACTCAGACCTTGACATAGAACACTGGTCCTATATGGCTCTTTTCAATGGTGAGGCTATTTAGGCCAGTTCCAATGACTTTGTGATGGAGAAAGCCATCTGCATGCAGAGAGAGAACAATGGGAATTGAGTGTGGATCACAGCATAGTATTTTCACTTTTTGTTGTTATTTGCTTGCATTTTTTCTTGCTCACTTTTTTCCCTTTTTAAATCTGTTCTTGTACAGCATGATTATTATGGAAATATATAGAAGAATTGCACATGTTGAACATATATTGGACTTTTTCCATCTGCAGAGGGGGTAGGAAATTTTGGAACACAAGGTTTTTCAAGGGTGAATGTTGAAAACTATCTTTGTATATTATTTTGAAAATAAAAAGCTTTAAAAATAAAAAAAGAACACTGGACCTAGATCAGATCTAGAAACTAGATGAGTTTTGCAAAATTTGATTGTGCTTGCCCATAAATGTGGCTATCAATATTGCCTGCCAATAAGAGAATTTTGAATCTTGCTTCCAGCCATGACTGTATTTGTGACATATCATCCAGTGATCTCCTAACCCACACAAAAAGTGTTTATTTCACAAGGAAAGGGACTCATTGGAAGTACTGGATTTGACCAGCTTTGATCACCTACAGATTGAGTTCTACCTAGGCAAGAAATCACCCATAGATGAGCTGGGATTCTACCACAGGTAAGGGAAGAGGCCCACCTCATCAGCTATCTCCATCCAGTGTGATTGATCCTCACATTCTATCCCACTGCCCATTTATTTCTGACTTATCTTGTGTTTAACTACTTTAAATATATTTGTGTTTATTACTTTATATGTTTGCCCAATATATTTTTATATGTATTTGTTGTTTTTCTCCTTTGAATGTAAGCTTATTGAAAATAGCAATTATTTGATTCTTTGATTGCTTCCCTAGCACTTAGCATAGGGCCTTATGCATTGTGGGAACTGAGTACCAGTTGTTGATTGATTGGCTAACCAATTTTATGGAACTTCCAGGTTCCCAAGGACTCTGAATCCCACCTGATAATAGAGATGAAATGTGGATTGGTGAATAGACTATTGTACTTGGAGTCAGGAACATCTGGATTGAAATCCTCTCCTCAGACCTTGTCTATGTGACCCTAGTCAAATTACTCAATTTTTCTGTGCTTCAAATTCCTCACTTATAAAATTAAGAGGTCAGACTTGATGTCCTTTAAGATACTACTCCTGTAATCTTAGGATTTAAAAATCGCTATGAGCTTTATTTAATGACTGATTCCAATGGGATGTCTAGAGTTCCAGAAGACTAGAAAATTATAGGTCTTCCATGACTTTAGAGTCCTGAATGCTGTCAACCTCTGAGGTCAATTGCTACTATCCTCGATTAGTGCCATGATGGATTGTTAAGAATGGTGAGCAATATATTTGAGAGAAAAGGAGGGAGTCCAACTTATTCTAGTTGAAAAGTGGTTGAGGAGAGCAATTTGGACAAGGTCACTGTTTCATACAGGGTGTTGGTCCAAGGCAAATAAAGGATCACAGAAGGGAGTGGGGCTGGTTAGGTAGACAGGAGTAGAAGTAATAAATGTGTCTCTCATGCCACTGCTTTGCTCAAAAATTATCACTGGCTCCCCGCTGCCCACCAAATAACATCCAAAATCCTTTTCCATGGAAAGTTACTTATAAGCCATTGGGCAGAGGGTAAATAAACTGGAGCCTGGGATTAAATCTCTGGTGTTCTACCTCTGACAAGCAAGACAATTTAGCTAGGTTTTCCTGGTTCCACTTCTGAATTTTGATCTAATTTTCTTCATCCAGATCCCACTTTTATATGAACTTTAGTTTCTCATGTCAGTCTCTCTTTTTAGTCTGCTCACTGTAGTCTGCCCTAATCAGACCATAGAGAATTATGCCATTCAGTTTTTGATGCTCTTTTGGAGGATATTATTGAGCTAGAAAATATCCATAAGGAGCAACGAGGAAGGTAAAGAGCTCAAAATCATGCCACAGGAGGAGACAGATAAATGTGTTTGGCCCGGGGACTTTGTAAGACAATAACAGAAGTCTTCAAGGATTTGAAGGACATGGAAAAAGAAATGAAGTGGTTCATCTCAGCATCAGAAGACAGCATGAGTGTAAATATGTATACAGACATTGGATCTGGCATATATTTCAGCATATTTGGCATATATTGGACTGCCTGCTGAATGGAGGAGGGGATGGGGGGAAAAGGGGATAATTTGTGGCAGGGCTTATGCAGGGGTCAATGTTGGAAAGATTACCCATGCATATGCTTTGTGAATAAAAAGGTTTAATAAAAAACAAAGACAGCATGAAAAGCAATGAGTAGAAGTTGGGAAAGCACACTTTCAGTTTGCTAACAATAAAGAAAAAATTGAATATGCTATCTTAGGAGTGTTATGGGTACCCCCCTACATATATATTGAAAGTCTTCAAGAAAAGAAGGGATGACATTTGTCAGATATAAGGTAGAGGTATTGTTTTGTCAAATACAGAGAGAACCAAATGCCCTCTGAGTTTTCCTCCAACCATAATTCTGTGACCATTTCCCAGGCAGGATTCATCTATTCACTGGCACATTAAGACCAAAGGAAGCCTAGAGAACTATGTTATAGACTGGCACATGTCTTTTTCTCTCCATTTTTTGATAATTAATAAATGGTATCTTGATAACTCCTTGGTGAGGGAGAAAGTGAATTCCCTTTCTCTTTTAAAGTTCTATACAATCTCTCTTTCTTTCCTTTCCAGACTTATGCCATCTTATTGCACTTACATTTTAACTCTCATCTCAGCTAAAGTTTCACCTTCTGCAAAAACAAAACAAACAAAAAACCTTTCCCAATCCTCAATCTCAGTACCTTCCCTCTAACATCATCTCCAATTTATTCAGTACATGTCCTGCTTGTATGTAACCATGAGCATATTATCTGATCCAATAGACTTTGTTGCCTTTCATTGGACCTCCAGCACTTAGAACAGTGACAGCACACAATAAGTGTTTCATAACTGCTAATTGGCTTACAAAATGACATTACTATGTTTGCTATAAATTACTAATCTACTAACTTTCACACTCTATCCTGACTTCCTCTAAAATGCCTAGTTTTTCTCATGCTCAGGTCAGATACCATTTTTTTAATGGAAAGCCTTTACTGTACTCCCAAGGTGTTTGAGTTCT
Organism: Sarcophilus harrisii; assembly: GCF_902635505.1. NCBI lineage: Eukaryota > Metazoa > Chordata > Mammalia > Dasyuromorphia > Dasyuridae > Sarcophilus > Sarcophilus harrisii. The sequence continues at coordinate 29,269,263 of NC_045426.1, read as the reverse complement.
CACCCTCTATAAATTATATCCTGTATATATATGTCTAATTTTTTACAATAATTCCTTTTCTTGTTTTTTAATCTCTACCATGGTTTTTCCCTTTAGCTCTGATTTTTCTTTCTCAACATGAGCCATAAAGTAGTATGTATTAAAAATAAATAAACTTACCAAAAAATAAAATAAATAAATTTAATAATAGAATGTAGTACCTTAGGAACATTGGCTGACTCTGTTGTCTTTATAACTCTAGCTCCTATAGACATGTCCTGAAAAGAGGAGCATTGCCGTGCTTGGGAGTGTTATAGGTACCACCCTATATATACACCGGGGTCTTCAAGAAAATAATAGATGACATTTGTCAGATACAAGGTAGAGGTGTTGTTTCATCAAATACAGGGAGAACCAGATGCCCTCTGGGTTCCCTTCCAAGCATAAATCTGTGACTATAGCCCATTACACATAGCGTGCTACAAGTATTGGCCATCATGCCCCAAAGCATGCTGATGTTTCATTTTAAGGGCCTGTCGGGTGGTCCATGTGTGATCCAACCTATTGAAAGGGACCGAGGCTGTAGCAGCAAGCTTTACTTCCTAATATATTCATCCCCATCTACAGCCATCAATTTCTCTTTTATTCAGGTCAACAGAGAGCCATAGCTGCTGCCTCACTGTATCTAACTTCTGGAATGTCCAAATTTAAAAAGAATACACTCTTGCTGAGCTCCCCATCAGTTTTCCTTGATTATGTTTCAGAAAAGCAAATTCTTGTAAGGTGAGCTTTTAAAGAGAACAATTTTCTGCTCCTCTTGACTATATGAGACACTCAGAAATTAATGAAAAAAGCGGGGACTGTCTGGTTTATAGGCATCAGAGTCTTATTTCTGCATAAATTCTCTCAGGTCAACTTGAAAAACAGTTCAGGGTCAAAATCTCATCTAGTCACCTAGATTAAAAACTAATTTCTCTAAAGTATATCCTATATTGAAGCTTTTTCATGCAAATAAATAGCAAGGGCCTCATCCTCTCCTCCTTTATTAGCTGGGCATGTCATGAATTTGAAGAGAACATTTTGTTCTGTGCTCTAATTACATGCATTATAAGGAAAAATCCATTCCTTGCATACATATCATTAGATTCTGTTTCAAGGCCCGGGATCTCTCAGCAAAGCCGTCACGGCAACTCAACCTAATATTGACAGTTTAATCTTTTTGTTTCATATGAGATTAAAAGTCGCATGATGGCCATTCCCTCATAGCCAGGATAGTGCATCCAATTGGACTTAAGCCGTGTCTAAGTGCTATTTCAACCCTGAAAATGGACTCCAACTTACTAAATACACTCAGTAATTATCCCTCCCTCTGAAGAGGGAAAAACAAATGCCCCATTGATAAAAGGACTCACTGATGCTGCTTTTAAACATATACATATACAATACATATATACATAAACCTATTTTACATATGTGTGTATGAATGTATCCCTAAAGAATGCTTGCTTACAGCTAAGCGACCCCACAAACAGTATAAATATTAGTTTATTTCCTCTGTGCTTCTACAAAGGGAAATTTCCGAATCCTTTCCCTTCTGACAAACAACCATACCAGAATTGTCACTCACCCAGACTCCCTTTGGAGTTCTGAAGATGGCAGTCTATTTGGCGGTCTTGTTTGCTCACTGTTTAAACCTACCGGCTGCCTTTGAAATGAAGTCTTTTTTTTCCCCTCTCCAAAACCCCTTATTGGATCTCAGGGTATGTCAAGACTTAAAAAAAAAAAAAGAAAAGAAAACAGCTGAGATGTGGAAACAGGGCAAAAATGTCTCAGTTGAAAATATTTATTGAAATGATGGTACCCAAGCCTTTATCTGTGAAGTAGCAACTCACAAATAAGAAATATAGGAACATATAGGGCTGTTGGAAGTTAAATCATATGGCAGCCTTCCATCTGAGATGCAACAGTAATTTAAAACCAGGCTGGTTTGGCAGATTTATTCTTTGGTAAGCAAACAAAAGGCCTCTTTTTTTGGCTGAAGTACCTGCCTTAGAAAAGGGTCTCTTGCCTGGTAGAGAATACCTAGAGAATTTATGGGGTCGATTTTCCCTCATTCAATCAGCATATGGATTTCACTCATCCACATATTCATATTGATGGCCAAATTAATATTAATGAGATTCAACAAATCCCATTAGAGTCGGCTAAAATGTCATGTGCTGGCTTAGGTGGCTGGATGGGACACTTATCAAGGAATGAATTCTTGGTCACCCCATGAAATTTTTGGTGCTTGATTTTATTTTATTTTATTTTTTTTTTGCATCACACCGCAGAAGTGCTTTCAAAACAGAAATTGTATTATATTATGGTCCCAGTAAGTATGTTGAGCAATGCACATCACACAATAAAGATTAATCAAGTTGAATTGAATTGAAATGAGAAATTTGACAGAGGGCTGGGGACATTGGAGACAGAATCACAGACCCACAGAATTTCAGAGTTGGAAAGAACATAGGTAGCCTTCAAATCCTAAAGGCTTTTTAGCCTTTTGGTTGGCATGGACCCATTAGGCCATCTAGTAAATGGTCCACTTTTCAGAATAATTATTTTAACTGCCCAAAATAAAACACATAAGATTACAAAAGATACAAATTACATTGAAATACAGCTACAAAATAATCATTTTAAAAAGTTCATGGACCCCAGGCAAAGAATAAAATATAAAAAACAAAGATTCTTTCTGTGACATAGCTTTTGTTTGAAGACTTCCAATGAGAAAGAACCATAAATTCCAGAAGCAATACATTTTACTTTTGCACAGCTTTTTGGAACTTGTCAGAATTTTTTTCTTATCTATTTATTCATCTATATTTATATCTATCTGTGTGTCTGTATGCATATATACATAAAAATGCATCTATACACACACGTTGGAATTCAAGCCCATTTCTAATACATACTAGCTTTATGATTGTAGATAAGTCATTTTGCCTCTTGGTGGTTTATGCAAATCTCTAAGATTATGAATTATTACATGATAAATTATACAATGCCAACCTGCATTGGTTGGTTTTCTTTACCTGATAGTTCTTTATGACAATGATATCACAAGTACAACCTCTCTCTCTCTCTCTCTCTCTCTCTCTCTATATATATATATATATATATATATATATATATATATATATAAAAGCTCCCTTGAGGGGCTATTTGATTTCTTTTTTGTCTGTCTTCAGCACCTGGCATGATATCTCTCACATAGTTTGTGCCTATTAAATCTTGATTGATTGATGAAGCAAATTTGCCAATTTACAATTTCTATTCAAGTCCTATCCTCCGTTAACTCTTTCAAGGGAATAGTGAAACTTATATGGAACAATACTATGCCTACTAGCCACTCTCAGTTTACCTCTTAGTAAGAACAGAATGGTCTGGTCCAACTATACCACAATGACCAATTTGAAAAAACCCAAGGCATTGGGAGAAATTTAACTATGAATGGTGGCCCTTGTCATCTAATAAGCTTAATGATAAAGATGGGAATGGGAATGGGAACATGATATTTTTTTGTCTACTGTATGGCAATATCATGATGACCTATGTTTTTCTATTGTGGGATATCTCTGTACCAACCAAAATAGAAGCCAACCCTTTTATCATATTTTTTTGTTAGGGAATTATCTGGGATTCAGTGAGGTCCAGTTATCTTTCTGTGGTTAAATAGCTGGTAATAAATAGAGGCTATTTGATCTTTATTAAATTCCACCAGCCATTCTACCATCATGCCTTGTTGCCTTTCTAGCTTGAATATTTTGATATTTGTCTATTTATTATGAGTCTCTTTCATGGAGTAGAAATGTGAGTCAAGCATGTTCTTTTATAAACTAATATAATTTGCCTCATAGGCAAAGATAATTTTAAATGAATTCTATCTTTTCATATTTTGCCAGTTTTCCATGCTGATTTGAGGCCATATCCCCTAGTTAAACATGGAGAGTTTCTAGTGGAATAGTTGGAGAGTATAACTCATGGTGAACTATTTGCTATATCTTATGCAATGGTCTTAAAAATCAGCCAGTCTGAAGAATTCATTATAATCTGAAAGAGATTCTGTTTGAAAAAAATCATCTTCTCCTATATATTTTCATCCTACTAGAGTTAGGAGTGATTGGTATGGAAGCTAAAACAGTCTGTCAAACTCACTCCCAAAATTATGGTCCTTGAATAAATGAATTGTGATTGGATAACTATTAGACAGTAGGGACATTGTCTCAGGAAAGGACATCTTGATAATTTCCAACCAAATTGAAAATACCTTCTAAACCTTAGGGAACTGATACAGCTTTCTTTTAAAAGTGTGGAAAACATTGGAGAATACTAAGATGAAAAATCTTACTCCTAAATAGAAAGAAGACGGGAATCAGTGGTTTAGTGTTATAATTTCAAATTCCCTTTAGAGGAAGCAAACATTTTTCTGATGACAGTTATAAAGAGGCCAGACCATTTAAATACAGCAAGTACTTGCAAGATATCAAGTGAAAGGGAATGTTTATAACTCTGGGACTGTGTAATTTATGCAAAATGATTGCTAGTTGCTCATGAAAAGTTGCTACTTTGAGAATTTTATACTTAATAAATCAGGCAAATTGTTCTCGATATACTATATATATCTTGAACTGAAGCATATTGTAGTTCTTTCCTTTGATGATGCTATTCATTTGACAAATTTGAGGATAGAAGATTGTTAAATGGCAGGTTCTAAACTGTATAATAATAACTGTGACCGATTGCGTTTCGCCAGAAAGGTAATTAAATAGGAGGCTGAGTCAACGATAGCTTTCCGACTTCTAGTTTATTTTTATAGACATTTGGCAATGATGAATTGAACAATCAGGTGCTAATGTAAACTGATGTAACTTCTCATACAGCGCTGGTAATTATAGTGCCAGTTATAAGTGTTATAACAACACATGTGAAATTGATAGTCAAGTATAGGCTCAACATAAAAAGGGAGCTGATAATGCAGTTGGGCTGATAACCACTGCTTTGAGATATGTAGGTCAGCCGAAACTATCACACAGTTTTTCTGCCCTATGATTTGATTTTAAAACGAGAATCCATTGACTTTGTGGTTCTCATTTGTCCTTCATTTGTTCTAAGCATTCTTTCTGCAATCCAATCACATTGCATCACTTATGGGCTTACCCATTTTCTTCCTACCCTAGTCCACTAGGCTGTAAGCACGTTGGGAGAAGGAACCATGGTTTCCTCTTTTTCGAATTCCCAGCACTTAGTCCAGTGCCTGGTATACTAAAGGTGCTTTATTCATGCTTTTGATGATTCAGTTGATTTAGGGGGTTTAAGAAGTCCATTTCTTTAACTTTATTTTGACCTTTATTTCTAGGAGTGAAATGAATAACAAGGGCTTAAGAGAGTTTTAAAAAGGAGATCAAACAGCCTCCTTTATCATTAACCATGACCATATCTTTTCTTCTCCACTCAACATTTTGGAATTAGTAGAGAGGGATGGTAGGGAGAACTGTCCCCAAACTAAGCATGCAATGTCTGGCTAGATAATGTAATAAAGAAATCTCTGGGTCTGAACACTGAAAGACCAGCCTCAAATTGAATTCAGCATCTGATACTTAGTCATTATGTGACCCTGGATAAGATGCTTAATCTCTATCTGCGTCAGTTTCCTCATTTGAAAAGTAGGAATAATAATAGCAGACACTTGTAAGGTACTTAGCACAATTTTATTGTTGTTGAATTGGTTCAGATTCTTTGTGAACCCATGTAAGGTTTTCTAGGCAAACAAACTGAGCTTGTTTGCCATTTCCTTCTCCAGTTCATTTTACAATTGAGGAACTGAGGCAAACAGGGTTAAGTGACTAATCCAGGATCACACAGTTAGTGTTTAAAGTCATATTTGAACTCATAGAGAAGTGTCTTCTTTATTCTAAACTCAGTGCTCTCTCCACTGGGCCACCCAGATGTTCCTGGTATATTAGATATTCAATAAATGATTTTTTTTCCTTCCTTTGGTATTGTACCAATGCAGTATCTCTCTATTTCATCCTGTATCCTTTCTGCTTTCACATATCCTGGTGCTCACCTCCATCCCTTTACCTTTGGCATTGCCCCCCTTCCAAATTCTCTGTCATGTAACTCAAAACCAATGATTTCTCCAAGTCTCACCTCTTCAATGAAATTTTACCTAATTTCTCCAACTTATTCTCCTTTCAGAATAATATATGCTTAAATACATATAAATATGTATATTCAAATTGATGTCCTTAAAGGAAACTTCAGCCAAGACTTAGTTAAAAAGCAAACTGGGTGATAGTACAGCTTTGTCCTTAAAATGTGAACCATGAATTAGCCATTGGTTACATTCTCTGATTCTTTATCAAAAATGTTCTTCCCAACTAGAGCAGAAGCATCTGGAGATTAGGGACTCTGTTTTCTATTTCTTTTATGTATGACAGAACCCAGCATAGGGTTAACTGCCATCATAGGCATAGTAAATGTGATGGAGGGCTCTGATTTTTGCTAAGAGAGAAGAGGAGATAAAGGAAGCAGCAAGGGAGCTAAGTCGATAGACCATTGGCTTGGAGGGAGGAAGATCTGATATCAGATCAAACCTGATTGTTCAATTCTGTGCAACTTACTAGCTGTTCAATTCTGGGCAAATCATTTCACATCTGCTTGAGTTTTCTTATTATAAAAAGGGGATGATAAGAGGGATAGTAATAACACCTACCTCATGGGATTATTGTGGAAATCAAAGGAAATAATTATTATGGATTACTTAATACAATGTTTGGCACATTGTAAGTGCTTTACAAATTTTAGATATTTTTTTAATGAATGGTTCTGAGGTGATTTGCAGAAAACACGAAACAGGACCATTCCTGACCTTGTCTCCCAGGCCTTAAACACTGGAGCTAGCTAAAGCTTCACATCACCAGGCATTTATTGAGCAATAACTGTATGCAAAAAACTGTGTTAGGTATTGGGGATACAAAAACTGAAACAAAATTGTCCCTGACCTCAAGGAGCTTATACTGAAATTTATATGAAATAAAGCAGTCATTTCAAAAAGGAGGGAAAGAAGGGAGTGCTGGCAACTTAGGATTTGGGCTGGAGCTTCTTTAAGAAATGTTATCTATTCTTTGAAGGAAAGCAAAGATTCTGAGGTGGAAATGAAGGAAGAGAGCATTTCTATTTTAAACAATATATCTTTTTCTTCACAATCAGTTGAGCGATTATATCATTGGATTCATGCAGAACAGATTGTTGCTGTTCAATAATTTTCAGTCATATTAAACTTCTGGGTTTTCTTGGCAGAGATATTGTAATGATTTGCCATTTCCTTCTGCAGTTAATTTTATAGATGAGGAAACTGAGGCAAACAGGGTGAAATGATTTGTCCAGGGTCACACAGCTAGGGCCTGAGACCAGAAGTAAACTCAGGAAGGAATCTTCCTGACCCCAGAACCAGCACTATCCATTGAGTAACCTTGATGTAGCTACTGGACTGATAAAATATAGAAACACAGCCAATTCAGCTCGTGGAACAAAAATAAAACTTTATCTATAGTCTTATTTTCAGGTTAAAGCTTTTTTTCCCCTCTTTCTGATATAGCTAGTCACCTCTAGCTTCTTATCCTGTGGGATTCTTCTCTAACTCCTTCTCCCCAACATTCACTGCAGGATTCACTCAGTATGCTGAAGACTTTCCTTTTGTTCTTCCAGTGGACACACAGAATCTGAGCCCATGAGTGAACAATCTGGGTTATGACAAAGCACTGCATTGTAGGATGAATGTAGTAAATGCACAGAAAGTTAGAGAAAGGAGAGACTAATATACTAAAATTCTCAGAGAAAGCTACATGTAGAAAGTGGCTTGTGAACTGGCCTGTGAAGAATGAGTATGGAGTGGTGGGAAATAAGATTTTAGATGTGGGGGAACTGCATAAGTAAAAGGAAGATGAGGGAATACAATTAGTAGCAGAGAGAGATTGAGAGACCTGATTGGAGTGGAAGGTTCATGATGAAAAGTATTATGGAGATAACAATACTATACATGGTATAGTAAGATATTGGAGGACTTTGAGAGTCAAGAATAAAGTAGTTTAGATGGGAAGCAATATATAAAAAGGAAATAGCATTAGTACTTGAGCAATGAAGTAATGTGTTGAAAACTAATAAAGAAAAAAAATATTCAAGTAGAAATAGATTGGGAGAGGTAAGATCCAGAAGAGATCAGAGACAGAAAGCCTAGAGAGAAGACATTAGTAGCAGTCTAGGTAGGAGATTATGAGATAAGGCCTTCAATGTTAACAGAGAAGAAGGAATAGCTCTGAAACACTGTAAAAGATGAATTAAGAAGATTTAAAAGGAAAGTTTAGCCAAATGATACTAAGAAATTGCATTTTACAACTGAGGTCCTATGATAGCTTGGTAAATATTTGAATATAACAATAACAATAATAATAACGCCTTACCTGCCCTTGAATATTTCAAATCATTTTTAGAAAATTGAAGATCTTGTTGAAGTCAATGTAAAGCTTAAGGCTCAGATCTAGAATGGAAAAAGGAATTGTTTTTCCTTTTAAATAGAAGACCCTCAAATAACAGAATATATCATATTAATTTATGTATAATAATGAGAAAAGTATGTCCCCTATAAATAATTACATAATGGTATTCTTATTAATATGATACATTATAAATACACGCTTTATAAATACATGAATTTTTGCATTCATTAGTGATCATTAATTTTTAAGTTATATTTTATTTCCCCCAATTACATATTAAACAATTTTTTATATTTGTTTTTAAGTTTTGAATTCTATCCCTCCCTCTTCCAGAGAGATCATCAATATATGTTATACATGTGCAGTCATGTAAAACATTTACATATTAGAGCAACCATTAATTTTAAAAATCTCATTATATTGTCCTTCAATCAGTCCCCATCTAGACTATTGTGCCTACTTTGGAACCCACCATTTTAGGAATGACCATTTGGAGAACATCCAGGAGAGGTCACCTAAGAAGGGAAAAACTAGAGATCATTCCAGGAAGCAATGGGTAAAGAGCAACAACACAGTACAGTGGAAATTGCACAGGATTTTGAGGAAGAGGACCTCAGTTCGAATGATCATTGGTCCCATCATTCAGTCCCTTTGTGGCTTTGGGTAAGTGTTTAACTTCTTGGAATTTCAGTTTCATCACTGAAAACAGAGTTGAATGAGATGGTGTCTAAGGTCCTTTCGGCTCTAAATTTATCATCCCATGGGTCAGACATTTTTATCCTGGAAAAGTAAGGCTTAACGAGTACATGTTTTCTGACTTCTGATATTTGGAGGGCTGCCATATACAAAAATTAAACTATTCTGCGTAACTCAAAAGTACAGCACCAGGAACAATGAAGGGCCATGTTTCCTGGAACTTTAAGGGGAATTTTTTTTTTAACAATTTCAGATAGAAATGAATTAAAATTATTGTATTTAGAAGAAGGTAGACTGTGAAATTCAATTCTCCCTCAGACATTTAATAATTGGATAAGTGACTTAAATTATCTGAAACTCAGTTTCTTCACCCATATATAATGGAAATAATAATAAGATCACCATTTAGGCGTTTTGTGAGGATCAAATGAAACAATATGGATTAGACATTTCACAAACCTTTGTAAATGTGAATCATTCTTATTGTTTATTGTAGATGTTGGTTGTTTAGTGTTATTGTTGTTGTTATAACTTTCCAAAATGTATATGGACTGCTTTGAGAAATGAAGTATTCCCAGATAGAGAATGTCTTCAAGTGTAAAGGGGTGAATCTAGATAGCTCTTTAGAAGGACCTGGATTAGATAGCCACACTCCCTTATGCTTTTCTAAATTTTCTTCACCTTTCTCTGTGTTCCTCAAAGTCTGTTGTTTTCTTTGGTCTTGTGACTGACTTTTTCCACATTTCATTTGAGTACAAAAATGAAAGTCAAATATACAAGTTCATTTGTGTCTGTGTGTATGTATGTGTGTGTACATGTAGTTAGTTTGGGACAGCACAAATTGAGACAGCACTTGTTGCAACCCAAAGAATGATGGAAAAGATTGGAAAGAATGGGAGAAATCTATGAGAATTTCAAAGAATTTGTGAGGGAAAAATGTGATCTGAGAGATATATATGAGAAGATTAGTCCTTCATGTATCACCATAGAACCACCATTGATAGACCACTTATATGGCCCATTGCTACCCAGTTACTGTTAAGACAACTAGAGAAAGGGTACTACCTCTACCCCCTTGGTTAGATATCTCTGGGAGATTTATTAGAAGACAAATGCAAGTTAACTAGAGAATTACAAGCCATGAAAGACTTAGTATCTACATGAATGAATAAATTAATGAACAAACCAGAATGTATTAGATTCTTATGTGCAAGGCACTAAGATTATAAATAATAAAGTAAGATCTATCCCTGTTTTCAAGGGACATCACTGGCAAGAATATGCACAACTAGGAGATCACGGATCCATGTCATTAACAAAGTATCACTTATATAACATTCACAGTTTGCACATTGTAGTGTTTAATATATTCCAATGTTCCTCAAGGGGTTGAAAGCATAGATAGCTTTTTAAGTTCTGTCAGTGATATACAATAGCTATATGATTGTGGACAAGTACATAGTATCCCCACCCCCTTCAACTCTATAGAAATCTAGGTTTCAGAAAATTAACTGTTCTGAATTGGAGTAGGGGATTGGGATCACAGGATTGCCTTACACTGAAATTGCTTGTCTGGGACAAACTTCTTCAACTGTGGGTCTTGACAAAATTGGTAACAGTTAAAAGTTTCTGAATACAATGACCAAAAATTAATTCAAAATCAAAATCATAATGATTTCGAGGTGTTTCTGGTAGCACTTGCCCATGTTGCATAATGTAATTTCACTGCTGCCTTGGTTCACACATCATGCACGCTTTGCACTGCACGTATGAAAACGCTGTCAGAAACACTTTGGCTCAAATTTGAGACAGGGTCGCATAAAAAATTTCTTGGACAAAAAAGGGGTTGCAAAGTGGAAAAAGTTTAAGAAGCCTTGATCTAGACCAACAATAAAACAAAATACAACCACGCTCAATCCTGTCCTTTATATTCACTTAGGTAAATCAATGGAACCACACTTGGTAAAAATTGATTTATTTAAAAGAAAGTTTTAAATTTTATTAGTCTGTTCCAAGATGGAAGAGGATGTGACTATGGAACTAAATTTATTGGAAAATGATAAAGAGGAATCAACAGAAAAACGTCACTTTTTCTTTTCCATTACATGCTTGTAATGTTTGGTAGCACAACTTCTTTCTTCCCTCCTCTATTGCACAGTAAATATTTACTTTATTTGAAGTTGGTCATAGAATATTTTTAAGAGGGGGGAGTAAAGATAAATTTCCTTAAGATACCTGAAAAAATACTTGCTTCTCTCAAAATGAAAATAAGAAATCACAAGTTGGACCAGAAATATCTAGGTTCAAAATTCTGAATTTGACTTGCTTTTCCTGAAGAAAGTCTTGCTAAGTCCTACCTAAAGCTGGAGGTTCAATGAGCTGTGAAAGATTGAAATTCAGCCTTCAGCCAAGTCAAAAAAATACTGGTTAAGTGCTTATGATTTGCCAGATAATATATTAAGCCTGGGATTACAAAAAAAGGCAAAAGGAGCAAGGAACTTCATTCAAAACAGTATCTTATATACACTGAGATCCAATCCATAGTGGCCCTAATCATTTTTGTATGGTGAGATCTGTAGTTCTCCCCTAAGTTCCTTCTTCCTTGCTTTGCGGAATTTGGAACCCATGGATCCTTATATTCTTTATGGCTAGAACTTTTATCCCAAGGCCCTTTCCTTTTTTACTAGTGCCTTCTAGAAAACAACAAAGAATTATATTAAATTTTCATTTCCTCAAATTCATTCAATGCAAACATTTCTCAGTGTCTATCAACTGTGTTTTCAGGAGCCAATGCCCTCCAAGATTTATCTGCTCCAGCCCTTGTGGTAACTCCTGACTGATGACCAGTGCTGCTGAATTAAAGATGCTTCCAGGTGATAAAGTTGGGTTGCACAATCACTTAGGGACAATGAAATTCCATTACACAGAAAGGACAAAGGCAAATAAATTCAAGCTGACTGCTTTATTTTTATTTACAGTGGCCAAAAAACAAGGCTAACCTCTCACCTCCTCAGTCTAAACAGGCTGCTGGTTCATTTGAAAAAGAATCTTCCTTCCCTGATGAACCTGGAAAAATCTTCCCACTTATGGCTGTGTCCAGAACCCCAACAGGAGAACAAATTGATAGCTGTACCATCATCTTTCACTTCACCGCCATGCTGTGCCCAGGCATTGCATTTGGGTTTATGTCATGAAGATGAAGTATTTGTGGGTATCATGTGTATGTGTATGTGTGTATATTGTTGTCATTGTTTTTTTTTTTTAATAGATCCATTTTCTTGACCTGATTGTTCTGTTATATAATCTATAACAAATAAACTTTCTAGAAAAGAAGAGGCTTAATATGTCATAGGAGAAAAAAAGGACATGGTTTCTGGCAAAGATAAATTCCATTTATGTACAGATTCAGTAGGAAAGGCAGAATCCTCCCAATGTTTCTTGCAGATAAGTTTAGCAGTCATTTAAGTTAGATGGAAGAAAAAGGCTATAAAAATATTTTGGATAGATGTCTCACAAGTTAGAATTTCTGAAATTTCAATATCATTTTTATTTCATCTTTTGTTTTCCCATTGGTTTTTCTTCTAAGTCCTAAATATAGAGACTTTTTGAGCTGTTACAAGTGGTCACACTAATCCCTATGAAAACAAAATTGCTAATAGTCTTTTTTCATACTCCCTACTTCCAACTTTACCCACAATTTAACTCTGTGATGAAAAGTCTTGCCAAAGAACAGATTGTGTTTATTCCATCATGAGGACTAGATGGTTTTTACTTTTAGTAATCTGATTTCAAAGTCAAAATTACTAGTAGGTCATTTTGGGTTTACATGTGCACTTCTGGCTCACAGTCAAATCAATGAAGCAATAAGAATTTCTTAAACTTACTACATGTTTTGCATTGCATTGACATTTTAAAAAATAGATTCAAGATGGCTTAGAGAAGAACCTAGCATCTTCTGGTGGGATGGGAGGAGAAAAGGAAAAGCCTCTTCTAGAAGATGGGCTCTGATAGGCTACCTCCAGGCTGCAGAAAAAAAAGAGAAAATGTGTTAGTTCTTGGGCTAAAGTCTTTGATTTCCAACTTTCTTCTCTATTGTAGTGTAGTATGCTGTGCCTTTCTTCTCCATATGCATCTGTAAATGATGGCTCTCCCATTAGAATATAATCTCCTTTAGGGCAGGGATTCTGTCTTTCTTTATATCTCTCATAGTCCAATGTCTGGCACATAATAGCCACAACATGAATTCTTATAACTTATTTGGTAGAATTCCATTATTTTACACTTTAAAACATGGCTGTAATTTTAAAAATTGCTTTTCTTGAGTCTTTTCATTTTAGGTCATCCATCGTGGTCCCCTTGCATTCATCCAGTAAGTTATTCTTATAATAAAAGGGAAAAAAAGGAGGGAAGGAAGGAAGGAAGGAAGGAAGGAAGGAAGGAAGGAAGGAAAGAAGGAAGGAAGGAAGGAAGGAAAAGGAAGGAAGGAAGGAAAGGAAGGAAGGAAGGAAGGAAGAAAGGAAGGAAGGAAGGAAAGAAGGAAGGAAGAAAAGGAAGGGAGGAAAGGAAGGGAGGGAGGAAGGAAGGAAGGAAGGAAGGAAGGAAAGAAGGAAAGGATAGAGAGATGGAGGGTGGGAGAAAGGAGGAGGGGGAAGGAAGAAGGGAGGAAGAAAAGGAAGGAAGTAAGGATGGAGAGAGTGAGGGAGGAAGAAGGAGGGAAATGGATGGATGGGTGTATAGACAGGTGGATGTATGGATGGAAAAAGGGGAAATGAGGGAAGATGGAGGGAGAGAGGAAGGGAAGGGAAAAGAAGGGAAGGGAAGAAAAAAGAAAAAAAATGAAAAGGGAAAAAGCAGTTCAGTGAAACAAATTTCAACCAATTCTAAATATACATTCAATGTTCCTCACCTCTAGAACTCCATGCCCCCTCCATTTCATTCACATGCATGAGTCCTAAAAATCTGCTAAATTTTTATTTCTTTTCTTAGAATTACACTATGGTGGTTTTCTTTATCCTTTTTATCCTTACTGTTGGTGAGTTTACTCTTTGGCCACATGTGCTCTTTAAGTTTGAACCCACTTTCCTTAAATACCCTATATGTACAAGAATAAAGTTCATTCATAGATATGGGTAGATGTTTTGTGAAAATTGTCCTTGCTAGACCTTCTCAGTAAATATCTAGATGGAGACTTATGAGTATACTACTAAAAAATTGCAGTCAATCATGCTTTAGAGACCTAGAACACTAGGAACAGTGAGAGCTGGGGAAATAGTTCCAGATAATAATTCCATACAGATAAGAGAGTGGATTGATACACTTGACATATATTTCACATTTTCTTATTTCTCCCCAGAGGAATATAATCTCCTTGAGAGAAAGGACTTAATATCATCTAAATTTTGTTTCTCTCCAATGGCTAGCTAATTGTTCTACTCACAGTAGGAGCTTAATTCATGTTTGTGTTGTTGTTTTAATGCAACCAATCATCACAGGAATCAAAACTGTGCTCCCTACCCTAAATTCTCTCCCACATTTCTCTTATTAGCTCTATTTGATAGCAGGCAGAGAGTTATGTTAGCTCAATATTATTGCTGGATAGGAAAGATGCTTGATGTTTACATATAATGTTTTGGGAAATGTTGTGCCTTATGTATTAGAGAGAAAGCCTAAGAATCAACATGACCTGGATTCAAATCTTGACTATACACTATCTGTGCAAAATTAGAAGTTTCCTGATTCCTACTCTCAGATAACTGTGTAACTAAAAGTTACATTAAGTTGCTGATTTGAATCATACATCAATGAAAACACAGTTTCCCTCTCTCCCTCTATGTGTGTGTGTATGTTTCTCTCTGTCCCTTTGTGTGTTTCTCTGTTTCTGTCACTATGTTTTGTGTGTGTGTTTGTGTCTCTCTCTGCCTGTCTCTGGCTCTATGTGTCTGCCTCTTTCTATCTCTGTCTGTCTCTGTCTCTGTTTCTATGTCTCTCTATGTCTCTTTGTGTATGTGTCTGTCTCTCCCTCCATCTCTCTGTCTCTATCTCTGTCTCTATTTCTCTCTCTCTCTCTCTCTCTCTCTGTGTGTCTCTCTCTTCCCTCCCCATATATATCCTTCAGACATCATGAATATAGATACATAGATACAGATATTTTGTATTAACCTTTGAAAGGCCCCTCACAGACATTATCCTATTTGATCTTTGTAACAACACTATGAGGTAGTTGTTGTTATCCATTTTACAGAAGATTACACCATATAAAATAAAGTGACTCACCTCTGGTCTTCTACACAACAAATGTCAGAGATAAGAATTGAACCCAAATTGTTTATTTTGTCCACCATATTGTCTGGCCTGTAAATAAGATTATTGGCAACTTTGGAAATTAATCGTCACAATTCCCCCTTCATTCAAAATCCCGTTCATGTGTTATCTCTTTTCCTAATCCCTCTAGTTCTAAGTGTTCTCCATTCCTATTGAAAAATTTTTTAAAAAATCAATATCTCTGAGCTTCAAAATGGGAATAATAATGAATCTTATAGAACTATTGTGAGATTCAGAAGGGATAATTAATATAAAAAATAAGCATATGTAATATTTTATTATCATATTTATGTATGTTAAAATAGTACTTAATATATTACATGTTATTATATATTATTAGGTATTATATCAAGGTAGCACATAGAATATTGGATATGAAGTTGTTCCTGTCTCATTTAAGCACTTATAAGCTGTAAGATTCTTTGCATGTAATTTAACCTTTCTGAACCTATTTTCTCATGTTTAACATGAGGGTGATAATAATAATACCTATTTCACAGAAGTCATTGAAAGTATCAAATAAGATAATGTATGTAAAATACTATCTATGCCTTAAAGCCCTATATAAGTTGAGCTACTATTTATTTTTTCCCTGTCAGTTGATATATGATCATCATATGACATAAGAGGTCAGAAGATCCTCAAGGACATTTAGCACAACCTTCTTAAACCCAGAAAGATTAGTTAATTTGCTCAGAATATACAGTTAACAAGTGGCAAATGGAGAGTTTAAATCCAAGATTTGATTATGTGCACAGCCTCCTCTATCCTTGCAGTATCCCTCAAAAGAATGGAAAACCCTGGAGAGCAGGGCCTTGTTTCTGCCTCCCCATGGTAGCTAGATGGGAAAAAAGGATGGAGCAGTGGGCCTGGCAGCAGAAAGACTTTGAATTAAAATTTGACTTGATATATTTCCTAGCCACTTACATTGGGCAAGTCATCTGATCTCTGCCTCAGCTACTTTAATTGTAAAATGAGAATAATAACACATTCTCAAGGATTAAATATGATAATATTTGTGAAGCAGTTAGCACAGTGCCTGGCACAAAATATGTGCTTAATAAACACTTGTTTCCTTTCTTCCTTCTTTCCTTTAGTCTTCTTTCCTTTACTGCTTCCTTTTTTCTTTCTTTTCTTACTTCCTTTCCACTTTCCATCTTTGTCTTCCTTCCTCTCTCTATTATTTCTTTCTTTTTTCCTCCTTTTCTTCTTTCCTCGCTTCCCATCACTCTTCCTTCCTTCCTTCTTTCTTTTCTCCTTCCCTCCCTCCTTCCCTTCCTTCCTTCCTTCCTTTTCTCCTTTATTCCTTCTTTTCTTCCATTTTTCCTTCCTTCCTTCCTCTCTCCCTTCTTCCCTTCCTTTATCTTTCTCTTTCTCCCTTCCTCCCTCCTTCTTTTCTTCCCTTCCTTCCTTCTTCCCTCCCTTCTTTTCTTCCTTTCTTCCTTCCTCTCTCCCACTCTCCCTTCCTTTCCTCTTTCCCTCCCTTATTTCCTTTCTCCCTCTTTCCCTTCCTTCATTTCTTTCTTTCTCCCTCCCTGCCTCCCTTCCTTCCTTCCCTCTTTTCCTCCATTCCTTCCTCTCTGCCTCCCCTCTTCCTTCATTCCTTCCTCCCTTCCAAGTACCTGGCACACAGCATACATTTTATAAATATGTGCCAAATTGAATTCTCTCCTCTGCCTATAAATGAGGATTAGTTTTTTTTTCCTTTATAAAAAGTGACTGTTATAAGGACAATCACAGCAGAAAACGTCCGATACCAGTGGATTATTGCCCAGAGAGAATTTTATTATAACTGGATTGACAAAATGCTGCTTCTAGGGGTTTGGTGGGGATTAGAAATCTATCTGTTAGTCTGACCTTTATGTTGTTTTGGCATTTGTTATTGAGAGATTTGACTTGCATATCTATTCCCTCCAGTAGCAGTTTCTAAAAGCCAACCCATAATGGCATGGAGACGGTTTTTGTCTGTAGATCACTGTGGTTTTTGTGGCTCAGCATAAGCTTGTTTTTCCTCAGTGACACTGGGGGATATGTGAATGTCAGGTGGACATTTTCCTCTCCTGCCCCTCTATTAACAGTGGCATTGATATGACAGGCAGAAACAGCATGGGCTGGGCCATCCAGGCAGGCCACCAAAATAGAGCAAAAATAAAGACTGAGGCAGCAATTCATAACTAGGTTAGTCACTGTAATTTGGATAGCTGAGCCCTGTGACACTCAGCTGTAATGAAAATGGAAGGATTCTAATGAGGAGAGGATTGTGAAAGGAAAGGATTAACCCATGGTGGGGGCAAAACAGAAATCAGGATTTAAAAAAAAAACCAGCAACAAAAATAAACTCTCCTTGTAAAAGTGATTGTAAAAGGAAGAGCACCAGAGATTTTTCCTTCCTCAAATATAATCCCTCCTTATACTATTACTATCCAATAAAAAAAAAAAAAAAGTCTGTCCAAGTACAAAGTAGTGTATGGCATCTATTGTGAATGACCATCATAGGCTCCAAATCATCTCTCAGAATGACTTTCACCAGCTTTATTAACAATGGAATCTTCCCAGAGTGACTGTTATTAAGATAGGATTTTTTTTCCCTTGGAGGAAAGGAATATATTAAGTCATATTTACTATCTAAGTTGATTTAATAGGAGTCAGCAGCTGGACAGGCCATTGGCCAGGTATTTAGTAAAAAGCTTTTTTTTTTGGCCAAGTATGCAGAATAAACTATAGAACTCTTAGCTTTACTTCCAACCAGATATCCCATAATTCTTGATGGAGCAAGTATATGATGAAGAATCAGATCGTATAAACTCTAGATACAAACCAGACACAAGAAAATCAGTTGATTCCATCTTCTTCCCCTCTTATCTTCATCACTCAGTCTTGCTCCTCTAAGTTTTTCACTCTTTTTGGAACACTTGAAGTATCTGAGATCTTGTGAGAATTAATATAGATCAGTTTCTTCCCCTGTCAAGATCAGAGTCTGTAACAGCTTAAAGAGCACTATGTTTTTAATTGGAAAGACCCTAAGAGATGACCTGGCTCAACTTGCACATTTTACAGATAAAGAAATTAAACCAGAGAGGTTACCTGAGTAGTAATGGACAGATTCACAAAATTTGAACCCTGTTCCTCATTCCAAATGTTAGTTTCTAGGGAAGTGCTTAAAATTCATAACTGTGATTTTGCCAGAATCATATAGCTAATAAGTATAAGAGACAGAATTTAAACCAAGGGGTTCCCAGTTCCAAACCTCACACTCTACCTACTCTGGTAACTTCTCATAACCTCTGTTATCTTTCCAATAAATAGTTTGCTGATCTTCTTATTAATTATATCCTGCTCAAAATACTAAAAGTTTCTCCTTGATGCATCTTAAGGTTTCCCACTCAGACAAACATTTATAAAACACCTATTATGTGCCAGCCACTATGCTAGGTGCTGTGTATACAAAGACAAAAATTAAACAGTCCCTGCTCTTGTCTAGCTGGTGAAGACTATATGCAGGATATATAGACAAAGTTTTTCTGAAGTGAGTAATTATAAACTGTGGAGATCAAGACAAATTTCATATTGAGAAAACCAGAGACTCTATGAGATTGAATTTTGGAGGCTGCACATTCCAGACACTGGGGGCAATCAGCAGAAAGACACTGAGCCAGAAGATGGGACATATTAGGAACAGTAAAAAGACCAGTATTCACCAAGTGGAATAATGTATAACAAAAGACTGGCAAGGTACTTTGATGTCAGGTTGTAAAGCACTTAAACTGTCAGAGGCCTTTATTTTCCTAGAGATAAAGAGCAACTATTCAAGTTCATTGAGTAGAAGATGAGACATAGATCAGGGTTTAGGAAAAGTACTTTGGCAGTTATGTGGAGAATGGATAGAATGGGGAGAAAGCTGAAGAGGAGGAACAGGTGGGAACCAATGAAGACCTGAATGAATGCAGTAGCAGCGTGAGTGAGAGGAAGGGAGTGGATATGAGAGATGTAAAACATATAAATGTCATGTTTTGACAACAGATTGGATGTATTGTGAGGAATTGTGGTTGTCACAGAAGTTACAAATGTAGATAACTGGAATTATACTAATTGTTTAGTCATTTTTTTCACTCACATCCAATTCTGTCCCCATTTGGGGTTTTCTTGGCAAAGATACTGGAGTGATTTGCCATTTTCTTCTCCAGTTTGTTTTAGAGATGAGGAAACTGAGGCAAACAGGATAAGTGACTTGCCAAGGATCTCTCCAAACCTTTGACACAAATAGAAAAAAATAAAAAAAAAATCATCGGGGTGGCAACAATGAATTCAAATTAAACACCTTGAATCTGAAATGCCTCTGGGACTTCTCACTCAAAATGTCCCTAGTGCATTATTGATGCAGCATTGCAATCCAGGAACTCAAGCAGTGATGCTGAGCTTCTGATTGATGAACATTCATCATCTACAGGTCACACCCAAACCCATCAGGCTACTCCTGGGCAACCTTTATGCCCCAATACATTAAATGTAGCCTTCTCTCTCCCTACTTTCTGACTCATATTCCAAAAACAGTAATCAAAATAATACTACCATTCCCTAGTTTGATCTGGCAATCAATTGCCCAATGATTACAATAGCTATCCTTTCCATGTCCAAAATATTTTCTATTCAAATCAATCTCTGATATAATTTCATTTTCTACTAGAATATAACTTTTCTGAGGGCAGAGACAGTCCTGCCTGTTTATATTTGTGTCCTCACTTAGTATAGTATCAGACACATAAATAACCCTTATTAAAAGCTTTTTGTTCATTCATATGTAGATTGGTGAGTCCTTTGCACTAAGATAACAATTTAACTCATGGAAATTGATGATGACAGCAAGAAAAATCAAAAGAAGTGGACCCAATAGAGAGCACTAGAGTATCTCCACACTTTGGTGATGTAAAATGAATAAAGATCCAGCAAGGGAAGCAGAAAAAAATGATCAGACAGGTAAAGGGAGAACCAAGAAAAAGCAGTGGTATTAAAAGTCAAAAGTATGATTCTAGGACTGAATGTGTGGGTATTTGTACACATGTATATATTTATAATACACAAAGATATAGATATATTTTATATTATATAAACACAGCTATATGTATAGCAACATACCTAGTATAGACACTACTTCTGGCCAGAGGCTATTTACAGAAAGCAAGTCCCTTCAGTAGGTAACCCAAGGCACAGGTTCCCAATAGATGGGATGCATGTCCAGCAGAGAGCAGAGACATATACTTTCTATGGACAAACAGACACAGAGAGGAGCAGTCTTCTAAGCAGAAAGCAGTTTGAAGGAGCAAACTTCATTAAAAAAAAAAAAAAAAAAAAAAAAAAAAAGGTGACTAATGGTTTAAATGAGTCCTGACAGTCAAATGTTGAGCAGAAGGAAGGAGTTAGTCTCTGGAATCCAACAGAACAACCCATCCAGCAAAGATAAGTTCCTCCACAATAAAAAAAAATAAAAAAAAAATTTTCTAGGTCAAAGCTTCTGAACTGTGGGTCGTGACTTCATACGGAGTCACATAACTGAATGGGGGAGTCACAAAAATTTGGCAACAATAAAAGATTTCTGAATACAACAACCAAAAATTAATTCAAAACTAAACACATAATGGAACCAACATGTTTCTGGAAGTGCTTGTCCATGTTGTATTGAGCAACCTCACTGCAGCTGTGGTTCTGAATTTACAACATGCAATTTTGCACTGCCCATGCACAAATGCTGCCAGAAACATTTCAGATTCAAGACAGGGTCATGTAAAAATTTCTCAGGCAAAAAGGAGTCACTGTTGGAAAAAGCTTAAGAAGCCTTGCTCTAGAACATCTGCCCAACTTAGCCCTCACAGATTTGCCTTTTGCGTCCCCATGGAAGGGAAGAATTGGGGAAAAGGGTAATTACTTTCCTAGATTCCATAAGGCATATAGACCATAGGAATAGTATGACACGGGGATTTCTCAAAGTTATCTTGAAATTCTATAAAGGTAAAACTCAGAAGATACAATTAGCTAAAACCAAATGCATTTACAAAATAGAATAAGGACAATGATTATAAAATATTCCTCTCATAAACATGTCCCACAAATAAACACAGTTTATTTTTGTTTGCTTGCTTGTTTTTGCTTGGGAGGAGGAAAGTATAATTTTAGAGGATATTGGTAGCAAGATATCTGGGTAGGCCATGCATGTGGCCATGGCCATTCATATCTCAGGGACTACAGGTCCCAGTGTCCATTCTCTTCTTGTTGAAGTCTCACAATCCTATCCCTTAGTCAATCTTTGCTGAGTTCAGCTGAATGCCCTGGGGCTAGTCTCCTTCACAGCTCAACTTCTGACCATCAATACCAGTTTTTTCCTATGCTGCCAGAAGTCTGATCTCATTACTTAAAGCTTTCCTTCTTTGAATGTTGTTCTTCTCTATGTCTCTATGTAGAGATATATATTAAATATATCTCTACTCTTCACTAGAAGCATCTCAACTGTCTCTTCAACTATGTGTGGCTCTGATCTGCTTCCTGCTGAAAGCAGTGACTTCAGTTGGGTAACTCCAAAGCAAAGTGCCATGGCCAAAGGATGGGGTAACAAGCATATAGAGAAATTGTGTGATTCACTCAAGAGATGAAAAGAAACATTCTCTCAGAGGCAGGAATGTTTTCCAATCAATCACCACTGATTAAATATCTACCATGTGTCAGGCAGGATGTTAAGCACTAGGCTCCTGCTTGGATTGGAAAGGTATCAAGTTTACTTTTGAGGATCACCAATGCTGATAAGCAGTTTTCTCCCATCCCTTTATGATTTGTTCATGCTGTATAAGGAGGTAACAAGGATGATAAGTCTATACAACTGGTTTAATAAGTGTGTGTGTATGTGTGTGTGTGTGTGTGTGTGATCACATTATGGACTGGGAGGGTTAGTCACGAACCAACCTTCTCCCACATACAACCAAAGTAATGGAAAAGGTCTAAAACTGTGATTTCATTGGTGTTAGAGAAAACTCCCTTAGCCAACTAAAGTTTGCATGTTCTCTGCAAATCAGAGTCAGAATTGACTGGAGGATCTTAGTCTAGGTGACATGTCCAGGGTTACACAGAATAATTTGGAGGAGTTGTGGGGAGGGTATTGACAACTATAGGAATCAACAGAAGCTTCTTGTGAAAGGTGATCTTTGAGTTAAGTCTTGGATGTGATTCCAAATGAGAATCCAAATGAGAAAAGAGGGAATATTCTAGAAGCAGGACACACAGTCTGTTGACAAATCAAGACACAGAAGAGCTCAGATGTCATTTTCTTGCCTCTCTGAATACATGTATACAAGAGAAAATGCATGATTTACAATAAAGGACCTTGTGTTATCTTTTAATCCTTATGAAGCAACAGCTTTCAAGTAGTATTATTTAAAAAGTTGGATAACAAAAGGACAGCTTAAAAGGAAAAGTTTGATTCTCTAGTCAACTCTAGTCAATTTTCTTTTTTAATCTGAAGAAGCTATTTGAATAGGTCATTTACAATTTCTAATGATTTTGATTTTACACGTGTGTATGTGTGGCCTTAGAATTAACCCAGAAAATCCCTTTTCTTACCAAAGAAAACACTTGTTCCAGGAGGAGAAAGGACTAACCCAAACTCAAATAGCTCCTTGTTTTCTTTCAATTCTATCAGACAGTGTGAGAAATCTCTTATTACTGTTTTTTGAGATTTATTTATCTATTTTAAAATTTCATCAATGTTCTTTTAAATGACATAGTTATGTCCTGATTTGTCTTTCAATCTATAATCTATCCTCCCTGATTATAAAAGAAAACAGCTAACAAAATGAAAAATTTTCACCCTATACCATGATAAGATTGAAATGGGTTCAAGATTTACACATAAAGAGTGATATCAAAATAAATCAGGAGACCTATAAGCAAATTAGTCTACCTCTCAGATCTATGGAGTAGGAAGGAATTTATGACCAAAGAAAAATTAGAGAACATTATGAAATTCAAAATAGATAATTTTGATTATAATAAATTTAAAAATTTATGTAAATAAAATAAATGCAATCAAAATTAGAAGGAAAGCAGAAAACTTGGGGGATTATATCCAAGGGTTCTAATAGAGGCCTTACTTCTAAAATATATACAGAATTGACTCAAATTTGTAAAATTGTAAGCCATTCTCCAATTAATAAATGATCAAAGGATATTTTCAGATGAAGAAATTAAAACCATTTCTAATCATATGGAAAAATGCTCTAAATCACTATTGATTAGAGAAATGCAAATACAATTCTGAGGTATCACTACACACCTCTCAAACTGGCTAAGATGACAGGGAAAGATAATGATGATAATGATAAATATTGGAGAGGGTGTGAGACAACTGGGACACTAATAAGTTGTTGGTGGAGTTGTGAACTGATCCAACTATTTTGGAGAACAATTTGGAATTATGCCCAAAGGACTATCAAACTAGGCATACCCTTTGATCCAGCAGTGTCTCTATTGGGCTTGTATCCCAAAGAGATCATAAAAAAGGAAAAAGGAACCGCATGTGCAAAAATGTTTGTAGCAGCCCTATTGTAGTAGCAAGGAACTAGAAACTGAGGGAATGCCTGTTAGTTGGAAAATGGCTGAATAAGCCATGATAAGCAGATGTTAGGGAATATTATTTTTCTATAAGAAACAATCAGAAGGATGATTTCAGAAAGACCTGGAAATACTTACATGAACTGATGCCAAATGAAGTGAATAGAACCAAGAGAATACTGGACATAGTGGCAACAAAATTAGGTGATGATCAACTCTGATGGATAGGACTCTTCAACAATGAGGTGCTTCAGGTCAATTCCAATGGACTTGTGATGAAGAGAGCCATCTACATCCAGAAAGAGGGCTATAGGGACTAAATGTGCATCATAATATAATATTTGCATCTTTTTTTGGTTGTTTACTTGCTTTTTTCTTTCTTATGGTTTCCCTTATTGATCTTATTTTTCTAGTGCAAGATGATAAATGTGGAAATATGTATAGTATTGTGCATATTTAACATATATTAGATTGTTTGCTATCTCTGGGAGGTGATGGATGAAGAGAAGGGGAAAAACTTGGAACACAAAATTTTGCAGGGATGAATGTTGAAAACTATCTTTGCATGTATTTTGCAAATTAAAAGCTATTTTTAATTTTTTTAAAAGTAAAACAAAAAGGACAATTGATAACTATATTAAAATAATCATTTTCAAAAAGTTAGAGGAAAAACAATAAAAATGTTTTTATTAGAAAAATAGAGTCATTTAATTTCACCCAGGCAAGGCTAAACCAAAAAAAGATAGCAGCAGACTAAGAATGTTGATGAAAATAATTCTAAATTCTCAATAAAATATTGGCCTCCAAAGTGAAAAAAAAAAAATCTAACAAAATTGTCAAGTGATATGGAACATTTTGTAGCTGTAGTTCCCCACTTTTTGTTTTATCATATCTTCTCCAGAATCAAAGTTAACAACCATTGGTTTTCAATTTAGTTTATCCAAACAATAGCATTTTCTCCTTGTAACTATTTAAAGTACAATTTTATCATTGAAACTGTGACTTTTATGGCTATTTCACAACATTATTACTATAATAAATATGGAATTCAATTCAACAAATATTATTAAACAGTTATTATAGTCCAAGTACTGTTCTAGGTATTGGGAAAACAAAGAAAAAATGAAACACAGTCTTGATCTCAAGGTTCATACATTTTATTGGCTGTCACATGATTTAAACAAGTAAGCAAATACGAAATAATTGAAGGAAAGAAAGGATCCTGACAACAATGATATAAGCATAGGCATCCAAAAGGACATGGCAACTGAACTATGCACTCAAAGAAAACTAAAGACCTTCAAAGATAGAGGTAAAGAGGGCACAAATTCCAGAAATATGGAACAGCCTTTGCAAAGAAAGATAGAGGCAAGAAATAGAAAGGCGAGTTCAGTCAACAGAATTTATGGGGAAAATGAGGTATATGTTTTTATGTATAAGTATATATATATATATATATATATATATATATATATACACATTTATACACAACATATATATGTGTGTATTCTGTTCCTTATTTTCCCCTTTTATTTTTCCTTCTCTCATTCCCTTCTCCTAAATCCTTTCTTGGAATTGATGCATTAATAGCCAGATTGCTAAACAATAACATGAAAATGTCATCAGAATGATTCATGACCCTTTATCTCATTCTATCTCATCTTCTCTGGCTGATTATTTCCTCTATCATCTCTCCTGTCACCAATCTTCAATCTTTTTCTACCTATTTGTTGCTTCTCCATGTCTACAACATAGAATGGAGTGGGAAGAAAAAGCTACAAGCATTTATTAAGTGCTTGCTATGTGCCAGGCACTGTGCTGAACATTTGACTATTTCATTTGGTTTTCATATGAGCCCTATGAAGTAGGTACTATTATAATCCCATTTAACAGTTTAAAAAAAAAAACTGAGATAGGAATTTATTAAATGATAGTACCTGAGTAACACAACTAATAAGTGTCTAAGGACAATTGTGATTTTAGGTCTTCCTTACTCCAGGTCTGGTGCTCTATCTGTTGTACCATTTAGCTTACTGAACCTGAGCAATCCCACTAGTTGCTGCCCCATATCTCTCCTCATATAAAGTCCTTGAGAGAGGTAGATGTACTCGATGCCTTCACTTCCTCTCTTCTCATTTGCTTCTAAACCTTTTCTATAAACTGTCCTCAAGTCTTTATCTTTCAAATGAAACCATCCCCTCTAAAGTTAGCAATGATCTCTAATTGACAAATTAACAATCTTTTCTCATTCTTCATCTTTCTGAAACTCCCTGATGCCTTTGATGCTATAGATTAGCTTCTTTTTAGTATTTTTTTTTTCTCTCCAGGTTTTATGACATTCTGATTCTGTTCCTATCTGAGTATCTCTCCTCAGTCTTCTTTGCTAGATCTTCCTCTAAAGCATATCCATTCACCATCTATACTCCCAAAGGCTCTACTCTGAACCCTCCTTTATTCTTCCACTCTATCTAATCTGGTTATCTCATCAACTCCAATGGTTTCAATTACCATTTCTATTGTTGTTGTTAAGTCATTTCAATCCTGTCCAACTCTTCATGATCTTATTTGAAGTTTTCTTGACAAAGATATTGTATCAGCTTGCTATTTCTTTTCCAACTTATTTTATAAATAAGGAAACTAAGGCATAGAGGATTAAATAGCTTACCTTGGTTCATACAACTAGTAAGGATCTGAGGCTGGATTTGAATTCTGAGTTTAGGCCCGACACTCTAACTACCACATGACTTAGCTGTCTAGCATAAATGCAGATGGTTCTCACTCTATTTACTTATCCCTAACCTTCCTCCTCACTTAGAGTATTGGATTAACAAAGGGCCTTTAGATATTCTGAACTAAACTCAAAATATCCCAATCACAAACTCAAGATATCCCAAACAAAACTCATCAGCTTTCCATGAAATCCTCCATTCTTCTGAAACTATTAGGGAATTGTCATCCATCCATTGGCCCAGGCTCACAGACTCATTGTCATCCTCATTTTTTCACTCTCACATTTCTGATACACAACCTATCACCAAAACTTGATCTCTCATTTAGTACCCTTCTTTCCAATCCCATAATAACCACTCCAAGCCCTTATTGTCTCACCTTTGTATTTCTGCCATAGCCTTTTAATTAATCCTTCTACTTAAAGTCTCTCTTTTTTCAAATCTACACTTGGCTAGCCCACCCAGAGGACCAAAGAAATAGAATTAGAGGAAACCTCAGAGTCCAGCAAATCTAATCTTCCCTCTTCTCATCTGCCAAGATTATTTTCCATCTTTTTGATGATTATGCCATGCAGACTATGCCTTAAGCCACACTGTATTAAATAGAATTTAATTAAATTCATGTTTTTGTGATTATGAGAAGCAGACTGATATAGGGGGTAAAGATCAGACCTTGGAACCAAAAAAAAAAAAAAAAAAACTGGGTTCAAATCCCACCTGTGACAAATACTGACTGCATGATCTTGGACAAGTACCTTAACTTTTAAATGCTTTAAGATCATAGGTTGAACAGAAGGTGCTGACTCTCACTTCTAGAAGTTTCTGGGAGCTCTTTATATCAAGGAAATTACAAATCCAGACCCTATCCTTTGAATTAAATAACAACAGTATATTTTTATACAGCATCAACTTCGATTTAATTAAGATATTTATTGAGTATCCACCATGGATAGAACATGTGTCTGAGGGAAATATGAATGTAATATGACATTATATTTTCTAATTACCTTGTATAATGTCATTTGAAGAATATCCTTCATTGTTTAAGTTTACTTTTCTTCCAAGATATTTAGATGTTTGGATCAAAATCTAGTTCTCTAAAGGGAGGTGGCACTTTTTTTCATTTGGGAGAACCTACCATTTCTTTTGCTTGACAGTAACTTTTGAGGCTAGAATGTTCTTGAGGAAGTTTTTATACATGTATAATACTTTAATAGCATTAACAAAGAAAAAATGAACACATTTGCTTTTAAAGATTAATGTTTCTATACTTTAAGACAGTTTACATATATTGGTCTACCTGCCATCTAGGGGAGGGAGTGGGGGGAAGGAGGGGAAGAGAAGATTTTGCAAGGGTCGATGTTGAAAAATTATTCATGCATATGTCTTGTAAATAAAAAGCTATAATAAAAAAAAATGAATGCCAAGGATTCCATTTGGTTGATTTTATTTTTCCTGAGGCAACTAGGGTTAAATGACTTGCCAGGGTCACATAGCTAGGAAGTGTTAAGTATCTGAGGCCAAATTTGAACTCAGGTCCTTCTGACTTCAGGGCTGGTGCTCTATCCACTCCACCACCTAGCTGCCCCTGGTTGAAATTTTTTAATATACATCATATTCTAGGAGGGTGAACTCTTGAGTATTTGAGCCATTGAAAATTCTTAAATGAGAATAGAGGAAATTATTTATTTAAAAAACAAGCATCAAAGTTGAAAACAAGTAGGGGAAAATATTATTTCCAAATGAATGAAACATTACAAATAAGTTTTTTTTTTCCTCCATCCTTTGCTTACACACAGGAATAATAATAATAACCAAAAAAAAAAAAATCTACCAAGTACCAGCCTTTCTTTCTGCTGAAAATCTTGGAATGGGTAACGTTACAATCACTTCCTCAGATTCAATAAAATCTACCATGTGTGTTTGTAAACAACTAAAAGATGCAACTAATCTTGAGCAATACACAAATGAGCCATCTTTGGGAATGCCAGTTGCTTGCTAATAACTTTCTAAAATTGCTCTCCAGCATTAATTGAAATCATAAATCCCCATCACATTCCATGCCTAACTACTGTACACCATTAGCTTCAGTTTTTAATCATTGTCTGTGGGGGAATTTTCTTGCAGCTTCTCTCCTCCCCACAGAACAGCCATATTTATTATTGCCATTCAAATATCTCAAGATATTCCCGTTGCAAAGCTATATAACATCTCTCTAAGCATGTCAATATGTGGGCTGCCTAATATGAATGCCAGCCCCTATCCCAAAAGAGCAAAGGAAAAAATGTCAGGGAAATATATTTTCCCTTGCTTGGACCCAGGTGACTACAGATATCACATTATTGAAAGCATATTTAAGTTCTTTTTTGTTTGCGACAGACTATTTATTCTATACAGTGGAGCCACTGAGAGGTTATGGTAACCACCTGAAAATTTGCCAGACAAGAAATATGACCTCACAACTAGCTGACAACTTCATTTTTGTGGCACTGACAAAGAGAAAGGAAAGGAGAGGAGAGAAGAGGACAGAAGAGGAGAGGAGAGAAGAGGAAAAAGGAAAGGTTAAAGGAGAGGAAAAATGAAAGGTTAAAGGAAAGGAAAAAGGAAAGGAAAGGAGAGAGGGAAATAGAGGGGAAACGGGATGTTGGAAGAAGAGTGAGAAGGAGGAAAGGTAAGAAGAAGAGAGGGAGTAAGAGAAGGAGGGAGAGAAATATTGCAGAGGCAGCTGGATAGAAAAACAGTGAAGTTCAGAAAAATATTAACTAGTTGTAAAAGGTCTGGGTGGATATAGTAAAAACAACAACAACAACAAAAAGTGTGGCATTCAGTTCTATACTAACACTTATTACAACATTTTTTATCACCAAACTATATTCCCTTTCTGTACTGCATCTTTGTGTCAGCTGCTGAGAACAGATAGTAAAGAAGTCTTCCATTAAGTATCAAATGCTTATATGGCAGAAGAGAGAATAATCCTTGCCGTGAATCACCATCTAGCTGAATAGCTCTGTGGATCCCAAGGAAGATCCTTTGGCATTTTAATTAATTTTATTTTTGGCCTCAGGCTTTTGAAGATCTGTTCTTCCTCCCTTTTTATTCATCTGCTCAGGCATTCTTGTGCTCTTCCAATGGTGATGCTCTGTGATTAAATTTGTAGTGATAGATGACTGTATGGATACTACTCAAGGAGGAGACTGAATATGACTAGAGGCTCTATGAGGTTTGCAAGTTCTTTTCTCCAAAATTAAAAAAAAAAAAAAAAAAAAAAAAAAAAAACCTCAGGAGGGTTCTGGGGAGATGGCAGAGTAGGTTAGAAAATTTTAAGCTTTCCAGATTTCTCCCACAAAATGAAAAATATTATACCTCAGAGTGAACATAAACAAAGAAGATCCACGACAGAACAGAGGTCCTCCTGGGACAACCCAAGATCTGAAGAAAAATTCTCTAGAATATCAATTAACAGGTGTAAAGTGTAAATGGGTCCAGGCTAGTTTCTCAGAAAGAGCCAGCAGGGAGTCCTAAGGCTAGGTGAGTCAGAAGGAGCCCAAGACTGAACCATAGAAACTTTCACCTCCCCCAAAAACCTAGAGAGTCAGAGGTTTGAGCCCAGTAACTCAAGAAAACCTTTGCTGGTTAGGAACTCCAGGACCAGTTGTGCTACAGAAATGGGGCCCTGGACTAGAAGAAACCAGCACATTGGGTAAGTGCAATAGCAGTAGAGCAGGGATGCTGCTGACTGCAGGCACTTACATGAGGGTGGAGCTCTGGGTTTGGGGTTCCAGGTCAGAGGGGAGAGCTAAATGAAGCTTAAGGCACTATCTTCCCCCACCCCCCAGGTCTAGACATGCTTACACTAAGAGTTCTTATAAAAATGAATAGACAAAGAAAAGAGAACCTAACCACAATAATTTACTATGGGAGTAGGGAAGATCAGGGTTCATCTTCAGAGGACAGTGAAGTAAAAAAAAAAAAAAAAAAAAAAAAAAAAAGCCTCTTCTACTTTCCAAGATCACATTAAATGGCTACCTACCCAGAAGGAATTTATAGAAGAACTCAAAAATACTTCAAAAATCAAATGCGAAATGTTGAGGAAAAACTAAGAAATAATCATTATAAATAAGAACCACCTAAGAAAAAGAAGATTATGAGAAAAAAAAAAAAGTTAACCAACTAGAAAAGAAGACACAGATTATTAAACAAGAAAAAAAAATATCAAAAAAGATTGAAAAAAGGGGAATCAGTAAACCTTTGAATGATCAGGAAATAACAAAACAAAATATAAAGAATTAAAAAATAGAACAGAATATGAAACATCTTATTAAAAAACCACAATTCTGCAAAACAGATTACAAAAGTAAATATAAGAATAATTGGACCTATGAAAGATATGATTAAAATAAAAGAATCTTGACACAATAACAGAGGAAATAAACAAAGAAAATTGACCTGAAGTGATAGAACATGAGGGGAATGTAAAAACAGAAAGGAAAAAAAAAACACACTGATCACTTACTCAGAGAGATCCTATGTAGAAAACATATAGAAATATTGTTGCCAAATTTTAAAAGCCCCAGATCAAAGAAAAAATTTTGCAAAAAATAAACCAAAAATAAATCAAATATGTTAAAGCAACAATTATAATCGTACAGGATTTATCAGCAGCCACAATAAAAGACAAATATGTATTAGCAATGGAAAAAAAACTAGGTCTGCAGTCAAAAATACCATATACAGCAAAACTAACTATAATATTGAACAAAAAAGTATATTCAACTAACTTGCAGATTTTCAGAACTTTGTCTTAATCAAATCTGAACATGAGAAAATGTAACATCAAAAAAAAAGTCAACATCAAAAATTAATTTCAAAGGAATTAACATCTACAAATTGTTTATGTTTCTTACATGGAAATGTAAGCATATATTTAACCAATATTCTGTAAGATATATAACCCATATAACACCAATAATCATATATTTAAAACTGACATCAGTAATTGGATAGCTCAGAAGACAGATTGGGAGTATGTTGAGTATGATATGACTCTAAAAAGCAAAGCTGTCTAAGAAAAGGTAAAAATAGTAATTATATCATACAAATGAGGTGCAAAAGAAGAACCAACATAGAGGTATGCTGTGATATGGGAGCCACCTGCCAGAGGTTGCTGGAGGTCTAACTCAGACATGTAGAATGGATCTCTTCATGTGAGAGAATGGTGATGATACAAAGAAACTGAGAGGCAGTTGCATTCTCTGACCTTTCTACTCTTCCCTCTTGCCTCCAATTTATTTCATTTCCAGTCCACAAGGAACATCTGCATTAGTAAAGGCTGATTTGCAACTCCTTCAAATATTATCATTCACAGCAGTGGAGGCACTCGTGGAACTCACCTGTCCCTTTATGTAGACATGGTCCTTAACAATATTCCCCATTTTTTTTTGTTTTAGATATGATTATGTTTCCCCCCACCGCATGGTCAGCAAGTTTGTGCATTTGCTGTTATCTGAGTTCACACAATGAGGAAGGCAAGCAGCACTATCACCTCTGGATGGTTGTAGGGTGAAACACTAGAGCAGGTGTTGATCTTATGAGATGTCATGGAGACACTTTCAAATGGAGAAGAGGACTATAGTCAGAATAGACATTTAAGTTCTCCTAGATCAGCCCTTTGATGTGGTGGCCCATTTAATTACCCTGACTAAAAAAGTCTTACCAGGTCTCTTCTCCCTTTCCTTCCCCTCAGGTTACCAAAGGAACTCTGAGAGGATCCTGTAGAGGGCTGAAACTCCAAAAAGGTATGCTTGAATCAGACTACCTATTTGATGTGAAATAATGACTCTATTACCATATTTTTGGATAATGGCTCTCCTCACCATTGGTGCTTGCTGAATGTTTGGTGCTAAATAATCTTAGGCAAGGATTGGAAGGGGAGGGAGGGGAGAGGCGCTATAGGCACTTGGCAGCAGGAGGAGGAGGAGAGAGGTTGGTGACTTGGGATTCCAGGATCCAGGATTCTGCTTGCCTGTCTCCTTCACTTCTTCCCATAAAGATCAAGGACTTTAATTTATCTTGACTCTGGCTGACTAGAGAGCTAGCCTGTACTTTACAGGATCCTACTCATGAACAGCTCTCAAGTGCTGCTTCTTCTTTATTTCTTATGTTTCTTGTGTCCCATGTTTGGGCACTATATATTGTGATATGGGAGCCATCTGCCAGTGGCTGCTGAAGTTCTAACTCAGACCTGTAGAATGGATCTCTTCGTGTGAGAGGATGATCATGATGATATAAGGAGACTGAGTGGCAGTTGTATTGTCTGACCTGTCTCATCTTCCCTCTTGCCTCCAATTTCTCAGTTCCTAAGGAACATCTGTGTTAGTAAAGGCTACTTTGGAATTCCCTCAGATGTTATGATTCACAGCAGGGGAGGCTCTTGTAGAATTGAACTGCCCCTTCACCTAAGCATGGTCCTTAACAGAGGTATTAATGGGGGGGAGGGGGACTGGTAGCTCTGAAAATATACTCACATTGAGAATGGACTAAATAGGGAACACTACATAGATACCATGAAGGGTATATCACTCTCCAGAATCTGTAAAGAAATAAGGGGGGGAGGGAATGGGATAAAGTAGGGTATAGAAGGATGTGCACCAATGGGGTTAGATGCATAGATTAATGGGAAAGATGTATATATAAAAAGTAAAAATGTGTATATAAAGAGTATATAGTGGAGAACCAAATAATAACCTACAAAGAAGCAAAGATAGACACTCATTAATACAATTTCTTCCATTATTATATATGCTTCTTGAAGGGAAATTTATTGTTACAAAATTAAAGAACTTAATTCATTAAGATTATTTGTTTGGATTTATTTTTGGTAGGTATTGACTTACTGGGCACCAAGGAAAAGAATGCCTTATATCTGATATATAAATGATGAGAGTCCCTTTTCTGCTTAGAAAAGGAGAATTCAGCCCAATAGTCACCTCACTGTGCTTGGGACTCTACACTGTGTGGCCTGAACCATTGGCAATCACTTACTCAGTGAGTCGGTCAGAAAACAATTGTTAAGTGACTAATATGTGCCAGGCACTATGCTAAGCACTGGAATTCTATGAAAGACTAGAATAATCACTGTCCCCAAAGACATTGTAATTATTCTAATAGAACTGAGAATATATAAACAACTATGTGCATTCACTTTACTGACATGAATATTTTCTGTTTGTTTAAGGCAAATTGCTTATGTTCTATATTGGAGTAATTTGGAGGTCAGAGTTGACACTGTCTAGTGTTAGTTTAGGTACCAGAATTCCTCCTCTGAGATAGAAAGAATTGTACTAGATATAAAACCCTCCATCCTTTCCATTGTCCAGAGTCAGGGGTGGCAGAGGGGTGGATATAAGTCTTGGAAAGCAAGAAAAGAAGTAATGTGATGTTATTTTGGCAGAAGGTGCTATGCTCAAGGTCAGAGAAGATGGATACCAGGACCCATAAAAGAGGTCTCTTCTGCACCTCATTTATATGATATACTATTTTTACCTTTTCCTAGACAGTTTTGCTTTTTAAAGACACCATTCTCAATTCAACATGCTTCTTTATTGGTTCTGGATGCTGAGTCCATTTACTTCTCATGTTCTGAAGTGAATTAACAGAGTCCAAAAGGCACCAGATATCCTTGCTGGTGACCAGGAGAAGCACAAATTCTTCTAACTTCCAATTTGCCCAGGATCCCAAGTTCTGGGTCCCTGTACAATGAGGTCCAATATTTTCTCCAGATTGCCTGCCCCTCCTGATGACTGGTCCTACTGGGACTGTGAGTCAAAATTCCCAGCATTGGAGATTATACTATCTATAATCCTTTACCTTCTCACAGTGGATGCAAATAAATTCAAACACTATATACTCTAGAATTCCTGAGTTGATTCTATATCTAAAGCAAATTCTGGGATGTAAGAGAGTGAGGGTTCAAGCTGCTTGCTAGATTTTTTTTTGTTTTATTATGCGTTGCGTTCTTATATTTGGTCTTAATGTAGTTGCTTATGATTTCCACACCAAGAGTAATACTGCTATTACCTAACTGTTTCCAGACAGCTCAACTCCATTGCAGAAAGCAGTCACTGAAGTATGGCAACTTTACGATAGTCAGGGCTCACCTATGGGTGAAATCTGAGAGGCAAAATCTAATTGGCAAATCCATAAAGGTATATGCTCCTTTAAAAGTGATTTAGCACCACCCCAAACAAAAAGATAGAACTAAAAGATAAGAGGGGATAAGGTAAAGAGTATAGAACTTGCCCAGCATTTCTGCCCCTTGGGGCATGGACAAATCACCAATGTTAATATGGGACTTCTGAGTGAATGGCTTTAAGCCATCTGGTGCTTAGATATATAGGTACCCATGGTATGGATTAGCTGAAAATTTGAACTAAGAAATGTAATGAAATGTTATTGTGTCATAAGAAATGAGAATCCAGAGAAACATGGGAGAACTTGGATGAAATAAGAAAATAAGAAATAAGAAAGCAGAATCAAGAGAATATGTCCAATGGCTACAATAAAGTAAATGAAAGCAACACTAAAAGGCAGCTGGATACTCATGAGTTGTAATGTTTAATCATGATATTTGAAAACAGATATGGAAGGATACTTGCCTCCCATTAGAGATAGACCTGACACATTTGAAATTTGTTGAATATGATTAGATGAATTTATTGCACAGTGTAGATTTGCTTAACTGTTTTTCTTAGTTATAGATACATTGGTGAGGTGATACAGAGGCAAAGGAAAATTATTTTGGTGTAAAAAACAACAGTTAGCCTCAAGATTTGTAAAGTGTTTTATATATGTTTTCTCATTTGATTAAAAAAAAGACATTTAAAAACAAAAGGACTCCTGCCATTGACTTCAGGGCTTCTTGGTTTCATTTTCCCTTAATCCATATTTGTTTCCTGCAATATTCTTCAAAGAATTTGTTGGTGCAGGTATTATATCACATGGTACATATTTTCATAAATGATTCCCAACTGGGGAGAGATATCCCAGCCTACAATTTTCTTCCAGTTAGAATTGCAACTGGAGTAGTTGACTAGGATTTTGCTTCACTGACCTGAAATGTAGAGAGGGCTTAGCATCTCAAAAAGAATACTTAGTCAAAATAGGAAGCTACTAGATGGCAACTTTATCACTGATTTCCAAGCCAATCAATAAACATACCAGATAACCTAATATCTAACCTAGTTTCATGGCATCAGGGGGTTTCTTTTAGCCAAATTTAGGGAAAGTTTAGCTTTTGGCACAAAATTGCTAGTTATATCTCTGCCGCAAGGGAATCTTCAAATTGTTTAATAGTAAGCCCATTACTTTGGTCTTTGACATTATCCATTGTTATCTGATTGTTAGGCAACAATAAAAGCCTCATCAGTTCTCATCTTTGGGACCTTGGAAATTGAACATTAACATTAGCTCAGGATTAGATCGACTAAATAAAATTAATTCAAAACTGTCTAATATTTGTAAAACGCTTAGCGTAAAATGTATCATATAATAGGTTCAATATAAATGCTAACTATGGTGACGATGATGTCTATGATATCTATGATATTGCCATTTTAATTTTTAAATTAAGTTTGTTTAGCATATTAATTTCTCCAGTTACATGTAAAAGCAATTTTTTAATATTTGTTTTTTCAACATTGAGTTCCATTTTTCCCTCTTCCTTCCTCCCCACTGAAAAAGTAAGCAATTTGACATCACTTATACATATGTAATCATGCAAAACATTTCCACAGTGGTCAGTAACAAGAAAACTCTCAAGAAAAATAAAGTAAAAAATGTATACTTCAATCTTTATTCAGACATCATCAGTTTTTTTCTGGTATGGATAATATTTTTCAAAGTTGTTGATCATTATTTTGCTAAGAATAGTTAAGTCATTCACAACTGGCTGGTCATCTTACAATATTGCTGTTACATTATATATAGTGAATTTCACTTTGCATCAGCTTATGGAAGTCTTTCCAGGTTTTTCTGAGAGCATCCTGCTCATTATTTATTATATATCACGATATTCCATAATAATTCCATAATAACAATTTGTTCAGACATTCCCCAATTGATGGGCATCCCCTCAATTTCTGATTCTTTGCTCCCAGAAAAGTTTTAGTAAACATTTTTGTACATATTGGTCCTTTTTTTCTTTTGGTTTGTCTTGTGGAATACAGACAGTGATATGTTGCCAGATCATAGAGTACACATGGTTTTATAGACCTTTTGGTATAAGTCCAAAGTGCTCTATAGAATGGTTGAATCAGTTCTCTACTCCACCAACATTATATTAGTGTTACCTTTTTTCCCCACATTCCTCCTACCATTTGCCATGTTCCTTTCTACCCTTTTAATCCATCTAATAATCATGAGGTGTTACCTCCAAATTATTTTAATTTGAATTTCCTCATAAATAGTAAATCAGAGTATTTTTTCACATAGCTATACCTATCTTCGATTACTTCATCTGGAAACTGTTCATATCTTGATCATTTACCAATTGGGGAATTGCTCTTATTTTTATAAATTTGACTCAGTTCTTTTTATATTTGAGAATATATTCCAATTTTTTTCACAGTTACTATTAGTACCTGTATTTTCTGCCATTCCATTTCTCTTGCACTTTTCTCTTTTATGTAAGATAATATACCCCACTCTATTTACATTTCTCTTTCTCACAATACATTCATTTCTCACCTGTTAATATTATTTTTAGATATCATCCTTTTATATTCAACTCTCACTGTATATATTTACTATATTTATTTTTATATTTATAAGGCTATATATCTCAGAGGCAGGACCTGTCTACTTCTCTTAGATATGACTTAATCTTTCCTACCAAATCCCTCTAGGAGATCTGACTTTTTGGAAAGGACTATAGCAAGGAAGCCATAACCCCTTCTCCTAAGTTCACCACATTCATGCTATGATGGCTGCTTATATTACTTTTAAGTCATTTTATGCATTCAGGAGAAGGTGATGCTACTGACATTTTTAATATCAATATAAGCAAATTTCTATATCCAAATGATAGTTATGAAAGAATCACAGAATGTCAGATTTAACTGGAATTTCAGAGACCTTCTAGACCAACCCAAAATGGGACAGAAATGTCCATTATTCTTAGTTCTGCCTTCTGGAGTTAAGCATAAAACGTTTCTTTCTTCTATGTGATAGCTTCATAAATAATCTCATTGCCCGCTAATTATTCTTTTATTCAACTTAAACATCTCCAATTTCTTCAATAATTCCTCTAGAGAACAGAAATCTTGATTCTTCACATTCTGGTTTCTCTCTTCTGTGCATTGTACAGCTTTCAACTTCCCTTCTAAAACTGATTCCCAGAACTGAACAGAACATCCCAGATATGGGCTGAATAGTATGAATCACAACAAGACTCTCACCTCCCCCATTCAGAACTTGAAGTCACTTACTATCTATGTGACCTTGAATAAATCACTTACCCTCTCTCAATTTCAAGATGAGGAAGTCAAATGAACAATTCTGAATTTATGAAATTAAAAACTTTTATACATATACATATACAATGATACAGCCAAAATTAGGAAACCAGGAAAATGGAAAATTTTAGTTTTGATAAAGGTCTCATTTCTCAAATTGGAATCAGGCCAAATTTATAAAAATGAAAGCCATAGCCCATTTAATAAATAGTCAAAGGAATATTAATTAATAGTCAAAGGATTATTAAAAATAGTCAAAGGATATAAATAGGTAATTTTCAGAAGAAATAAAACTGATGAACAGATTGAAAAATATCTTTTGTCTTACTTTATTTTTCTTGGTTTGTTGTTGCTGTTGTTTTTGCTGGGTATTTTCTTTTGCAACATGTCTAATATGGAAAAATGATTTGCATGGCTTCACTTGTGTAATCAATATTAAATAGCTTGTCTTGTCATGGAGGAATGAGGAGGAAGAGGGAAGGAGGGGATTTGAAACTCAATTATTTTTAAAAGAAATATTAAAATGTTTTATTTAAGTTTAAAATATTTAATAAAATAAAATATATTTTTAAAAAATTAACAAACTATAATTATTTTTTCTCTCCCTTTATCTTTCCATTTCTCCTTATTTATTCCTCCTCCTTATTTTTCTCTCTTTCTTTTTCTCTTCTTCCTTTTTTTCTCTCTCTCCCTATACTCAACTTATTTGGGCAACTGCTCATAAACCTAAACTTAATATTGATTGCTATGGAAATGTTGAGCTGATTTTTTTTTTTCTGATCTGGGGAGACAGCTTAATGGCCCTCCACCCCTGAAAGCTCACAATACTATGACAGAATTAGTGTGGAAAACTGCTTTTCATCCTCCTCAAGTTGCAAGTTCAGAACTCCTATAATCAACTTCTTGTATCCAAGTTCAAAACTCCCACAATCAAGCTTACTTCAGACTTTCTTAGTAATGGAAATTGCAGGTATGCACTGTAATGCTCAGCCAAACCTACATTTCAATTGCAGAATGGGTAGTATCCTCTGAGTAATCCTATTTCTCCATTTCATTATGTGGATACTTCCGAGCCTCTCAGGTTGGGTGGACAGATAGTGTCATTGAATCCTGGCTTTTCTGCAGAGCTCTGGCTTTTTCAAGGGCATTGCTGGGCCATTTATTTCGGTAGTGAGCATGTCACAGGGAAGATGTAATTGAAGGGAAGCAAGAGCCCCTCCTGCCCTGAATGCCCATTAAAATCCAGAGACACCAGCAGGAGATGGGAAGTGGCCTGGTGGAGCAAATTCTTACAAAACCCTCCATAAATTTTCTACAAATGAAAGCTGGGAACTTCCACAGAGGCCAGCCATGCATTTTCTCCTTCATTTCTATAGAACAAGATGTATTTTGAGGGCAAATATTTTCAAGCTAATCACCCCAATCTCTCAATAGAATTAGGTAATTTTTTTTTTCATCTGCAACCAGGTTTCCCCTGCGAACAGCAGCCCTTGATGTGGAGACTGAAAAAGAAATCAGAGCGGGCTTGATGAAAGTCAGATGAGTGGCCCAAAAGAAGCAGAATATACACCAAGCTTAACTCTCAGAGGGCTTGTCATGGATCTCAGAGCTGGGAGGGACCTTAGATCCTACCTGATCCAATTTCCTGATTTTACAACTGAGGAAAATAAGACCAAGAATATTAACCAATTTGATTCTGGTCACACGTGTCATAAATATCAGAAGCAGAATTTGAACACAGATCTTCTGTCCATTGCTCTTGCTATTGCATAGAACATTGATGTCTAAATACCAAAACATCATAGATCAGTAGTAGAAGGGATCTCAAAGGCCATCTAGACGGATCCTTTTATTTTATGGATGAGAAAATTCAGGCCTGAGAAAATAAAATGTGTATTTACTTCCATGCCATTCTTTTTTTCTTTCTTTTTTTTAATTCAAACTTTTAATTTTCAAAATATATTCATGAATAATCTTCAACGTTCATCCTTGCAAAACCTTATGCTACAGATTCCCCCCCTTCCCTAGATGGCAAGTAGTCCCATATATGTTAAGCATGTGCAGCCCTTCTATATATATTTCCACAAATATCATCATGCCATTTTTTATGTAGTTTATCTTTGCTTATAATAAGTAACAGCAGAACCATGAAGATGGAGGCTGAATGCATCATAGCTTGCTGGTCACAGTGCTGATTGGGCTAGACTTAGAGAAGAAGAGCTGGATTTATTCCGCACCTCTAACATCTTATTATCTGTGTGACTCTGGACTAGTCATTTCATTTTTTAAAGCATCAACTTCCTCATCTGAAAAATGAAGACAATAATATGGTACTAACTATGCATAGTATTGTGAGAAAAGTATTTTCAGATTTTTAAAGTGCTTTTTTTTTTAAAAAAAAGTTTGTTATTATTATTAATAGTGTTTGAGAATACTTATTTAGCAAGGCTTATGGATATAAGAATCACACATTCCATCTGTAGCCAATGTCTTTTAACAAGATGTCCTCTGATCTGGAAATGCCCTTTTTTCTCATCTCTGACACGTAGGATATCTAGGTTCCTTTAGGGTACAGCTGAAGTGCCATCTCCTAAACAAGTTTTTTCTTTTTTTTTTTCCCTGAGGCAGTTGGGGTTAAGTGACTTGCCCAGGGTCACACAGCTAGGAAGTGTTAAGTGAGACCAGATTTGAACCCAGGTCCACCTGACTTCACCTGACTTAGAGGGTTGGTGCTCTATCCACTGTGCCACCTAGCTGCCCCACGAGTTTCTTCTTGATAGCCACAGTAATTAGTCAGTCAACTGGAAGATATATATTAACCACTTACTATGTTCCAAATACCTGCCCTCAGAGAGCTCACATGGGAAATACAGCATACAAACAACTATACCCAAACAAGCTATGTAGAATAAATTGAAGATAACCAACAGAGTGAAAGTGTTATATTAGGAGAAACTGGGGAAGTCAATGTTCTATTTCCCCAATTACATCAGATTTACTGTTTACATATTTTATATTTACTCACTTATATACTTACTTTTCCACTAGTAATAGTAACAATTTGATTTATGTAATGCCCTAAGGTTTGCAAAGAATGTCAGGTGTTCCCCCAAACCCCTGTAAGGTAGATTGTACTAATTGTTATTTTACAGGTAAAGAAACTGAGGCTCAGAGAGAATAGATGATTCACTTAGGAGCACAAAGCTCATGTGGGTCTGAGAGAGGATCTGAGAACAAAATGCTTTCCTGATTCAAAGCCCAGCACTCTACCACTATGCTTCCTAATATAAACCCATTGATTTCCCCCTCCCAAAAAATTGACTCAATTGACTCAAGTATATAATTCAACTGAGTACAGTTCAATTAAAAAGGTATTTATTAATTAAACTGTACTCAACTGAATTATATGTCTGAGTTAATTGGGGGGGGGGGAAATCAGTCAACCCAGGTTTTCATTATTTCATAGTATTTCAATGAAATGACCAGTGAACTCTTTCAAATGCTGTGACTATTATCAATCCTGAATATCCTAAGCTGAAATCTCCTAATGATATTATTTGTTAAAGAGTAGAGTGTAATAAAGGGTCATTTGTAGTAAACTAGGGAATGCTTAGGATTGGGAAAGAGACCAGTCACAGGATATGATCATCCTTTGAAGGATTGTTGTATGAAACAGGAATTAGCGGACTCTGCTTAGCCCGAAAGAACAGAACCAGCTGCCAGGGGTGGATGTTGCAAAGAGGAAAATTGGGGTTTGATTTAAGGAAAAGCAAATATTCCAAAGAGGAATAGGCATCCTGAGGTGGTGGGTTCCTCTCACTGGAGGTCTTTAAGCAAAGACTGGACAAGGACACCATCAGGCATAATGTAGTGGGGATTCCTGTTCAATATGAATAGAACTAAATGGTCCCATTTCACCTGAGATTTCCTGCATCTATGAATTTCATCTACAAATGGTTAGTTATGTTAATCTCCCAAATCCTTCCTTCGGTCAATTCACTTATTAGATGATCCTATGGCAAAGGCTCCAGGAGCGGGAAAGAGAAATTTTAATGGATTTTTCACAGACTTTACAGGTCTTGGGGGAAGACTATCATGACTTTGTTATGACCTGTTCTTCTCTCATACCTCTAGTCCAAACTAGTCATAACACAGCAATCATATTACTAGACAGACAAATAGAAAATCTTTATGTGTCTGCTTCCTCTTCTCTGGACAAACTTTATTGCTCGGTATGCCCCCTAACTTCATAACCTCTCTTCCTTAATAATTTCTTGTTGCTATTGTTATTTCTGTCACTGGAACTCTGGGTAGTCCACTCCCCTGATATAAAGGATTTTTCCTATGCTAGAGTCAGCTATGTGATTTACCAGATAGAGCACTGGGCCTAGAATCAGGAAGATCTCAATATAAATCTAACTTCATACATTTACAAGTGTAATGCTGGGCAAATCACTTAACCTGTTTGCCTCAGTTTCCTTAATTATAAAATATGGATAATAACAGCACCTACCTCCCGGAGTTATGGTGAGGATCAAATGAGATAATCCTTTTAAAATTACTTAAGAT
This sequence comes from Sarcophilus harrisii, assembly GCF_902635505.1. NCBI lineage: Eukaryota > Metazoa > Chordata > Mammalia > Dasyuromorphia > Dasyuridae > Sarcophilus > Sarcophilus harrisii. The sequence continues at coordinate 29,226,321 of NC_045426.1, read as the reverse complement.
TGTACCTGCCACATAGTAAGTGGTAAACATATACTAGCTATTATTGTTACTACTAATAATAGTATTATGTTGATGTGCCTAAGACCTTTATATTTAAAGAGATATCTTTCCTATCAGACAGTAATATTTTATGACACACCCTAGAATATTGGGACGTAGTCAGAAAAAGTTGGATAACTGAATTGTGGCCTTAAAACTGGCATCAGACATTGATTATTCATTTCCTAGAGTGGTCAGGAGATTGATTATTCTGCCTGAGCAAAGTAGCTTCCAGTCAACATTCAATCTATTGCAATCAAAAGCAAAAATTCTCTAGTGGAAGGTTGAAGTAAAGAATGAAAGGGCTATCATGATATAAAAAATTAAATTTAAAAATGACCAAAAAGTCCTCCTCAATTAACTTATCTAACATTTTATAACATACTTCATGATTACAATTTAAAATCATTCCATTTTGAACTTCAATACAATTAATTAAGCCTGTTTTATATCTATTCAATATAAATTAATTTCAATACTTGTCTTTAAATGATAAGAAGCAGGCAGTGTGCCAAAGATGTTAAAAAAAAAAAAAAAAGTCAAACTCTGGGGATGACAAGCTCCTAGGAATGTGACATTAGGGAAGTCAGTTGACCTCTTTAGGTGATTGAAAGATGTCAAACTAACAGCCTATCAAGAAGGAAAACAAATTAAAATAAAACTGGGAAGTGTTTAATAAAATAAGAAAAAATACAATGCAACATAGATAATGCTTATCTGTGGTTTTCTAAATCAATATGCTACTTGTAGGGATCCAGTTCACTTGGTTTTGACACCTGTGCCAGGAATTTTTTTGAGATAAAGATAATAAGATAATAAGCATTGATGGAAGAATTATCCATTTTAAGATTTTCCTACATTGTTGAAATCTCAGGTATAGGCCAAAAGGGAAAAAAAAATCATTGGATAAAAGATGGTGAGGAATAACTTTTTATTTCTTTTTTTATACCTCTATATTCTTGGTGCATGTATTATTAAGAGTTTCTTCAAAGGTTTTATTCCTCTGTATTAGTATAGATGACCTTTTTTTTTTCCAACTCACTCAAATCAGGGCTTTGTGACATTTTTGTATCATAGACCCCTTCTCAGAATCCTAATTTTAACTATTTTTTTAAAAAATGCATAGCATTGTAAATGAAACAAATTGTACTGATAATTGAAATATATTTAAAGTAAAAAATTAATATTAACTAAAAATAATTAAAATATGTTTTACTTATTTTATGGTAAAACAATTATTTCTCTACATATTTTCATTCCATTCCTTTTTGTTAAATTCTATATAAATTCTATATAAAATTCTGTTTAATGTTTATATATCATTTTAAAACATTATTATCCTAAAATTAATATGTAATAATTTAAAAATTAACTAAATGATTAATAATTAATTATGATTAAATTATTTTATTTTAAAATAATTAATTTTTATAAACAAGTTTATGATTCAAGGATATACAGAATGAATGAAAAAGGGAATTACTACTTGCCAATGTGCTGGGTGCTTTAACTATAAACACAAAAGCAAAAAACAGTGTCTGCCCTCGAAAAGCCTAAACTCTACCAGAGACAAAATACTTGGGGAAGTGACAGCTGAAAAAGGTCATTTTTTTATCTTTGTGAAGTGGGATATTCTTTTAATCACTACAGGGAGTACTGACCTATATGAAATCAAAGACTCATTGCAGCATTTTTTTTTTTCATTAGAAAATAGCTTGAATCGATAATACTTCATCCTTTTTTGTTTGTTTTTGACTCCCACTTATCAATGAGATCTGAAGTCAACTAACACTAAAAGCAAAAATAAAGTAAAAAGGTATCAGGGGAAATATCATTTTTGTAGTCTAGTATATATAGGAATAGATTATCTCAAAGACAAATAAAGCAGGGTAACTTCTCCTGATATAGCCTGAAGAGAATCCCAAGGAGGTAGCATTGGAGGCCATCTGTTGTCAAGTATTGTTGTAAAATCCCCGTATCTGAGCAAAGTATGTCAGTGATGCTTGGGGAAAAAAAGAAGACAGAACTTGGGTAGAGGGGAAAGGAGAAAGTCCTGGAAGAGGCAAATTCTGGAAAAAAGGAGAAGGCTAAATTTAGAAAGGGATAAAGAGAATAGTAGGGGCAAAAGCCACAGTGAAAGCAAAACACACCTTATTTATTTGGGATCTGAGCCTATGTTTTGAGATATACAAACAGAGGAGCCCAATACTTTTAAAAAATAGCTTGAAGAAAGAGGAAACCTAGGGAAATGATAGTTTCACAAAATTGTACCAACAATAACATACTGAGAAATGGCTAAAAGATAAATTAGAAATGCTTACAAGGATGAAAAAGGCTGACATTTGTCTCCACATAGAGGGGATTTGTGGATCCTCACTCCACATTTAGCTCTTTCCCTAATCATTAAATTAAACACTCTCCCAGTCATCTCCTATAATGATTGCCTCCTTTACACTTTCTGTTCTAAGAAATGTAATCAAACAAACACTATCACGATTGCCTCTCTGTTAGAGTGTGTGAATAGACTGCCTCATTGTTCCCTTCATCTTCTTTATCACTTCTTGACCCAAATCTCCTATCCTTGGTCATCACTTCCTTATATGTTGTCTCTCCATCAAATGAAAGCTCTTCAAAGACAGGAATCGTCCATCTGCTATGTTTCTGTAGCATAGTACTTGGCCCAAAGTTTAACTGAGGGATTGCAACAAAAATGACTGTCAAAATCATACAGATAAGTAGCATTCATTCTCTCCTTCCAACTCCACCCTCCTATTTTTTTTCATACTTACTTCAAACTATATACTTGGCAATTTTGTATCTTCTTCAGTCTATTTTCTTATATCTTATGTTCTTATTCAGCTTTTCACAAGCCAAATCTCAACTTCCCAACTGAGCAGCAGTTGTTGGAGACCAGGAGCATAGTTTATGCTTATATCTCTCCCAATTTCAACTCCAAGATTTTACATAGCGACTTTCAAATCCCCAGTTATGACATCTATCTGTGTGATCATGGCCAAATCATTTCAATTTTTTTGACTTAATTTTCCTCATCTAGAAAATTGAGAAGCAATATGACTCTGTGGAAAGTGTTTTGAGTCAGGAATCCTTGGTCCAAATTCAATGTCCTATTTACTATTTGACTATGGCAAGCCATTTAAAATCTCTAGGTCTCAGTTTCCTGAGGAGAATCAAATGGGGAGATTGGACCAGTTGAACTTTAAAGACCTTCCTTGCTCTAAATCTATTGTGGACCAATGAGTGTATTAGAATAGAACTTCCCCTTCCAGAGAATGCAGAAGATAGTGAATTAGCACTGTATTCAGGGATTTTGTACCAAATGATTCTTAGAAATAGTTGTAAGTCATAAAATATAGAGGGAAGAAATGATTTTGTACCCATGTCACTGGGTGACTGAGCAATTAAGAAACACCATGGAGGGAGCAGAGCCAAGATGGTAGAAAAGACACACATGACATTCTAAGCTTCTCTCATACCCTCACTAGTAATTACTAAATTCAGCCTCAAAAATAGTGCTTGACCGGTAAAATTCATGAAGATTGGAAATACAACAACTTACCAGCTGAAGATAATCTGGAAGATCGCCAGAAAAGTTTTATCCTAAATGGCAGGAGCAAGCCGGCACAAGCAGAGAGATAGAACCAGAGGCTAGCATACTGAGCAGATGGGGGTGGGGGCAGTCTCTGTGGGTGGAACATTTGCAGGGAAGACTCTACCACAGGTGTAAAGGGTTGAAACTCTTAAAAGATGTGCTTGAATCAAATAACAGAGCACTTAAGGCTAATTACCTATTGGACAATAACTATTAGCATCATGTTTGGAATTTCTCTTCTTTCAGTTGATGCTGGCTCAATGCTTGGGGTTAAGATAATTGTAGGTAAGGATTAGGGGGTGAAGTGAGAGAGGTGAGAGAACTTCACGACCGCAGGACAGAGAGGGAAAAAGTGTGGAGATTCTGGACTCTAGAATCAAGGAAGGATCCTTGGCAAAATTCCTGGCAGTTTCGTCCATCTCCTTCACTCCTCCTGCTAAAGACCAAGGACTTTTGCTTATCCTGACTCTGGCCTCCAGGGAGCTAGCCTGGACTTCACAAACAGATTGGCTACTCTGCTTTTGTTGCAAAGCAGTAGAACAGCAAAGAAGTTAAAGCCAAAGGTTGAGTGCACTCCAAAAAATGCCAGAATCTAACAGGATTTGGTTACACCCACCCAAAATCATAAGTGAGTGACTGAGCACGAACCACAGCACAGCTGTGCAACCACATTCTGCAGCACAGGGCTTTTGCCCAGGGGAATCAAAAATCTGCTTGGCAGTGGGGCTCAGCCCAGGGCAGCCTCTAATCTGCATGGGAAGGGGGTGGGGCTGCCTGGGGCAATAACATGACTGCACCCTCCAAGGCAGAGACACTTCAGGTGTGGAGGCTCTTCCCAGGGAAACTGCTAATCCTCACAGGAGAGTTCTGCCTGGGGCAGTGACACTTCCACTGCTCAGCCTTTAGCCCCAGGGTAGTCACTAATCCACACAACAGGGCTTTTAGTAGGGTACTTCTGCAGCTCCACCATGCTACCGAGGGCAGAGGCACTTCCAGTGCAGGGCTTTTCCCAGAGCAATTCCACAGCTCGGCCACTTTTTCCAGCCCATTTGCAGGATAGCTACTGTACATATACCTATCCCTGTTCTGCAGAGGAAGCTGGTGACCTCCTTGCCCTGAAGGCAGACCTTAAGGGCTTTAAAAAAAATGAGTAAAAAAGCCAAATGAACCATCGTGGCTTCAATACAGTAAGAAAGCAGGTTTTCAACCCTGAGAAGACTAATAGCAGACAGTCTCCAGACAAAACCCCAAAGGTGTTTAACTTGGTCCCTATCACACAAGGCTCTCCTAAAATAAATTATCAAAAATGTTGAAAGAGAGCTAGAAGAAAAATGGGAAAAGGAAAGAGAAGCTATGCAAGAGAGCACAGAAAAGGCTTATAACTCACTTAAAGAAAAATTTAATAAAGTGGAAAAAGAAAACAACTTCCTGAAATGTGAATGGGAAAAGGTAAAGAACTCCCAGGAAAGTGTGATTTGTGAAATGGAAAAGATAAAAGAACTCCCAAGAAAGTAGGATTTGTGAATTGAAAAAAAAAATCAGTAAAAAAAAAATGTGAAATGGAAAAATTATAGAACAAAACCTCATTTAAAACTCAATTGGATATTAAAAAGTAAAAAACTTGGGAAAAACTCATTAAAATCAGAACTGAAAAATAAAAAAAGTTTTAAAATCAAGAAATCAATCAAAAAACAAAAAAAAAAAGGGGTTTTAAATATCTTTGGAAAAAACAGCACAGGAAAACAGATCTAGGAGAGATAATCTGAGGATTATTGGACTTCCTGAAAATTATGATGAAAAAAAGAGCTTAGACACTATTTTACAGGAAATCATCAAAGAGAACTGTTCAGATGTAATAGAATTGGAAGGTAAAACAGACATTGAAAGAATTCATTGAACACCTTCTGAAAAAGTCCCTAAAATAAAAACTCCACAGAATATTGTTGCTAAATTTCAGAACTATCAGACTAAGGAAAAAATATTACAAGCATCCAGAAAAAAAAAACATTTCAAATACTGAGGAGCCACAATAAGGATCACCGGATCCCTCTTCCACATTAAAGTCGGGAAATCTGATTTCAAAGGCAAAAGAACTTGGAATGCAGCCAAGAATAAACTAACCAGCTAAGTTGAGCATTTTCTTCCAGGAAATAAGATGGACATTTAATGAAACAGATGAATTCCATTTGTGTCTAAGGAAAAAAACAGTATGAAACAAAAAATTTGACCTCCAACTATAGGACTCAAGAGAAGCAGAAAAGAGTAAAAAGAACTCTTGAGAACTGTATTTCTGTTATGGATATACATAAAGAGTGCATGTATAATTTGATTTTACTGATATACCATCAAAAGGGAAGTAGAAATGAAAAGGGGATAGTATCAGAAAAAGTGAAAAGGGGAAATAAAAAAAAACAATCCCAAAAGACAAAGGAAACCTATCATATCTGGGGAATTTAGAGGGGAAGAAACATTGTGTGAATCTTATTCGAGTTCTCAAAAAAATAATTGACATTTTGTTTTAGAAGACCTTCTCTCACCTCGTTAAAATAAGAGGAAAAGGGAAAAGGAAAAAGAGGGGAAAATAAAGAAAAAAGGGGAAAAGGGGATTAAAGGGGTGGGGAGGATTCTAAAGAGGGAGGGCCCAATGAAAAGGTGATAAAGTTTAATACGGGAAAGGGGAATGGGGAAAAAAAATTCGGGGAAATAAAACAAAATCGATGTCTTTCTTTAAAAGGGTCCTTCCCTGGAAATCGGGGATCAAAAGCCAGAACCCTACACATGTTGTCTACAGAAAACACATTTAAAGCAGGAGATACAAAGAGTAAAGGTAAAGGCTGGAGCAGAATCTATTATACTTCAGATGGTCAAAAAAGCGGGGTAGCCATCCTGATCTCAGATCAACAAAGCAAAAAATGATCTAATTAAAAGAGATAAAGGAAGGAAACTATATCTTTAAAGGGTAGCAAGACAATGAAGCAATATCAATACTAAAAAAAGCACCAAATGGATAGCCTCTAACTTCCTAAAAGAGAAGTTTAGAGAGTTGAAAGAAGAAATAGATAGCAAAACTATAATAATGGGAGATCTCAATATTGCACTCTCAGATAAATCAAACCACAAAACAAATAAGAAAGAAATTAAAGAGGTAAATAAAATATTAGAAAAATTAGGTATGCTAGATCTTTGGAAGAGATACTAAAGAAGGAAAAGGGACCTGTATGTGCCAAGATGTTTGTGGCAGCCCTGTTTGTAGTGGCTAGAAACTGGAAAATGAATGGATGAATCAATTGGAGAATGGTTTAAATTATGGTATATGAATGTTTGGAATATTTTGTTCTGTAAAAATGACCCAAGGATGAATACAGAGAGACGAAGACTTACATGAACCATGCTAATGGGTGGGAGAACCAGGAGATCATTATATCTAAAATGAATGATGGGGATGTATTCTGATGGAAGTGGATTTTTCAACAAAGAATCAACTCAGTTTCAATTGATCAATGATGGACAGAAGAGCTACACCCAAAGGAAAAAAACACTGGGAAATGAATGTTTGTTTGCATTTTGTTTTTCTTCCTGGTTATTTTACCTTCTGAATAAATTTTTCCGTAACAAGAGAACTGTTTGTTCTGCCCAATATTTAATAGGATATACCATGACATATTTAACATATATAGGACTGCTTGCCATCTGGGGGGGGTGGGGAGGGAAGGGAAAAGTTGGAACAGAAGTGAGTGCAAGGGATAATGTTCTAAAAATTACCCAGGCATGGGTTCTGTCAATAAAAAGTTATAATTATGAAAAAAAATAGATCTTTGGAGAAAATTGAATGGAGACAGAAAGGAGTATACTTTCTTCTCAGCAGTTCATGGAACCCATACAAAAATTGACCATATATTAGGACATAAAGATCTTAAAATTAAATGCAGGAAGGCAGAAATATTAAATGCATTCTTTTCAGATAACAATGAAATAAAAATTACATTCAACAACAAGGTAGGGATAAATAAACCAAAAAAGTAATTGGAAACTAAATAATCTCATCTTAAAGAATGATTGGGTGAAACAGCAAATTATAGACACAATTAATAATTTCACCCAAGAAAATGACAATGATGAGACATCATACCAAAATCTGTGGGATGTAGCCAAAATGGGAATTTTATATCTTTAGTAGCTTACTTGAATAAAATAGAGAAAGAGAAGATCAATGAATTGTACTTGCAACTTAAAAAGCTAGAAAAAGACCAAATTAAAAAACCCCAATCAAATACTAAACTTGAAATTCTAAAATTAAAAGGAGAAATTAATAATATTGAAAGTAAAAAAAAAAAAGCTATTGACTTAATAAATAAAACTAAGAGTTGGTTTTATGGGGAAAAAAAACAATAAAATAGATAACCTTTAGTAAATCTGATTAGAAAAAAGAAAGAGGAAAATCAAATTGTAAAGGCTTAAAAATGAAAAGGGAGAACTTTCCACCAATGAAGAGGAAATTAGAGCAATAATAAGGAGTTAGGTTGCCCAAATCTATGCCAATTAATTTGATAACCTAAATGAAATGGATGGATATCTTCAAAAATATAGGCTTCCCAGATTAACAGAGGAGGAAGTAAATTGCTTAAATAGTCCCATTTCAGAAAAAGAAATAGAACAAGCTATTAATCAGCTACCTAAGAAAAAATCCCCAGGACCAGATGGATTTACATGTGAATTCTACCAAACATTTAAAGAACAATTAGACCCAATGCTACATAGACTATTTGAAAAACATAGGGAATGGAGTCCTACCAAATCCATTTTATGACACAGACATGGTGTGATACCTAAACCAAGTAAGTTGAAAACAGAAAAAGAAAATTATAGACCAATCTCCCTAATGAATATTGATGCTAAAATCTTAAATAAAATAAGCAAAAGATTACAGAAAATATGCCCAGGATAATAAAAATGACCAATAGGATTTATGGAATGGGGTGGTTCAATATTAGAAAACTATTGTATAATTATATTCAATAACTAAATTAACAAAAACCATATGACATCTAATAGATGCAGAAAAAATTTGATAAAATCCAAATCCATTTATTAAAATACTTGAGAGATAGGAAAAATGGTTTTTCTTAAATGATCAGTAGCATCTATTTAAAACTATCAGTAAGTGTCATATGTAATGGTGATAAACTGGAACCATTCTCAATCAGATCAGGAGAGAAACAAGATTGCCCACTATCACCATTACTATTTAATATTGTATTAGAAATGCTAGCTTTGGCAATAAGAGTTGAGAAAGAGATTAAAGGAATCAGAGTAGGCAATAGGAAACCAAATTATCACTTTTGTGATGATATGGTTATACTTACAGAACCCCAAATTCTATAAAAACTATTGAAATAATCCATTCCTTTAGCAAAGGAGGATACAAAAATAAACCTATAAATCCTAACATTTTACATATCAAACAAAATCCAAACAAAAATACAAAGAAATTATTAAATAATGTCAATAATAAAATATTTGGGGATCTTCTACCAAAGGAAAGCAGGAATTATGAGTAAAATTACAAAACACTTTTCACAAATAAAGTCAGATTTAAATAATTGAAAAAATTAAATGCTTTGGATAGGGTGAGAAATATAATAAAATTAAACACCTAAACTAATCTATTTATTTAGAGCTATAAATCAATCCCAAAAAACTATTTTAATGACCTAGAAAAAATAAAACAAAGTTCAATGGAAAAACAAAAAGGTAAAATTTCAAGGAATAATGAAAAAAAAATCAAATGAAGCTGGCCTATGTACCCAGATCTAAAACTATATGAAAAGCAGCAGTTACCCAGGTTTTTATCGACTAAGAAAAGACTGTTGATCAGTGGTAGGGTTTGATTAAAGGACAAAATAATAACTTTAATAATTTATTGTTTGACAAAACCCAAAGATCCCCACCTTTTGGGATAAAATTCACTCTTTGACAAAAATTGCTGGGAAAATTAAAATTATATTATAGAAATTAGGATTAACCACACTTAAAACTGTCACCAAGATAAAGTCAAATGGTTCATGACCTAGGATAAAGAATAGTTATAAAAAGTTGAAGAACATAGGATATTATCTCAACCTTGGAAGAGGAATTTATGACCAAAGAAGAACTAGAATCATTATTGATCACAAAAAGAAAATTTTGATTTATCAAATTGAAAAGTTATTTAACAAACAAAACTAATCAGAAAAAAATTAGAAGGAAAGAATAAAATGAGAAAACATTTTTACAGAAATGTTCTGATAAAGGCCTATTTCCAAAATATATAGAAATTGACTTTAATTTATAAGAAATCAAACCATTTTCCATTTGATAAATGGTCAAAGATATGAACAGACAATTTCAGATGAAGAAATTGAAACTATTTCTACCATATGACAAGATGTTCCAAGTCATTATTAATCAGAGAAATCAAATTAAGACAATTTGAGATACCTACACATCTATCAGATTGGCTAGAATGACAGGGAAAGATAATGGGCAATGTTGGAGGGATGGGAAAAACGGGACATGATAATTATTGGTGGAATTTGGAATAATCCAGGATTCTGAGAACAATTTGGAACTATGCTCAAAAAGTTATCAAACTGTGCATACCCTTTGATCTAGCAGTGTTACTACTGAGCTTATATCCCAAAGAGATCTTAAACAAGGGAAAGGGACCTGTATGTACAAGAAATTTTGTGGCAGCCCTCTTTGTGGTGGCCAGAAACTGGAAACTGAGTGTATGCCCATCAATTGGAGAATGGCTGAATAAATTATGTTATATGAATGTTATGGAATATTATTGTTCTGTAAGAAATAACCAGGAGGATGATTTCAGAAAGGCCTGGAGAGACTTACATGAACTGATGCTGAGTGAAATGAGCAGGAGATCATTATATACTTCAACAACAATACTATATGATGATCAATTCTGATGGATGTGGCCCTCTTCAGCAATGAGATGAACCAAATCAGCTCCAATAGATCAGTAATGAACTGAACCAGCTACCACCCAGTGAAAGAACCCTGGGAGATGACTATGCACCACTACATAGAATTCCCAATCCCTCTATTTTTGTCCACCTGTATTTTTGATTTTCTTCACAGGTTAATTGTACACTATGTCAAAGTCCAATTCTTCTTGTGCAGCAAAATAACCATATGGATATGTATACATACATTCTATTTAACATATACTTTAACTTATTTAACATATATTTGTCTATCTGCCATCTCGGGGAGAGAGTCGGGGAAGGAGGAGGAAAATTGCAAGAAAAGGTTTTGCAATTGTCACTGCTAAAAAATTACCCAGGAATATATCTTGTAAATAAAAAGCTATAAGAAAAAAAAAAAAGAAAGAAAGAAAGAAACATCATGGCATCCAGAATCGGGTTTCAGTAATTTTTTTTTTTCTCTCATCACTGACTAGCCTGAAATTAATTGACATCTCTGTCAAACAATGATGGAGACTTTAGGTCTTCTGTTCCCTACTCCCATAGATTCAATATAAGAAGAAGGTCTGGGCAGGCTGATTATGGAGAGAAAAGGAAGAGTCTGAATCTCTCTCTGCTCCAGAAGAGTCAGGACAATAATAGACTGCACTGAATCCTCAGACTGTTCCTTTGCTTCAGTGTCTCTGAGTATTATGGGGGAGAGAGGGAAAGTCTTTTAGCTGGGCATCCCCAAATGCCCTGTATGGCAATGGCACTCTATCCAATATGTTCATTAGATTTAATGACATAATTAAATGATTTATTTCCATGCCTCACTGATCTGGGGAGAGGACACGGATTTAGATGCCTTTGGCCATGGCCCTCTTCATATTTGAAAGGGCCCAAATGCTACTCTGACCAGAAAGCATTTTTCTAAATCCCATTGGCCCAAGGTGCTGCTCCACAGGGAGTGGACCAAGAGGTGGCTGCCTCACAACAGGCTGACACTGCTGACTACTGGAGTTTCATGTCTAACCCAGATTCATAGCCCTTGACATGGCCTGTCAGCTTCTACTGCCTTTGCTTCTAAATTTGTAAGATCTTAGCATAATTAGCCCAGTTTGTGTCATTCCACAGCTGCTAAGTATGCAGTGGCTGTACTGCATTATGGCTCCTCCTGGAAGCCGATGACATATCATGAAATATTTATAAAAAAACAAGTGCCGGGTTTCTTAATTATTAGCACTGAATGCTTCTCCTCGTGTTGCCCTGGAGAGTTGGGGCCCGTGTCTCTCAGAGCTCTTTGTGACTGGCATATAATTATGTCTTGTTGATCTTTCATTTTCCCAGCCCCACATTTGGTATGTTTTATGGCCCGTTTGAAAAATCTGCCCTCCCCCCCTCATGGCTCCCTGCGCATGTTTATTTTCCCAAATCTACCATGCCCATTGTTTCATCATTTACATTTCTCAGACTGTTTCAAATGAATAAACATTGCCCAACTGCTCCAGCCTAATAAAAACTCTTATTGCTCATTAAATCTGGGGATTAGAATTAGCAGGGAAATAGGCAATAAGGTAGGTTCCTGATTTTGTATTTGAGGATTGAAAAATCATTTCCTTTTCCAAAAAAAAATTATATTCTGGGGAAATAGGTGCCAAGTCTTCAAATATACAACTCAGTAAAAGTAGTTCACTATGGTATAATGTGGCCATTTGCTACATAAAGGATTTATTGACTGAATACTTCTTAGGTGCTTTGATAGAGATATGTAGTAGTCACATGGTTGATAAATAGATGTGGCTAGGGATATATATATACATACATATGTACATATTTCTGTATTTGAGTATGTGTATATACATACATACATACATACAAAGAGACAGACAGATACACAGAGAGGGGGGAGGGATAGAAGGAAGATGAAAATATTTATTAAGTTTTTACAATGTTCCAGACACTGGGAATACAAATACAAGAAAGTAAGACAGTTCTTGACCTGTATTTTAATTGGGAAAGACAACATAATGATATTGAGGTCTGAATCTGAACCTAAAGTTCATCCATCAGATCCTAAAGTCCCAAGGGCTGGGTCCAAGCTTCCTGTGGGAGGAGAAGGGGAAAGATGCATTTAATGGCCAGAGTTCTGGTGGCTTGTTTTAGAGATGGCCAATGACTGGGAAATTCGGAGAAATTAAAAAAGGAAATGAGATTGAAGACCTGATATATTCCTAAAGCTCTCTTGAGAAGAATACTTTTCTCAAAGTTCATTGTATCATAAATTTAAAAGTCTAATGGACCTTTAGTTACATATATAGGAAGTAACAGGGGTGGAACTGTGAGCCCAGCTACACAGTTATTCAATCCATCACTTTCTGCTTTTCTCATCAGTCACATTCTTCCTCATGCTCTAATCTCATCTCCACCCATTTTCTTACAAATCCCTATTTCTTCATTACTTCCATTAACCATTTGTTAAATGCAAGAATAATAGGTATTTAAGATTTGCAATCTAACCCTCACCCAAAACTAGCTACTTAGATAAATAAATAAGGATAGGAATTTACACACACATACTCAAAACAGACACACACACACACACACACACACACACACACACCTGTGTGCATGAAATGGATTTTCTCACTCACATGGAGAGTTAGTCTTAAAGCTCAGAAAACCTGGATTCAAGTCATGTCTTTTACACTTCATGGCTGAGTGATCTTGAAAAAGTCATTACCTCTCCATATCTAGGCAGAGAAGGTGTTAACCTGCTTTGGTTGAAGGAGGTTCCCCACCTAGCATTTCCCTATACAAGTGAAGTCACAAATCCAGTCCATACCCCTATTTTTATAATCTTCATTCTTATTTTTCTCATTTTATAGATAAAGAAATTGAGGTTGAGAGATGGGTCACATTGGATCATACAGATAGTAACCAAGACAGAATTTGAATGTTGTTTTTCCTGATGCATAACCCTGTTCTAGTCTGTCATTCCTTTTCTCAAAGCTCTGTATCCATCATTTTAACTGACATTATCATCCATTTGGCCCTCATTACATGGTCCAAGAGGCTACATCTGTATTTTCAGTGGCCTAACTGGAGCTACTCAGCTGCCATTTCATTAAACACTTTCAGCCCCAAATCAATCCATCACATATTTGATAGAGAGAAACAAAGACATAAAGTGGTCCCTCAGCTAATGAAAACCAGTTGCCTCTAAAATCACAGGACCTTCCTTATCATCAATATCAGTGTTAGAGCCTTCTCTACAGGAAGGTCATATTTCATCAATGATTAGTGACCCAGAGATCTTAGCTTTCTGGGAGGAAGATTATAGGCACCATGTCCAAGAAGAACATGTGTAATTGCTACCATATCCAAGGTTTCAAAAGAAAGGATAAGTAAAATTTCACCAATAATAACTAGTGAGCTATAGGATTTTTAAAATAGATTTTCTGAAAGGATGACAGAGTAAATAGGATAAAAGAAAATATGCAGTTAATATTCATAACTGTGAATGTAAATAGGATGAACTCACCTTAAAATAGATGCAGATAGCAGAGTAGATCAAAAGTCAGAAACCTACAATATATTGTAAACAAGAAGCAACCTTGAAACAGAGAGACACACAGAATAAAGATAAGCAGATAGAGTAGAATCTATTATGCTTCAGCTGGGAAAAAAACTAAGAGTAACAATCATGATCTTAGACAAAGCACAGCAAAAATAGATCTAACTAAAAGGGGAAAGTAAGGAAATGATATCTTTCTAAAAATTACCATAGGCAATGAAGTAATATTAATAGTATATATACATATGTAAATATATACACATAAAATACTATATTATTTATTATGCACACATCAAATGAGTAACTGAAAGAAATAGGCAGTAAAACTATATTAGTGAAACTAGATAGACCTTTCAAAAATAAATAAGAAAAAATTAAGGAGATGAATAGAATTTCAGAAAAGTCAGTTATCATAGAAAATTGAATGGGAATAGAAAGGACTACACCATTTCCTCAGTGGTACATGACACCTACACAAAAACTTATCCTATAATTGAAAATGAAGACCTGCATTAAATGTCTCCTTTTCAATTGATAATGCAATAAAAAAATTACATTAAATAAAGGGCCATGGAAAGATAGATCAAAAATAATTGGAAACTAAATAATCTAATGTCAAAGAAGAATGGGTGAAAGAACAAATCATAGAAATAATCAATAATTTCATAAAGAGAAGTACTACATGAAACAGATACCAAAATTAATGGGATGCAACAAAAACCATACTAATGGAAAGTTTTATATATTAAACTAATTATGTTTATGACATAATTAAATTATGTCAACAAGACAGAAAAAGAACAGTTCAATGAATTGCCCATGCAACCAAAAAAAACAAAACTAGAAAGAGAATAAATTAAAAATTTCCAGTTAAATACCAGATTGGAAATCCTGAAAATTTAAAGGAGAGAACAGTAAATTGAAAGTAAGAAAACCACTGAACAAAACTAGGACCCCGTTTTGTGGAAAAAGCAAAATAAAATTGATAAACCATTGGTTAATTTGATATGAAGAAAGAAGAAAGCCAAATTACCCTTGTCAAAAATAAAAAGGGTGAATTCGCCACCAATGAGGAAGAGATTAAAGCCAACTATTAGAAACTATTTGGCTCAATTATGTACTAATAAACCTGACAAAGTGAATGGATGGATACTTATAAAAACATAAATTACACAAATTAATGGAAGATGACATTAAATATTCAAATAATCCTATTTTAGAAAAAAAAAATCTAACACATCATCAATGATTTCCCTAAGAAAGGACCTTTTCATCCACAAGTGAATTCTATATCTTTTAAGGAAATAAACAATATATATATAAGTATTGGGGATAATAGACAAATAAGTAATCCTATAAAAATCCTTTTATGAACCATATATGGCGCTGACACCTAAATCAGGAAGAGTCAATATTGTTGCAAAATTTAAAAATATATATTAGGAAAGAAATTATGGCAGTATATTACAAAGATCTTATATTATGAACAGGAGGGATTTATACCAGGCATGCAAAGCTGGTTTAATATTGGGAAGACTTTAGCATGATTAATCATATCAATAACAAAATCAACCAAAGTTATATGATTAGCTCCATAGATGTGGTAGAAAAAAAGCTTTTGACAAAATATAACACTCATTCTTAATTAAATCTAAAGAAAGTATAGGAATAAATGGAGCTTTCCTTAAAATAATAATTAACATTTATCTAAAATCAACAGCAAGTATTATTATAATGGTGATAAGATAGGAGCCCTTTTCTATAAGATCAAGAGTGAAACAAAGATGCCCATTACCATCCCTATTATTCAGTATTGTACTAAAAATGCTAGTTGTTATAATAAGAGAAGAAAAAAATGAAAGAATTACAACAGGAAATGGGGGGAAAGAACTATTACTCTTTGGAGATTATATGATGGTATACTGAAAGAATCCCAGGGAAGCAATTTAGTTGGAGGCAGAGTGCAGGATTGTGTTTAATGTGGGTAGAAAAGTTCCATGGAGGAAGTATCCCTACAAAAATAAAGAATACACAATCCATAATTAGCCATTCTTGGAAGGTAACCCTATATTGTGCCATATAAATTATCATTCTCTGTATTTGCATCCTATCAGAGAATCCATTTGACTTTCAGGAATGGAGAACCAACTAAGCTGAAATGAATCCTTATGAAAAACATGAAAGACATGATTTTCAGTGTTCCAAGTCATTTTTTTTTCATCCAGGAAGTATTTGTGTCAGATATTAGTAAACCATCAGATGTCAAGCTATCGAGATTTTGGAGCCTCAGAAGGCTCCAAAGCATTGGGAAGCAAGTAGTCAAGAAGATCTAAGCTTGACATTTACTAACTATGTGAGCCAGAACAAGTCACTTATCTGCTGTATGCCTCATTTTATTATCTGGAAAATGGGAAAACAAATAGCATCTGCTTTTGAATTGTTGTGACGATAACAAAGCATGCTTATAAAGCACTTTGTGAACCTGAAAGAGTAATGTAAATCTTAGATTTTCTTCTTAAGAGGCCTCCCATACACAAGCCAATCTAAAATGTCATGATTCCCTTAAAATGGCATCTTAGTTTTTATTTTGAAATACACTAATGTATGAGCCCCCCATAAAGGAATCATGCCAGATTCAGTTACCACTGTTTCCAAGGTAATGCTGAAAAGTACCCAATTGTACATTGGAGTTGATGCCATATAAAATAAAACACTAGAGTTAATTATTGTTTTCCTTTTCTCAGATGGGTTCTAACAACTCATCTTTCCCATTGAACTGTGAATCATTTTGGAGTACATGGAAGTGAGGACCTTTGGACAAAAGAAAGAGTAGGCATTAGGGAGGGGAAGGAGAAATTGAAAAGAAATATATTTCAGAAAAAAATTGCTTCTTTCTTTCCAGTTTCCTCCCTGAGCAGATGGCTCACAATGAAAGCTAAGCATTTTAACCCCATCTCTCTGTTCCTTGTGGACCATCAGGACATTTTCTCTGCTAATTTGGCTCCAAGATGGCATCCCTTGCCAATCACCAACCAGGCCCAGTTCACAGAGACAAATGTCCGTGCTTCAGTGACTTTTAAGTCATCTCCAGGTTATTGAATTAATTAGGAAAGGTTTCCAGGTCTTGACTCCTCTCTCTCCACTGATGGCTTTATTTTTCAGATGGCTCACTGGGTGAGCTTGGCATCTCCCCTTCCAGGGACAAGAAAAGCGGAGGGAGGTAAAAGAGACTGGCAGGAATTCAGGATGAAACCCATATAGAGCATCAAGAAAAGAAATTTTAATTATTACCTGGCAGAAACAATAGAGAAAGCCAGAAATTGACCATTCTGACTTACCCTGTACTAAATCATAAAGTGATGCTGAACTTTAGCCCAACATTTTCCTCTTCCCTCCTTCCTTATAAAAAAGGAATCCTATTCACGGTCTGCTCTAGATGTCATTGAGTATCCTCCAGATGGCTAAAACTCCTAACTGAACATCATTTCCCATGGGTTCATGTTCTCAACTATTCTTTTTTCCCTTCAATTCAAACAAAATGTACCTTCACTCCCTTAGAGTACCAACTCCTGTCAGTTAAGTGGATTCTTTTAAGACCTCTCTAGAGTTCTTCTTATCCTCAAATGAATACCATACCAAATCTGTCTTGTTTATAGCCTTCTTTAGAGTTCATCCAAAAGGATGAATTACTTGCTCCAGGTCACACAGACAGTATGTTTCAGGGACAAGACTTAATCCCACTTTTTCTTGTTCTGAGGCTAGTTCTTTATCCACTCTGACATGGATGCCATTTGTTATAGTTTTAAATAAATCGCATTGTTTTTCTAAGCCTTGATTTCCCTGTTAGTAAAACTAGAATAATAATTGTGATAACTGCATTCCAGACAATAACTACTTAGCTTAAAATAATTTCTTAGTTCCCTATCTAAGAGGAATATTTTGTGGCCCAAATCTCAAAGGGAAGATGAGAAATCTAACATCTAACAGAAAACCTCCATCTGGGACCAGCAGAGTTCATCTGTACTTAGAGAGTATGAATCTCTTAGTTTGGAAGGAGCTAGATTAGTAGGTGTCAGACCTACTTTTCCCTGGATCTGTACTTAAAGCCCTTTTCTGTGTGTCCAAATTTATTTTCCATTTATGAATTTTTATTCTTACAGCAAGGAGCATAGACTATCACCATGAAAAATGCCCTCATTTGATTGGGAAGTGATTCTCATGGCAAGCAGATAGAAAGCATGAATCACCAAGACAAAATTGCTGCTTGGGTACCTGTCTTGTGGGAATATGTAGGGGTATTATGCTGTCTTTTGAGAGAGAATGGAAAGAGCTTACCCTAGGTAAAACTCCTTCCTAGGACCCATCAGGAAGAAGGCATTATGCCCCACCATCAATGCCCAAAGCCAATATTCTATTTAAACTACTTCCTGCATCAAAAAATTTCTTTTTATTGCAAAATTCAATTTATATACTATCTCAGTATTAAAATATTTGCAATTTTTTTTTTCATTTCACCCTCTTATAGTTCAGTATTTTGCCTGATCCTTCTTGTTAATTCAATCCAATGCTAAGCTTTACTGTTCTATAGTACTGAAGTACTGTAGTTTTTATCATGGCCACATAAATTGTTGTCCACAGACCATTGCCCAATCCTAGTTACTTCACTGGCATTTGTTATAATTTCATTTTCTTGTTTTCTCTCTCCACCCCAATATTTTCCTTTCCATCTCACTTTTCTCTATCACCCTTATCTTCTTCCCCTCTCCCAGTGGCTATTCATTAGAAACCTGCTTAATCTCATTGGTTTAGCCAGTTGTTCAAGATTCTTTTTGAGAAACATCTTCTCAGAGCATCGTGTCATTTTCTGGTGTTTGGCATCTGGGCAAAACCAAAGGTGCTGAAAATGTTGCTTGAGAAGAGACAGCACCCCAAAATAGAGGCACCCAGGTACATCCAGGGCAATGGACTTGTCATCTGAGACAATTAAGGGTTTTTAGCACTGGGTGTAAAAAACTGGGACATCGTTTCTGGCTGTTCTTCTATTTTGGGGTGTCAGTCACAGCAGGAAGGGGGAAAATGTGGAAAAGAATTAAGACAAACTGAGCTAAAACCAAAATACTTAAAAACTAAAGCAAATCCCTGGGACCTGGATCAGTTCCAGTTGAAAATTTTCACTTTTCTCTGGAACATTTTTCAATTAAATGTGAAGGCAAAAACCACAGTTAAATTTCAACTTTTCCCCAAAACTTTTGGTTTTCTTCTGGAAGAAACCCAAAGGTCTTTTAACTCCCACTTCAGACCTAGTGAGATGAATCTTCCCTTCCTGTTAAAAGAAAGTAGGTCTTTAGTTACTATTTATGCATAAATTGAATTTTTAAAAGCCATTTTTTGCATCAGATTTCCTAGTTTGCTTAAATTTTCTTTAGTCCTGATTGTCTGTCACTTTCAACTAATGTCAGTATGGTGTGATTAAAGATGGTCAAGGCTAAAAACACTTAGCCAAAAACTAATACCCTCATCAAGGCAAAGGGTAGCTACATTGCTATTTCTTAAATACAGTATATCCTGTTCCCACTTCTGCCATTCCACTATCTTCATTTCTGGATACCAAGAATCCCAATAGGGTAGTTTTGAAAGCTAGGAACAGCAAGACCTAGTAAAAAGATATAAACTTTTGAAGAGATTCTTGATTATATTCTGGTCAGCATAAAGTCATTTCAATGGTTCTGTTTCATATGCTTTTTATTCCAAATCTGAGTTCCTTTTTTGTTTGTGTTTTTTTCCTAGTTTTCTCAGCAACCCAATATTTCAAAGCAATATATGTACTATACCCCATATATCTTCAGACAAAAATTTTATTCCTGTGAAACTGACCTTGCCTTACTTTCTCTGACTGTATAAAGTTCTTCAATCATTTACTTAGATTATTAGAAATAATTATATTTGTGGTACCTCTAGGAAAATGGTTCCTCTGCATCCAAACACTTCACTGATAGCAGCAACAGACAATTCATTGAGCATCTTGCCAATAGGTATTGAAGGCCAAAGTTAACTCAACTCAAGTAAAGACTTTCAGTTTTGAGAGACTTCATTTTCCCTACACCCATCATTTTCATTTTGTAAATTTTTATAATTATTTTAAGAGTTTGGTGTTAATGAAGAGTTTATTCTCCCAGCAAAAGCCATTAGATGTGTCCTAGACAGCAAGCAACCTAGCTGAGGTAAGATAAGCTCATTTTTCAATCCTAGAAAAGATTTCAAAAGCTGGCTTTTAAAGGAGACTGTTTACACATTGTTTTAGTTTGTTCTCAATAATTTAGTATCCATTATGCCTGTATTTTTTTTCAGGTTGATTCTCAGTGGAAGAAGCCAAGTCTTATCTTAGGATATGTTTAGTATGAGGAGGCAGAGAGGAGAGATGCTAATGGATTATCCATTATAGTCTTGAACTGCATTGACAGATCTTCACAGGATGGGGGACAGGGTGTGAGAGGAAGCAAAGGAGTCTTGATGAGGATATCACAGCAGCTTACACTGGACAATTTCACAGAATTTAACACTTAACTTGATATTGTTTTAGATTATTCTCTAATTAAAGCACCATTATCTAACACTTGGAGATGTTCAAAGAGCTTTACATCCATGATGATCCCCAATAATGCTTTAGATATTATTGTCCTTATTTTTAAAATGAAGAAACTGAGTCTCAAGAGATTCATTGGCATGTCCATAGACACATAGATAGTAAAAAACTAACAGTGTGATCCAAACTTTATTCTCTCTACCTTCCAAGTCCAACCCTCTTGCATTGTTGACTGACAGTCACAAAAAAACAGTTTAAACAGTAATAGATACTTGCACCCAGAGTCCATGTCATTGTCCACCAACAATATTTTCCTCTTTGTATCCACAAAAGGTTAACAAATGCCAACAAGAAAAGACCTAATCCATTTTTGTGGATTTTGTTTATCAGAAATTCTGGAAGACCATTGTTGTTATCATATATAATATTCTTTAGATTATGTGGAATATATCTCTTATAATAATAACTCTTATCATTCAATAACTTTGCATAAATTTGGACTTTTATATATTAAGTTTGTATAAAATCATCTATCCTCTATCTCCAATATTGCCCTAAATACTAGTCCTATTTGGAACTATGCTCAAAAAGTTATCAAACTGTGCATACCCTTTGATCCAGCAGTGTTACTACTGGGATTATATCCCAAAGAGATTATAAAGAAGGGAAAGGGACCTGTATGTGCACGAATGTTTGTGGCAGCCCTTTCTGTAGTGGCTAGAAACTGGAAACTGAAATGGATGTCCATCAGTTGGAGAATGACTGAATAAATTGTGGTATATGAATATTATGGAATATTACTGTTCTGTAAGAAATGACCAACAGGATGATTTCAGAAAGGCCTGGAGAGACTTACACGAACTGATGCTGAGTGAAATGAGCAGGACCAGGAGATCATTATATACTTCAACAACAATACTATATGATGACCAGTTCTGATGGACCAGGCCATCCTCAGCAACGAGATCAACCAAATCATTTCCAATGGAGCAGTAATGAACTGAACTAGCTATGCCCAGAAAAAGAACTCTGGGAGATGACTAAAAACCATTACATTGAATTCAATCCCTATATTTATGCACACCTTGCATTTTGATTTCTTTCACAAGCTAATTGTACAATATTTCAGAGTCTGATTCTTTTTGTACAGCAAAATAACATTTTGGTCATGTATACTTATTGTGTATCTAATTTATATTTTAATGTACTTAACATCTACTGGTCATCCTGCCATCTGGGGGAGGGGGTGGGGGGTAAGAGGTGAAAAATTGGAACAAGAGGTTTGGCAATTGTATTGGAACAAGAGGTTTGGCAATTGTTAATACTGTAAAGTTACCCATGCATATATCCTGTAAATAAAAGGCTATTAAATAAAAAAAAAATACTAGTCCTAAAAATAAATGCCTTTCAAAGCTCTCTCCAATCAATCAAGCAAGCATCAGGCATTTATTAACAATCTATTATAGTTCAAACACAAAGATTAAAAAGATAAAAGTGAAATAGCCCCTTTCTTTGAGAAGCTTAGAATCTTGTCATATAGTCATCATGTTATAATCCAACCTTTGTGACCTTTTTATGGGGTTTCCTTAGTAGATACAGAGTGGTTTGCCATTTACCTCTCCAGCTCCTCTTACAGATGAAGAATTGAGGTAAACAGGAGTAAATGACTTGCCCAGGATCATGTAGGCTAGATTAGAATTCATGAAGATGAATTTTTCTAACTATAGGCCCTGCACTCTATCTTTCTGAAGACCCCCCTATATCTTGCACAAAATGATCAAAACACTGTAGGCTTCTAGTAGCCAAATGCATTGCAGCTCTAGATTTCTCAGTTATGATCATTTAGAAGCTCAATCCAAATCTCATTGTCCCTGCACCCACTCCTGCCTCCACAGGAATTGCTCTCTTCTTGGAATTTAAACTTTTAAGTACAATTCAAAGGAAGTCTCTATGGCCCCTAATGCTGTTCTAAGGCTGATTACAGAAACTCCACAGAGACACATCCCATAGGTTGTTCAAAAGTGAGCTCCAGAAATTGCCAGCAAGAATGGGACTAATCACTTTTGGTAGATTTTAAGAAATGAAAAATGACTATATTTATGAATTCTGCTTTTCATATGCCCATCTTCAAATTTGCCAAAGAATGAGAATGAAGTAAAGGGTCAGGAGAAATTGAGTCAAGTCCAAACAAATTATCACAGAGATTTCCTGATGAGAAACATTCCTACATAATGGATTAGATATTTGTGACCCTAAGATTTAATCTGGAATTGATGCTGAAACTAATATCTGAATCAAGACATGGAGAACTAAACACCTACGATTTTCGGTTGTCCAATCTTCTATGTAATTGCTGATGTGGGAGTTGGGGAGATGTTGAACCTCATTACTCTTCATTAGCTGACTCTGATCCCTGGGCAGGGATAGTATGTATACTCTTCAGAGCAAAGAGAGACTCTTTAAGGTGATACTTCATTACAGGGGACTCAGTACACAGCTACCCACTCACTAACCTCCATCTGAGAAATATGAGAAAAACAGCCATTTGGGAAGGAAGTTGGCAACAGTCATAGAACCATAGACGTCAAACTATAATGGACCTCAGAGTGACTTCTCTAAAGCCCCATAGTTACTGTTAGAGGTGGGATACAAAATTTTCTTCCTGACTCCAGTTGCAGTACTCTCTCATCTATTCCACACTGTCTTTTATGATAGAACTTTTCCAGGACCAAGAGCTCAAAATCTGTCTTGAAATAACTTTTTATTCCCAGTTCAGTAAGGGGAAAGAATGTTGAAACCTTAGGATGACAGAGGGAGCAAGACATAGTCAGTGTTATCCCTGGGGGAGGAAATTCACTATCTAGTAATTTCTTATTTTAATGAATTATTCTTGCAAACTCAGTGCTGTGCTTGGTTGTTCCTACTCTGCTGGAATGAAAGTGCTGGTAGAACCTATTAAATAGTGGTGTCTTTGGGAATAAAAACAACAACAACATAATTATCCAATTCTAGATCTAGTTCTGTTCCTAGTCATTGCTGACCTGAATCTCATTTCCAGAATGAAAGAAAAATGCATCCTCTCCAATTTGCAAGGAAAAGAGAATATAAAGTATTTCCTATACTAAAAAATGTGTGGATGGGTGGGGGGTAGGGAGATAGGAACAAGTTTGTTCTTAGCTCAGAAACTGGTATCAGCATTTATAATGGTCTGACATTGTAAATGAGACTTGTGAACTAGTTTGGGAAGTAAAAATTGCATCATGTAACATGAAGAAATGTTGTAAGAAACAAATAAGGCATTCAAAGTGCTTTGTAAGTATAAATGCTACAGAAATGCTTTGAAAAATGGCCATAAAAGACAGAGGAGTATTAGAAGACATATAAACTGATGTAGAATGACAAGAGTAGAACCAATAAAGCAAGCTCCAATTATAACTAAAAAACAACAATAATGTAAAATTAAAACTGAATTTTAATGGATTTTATAATGACCACATTTGGATTTGCCAAAGAGATATAAGACTGTACTTCTACTTTTTTTTTTGGAGAAATTCATAGGATCATACAACTATAGCTGGAAAAGATCTTAGAAGACACCTAGACAGATGGAGATCTAAGGTCCAGAATGGTCAAGGGATTCACCTATAGTCATGAAGAGAGGACTCTTGATATACAACTCTACAAATACTGTCAGACTTGATTGATGTGATCTAGAGTTTTGCTTTTTCTCTCCTCTTTGTGTTTTTGCTTTTAAATGATGAGTGTCTGAGTAGAAAGGGGGAAGGATACAATATATGTAGGAAATGCAGATGATAGAAAATAAAAATCTGTGTATTTGGATATCCTATAATAATAAATTATGTCAATTATTTTGAAACAAGAAAAGGAGTGACATTTTATATTATTTCGATCACTCATCATGAGTTGAAGATCCTTTAGGTGCAAGAAAAGAGATAATGTTTCATGGTTGATTGTTGTAAGCATTGGAAGGATTATCAAAGACCACAAAATCAAAAATTGGAAGATATCTTAGTAAATATGTTTAATCCCATTATTGTATATATGAAAAAAGTAGAGAAAAGAAGAGGAAATTATTTGGCCAAGCTTATATAGATAATAAGGAACATGGCAGGATTAGAATCCTGATATTTTCATGACATATACAGTGATTTGGTAGAAGAAGGACTTTGTTGGCTTTATCCCAGAGGAAAGAACTGTAGTAATGACTAGAAATTACACTGGGGCAGATTTCAATTCAGTATCAGGCAAGACTTAGCAACAATTAAAACCTTCCCAAAGTAGAACAGACATCCTTAGGGAGTAATGAATTCCTCATTATTGAGGGGAGGGGGCTTTAAAAATGACTGACTAAATAATTCTGGAGAGCAATTTGGAATTATGCCCAAAGGGCTATCAAATTGTCCATACCCTCGATCCAGCAGTGTCTCTATTAGATCTGTATCCCAAAGAGATCATAGAAAGAGGGAAAGGATCAACATGTGCAAAAATATTTGTAGCAGCCCTTCTTAAAGTGGCAAGGGATTGGAAACTGCTATATAAATATTACAGAATATTATTGTTCTATAAGAAATGATTAGCAGTCTGATTCCAGAAAAGCTTGGAAAGACTTACATGAATTGATGCTATTCAGAAGTGAGTAGATCTAAGAGAACATCGGACACAGCAAGAACAAAATTATATGATGAACAACTGTGATAGACTTAGCTCTTTTCAACAATGAGATGATTCAAGACAATTCCACTAGACTTGTGAAGGAGAGTCATTTCCATCCAAAGAGAGAACTATGGAGACTGAATGTCAATCAAAGCATAGCATTTTCACCATTTTTTTTGCTTTCTCTTTTTTTTTTACTTTTTCATCTGATTTTTCTTGCACAGCATGACAAATAGAAATAAGTTTAGAAGAACTGCACATATTTAAACTATATTGGATTGATTGATATCTATGGGAGGGGGTGGGGGTGAGGGAGGGAGAAAAAATTTGGAATACAAAGTTTTGCAAAGGTGAATGTTGAAAACTATGTATGTATTTGAAAAAGATAAAAAGCTATTAAAATCATACTATAATAAAAACTAGAAAAGAAACACATCATAAATCTCTCAAAGCTTTGAGTAGGAAATGCATTCTTTTCTAATTAAGAGACAGGGACAATTAAAAAAATAAAATAAATGTGATGTTGAAAAGAAAAAACAATGGCTGGCTGACTTAGGCATTCAAGATGCTGTCATCATGATTCATTTTTTGTTAAGTGGCATCTTCCAAATCTAGAAATCCTATTATTGTGATTTCCAATTAATAAAAGGTAGAGATTAGATAACATACTTCTGGTAAACAAAAAAAAAATAAATGGATACTAAAAGAATATTTTTTCAATAGAAATCTTTTACTTGAAGGATTATCAGTGTAATGAAAGAATCTAGAAGTGGTGTTTAACCATTAACTGCTTATGTGCCATCAAGTGAGCTATTTCACCTCACTAGAGTCATTTTTCATCATTTATAAAATGGGGATTATAGCAGTTTATATTTATAAAAGTCTTTTGAACTAAACATGCATTTTCCTCATAATAAACATTTGAGGTAGATAGGTAAATATTATCATCCCTATTTTGCAGATGAATTAAAACTCAGGATCCCAATAGGATGTAAGCTCTTGTCTTTGGATCCCCAATACCAAGTATAGTGCTTATTACAAGACAGGCAATTAGCAAATATTTTTGGTTGAATAATCAGTAAAGAATAAGTATTAAAAGAAACTCAGAAAGATTATGTGATTTTATCCAATTTAAGTCATGATTTGAAGTCAGTGTCAACAGGAAAATTCCCTCAAACAAGTATGGATTGGTAACTTTTCTGGAGCTTCTTGAGATCTTAGATTTAAACAGAAAAGTGACTTTAAAGTCTAATAAGTCCAAATACCCAATTTTAAACACAATGAAAACTGAGAATCAGAGAATGATTGACCTACAGTCACACAAGTAATAAATATCAGAGGCAGATTCGCTGACTCGAAATCTAGCAACTTTTCCAGTGTACCACATTGTCTTTTCCAGTTTTGGAGAGCTACTTGAAGTTCTCAAAGGTTAAGTGCTTTGTGCAGGGTTAATACTAGTTAGCCCAGGTTATGTGATTACTAGCAACATCATTATTTTGAACTCTGATTACCAACATTACTGGCTCTTTAGTTAGCAATAGACTGGATATTTTAGTATATACTAATTTTCTCCTGATTGGAGGTAGAATCTATTTGTCCAGGACACATTGCCTTCTAAAGGTAGAGTTTGGTTCAATTTAGTATCCAAATGAAGAGTAGGAGAGAGAAAATGTACTCTCCCACCATGTTTTCTTTGGAACAACATAATCTCATTT
This sequence comes from Sarcophilus harrisii, assembly GCF_902635505.1. Taxonomy (NCBI): domain Eukaryota; kingdom Metazoa; phylum Chordata; class Mammalia; order Dasyuromorphia; family Dasyuridae; genus Sarcophilus; species Sarcophilus harrisii. The sequence continues at coordinate 29,199,164 of NC_045426.1, read as the reverse complement.
TTGTTGGGAATTAATCATTTTTAAAGGGAGGATCCTTAATAAAAAACTCTCAATTGAACCTAGCAAATGTAAGACACTTACCTGGAAAATGGAAATGATAGCCTGAAGGTTAAACGGAGTTAGTTAGCAGCTGCTTATGGCTCAAATTTACATGATGACTTTTTTGCCTCTGGTACCATGCACTGTTATAGACTTTTTAATTATACATTGGGAGTTGGAGAAGAGCAGCAGTTACCAAACAGCCACCAGCTGGTTTAGCTTTAATAAAGCATCAAGCTGCGAATTATGCCAGATTTGTTTGGTGCCAGTAGTTAATAGTTCACTGATTGCTTGCTGGATCAAGAAGGGAGGCAGAAGAAGGGGGGAAAGGATACGTAAAATATTTATGAGTGTAAAATGGGAGAACAGATAATACCTGCTCTGTCTATTTCATAGATGGTTGTGAGAATTAAATGTGATGAGGGTGCTGGAAATTGCAAAATACTCGGCCAGTAGCACCTGTTATTTCACAAGGATTACAATGGAAAGAGTGCTTAATTTGGAATCAGAAGCCCGGGTTTCAAATCCTGACTCTGCCATTGATCATGACTATAGGATTGGGGACTGATCTTGGGTAAGTCATCTCATCTCTGCTGGCATCAGTTTTCTCATCTGGAAAAGAAGTAATGTGTAGTAGATCGTCATGAAGTCTCTTCCAATTCTAAATCAATTCTATTCACATTTTAATTAGTATTTGTCAATATCAAGTTTGATCATTTATTCTTTATATACACATATCATTTATATAGACATATCTAAAAGTTTTCAATAAAAAAATCCCCCTCTAATTCAAAGTTTTGACAACTGGGATGAGCTTTAGAAGGATCCATTAGAATTCACAACCTACCAATGATATGATGGCCCCTTTTCCAGAATGAAACTCACATTTTTGACATGGCTAATATTGTAATTTATTTTGTTTGTCTATTTGTTATGAAGATTTACTTTTTCAATAGAGGAAGAAGTAGGAAAGTTCTTGTAAATTTTACAAATCATTTTAAAAGAAAAAATATTAAATCAGTTTTAAAAAGAAAGTTTCTGTTTGGAAATAGTCAACTTTTACTTTTCACTATATTTCATTCAGAATTTTTCCTGCCTTCCAGTATTCCCAAAATACTTTTAAGTAAATTTCAGTCATTCATTTTTATCTACAATGTTTTATGAAAGATGAATAGAAAAGAGGAGGAAGCAAGAGAAGGTAAAGAAGTAGACTGATGGGGTAAGATAATTCTAAGGAAAAAGTTATATGGGACATGAGAGAGTTAGAAAAAAAAACAATATTGAATAAAAGCTTTGAATAATAACTAAGAATTTGGGTTAAATTAATTTAGGGAATTAATTTAGGGAATGTGTAACAGTTATGGATTTGATGAAGACAGGAGAAGCAGCACATTCCCTATAATGTTTGGCAAGTGATCTTAAGGAAGTTGGAAGAAGAAAGTAGGCCCCAAAATGGGTTCCTTGGCCACCTGACCTTGAAGGTAGCAGCTCAGGAGTTCATATAGTACATGTTTGCAGGAGCTATCAAGGTAAATTGTGAACATGGTGGTTGTCTTAAGAAAGGGAGTGTTCCTCCTGGATATTGCCATTATGGATCTAAGTCCAGATTGCTCCATACAAATTGTAGCTCTGAACCAAGAGGAGGTAAAGAGAATCAAGGGTGAGGAAGGGAAAACAAACATAGAAATCAGACAAAGTTGTCATTGATTATTTGAAGGATTTACCATCAGCTTTGTCTTTACAGTGGACCTAGAAAAAATTAATAACCCATTTTATGATACTTTCTCAGTTATTATGAGAATCAGTCACTGTATATTTATATAGAGATAATTACAGTTCTGGAATTGTTGCTCTGATAGATAAGACATAAATAATATCACACTACCAAAGTCTTAGTTAACCTGTGCTTTCATGTTCCCTTACAAAAGCTTTCAAAAGCAGCTGTAACTATCTCCAATCTACCCTTCTGACACTGAAAAAAATATATATATAGCACATCATATTTCTCTCCTATCCAAAACTTGTTAGTAGCTTCCTATTAAACAATAATATGGAGAAACAATAACAAATGAATAGGAGAAGATACAAATTTCTTTGGCAATAAAAGCCCTCAAAGTCTAGCTCCAATCTATTTTTCCTACTTTATAACATTAATGCTACATTTCAGGCTAATTACACTAATCATTGTCTCAATCTGAGTTTTCCTACATTCATGTCCTTACGCATAATACTTCATGACTGGAATGATCTTTCCTCAACCTTCTCCCCGGCAAAGTATCTCTCCCTTTTCAAAGGGCCACTTTCCCTAAGAATCTTTCCCAAATCCTATAGATAGAATTGATTATCTTCTTCTTGAATCTGTCATATATCTTTTATGAATACCACTGCATTCATTATTTTCTCACTTAATATTTGGTAATACATCATATTCCATGTAGATTATAAGATTTTGAAATTAAAGCTTATATCATTTAAAAAACAAAACAAAACAAAAAAAAAAAACCTTTTCATCACTATTCTCTGACACATCTGTCACATAGGAACAGAAACTAAACTTAGATTTTCACTGGTATATGGAACCCAAAAAAAGAGGAAACTCCTTTCACCATTGCAGGTCATTGGCTTTTCTACATTTTATAGTCTTAGCTATTGGAATCGTGAAAGATAAAGTAACATATCTGTGATGACCGAGTTAGCCCCCTGGGTACTTTAGAATCAGCCAGAGTCTGGATCAGCAAAAAGTCCTTGATCTTTATTCTTTGTGGAGGTGAACGGAATGGCCATACCAAGTGAGAGCAATCTTGACATGAATCTGTCAGGAATTTTCTGTCAGGTTTTCTCACTCCACCCACCAAATCCTCCACCCAATCTCCTATACAACAGATCAAGCCTGTAGCATAGTGGGCAGGGCCATTCTTTCCCCAAGCATATATTGATAGAGTATTGTCCAATTGGTAATTGACCTCAATTACCAATCAATACCTCCAATTGGTATTCTGACCTCAGCTCATCTGCTCAAACTTTTCAGCCCATTACACATATCCAGCATCACACAGTCAGTATCTATTGGACATGGGATTTGAACCTAAGGCTTCCTGGTGTCTATTTAGCTAATAAATCTCCGTGCTTCTCTATATCATGACTACTCAATAAATATTTGTCATTGGATTAAACTCAATCCATTACCACAGAAGTCCTACCATTTCTAAGTCTTTCCCTGCTTTCTGACACCAATATAAAATTTGTCAGGAAGTAAGATTCAGACCTGAAAGGGACCTTAGGGATAATTTTTCAGATAAGGAGACATAAGAATAAATGGTAGTTGCAGAGATGTTTCAACTTCAAAATTCTGGTGCCCAAGATTGTACAAAGCAACTTGTTTCAATTTATCAAGACAGGATTTGAACACAAACTAAGCAAAAATCCAGTACTTTTTCCACCATCCCACACCAGCTCTGACTTATATGTCCTCTGTCTTCTCTTAGCGGTTACTTATGCCCAGTTCTTTGACTAATTTTGCAGTCCCACTGAATCACAAAGCTTCCCTTTGGATGATCTCACATCAACAATCCATGATCAGAGCACAGGATTTAAATAACCACATTCACTACTAGGGGAAAGTCTTCTTTCTTTTTTCTTTTTTTAACAACAAAAGAACTATATGCAAGGGACCCATTTAGAAATATTCATTCCAAAGTCATTTTCTTTTTATAGGCTGTAAATAAATTTGTGAAATCATGTAATTGTATGGCAATAACATGACCTGGAAATTACAAGGTAATTAAACATGAAGCATCCAAGTATAGTACTCCAAGAATAATTTATCTCTTCCTGCCAAGAGTCAGAGTTGTGAGTTTTTTTTTCCCATTATACACCAATATAAAATGAATTACAGAGAGTTCTAAAATGCCAGGATCATAGAATTATAGGGCACTGCTTCTGTAATTTGCATTCTTTATAACAGCACAGTAGAAAGTTATTACCCCTAGGATGTTCCTAGGGTTTTTTTTTTTCCCCTTTTTGGTCATTTTTCAGGTTTCATCTTTCTTTTAGTTATTCTTTTACCTCATTGTATCATTATGTGTGCTATCTTGAATCTGTTTATTTTGCTGTACATAAGGTCATATTTCCATGAATCTGAATTCCCTATTGTTAGAATCCTAGTGTTAACTCAATGGAATTGATACAATGCTTATTGGTTAAGTCACTAATATTGATAGAAACAATGCTTAACTTAACACCTTTGAGAGTTCACACATTAGCACACACATTAGTGCACACATTTGGGAGATTTCAGGGTTAATTATGAGATATCCAAATTCACACCTCCCATAATCCCACTCTCAGAGGAGGAGTCAACCTTTGAGAGAGCATAAAAATAGCTGAGCTCAGTTAGGAGAGTTCAGTTGAAAAATATTGAGAGGGGAGCATCAGTTGGAGATTGAGAAGCCATGTGTCGGAGTTGAGCTAGAGGCAGAAGCTGGAAGAACTAAAAGACAAGCTGCAAGAGCTCTTGGAATCAAGGAGGGAGAGAGGCCTCTAAGAAAGCTAACTGGACCCAAGGAAAGAGATAAGATAAGACTTGGAAACAAAAAAAATAAACGTTTGGATTTTATCAGCTGGCTGCATTTGAAGTGATTGTTACTTTTAACTGAAACTAAGGCTGCCTCCCAAAAACCTCACCAAGAAACCTGCTCCCAGAGAGAACCATCATATATTATATAAAAGAAGAGAACACCACACCCTATATTTGTCATTTCTTATTGCATTGATAATTTTCAATCACATTCATATTTCTCAACCATTCTCCAATTGATGGTAACATAGTTTGCTTCTAATTTTTGCTAGGAGGATTTTACTTAGGAATTATTTGATATCTAATTTGTTCTTTGTTTCTGTCTTTTACTTATTTGGAATATATATCTAATAGTAGAAATAATTGGTTAATGGGATATTTACTAAAGTAACTTTTCATATATAATTTCTAGTTGAAATCCAGAATGATTATACTGACACATGGCTCTAGCTGGTGCATCAGTGAACCTGTCTTCCTTCATCCATTTCAAGATTGAAAATTCTCATCTTTTTTTTATGTTTGTCATTTTGCCTGTAGTGAAATAAAACTTCAGAGCTATTTCTAATTTAATTTTGTGTAATTAGTGATTTGGAGCAAAATTTCATGTAATCATTTACAATTTACATATCTTTTTCTGAAAGCTTTTCTTATTCTTTAATTATCTATTAAGGAATGGTTCTTAGTGATATATTTTACATCAGTTCTTTGCTTTTGGGATCATAACAGTTCTTTTAATATGAATCAAGAATAGAATTTGATCAATAATATATTGCTAAATACAAAATAATTCATATAAAATACTCATATCTTGAGCTAACAGAAGGATTTAAAATGGCATTTATTAACTTAACATATTACTACATAGTATTCAGCAAATTAACATATGATTATAACTACAATTACAATGTACTGGGAATCTGAAACTGTATCATAACATAAAGTAGTTTTCAAGACTTCTGATTAATTATTTTAAATTTCACAGTGGCTCTCTATTCTCTTTCCTTTTTCTAATCAAATTAACTAAAGATTTATTTATTTTGTTGGGGTTTTTTCTTATAAAACCCAACTCTTAGTTTTGATTATTAGTTCAAAAGTTTTCTTACTTAATTTTCTCTTTATTTTCAGAAATTCAAATTTGGCATTTAATTGGTAATTTTAATTTGTTATTTTTCTAGCTTTTCTAGTTGCATGTTCACTTCATTGATCTTCACTTTCTCTATTTTTTTATTCATGTAAATGTCAAGAAATACAAAATTTCTCCTAAGAACTACTTTGGCTGCATCCTATAAATTTTGGTATGTTGTCAAATTATTTTCAATCTCTTGGATGAAATTATCTATTGTTTCTATGGTTTTTTTGTTTCACTCACTCATTTTTCAGGATAAGATTATTTAATTTCCAATTATTTTTGGGGGCATTACTCCACAGCCCTTTATTATATGTGATTTTATTGCATTGGGTCATAAGGTTTAAAGGTCATATTTGATGTAGATTTTTCTCAACCTACCATTTCTTTTCTAATTCTATCTTCATTGACTTTATGCATATAAAACCTTTTTAGTTTTATGAAATTGAAATTGTAATATTCTCTCTTCCTTATTTGGTGAAGAATTCACTCCATAATTATAATTGGAAAGGATGCCGGATCTTGTTGTCTTCTATTTTTTTACATTATGGTCTTTTATTCATTGACTTTTTAGAAAATACAATGATCAAGGCCAAGATAAGGTGCTGAAGTTTGATATTGTTTAGTTGTCATATTGAGTTTTTTGTTCAGTATTTGGAGCTTTTATTTTAATGAACAAACTGACATTGAGGTCACAGTGGAGTAATCCAGATGCTATTTCTCTACTATAAGGAAATATTTCATTTATCTTCTCTAGGGAAGTAAATGAATGCCAACATGAGTCAGAATCACTATATGAGCACCTCTTTTCCTAAGTGATCTTGTGGGGCAGCTAGTTAGTGCAGTGGACAGACCACCATCCCGAAAGTTGGGAGGACTTGAATTCAGATCTGGTCTCAGACACTTAACACTTTCCAACTGTATGACCTCTGGGTAAGTCACTTAACCCCAATTGCTTCAGCAAAAAATAAAAGTAAAGTGACCTCATGCCCAAATCAAAAGATTTTTGTTTGGAGAGTCTGGAAAACTGTTGGGTATATTTCATAGCATGCATTTATTTGACATTCCACCATAGCTATAGGAGCTCCATTCATTCTTTCATTCATCTTGAAAATGGTAGAATACCGGGGGCAGAGCCAAGATGGTGGAGAAGGCACACGCAACTTTCTAAGCTCTTCTCTTACCCTCTTTATCAATATTATATCGAGTCTCAAAAATAGTCTTGATTGCTACATTCATAAAGATAAGAAGTAGAACAACTCACCAGCCGAAGAAAATCTGCAGTGTTGCCAAAAAAGATTTGTTCTGGGGCCAGGGGGGAGATCAGCGTAGACTGGGAGAGAAATTAGTTTCCGAGAAGAGCCTCAAATCGAAAGTGAGAGCACAGATCTCAGCACAAGCTTGCAGCCACAACCCGAAGTACGGTGCTTTTCCTTGGGGCAGTTGTGAACCTGCATGGCATGAGGGCACAGCCGAGGTTAACCTCTAATCTGTGCAGTGGGGGGCTCGGCTTGGGGCCATTGAGCTTTCGCAGGGCCGATTTGAGTGGGGCAGAGACATTGGGGCAGAGACTTCAGGGCAGATTTTCGGTAGAATCTGCAGTCTGTAATACCCACAGCCCCACAAGAGGCTCTGGCCTGGGGCAATGATACTTTCACCCCTTAGTCTCTAGCCTAGGGCAATCGCTAACCCACACAGCCCAACTGGGCACTTCTATAGCTCGTCCACTTCCTATTGGGGGAAGGGAAAACTCTCACTCAGAGCACTCCCATACCTCGGAGCCAGAAACCATTTACATCTCTCCTGTTCTGCAGAGGAAGCTGGTAACCCCCTTGCCTAGGAGACATACCCTAAAGGCTTTAAAACATGAATAAAAAGATAAAAAGAATGATCAACAGCTTCTATGCAGAAAAAGAGCAGGTCAGCAAACCTGAAGAGACTAATAGCAAACAGACAACAGACAATACCCCAAAAGGGAGGAATGTCACTTGTCCCCATTCACATGATGCTCTCATAGAAGAGACCATTAAAAGTCTCAAAAGAGAGTTAGAAGATAAATGGGGAAAGGAAAGAGAAGCCTTACAAGAGAGCAACAACTTCCTGAAATACGAATTGGAAAAGAAAAAATTCCCAGGAAGTGCAGGAAAACAAAATTTGTGAATTGGAAAAAGTAAAAAAATCCCTGGAAAGTAAAAATTGTGAATTGGAAAAAATAAAGAATTCACTAGCAAGTAGGATTTGTGAATTGGAAAAGACAAAGAACTCACAAGAAAGTAGGATCTGTGAATTGGAAAAAGAAAAATAATCTACTAAAAAATAGTGAAATGGAAAAAATTTCACCTGAGCAAAACAATACATTTAAAAACTCAATTGGACATATACAGAAAGAAGTAAAAAAAGCTAATTAAGAAAATAATTCTTTAAAATTTAGAACTGAACAAATAGAAACTAATGATTCATTGAGACAGCAAGAATCAGTCAAGTAAAACCAAAAAAATGACAAACTGGAAAAAACCATAAATTATCTACTTGCAAAAACGACAGACTTGGAAAATAGATCTAAGAGAGATAATCTGAGGATTATTGGATTTTCCGAAAATTATGGTGAAAAAAAGAGCCTTATGAAAGAGACCCTAAAATAAAAACCCCAAGGAATATTGTGGCCAAATTTCAGAACTATCAGAATAAGGAAAAAATTTTACAAGCAGCCAAAAAAAAAAAAATTAAATACCGAGGTGCCACAATAAGGATCACCCAAGATCTGGCTGCCTCCACATTAAAGGAAAGAAGGGCCTGGAATATGATATTCTGAAAGGCAAAAGAACTTGGAATGCAGCCAAGAACAAACTCCCCAGCTAAGCTGAGCATTTTCTTCCAGGGAAGAAGATGGACATTTAATGAAACAAATGAATTCCATTTGTTTCTAAGGAAAAAAAACAGAACTAAACAAAAAATTTGATCTCCAACCATAGGACTCAAGAGATACAGAAAAGGTAAAAAGAACTCTCGAAAATTGTATTTCTGTTGTGGATATACAAAAAGAAAACATGTATAATTTGATTTTACTTATATAACATAAAAAAGGGAATTAGATATGGAAAAGGGATGATGGCACAATAAGGTGGGAAGGAGGGATAAAAAAAGGGAAACCACATCCCACGAAGAGCAAAGGAAACTTATCATATCTGACGGAATTTAGAGAGGGGGAGGAACATTGTGTGAATCTTACTCTCATCAGAGTTGGCTCAAAGAGAAAATAATTGACATTTGTTTTAGAGAAAATTCTCTCTTGCCTCATTAAAAAAGGGGGATAGGAAAAGGGAAAAGAAAAAGAGTAATAAGGGAAGGAAGGGGAAAAGATTCAAAGGGGGGAGGGAGGAATTCTAAAGATGGTAAGCATCTTGATACAAGTGGGTACATAAGTTCAAAAAGGGGAAAGAGGGTTGGGGGAGGCAAGAAAAAGTAAAGCATAATCTGGGGTTATTAGGCTGGAGCAAAATCTATTATGCTTCAGGTGAAGTCAAAAAAGCAGGGGTAGCCATCCTTATCTCAGATCAAGCAAAAGCAAAAATTGATCTAATTAAAAGAGATAAGGAAGGAAACTACATCCTGCTAAAGGGTAGCATAAACAACAAAGCGATATCAATATTAAACATATATGCATCAAGTGGTATGGCATCCAACTTGCTAAAGAAGTTAAGAGAGTTGCAAGAAGAAATAGACAACAAAACTGTAATAGTGAGAGATCTCAACCTTGCACGCTCAGAATTAGACAAATCAAACCACAAAACAAATAAGAAAGAAATTAAAGAAGTAAATAGAATATTAGAAAAATTAGGTATGTTAGATCTTTGGAGAAAATTGAATGGAAACAGAAAGGAATATACTTTCTTCTCAGCAGTTCATGGAACCTATTCAAAAATTGACCATATATTAGGACATAAAATTAAATGCAAGAAAGCAGAAATAGTAAATGCTTTCTTTTCAGATCATGATTTAATAAAAACTACATTCAACAAAAAGTTAGGGGTAAGAAGACCAAAAAGTAATTGGAAACTAAACAATCTCATCTTAAAGAACGATAGGGTGAAGCAGCAAATTATAGATACAATTAATAATTTCACTCAAGATAATGACAATGATGAGATGTCATACCAAAATTTGTGGGATGCAGCCAAAGCGGTAATAAGAGGGAATTGTATATCCTTAGAGGCTTACTTGAATAAAAAAGAGAAAGAAAAGATTAATGAATTGGGCTTGCAACTAAAAAAAACTAAAAAAGAGACCAAATTAAAAACTCCCAGTCAAATACTAAATTTGAAATTCTAAAATTAAAAGGAGAAATTAAAAATATTGAAAGTAAAAAAACTATTGAACTAATTAATAAAACTAAGAGTTGGTTCTATGAAAAGCCAATAAAATAGATAAGCCTTTTGGTAAATCTGATTAGAAAAAGGAGGAGGAAAATGAAATTAATAGTCTTAAAAATGAAAAGGAGAATTTTCCACCAATGAAGAGGAAATTAGAGAAATAATAAGGAGTTATTTTGCTCAACTTTATGCCAATAAATTTGATAACCTAATGAATGGATGACTACCTCAAAAATATAGACTTCCCAGACTAACAGAGGAGGAAGTAAATTGCTTGAATAGTCCCATTTCAGAAAAAGAAATAGAACAGGCAATTAAAGAACTCCCTAAGAAAAAATCCCCAGGACCACATGGATTTACATGTGAATTCTACCAAACATTTAAAGAACAATTGGCCCCAATGCTATATAAATTATTTGATAAAATAGGGAAATGAAGGAGTCCTACCAAATTCCTTCTATGACACAGACATGGTACTGATACCTAAACTAGGTAGGTTGAAAACAGAGAAACAAAATTATAGACCAATCTCCCTAATGAACACTGATGCTAAAATCTTAAATAAGATATTAGCAAAAAGACTACAGAAAATCATCCCCAGGATAATACACTATGATTCTGCTAAAAAGTTATTAGAAATAATCCACAACTTTAGCAAAGTTGCTGGTTATAAAATAAACCCACATATGTCATCAGCATTCTTATATATCACTAACAAAATCCAACAGTCAGAGTTACAAAGAGAAATTCCATTTAAAGTAACTATTGATAATATAAAATATTTAAGAATCTATCTGCCAAGGGAAAATCAGAAACTTTATGAGCAAAATTACAGACCACTTTTCACATGAATTAAGTCGATCTAATCCAATTGAAAAGATATTTAATGCTCTTGGATAGGGCTAGCAAATAAAATAAAGATGACAATACTACCTAAACTAATCTATTTGTTTTGCGCTATAACCATCAGACTACCAAAAAACTATTTTAATGACCTAGAAAAAATAACAACACAATTCATAAGGAAAAATAAAAGGTCATGAATTTCAAGAGAGCTAATGAAAAAAATCAAATGAAGGTGGCTTAGCTGTACCAGATCTAAAATTATATTATAGAGCAGTAGTTACCAAAACCATTTGGTATTGGCTAAGGAAGATTAGTTGATCACTGGAATAGGTTAAGTTCAAGGGACAAAACAGTCAACAACTATAGCAACCCAGTCTTTGACAAACCCAAAGACCCCAGCTTTTGGGATAAGAACTTACTGTTTGACAAAAATTGCTGAGAAAATTGGAAACTAATATGGCAGAAACTAGGCATTGATCCACACTTAACACCGTACACCAAGATAAGGTCAAAATGGATTCATGACCTAGGCATAAAGAATGAAATTATTAATAAATAAGAGGAACACAGGATAGTTTACCTCTCAGACCTGTGGAAGGGGAAGGAATTTATGACCGAAGAAGAACTAGAGATCATTACTGATCACAAAATAGAAAATTTCGACTATACCAAACTGAAAAGTTTTGTACAAACAAAACTAATTCAGACAAGATTAGAAGGGAAGCAATAAACTGGGAAAATATTTTTACAGTCAAAAGTTCTGATAAAGGCCTCATTTCCAAAATATATAGAGAATTAACTCCAATTTATAAAAAATCAAGCCATTTTCCAATTGAAAAATGGTCAAAGGATATGAACAGATAATTCTCAGATGAAGAAATTGAAACTATTTCTAGTCCTATGAAAAGATGCTCCAAGTCATTATTAATCAGAGAAATGCAAATTAAGACAACTCTAAGATACCACTACACACCTGTCAGATTGGCTAAGATGACAGGAAAAAATAATGATGATTATTGGAGGGGATGTGGGAAAACTGGGAAATTGATGCATTGTTGGTGAAGTTGTGAACGAATCCAACCATTCTGGAGAGTAGTTTGGAACTATGCTCAAAAAGTTCTCAAACTGTGCATACCCTTTGATCCAGCAGTGTTACTACTGGGATTATATCCCAAAGAGATTATAAAGAAGGGAAAGGGACCTGTATGTGCACAAATGTTTGTGGCAGCCCTCTTTGTAGTGGCCAGAAACTGGAAACTGAGTGGATGCCCATCAGTTGGAGAATGACTGAATAAATTGTGGCATATGAATATTATGGAATATTATTGTTCTGTGAGAAATGACCAACAGGATGATTTCAGAAAGGCCTGGAGAGACTTACACTAACTGAGGCTGAGTGAAATGAGCAGGACCAGGAGATCATTATATACTTCAACAACAATACTATATGATGACCAGTTCTGATGGATCTGGCCATCCTCAGCAACGAGATCAACCAAATCATTTCCAATGGAGCAGTAATGAACTGAACCAACTATGCTCCAGGGAAAGAACTCTGGGAGATGACTAAAACCATTACATTGAATTCTAAACCTATATTTATGCCCACCTGCATTTTTGATTTCCTTCACAAGCTAATTGTACAATATTTCAGAGTCTGATTCTTTTTGTACAGCAAAATAACGGTTTGGTCATGTATACTTATTGTGTATCGAATTTATATTTTAATATATTTAACATCTACTGGTCATCCTGCCATCTGGGGGAGGGGGTGGGGGGTAAGAGGTGAAAAATTGGAACAAGAGGTTTGGCAATTGTTAATGCTGTAAAGTTACCCATACATATATCCTGTAAATAAAAGTCTATTAAATAAAAAAATGGTAGAATACCACCAAACAAAAAGATCTTGTTTAACAGAGTTTTTCATTCATTTCAAACCATGAATGGACAGTGGCTTTATCTCATGCCCTTTATCTCATATCTCCATGAGTACATTTCAGATGGCCTGGTAGAAAAATTCCTGGAAAGGGAAGTTGCATTCCCTTCTTTTCGTTAATCATTTTCTGTCTAGTTTCTTCTACTGTGTCAGCCCTGCTCTAATATTGAACATAGTATCTCTCAACGATGTAGTATGTGAAGGCTGACTGCCTTCCTATAAGTCTTTTCTCTATAAACGTCAGCCTCACAAAACCATCCCCAGGAGACAAAGTAAAGTCTAACTTTCAAGCCCTTTATGATATGGATAACATCTTTCCCACACAGACATTTGATGTTTTTTACTTTCTTGGAGATAAAACTGAGTAATAGATAACAGTAGATGGTATCTTATATCAACCCCAAAGTAGTAATATAAAACCTCTCCATATTTGTGTCATTGAGAATTTCCTTCTATATAAAAAAAAAGTCAGGGGCAGCTAGATGGTTCAGTGGATAGAGCACCAGCCCTGACGTTAGGAGGACCTGAGTTCAAATATGGTCTCAGATACTTAATACTTCCTGGCTGTGTGACCCTGAGCAAGTCACTTAACCTCAGTTGCCTCAGTAAACAAAAAAAAGAAAAAAGAAAAAAAAGAAAGAAAAGCCTATATAATAGGTATAAGGATCAAAAGTTAAATTAGGGCAGCCTAATTGAAAGCATCTAAATTATTGAGACTGTAGGTGTTTGTTGAATGGCATCAGGAAAGCTTCAAATCAAGCCTTTGCTTTGACTTATGTGATTGTGCGACCTGAGACCAATCACAATCTCTCAGTGCTTCATATTAAGTGCTTAAATAGGCAGTTAAGAGCAGGTGCTGACATGCATTAGGAGAGGAAATATCCTCAATAGTTGTCAATTTCTTGAGGGCAGAAGTTGTTCAATTTTGGGGTTTGCATTACCAGCACCTAGCACAGAGGCAGGCACATAGTAGAGGTTTAATAAATGCTAGGATATTCAGATGCATCCAATATGAGGTATAGTTTTTCTTACTTATATTTATATATTAAAATCATATTATTTTCTTCCTTTTTCCCCTGAGGAAGGGAATGAGAGAAACCAGAGGGAGGAAAATATGCTTGATAATTGAAAAATACTATTTAATTTCAATTGAATGAATGAAGGGGAATTTTCTTTTTTTTTTTTTTTTGCTGAGGAAATCATGCATCAGGCAGAGGGGAAAGTAGATGAATATTTGTGGGGGGAAATAGCTTTAATTTGAAAGTTCTCAACAGAGCAATAAGCTATGAAAATTCATCAACAGGGCAGAGATATATTAGTCATGAGTCAAGAATCTTTGGTTTGATGAAGTTTCAAATTTACTGTTCTAGTTAGAAGGAGAGATGTTGAGTAGTAGACAAAATATAAAGGGAGGAAGGTCAAAAAAATAATAGGAAAAAGCAGTTACTAGTATCCCAGAGATGGAAATGTTAGTTTAACTGATTGTTTCACACTTTCAGCATATAAGGCCTAAAATTGTCATCACAAAGCCTAACCATAGTCCTGAATGTTTTCACTAATGAGAATTTCAGCATTCGGTGCAAAAAACTTGTGATGCTGATTTCACGTGAGAATGGTTAGCTGACAATTTATGAACTAAAAATTTAAAATATTCTTTAAAATAGGTGATTTAGGTTAGCCTTGGTCATATGACAAAAATATCTATTTAGGAAAGAAAATGGGTGAGATGTGTAGGGCAGAAGTTATGGAGTGAGTTCAAATCTGAGCCTGATACTTACTAGCTTTGTGATGTTTGGCAAATCGCTTATTCTATTTGCCTCCATTTACTCATATGGAAAATGAGCTGAAGAAGAAAATGGCAAATCCCACTCTATCAAGAAATTACCAAAAGGGATCAAAAAGAATCAGACATGATGGAACTACAAATGTTCCAGGCACTGGGCTAAGAAATAGCTCTACAAAGAAATCCCCATGTGATTCATGTTTTATTTTATTCAAAGATTTTTATTTTAATTAATAGAAATGTATTTTATTTCCCTTTCACCATATATCCATTAGGGAAAATGTTTTTGTAACTGATGCACATAAACAAAACAAATTCCCCCATTGGTCTTTTTTTTTTAAATCTTACTCTATATTCTTAATCCATAACCAACCTTTCTGTCAGAAGGTGGAATTCCTGCTTCATTGTTGGTTCTTTGGAATTATGGTTGGTTGATGCACTAATCAAAAGTATTTAACTCTTACTAAATTGTTTATCTTTCCAGTGTTTTTGTCATTGTATTAATTTTTCTTTGAATAAACTTTGTCTTCTTTGATCTATTCTGGTATAGATATAGTAGTGGTACATCTGGAATCTAGGGAATGCCATTTAATAACTTTCTGTATAATTTCAAATTGCTTTCTAGAATCATTGTCCATATTCACCAGTCCACCACCTAAGTATCATTATGCCTGCTTTCCAACAGTCCTTCCATCATTTCTCCATTTCTTTTTTTGTTCATCTTTAATTTATTTCTGTTATCTTTATCATTATTTTTGTCATCATTAATTTGAATTTAAACCCTTGAGGAAGGGGACTTGTGTCTTTTTTTTTTTTATCTTTGTCTCCGTTTAAAGCATCCTAAACAAATCATGTGCTTAATAAAAAGTCTATTATATGCAAAAAAAAAAAAAAAAACTTCTAGGAACTATGATGGCAGAGAAAGGGAAGCATTGTATTATTCCTGTTTTTACATGAATAATGCCACTTGGAAATATTCCCATTTTAGTCTTAATAGGCAATACATAAGTCTTATGTTTTACCTTATTTTCTTTTATTTTTCTAAAAGAAAAAAAACAACAAAAGAAGATAAACAAAACTGATTGTCTCACATGGCTGTGACCAATTATAAAATAAAAGATTACTTCTGGAGGAAGGACAGCATCTTCAGATGCTCTACGGACCAAGGGGATGTATAAAGGCTCCATTTCCCCTGTTTTGAAATACAACAGATTCATATATATATACATATATATATGAATATAATATATATATATATATATTATATATAATGAATAAAATAATGATTTTTGTTAAATTGTATTCTACATTTAAAGAAGTGAACTTACTTATTGTGGGAAAGGCAAAGTTTAGATAATATAATGATCCTAATCTTTGTAGAACTTATAGTGTAAAAAGGAGTTAAGATGAAGGGCATTCTGGGAAGATGGAATAGGTTTCCAAACTTTCTAGATTTCTTTCACAAACAAGATAGAAAATTGCCAAGAAATAAGCATAGCGAGCAAAAATAAAGGGACAACAATGAAGATACTTATCATTTACAATGCTAATAAAAAAAGTCACACTAAATGAAAACATCACAAAATAAGGTCCAATGAAGAAATCTTAAGTAGTTGGTGGGAATAGGTCATGGAAAAAATCTGCAATTTAAAGGATCAAGGGGAAATTGAATAGGCAAAGATAAGGAAGGAAGATGTTCTAGGCAGGTTCAATTCTCACAAAGCAATGAGGACACAGTATGTGTTTGATAGGCACAATGATGAATGTAGTTTGACAAGAGTATTGAAAATAGGAGTTAATTTGAAGACTGGCTGGAGAGGTAAGATAGTATTCAATTGTGTGAGCACATGAATGCTGGTTATTCAAGTTGAACTTATTAAGCAGCAGGGAGCCACAGATTACTTTTTAAGCAGAGAAGTGATATCTTATGCATAAGAAAAATAATTCTGGTAATGGGTTGAAGTATACATTTCAAGAGTACAAAGTAAATAGGAAGGGTTTATTGGCAAGTTATCATGGTGGTCTATATGAATATACAATTCACATAGTATTCATGGCAAACAGGAGGAAAGGGGTGTGAGATGTATTTCTGAGGAGGAATGAACAGGATCTGAATAATGTGAGGTGTGAGAACTTATATAACTAGTGATGCCGATAACAAAAATAATGAAGTCAGAAAGAAAAGCAAAAAAGGTGCTGAGTTTGAGTTACAGAAAAATTAAACATGTATCTATGAAGTCCTTTGTGATATAGCTTATATATATATATATATTTTATAATATTTTTTTCAAAATACATGCAAAATAGTTTTCAGCATTCACCCTTGTAAAACCTTACATTTTGTTTGTTTAATAGATTACAGATTTTTTTTTTGTAATATCATTTCTTTATAAATCATGTTGGGAGAGAAAAATCAGAACAAAAGGGAAAAGCCACAGGAGAGGAAAAAAAAAAAAAACAGAAAAAAGACATCAACATAGCATATGCTTATTTACATTCAATTTCCATAGTTCTTTTTCTGGATGCAGATGGCATTTTCTATCCAAAGTTTATTGGGATTGCCTAGGATCAATGAACTACTGAGAAGAACCAACTCTTTCATAGTTGATCATAGCACAATCTTGTTACTATGTACAATGTATTCCTGGTCCTACATGTTTCACTCAGCATCAGTTCATATAAAATTTTTCCAGGCCTTTCTAAAATTAATTTGTTCATTATTTCTTAAAGAACAATAATATCCCATTGCCTTCATATACCAAAACTTATTTAGCCATTCCCTAACTGATGTGCATCTACTCATTTCCCAATTCTTTGCTACCACAAAAACAGCTACTATAAGCATATTTGCACATGTGGGTCATTTTCTGTCATTTATCCCTTGGGATACAGACCTAAAGTGGCACTGCTGGGCCAAAAGGAATGCACAGTTTTATAGTCCTTTGGGTATTGTTCCAAATATTGCAAAACCTTATATTCCAATTTTTTTCTCCCTCTTACCCCACCTCCCACATTTCCCAGACAGCAAGTAATCCAGTATAGGTTAAACATGTGCAATTCTTCTAAACATATTTCCATATCTGTTATGCTGCTCAAGAAAAATAAGATAAAAGGGGGGAAAAAGAAAGAAAAAACAATTAAGCAAATAACAACAAAATACTATGTTGCAATCCATCTTTAGTCCCTCTCTGGATGCAGATGGCTCTCTCCATCACAAGTCTGTTGGAATTGGCCTGAATCACCTCACTGTGGAAAAGAGCCTCATTCACCACAGCTGATCATCACATAATCTTGTTGTTGCTGTGTACAATCTTCTCTTAGTTCTACTCACTTCAGTTAGTATCAATTCATGTAAGTCTCTGCAGGCCTTTCTTGATAGTTTCTTATAGAACTGTAATATTCCATTACATTTCATATACCAAAAGTTATTCATTCCCCCAGCTGATGGCCATCCACTCAGTTTCAATTTCTTGCCCCTAGGTTATGGTTAGCCATCAGGATCATTCTCAGAGAACTGAAAGGGACAAAGACCATTGAATCCAAGCAGTACATTTTACACATGAGTAAAATGAAGTTTAGAGAGAATAAGCAATGTACCCAATTTCACACAGGTCAGAAACAATATTTGAATTGAGCTGCTTTGCCTCCAGAGACAATGTTGATTTGACTGTACTACTTGTCTCCAAACTCCCTGGAAGGTTCTGCTATTCCTCAAAAGGATTATCCTGATAGAGAATAAGATCCCTGATTATCAAAAGCACATTCAATTATATTCACTATGATGTATTTACAAGTTGAGGAAGCAATCTTGAACCTTTTACAAAGAATTTCATCATCAGATTAAAACCAAAATGTCTTTTCTGAAGTAATACTTCTTTGATTAATTTTCTCACATCCATTCATACTCCTCTCCACTCTATCTACCATGTTTAGTTGGACATTATAGTCATTTGTGTTGGCTTTCCTTCTACATTCAAAGTAGGATTGTGCCCTCTGAGATTATCCTTGCCACTCCATCAACATCTAGCATGGTGCATTATTGGCAATATCTCCTTAATAAATGTTTGTTGAATTGAATTGAAATTTTCCTCAGCCCTTTCTTAATTCAATTCTTTCCCCAATCCTATAGTGTTCCCATGTGTAAAAGTTGCAAAATCACAGAGGTAGAAGAGACTTCTGAGATCCTTTAATCCAAACTGAACTGAATCTCCTCTGTCAGACTCAATAAAGGGTCATCAAGTTTTTGCCAGGTCTCTAGTGAAGGATATCCCACTATCTCCTAAGAAAGTCCATTCCATTTTGGGATAGCTAGAACTCTTAAGAGGCTTTTCCTTCTATCCAGGCTAATTTTTACCTAATTTTACTTTTTTGTATAAAAACAGAACAAGTCTCATCACTGTTATACCTTATAGCCTTTTAAATAATTGAAGACAACTATTTTGTGACACTTAGTATTTATGTGACTTTAGGTCAAATCATTATCTTATGCCTTCAGTTTTCTTATCTACCAAAATGAAGAGATTTGAACTAGATGGACTCTGAGGTGTTTTCCTGTTTTTTAGTCATAGAATCACAATTTTAGAGCTAGAAGGTACCTAAAAACTAGAGAGTTCAACTCCCTCATTTTTCAAATTTATGATTCTGTGACCTCCATCCCCAGATTATTCTCTGCTTCAGAATAAATAGCCACTGATTCATCAAATAATTTCTATCTGAGTCTGGATGGATTTTCCTGTCCTTAATATTTCTGAAGACAAGCAAATGAAACAGACCACAAAGTAGACTTATTTTATTATTATTATGGGGAAGAGAATCAAGATAGTTCACAGAATTTGGGGCAAAACCTAACAATCTATGTGTACATTATGATTTGTTTTATTAAAAATATTAAATAATATTAAATAAAGACATAATCAAAATGAAGGAATTGGTTTTCAGATCCCTTCCAGTTCTATACCTAAGGTTCCTATGGTCTTGATAAAGGAAGCAAGGAAAGAGTAGGTAAAAAGAATAAAGAATCAATGTTCAAAGTGAATTTGGGGGGAACATTTGTTGCTGAAGTTCAAAGAAAGGAGGGTATCATTCATGTTACATTTTTCTGGGTCATTCTTCCTGACTTTCCTTATTAAGCATTTCAATATCTTCTAGGAGAAAAGAAAGAAAAACTTCGAAGGTCTTCCTGTGCTTTGGGGAAGGAGGATGTTGGGAAACCAAGAATGGGCTAAGCTTTTTAGATGTTGGTTTTTCCTGCTGTTTGTGATGGAAATGATATCTTGTAGTACCAATCTTTGAACTGTAGCCCTTGGCCAATTCTTCCTCCCAATCATGCTCATCTCTCAAGGATGACATCAAGGAAAGCCCAAAGAGAGTGGGAACAAGAGGATATCAAGAAAGGTTCCTGGGCTCTTATAACATTGTCTACCCCCAAAACCCCTCCAACCATGTCCTGCTCTTTGTTCATTTGTTTTCTTTCCTTTTAACCTAAGATCTTAGATTGCAAACTTGCATAGCAACTATTTATAAACCTCAAATAGCTATTAGGCATGTGTACACAGAGGCGAGAAGAATAGCTGCCAAACGCATAAAGTAAATTGATTTGCACTTACAATTTCCATCTATTCACACAGTATCTTTGACACTAATGTTGCCACTGAGTTTCCATGATGCAGATTAATTGCATAAACGTTTTTTGCTGAGCTCGCCAGCTTGCCAGTTGATTGTTTTACTGAATTTTTCCAAACTTAATACTTAATGGGAAAATGTGAAGCATTCTTGGTAATGGTAGACCCCTTTCTAAATTAACTTGCCCAGTCATTGTCAATCAACATCCAGAGAATGCTTTTGCTAGCTATGGAATTTGGATTCAAATACTCTGGCAGGGAAGCAGCAGAGAGAAAAAATAGCAATAATGTCTCTTAATTTTGTAGTGATTTATAGTTTTCGAAGCATTTGTGCATAACAGCTCTTTATACTTTTTAGAGAGCTGGTCTTGAAGTTAGAAAGTCCTGGGTTCAAGTTTTGCCTCTAATATAATTGACCATGTGAATCTAAGTAATTCTATTCAACTGAAGTTGGAAAATTGTTGCTGTTCTGCCCTAATAGGAATGCCCTACATCAATGAAACCACAGGTACCAAAACAAAAACACAAGCAAAAAAACCCTAACTTAAAAAATAAAAACAAAAATCCTATAAAGTATACAGTATGTTACTTACATACATTTACAGTATGCTATAATCCTTATATGTAGAAAGGAGCTAAATTAGGGCAGCTAGATGGTGCAGTGGATAGAACACCAGCCCTGAAGTCAGGAAGACCTGAGTTCAAACCTCAGACACTTAACACTTTCTAGCAGTGTGACCCTGGGCAAATCACTTAACCTCAACTACTTCAGGAGAAAAAAAAGGAGCTAATTGTTAGCTCTTTTTTTAAATATAGGGATTGTATGAGGACACATAATAAGTATCATATTTGTGATTATTTTAGCATCTGAGAAAAAGAAGCTCCGGAACCTCTACAAGAAATTCCAAGTTTATATATCTGCTGCAATGATGAAAAGGAATGCTCATCAAGGCAGGAGAATTTGTTATTGAAATAAAGGGACATTGTGATAAGAAAGAAAAGAAAAGAAATCCTTAAATCATGATGGAAAGGCTATTTTAAATAGTGAAATGTCAAGGGTAAATGGATGCACAGCAGCCATCCCCTTCTGCTGAACATCAGAGGAAGGAAGCTAATGCTCATTAAAAGATGCTAGAACAGAAAAATGGAAGCAGGATTGACATAAGCCAAATGGATACAAAATCATACAGAGCCATGTCACCAAGGCACTGCAGCCAATAACTCAGTATTTCTCATTAAGTGTAGAGCTAATTAAGGCAACAAGAATAAGAACCAATACTGGTGATCATCATTGCAGCTCATTATACTAGTGGGTTTAGTTCCAAGGAAAGCATTATACTGTGACATGGGAGAGTGAATCAACTTCTCAGATCAGAATAGAGTCATGGTTCCAGAGTTGCTCCTCAACTTTTGTTGAACTGCTGTTTCCATGCCCCTCATGCTTAAATGTGTTTTAATTCTCCTATAATTCCTTCCATAGGGTTTGGAACCCAGGAGTTTGGTCCCATGTATATATGTTGAAAGAAACAAGGAAACGTGTGGAAGAATTTGTTCTTTCTTGTTTTTTTTTCCCTAGGTTATGGAAACAAACTTTGAAAAGGACTAGTCTTCTTAGGTTTTCTGTGATGCAAAATGGCCCAGGCTGTGCTTGATAATTACAAGACAGAGGCCTTAATAAGTTCACAGATCATAACGGTTACTATTAATATAGTGAAAGTACAATAATCTGAACTTGTATTTCTAATTTTAAATTTTTTTGTGCCATACCGTGGGCAAAATAGAGTAGAGATCTATAAATGACCACATCCCTTCACGTATGTAGATCTTGGTTAAATGTTCTCACATAATTTGTAAGGATCATATTATAATGGATGCCTTTTACACAATACACTTTACTCTTGCAGATAGGGATAGAAATATGGGCTACATTGGTAGGCTTTCTTTGGTATGGAAAACTCCCATAAGGGAAACCCTCTCCACCAATGTAGTTCAGTATTTTCTTTCTAACTTACTCTCTTAAAGAGCTACCCAGAGTACTGAAAAGAGAGTTTACTTGGCCAAGGACATGTGATATGTGACAGATGTAGGATGCAGACTCATCTTCCTGGTTTCAAGGCTCATTCTTTATCTTCTCTACTAAGATTTGGCAAGCTATGATTTGGCAAGCTATCTCCTGCCTGTGCTAAAACTCTATAAAAACAGAAGCTAGACAGTAGTTTGCTGACCCTTGACCTACAATATGTAATCTCTCTGTTGTAGGTAGACATTTCTTCAGTTTCTTTGCATGATATGGTGTTGAACACCTGTTAGGAGTGTGTATATGAATACTTGGGTATGATGATGTTGAAAGGCAATATTCATTTATTTTAGGAAATACCACATGTTGACTGTATACTATGGATAATGCTGGTCATTGGGAATAATAAAGACCAAAAGATGGGCTTTACCCTCAGGTTGATTCCATATCTGAAACACTTTTTTCTCCTCCACACTTAAAACTGACTTTTCTGGATTCCTTTAAGTCTTAACTAAAATCTTACCTTCTACTGGAAGCCTTCCCCAACCCTGAAGTCTAGTGCTTTTGCTCTGTTAATTATTTCCTGTTTTTCTGTATGTATAAGGCTTGTTTTGTATGGAATTGTTTTCTTGTTGTTCCCCCATTAGATTGTTATCTCATGGAAGACAATGACTTCCTCCCCCTTTTTGTATCGCTAGCACTTAGCATAGTGCCTGTCATGTAATAGGTTCTTAATAAATGCTTACCGACTAATTGTTGATTAATGTACATTGATAAAAACAATAAAGATTAGGATAATTTGAGTGCATAAGAAGAGTAAAAAGTTCAAGGAAAACAGATGAGGAGAGATTGATTCTATATGGAAGAGTGAGGATAGGTTTTACAAAAAAAGTGGCATTTGACCTGAACCATGGAGGGGTGGGTGATATTTTAGCAGATGGAGATATAAGCAGAAACAAAACAATAGTGATGCATGATAATTAGAACAATGTAAAGGGCAAGAACAAAACTATTAAATTATATTACTATTATTAAATATTTATTAAATTATTATGTTATTGCTGCTATTAAATTATAATAACCCAAGATGGGCTCCAAAGAAAGTATTTAAGGAGCACTTCTTTGCAGAGGTGGACCACTCTGCATGTGCAACACTGAAAATATTGCCAAATTTTTTTTGACATGTGGGCTAATTTTGCTGAATGTTTTCCCCAGCTTTTTAATTCTTTATTCTAAAGCCTGGTTCTCTTGAAAGGGAAAGTGTAAGGTGGAGATATTGAAAAAATGTATGCAAAAAAACCCAAAAGTTACAAAGAGGTTTTTAACCAGAAAAGGACACTGGGTCCCAATCTGAGCCCCTTCAGAATGAATTCAGTAAATTGCTAGTGTTGGTTGGCTCCACATTTTGTATCAAAAGATCTAATAAGCAGAACCAAGAACACAATATATATAACCATTAGAACAATACAAAAGGTAAGGACACACAATAAACACTGCTATTAAATTATAATATACAAGATTGACTCCAAAGAAAATATCTAAAAAGCACTTATTTCCCTTCTTTGTAAAGGCAGGTTTCTCTGAATGTGCAACACTGACTATATTGTCAAATTTGCTGACACGAGGACTAATTTTGCTGAATATTTTCCCCAAAAATTCTGTTTCTCTCAGAAGGAAAGGAATAAGGGTAGAAATATTGCAAAAAAAGTTATGCATAAAAAACAAAAGTTATCAATAGGTTCTTAACCAAAAAAGGAGCATGGGACCAAGTCTGAGCTCTTCCTGAATGGGCTTAGTAAATTGCTAGGGTTGGTTGACTCCACGCTTTTGATTAAAGGATCTGAGATTTTGAGTAGAAAGGACACTAAATATCACCTAAAAGAGGAGGGCTTCTTGACTTTTTTTATCTATCATAGAGCTCATCAAAAGATTTTTTTAATGAACAAAATAAAAAAGAAAAGGCTACAAAGGAAATCAATTATACTGAAATACAGTATCAAACCATTTTTAAAAGTCCTGCATTCCAGCTTAAAGGCTCCTGAGAAGTTCAGGTTTGTTTGTTTGTTTGTTTGTTTGTTTTTTCCATTTTATAGATACGAATCCAGATATTTTCCAAAGTTATATAAGAAGAAATGGGATATATTCTGTACCTTTTTGTACCCTGTTGCCTACCACCACTTATTCCTTCTGTTCTCCTCTCCACTTTTTTCTCCTCCCATTTCTCTGCAACTCCTACTTTTTCTTTTTTTCTTCCTCCTTTTCTTTCCTCCCACATCATTTTTCTCTCCTCTCCTCTTCTCTTTTCTCTTCTCTTCTCTTTTCTTCTCTTCTTTTCAATTCTCTTCTCCTTGTTTCTTCCCTTCTCTTCTGTTTCTGTATTTCTCCATCTCTCTCTGTCTTTCTCTTTGTGTATATCTGTTTTTTCTCTCTGTATGTGACTCTGTCTCTCATTTCTCTGTGTGTGTCTCTTTCTACTCCCATTTTCTCTGTCTCTGTCTCTTTCATTTTAAATAGGTTAACAGCTTAATACTAATGGAGCCAGAAAATATCTCTGGGCATCCATTCATACTTGAAAATGCTACATTTTTCTAAATTCATGCTTTATTGAAAAAATCATACAATGAAGACTGTTTTTAAATGATATGATCAAGTATGAATATAATAAAATAGTACTCTGCCAAAAGAAATGATAAAATTTTACAAATACCAAGAAGCATGGAAATTTTATGAATTGAGGCAGAGAGAAATAAACAGACGCAAATAAAAAATTAGATCCAATGACTAACTAAAAAGAATAACCACAAAACAATTAAGGCAACAATCCTTTTTAAGCATCTACTATATGGCATACGTTGTATTAAGTGTTGGTGAGACAAAGGGAAAAAAAAGATCCTCTTTCAAGAAGTTCCAAATAAAAAGTGAATGTAATATTAAGAAGAACAAGCATTGCCCCATAGAAGAGATAAGAAGATACCTCATATTTCACAACATTATATAGGCTAGAGATTGATGAGCATAGTATATCGCATATATTTTCTGATCTTCTAATATATTTGTCAGTTTTGGTAATGTTTAATCTTTTGCTTTTTTTCTTTAAAATAATTGTTTTACATATATTTCTACTATGTTTAACATATATTGGACTAC
Organism: Sarcophilus harrisii; assembly: GCF_902635505.1. Taxonomy (NCBI): domain Eukaryota; kingdom Metazoa; phylum Chordata; class Mammalia; order Dasyuromorphia; family Dasyuridae; genus Sarcophilus; species Sarcophilus harrisii. Next base: position 29,173,703 of record NC_045426.1, on the reverse strand, counting down.
TTGCCATCTAGAGAAAGGTGTGATGGAAGGCAGGGAAAATGGGAACACAAGGTTTTGCAAGGGCTAATGTTGAAGAATTGTCCACCCATATGTTTTGAAATATAAAAAGTGTTAATAAAATAGATAAAATAAAATAATTGTTTTATGTGATAGCTCTCTGGGAAGGGAGAAGCAAACAGATATTGGAAGAAATTTTGGTAATGTAAAAATAATTAATATCTATAAAATTATTTTTAAAAAAAAGACATGATAGTAAAGGAATGAAAAATACTTGAGTATTTTTTAATATGTGTTGAAAGCTACTCAAAGAACATGAAAAGATATAAAACTTAGATAAGATTTTCATTGATGCTTGAGAGATGTAGAGATGTAAGACACAAACAGATGCTTACCAAAAAAATGACATTTTAGTAGATATGCTCCTTAATAGGAAAAAGTTTATCCACTCACAAAATGATGGGTTCGAATACATGCTCTGAGGAAAGAAACAAGGGTTTTAGGAAGAGAGTGAAGGATTCTGGGGAAGAAATGTGTGTGTGTGTGTGTGTGTGTGTGTGTGTGTGTGTGTGTGAAGGTGTGGGGTTGAGTGTGTCTTTGGTGAAGGAGTGTCTGCATATGAAATAACTTCCAACATATGGGTGTTTGCTGAGTCAAAAGTGCTTGAGGTAATCCAGGACCCATTAAACATATGATTACAATAATAACAGTAACAAATGTGTAATGGCAAAGATCAGGATAAAAACAGTTCACATTGCATTAACCTCAAGACATGTCATAACTGTGCACCTCGGTTATTGAGACTTCACTACTTGGTGTTAAGTCTTTTGTGGGGATTGTGAGCCAAACTATAAGAGACTAAGTTAGAGGTACAAAATGATTGGCAGCATCTATAACTATTGCCTTTTCTATATTCTACATAGCTTATAATAAAGTTGTCTGAAGTACAAAAGACTTGACCTTAAAAACAGTAAAAGCCCAAGTTGCTGTAAGAAAAAAAAAATAATTAGCCCTCAATGGAGATCTAAAAATGAGGCAGATTCTGTTGTTTCCAGAAAATCTCTTGTGCAGTGACAAATGAGAGTGATAAAAAATATGAATTATTGGGAAGTCTCCTAGTTTGAACTTGAGTGGATAAGTCCAGGTAATATATGTTCAGAATTATTTTTCTGGTACAGGTTTACATGTGATAAGAACATTTGACAGTTACAAATCAAAGCAAGGACCAAGGTGGTAAGCCATCACCAACCAAGGTAATCGGGGTAATCACATCAAGGAGGTGATACTTGGGCTTTAAAGGGTGAAGAATTCAAATGGTCGAAGGAACACATTCTGGTAAATGGTGGGGATATTAACTTCTCTTATAATCTAAAAATGTTATCACCAGGATGACATGGCTAGGACAACTAAGGTAAATTAGTATTTGTGCTCTTCAGTTAAGCCTAAGCTAGCATTTAAATAAACCTTATGGATCGTATTTGGTGCATAATCATGAGCTAATGGTCACACATTGTGCCTCCATTTGATCATAGCCAAAGAGATGAAAAAAGATGTTATGAATATTTTGGCAAAATAACAGTGTTTTTAAATCAACCAATCTCAGAAAATAGACACATTTCTACATTAACTGCATTACACCCTCTCAAGCTGAAAGTTTGTGACTATATACAAAGCTGACTGGACTTTGGTCTCGTTTTGTTGAAGACGATAGAGCAGCTAGGGGACGTTTGGAGCTCAAATCCTGTTTCAGACTGGATAAATAACTGGAATAAGTTATTTAGCATTTTAGCCTCAGATTTATTCTTGTTTTCCTCTCCTCCTCCTCCTCCTCCTCCTCCTTCTGCTCCTCCTCCTCCTCCTCCTCCTGACCATCACCATCATCTGTCAATAGAAATAATAATAGTCACTATTTCCCAGGGTTGTTGTGAGAGTTAAACAAGTTAATAAATGGAAAGGGCTTCACAAATCTTAAAGGACTATATAAAAGCAGAGTGCCAGAAGATGAAGAGAAACTTTGGCTTGTGATAGCAAGCAGAAGCATGGCAGAGGAACACCCACATTCCTTTGGATTTTCTTGGAAAATGTCCTACTTCATTTTGGCCTCTGAGAAATTAACACGTAGAGAATTTTTGCCCTTTTGTTTCTGTTGATTGTCTTTTGCCTCATCCTGCAGAAGCAGCAAGAAACCAAAAGCAGCATGCATCAAGAACTGAAGACATGGGCCAGAGGAGACACCTTGTCAGAAATCCTTTCTGCCTTCAGGGCTGCCAGAGGCCATTGCAGTCCTTGGGTCTTAGTGTGAGTGTTTAAACATTTTATTGAAGTGAAACAGGTCCCAGGTGAAAACTACACTTTGAGGACTTTGGCCTCCTTGTGCTTTCAAACCCTGAAAGGGACATTTTTACAGGTGATTATTGGTGCAGACAAGTTCAAAGTTTCCCTCATCTTTGTGTATTTTCCCCTTGGCTGCAAATTCAGAACAGACTCTTCCCAGATTGAGCTGCCAGAGGAAAAGGAGATTCTTGAATATGACAGACTATAGTGGGAAGGAGTGACCAAGTATCTCTTTTTGAACAAAGGGTCCCAGGAAAAATGGGTACAATGTGCTGGGAGAAATGAAGATTTCAAATGAGTTGGGCGGGGGAGGGTTGTAACTAATCCTCTTTTAAAATAAGGAAAACGTCCAAGATTTAGGCATTAATTTAAATTATAATTTGTCATAGAGACAGCATTATATGACCAAAGGGAAAACTGAACATGTGAGTAGTGGCCATCCTGGACTGTTAAGGATGTGATATTTCAGGTGTCAGTGACCAAGTCCTTTGCTTTTTCTTCTTCTTCTTCTTCTTAACTTCTCCTTACCACCCCATCCCCGCCCTTCACACTTTATTTTTGCTATTTCTACTCACCAGAAAGAGACAGAAGAAAAGAACAACTTAGGCTTTTGTTTGTAGTTCTTATAAAAATGTAATGAGAAGAAAGTTGAGATCATGTCTTCAAATTGAGGTGTGTTTGTGATTTTCCTATGGAGTTTGTTGTCAGTGACAGACAGTATAGCACAATGAATAGAGTATTATGTGAATTGAGACAAATTCAAATATCACTTTAAATATCCATTAGCTATATGGCCAGGGGCACTTCACATGTCCTTTTTTGATAATTATTTTTCTTTTTTAATCTAATTTAATTTTGAAAAAAATACATAATGCTTTATGAATCATGTTGGGAGAGAAAAATCAGAACAAAAGGGAAAAACCATAGGAGAGAAAATAAAAACAGAAAAAAGAAGTGAACATAACATTCAAAATTTATTGGGTTTGCTTTGGATCACTGAACCACTGAGAAGAACCAAGTCTTTCATAGCTGATCCTTGCACATTTTTGCTATTACTATGTACAATGTATTCCTGGATACCTCTTTCAAACAAAAAAAAATCATCTAGATAACCACAATGGAAGAGAAAATACAGCATCAGGAAAAGAGTGTTCTACCTGTGGTCAGGAAGAAACGAATCAAATGCCATTTCACATGTTAACTACATGAATCTAGACAAATCATCTATGTCACATTCTGGGCCTTCTTTTCTCATATGTTAATTAAAGACATTAGTCAAAATGACTTTTATGTCCTCCTTCTAGATCTATATCTTGATCCTATGACCCACATAGGAGAGTTATTTATGTAAGGGCTAAGTTCTTTCCATCATTTGACTAGGTAGGAGTGAATGAAGTTCAGCTGAATAGAGTATGGAAAGAAGCAAGAACAGATTATGGTAGTTACCAAATAAGGGGGCTTTGAGTATATTTAATTGTTATTGCTGAATTTTTCACATAGCCTTGTTAAGGCCTAAACAGGTTTCTAAGACTTAATGTCATTGTTATTTAGTTGTTTTGGTCATGTCCAACTCTTTGTGACTCCATTTAGAATTCTCTTGACAAAGCATTTACCATTTACTTCTTCAGCTCATTTTATAGATGAGAAAGCTGAGGCAAACAGGATGAATGACTTGCCCAGGGTTAAACAACTTGTAAGTGTCTGAGAATGAATTTGAATTCATGAAGATGAGTATTCCTGATTCCATATCCAGTTTCTCTCCACTGTGCCAGTTAGCTAGCAAAGATTGCATGTTAAATGCATGCTGTGGACTGCTACATCAGTGAACAAAGTTCCTACACCAATGCAGACAAGTCTTTGACAGAAATGCATTATAGTTCATGCATTTCTCCAAGGGCACAGCCCATCTTCCACTTATACAAAAATTGCTAATTTTCTTTACCAAAAAAATCCTTTTATCCACCCGTTAATAATGCTTCATCAAACTCCTTCAGACCCACTCCTGAAGTAGATAACTAGATGTTTTTTGATATTCTCTACCTGTGACTCCCACCCTTATCTAAGTTTTTATAGTTTTATATAGTTTTTTATGTGCACATATTGTTATGATACCCTCATGTTAAGCCCTAGTCAGGAAAAATCTCAGGCCTGGCACTTCATCCACTGCAGCCCTGGAGTCAGAAAGACTCCAGTTCAAACCCAGTCTCAGGTGCTTATTAGCTATGTGACCTTGAACTAGTCACTTAATATTTGTTTGCCTGAACTATAAATATGGATAATAGTACTCTCTACTTACTAGGATTATTGGAAGATCAAATGAGATTGTTTTTATAAAGCATAACACCCCCTTAGTGGATAGCATGGTGTCTGGTACATCGAAGGAGCTTAATAAATGCTTGTTTTCTTCCTTTCTCTTCCTTTGTTTTTCCTTCCTTTTTCATGTTTTTTCCATTTCCTTCCTCCCTTCCTTCTTGAAGGCAATGGAATATCTTGAACTAATAAGCATGATGTCTTTATTGAATCATGAGTTTGGACTATGCTATATTGATTCTCCCTGAATCTAGTGATTACTGATACTTAAGCATGATGGCATAATGGCAAGAGAGTCATTAAGGTCCAAAAGACCTGGCCTCTGACACTTCTTCCCATGACATATACTTTTTATATCATCCCAGGCAAGTCTCTTTATCTGTTCTAGGTAGCTTCCTGAGGCTATAACTGGCAGAGAAGGTGCCAACCTATATTGGTAAGGAGAGTTTCCTCCCATACACAGTAAGAGACAGATGGAGAGAGACAGAGACAGAAAGAGACACAGAGAGGCAGAGACAGATGGAGACAGAGAGACACAGAGAGAAACCGAGAGAGAGAAATAGAAAGAGAAAGAAAGGGAGAGACAAGGACAGAGAGAGAGAATGTCCTATAACATAGAAATCACAGTCCAGTCCATATTCCTACTGTCAGTACTATATATTTCCATTTCAAACAACCATTGAGCAAGAAGATTGACACACACAGAGAAATGTATCTTCCTTTTACTGTTGAACATTCAGTTCAGATGGGTCAGAGGCACAACACTCATTGGAGATTATGTGTTTAATTGCTAAAGCAAGTTATTCTTGGCAGGTTGAGGTCCTTGTTTTCAGTTTGGTCCTCCTCAAATCAGCTCTAATTATAAAAATGAATGCCTAGCAAATGTAGAATAAATAATGTAATTGCTGCCTAATCATTGTGCAAATTTCTAAACACTCACATAATGACAGATAGGTTTGAGTTTTGCTCTTTCGAATAATCCCCATCACCAATAAGAGCAGAAAAGTGGAGTGTTTGTCTGCTTCACAGGAACATTTTAAACTAAGCAGATTTGGAAATAATTACATTGAGAGAGATTTCCTGATCACTGGGTCTGCATGGCCCTATCGGGTGTCAATTCAGTTCAAGGAAGATTGTTGACATTTTACGCCTTCCTGCCAGGTTATGTGTCTGACAGCTGTTCTGGGGGGTGTTTTCCCAGACTCTATCCTGGCTGCCATCATAAAGCCAATTATAGTCACAGGCAATTAATGTTCTTCTCCACGAGCACTCCTGGAAATGATGGCACACTGTAGCACTTCAGCATGAAATCAGTGACCTTTGGAAATAGAAACATGTGAGAGGAAACAAGCTTTGGTTTGCATGTGTTGTGTCCCATTAAGCCATTAAGGAATTGAAGGGAGATGGAACTTTCCATCTCCAGATAACTGTATAAATATGTACACATATATTTTAACATATTTAACATGTATTGGACTATCTACCACCCAGGGGAGAGAGTGGGGGGAAGGAGAAGAAAATTTGAAACAGAAGGTTTTGCAAGGGTCAGTGTTGAAAAATTACCCATGCATATGTTTTGTAAATAAAAGCTTTAATAAAATAAAAAAAAGAACATTTGTGCTCCTTGGGGTTCTCAAGCAAGGAAAAGAAGAAATGAAAACCAAATAAATAATCCCATAAAAATGCGTAATTTATCTTGGTAAATAACAACAATGGCAATAATCAACACTTTATGTAGCACTTTTAAGTTTGCAAAGCACTTTCTATTAATTATATTATTTGAGCCTCAAAACAATCCTAACAGTACTCCCATTGTTAATTAACCCCATTTTACAGATTCAAAAAAGAAAAAAATGAGGTTTAGAATTGAAATATTTCTTAAAAGAAATATAGATCAAACCTGTAATTTTTACACATGGGGAAATAGAAACTCAAAAAATCATAAACTCAGTTCAGAGGTATCAGTCCTTCCAGGACTAATTAGGTATTAATTCTCCAAATCTAAATCTCTAGCTCTTTGGCAAAAATTATGAAAAACAAAATATTTCCTAAGTGATTTATTTCAATAATATCATTGTGTAATTAACAATATTATAATGAGAAAGATACTGTATATAGTACTGAGCCCACAGTAGGGGAGATCTGGGGTCAAGTCTCTCCTCTGATACAGTTGTCCAAGTCATAAAGTGGGACCTGCTCAATGGAAGAAAAAGCCATGCTAAGTGATACCCATACTTGTGAAAGCACAAGTCCTTAATGCATTTACCTGATATGCTAATGGAGAAAAACTTGTTTTAGCATCAAAACAATTTTATATGTAAAATGAGATGATGTACATAAAGTATTTTATTTCTATAATAAACCTGCAACTCCATTGGTGAGCGAACTGCTGCTACTAATATGGACCCTCACCTATTCTGCATTACAACTTTTTTTTTAATCTTAAAGTGTTGCCTAGGTAACTGAAGATGAAATGACATGAATAGAGCCAAGTATATGTCCAAGGAGGGATTTAACCCAAGTTTTCCAGACACCGAGGATACCTTTCTTTTTTTTTTTTTTTGAGGAAGGCAAAGAAAACTTTATGAAAAATAGAATTCTTATTCACATAATTATACAATTCATAAAATATTTAGGAGTCAACATGTCAAAGTACACAAAATGTTTGTATAGATTTAATTATAAAATATTTCCTAGAGAAATAAAGAATAACTTAAATATCTGTTTATGTCTGGAGCATGTTAATATAATAATGATGACAAAACTACAAGTTAATTGACAATACCAATTGGACTAGAGATTTTTTAATATAAAGCGTTTTTTTTCAAAACGCATGCATAGTTTTTTAACATTCACCTTTGCAAAACCTTGGGTTCCAATTTTTTCTCCCTCCTTTCCCCTTACCCACTCCCCTAGATGGCAAGTAATCCAAGGATATCTTTCTATCCATTATATCATGATGCCTTTTTCTCATCACAAAATAATATCAATGTAATTAGTGTCTTTATTACATAGTTAAGTATTTTTTCAAAAGAAAATAATGTTTTTATTTTAAAAATTGACTCTTTCCCCCCATCTACCTCACTAGCATGTCTTTTCTATCCTAGGAGAGAGAGAATTACTCCAAATATACCATTCTGATGTGGAAGAGGATACATAATAGAAGATTTTTCTAGTGCCCCAAATCTTAAAGTAGGGAACAGTAGTAAATGCTGGAGATCCTCCACCAAAAAAATCCTAAAATCATTAGGTGACAGAGCTGTTATATGGTATAAAGAGAACTGTCTTTGGATTCATAGACTCTAGGTTCAAATCATGACTTTGTCACTTATTATCCACATGACCATGGATCAATAATTTTTCCCTCTCTGAGTCAGTTTTCTTATCTTTTTTCCCCTGATGCAATTGGGGTTAAGTGACTTGCCCAGGATCACACAGCTAGGAAGTGTTAAGTGTCTGAAGTCAGATTTGAACTGAGGTCCTCTTGACTTCAGAGCTGGTGCTCTATCCACTGCACTACCTAGCTGCTCCATCAGTTTTCTTATCTTTAAAATGAAGGAATTAGACTAGATGAATTCTATGGTCAACCTATAACCTACAAATGTCAGAAAGCTGTTTTCACTGGTCTCTGTCCCATGCCCTTTCTTACTATATTCAGTTGGATTTACATATATTTTCTTACCTTAAAAGACCAATTGTTGAGTTTCATGCAATGGGCTGAGGCAACTCAAAACAAGAGGTTGTCTCACCTATTAGAAACATAAACAATTATGTTGGAATAATGTGAAAAGATATGGAAACTGAATAGATAGAATGATTCCACAGTTATGCTCAATGCTAATTAACTCTCTCCAGTCAGTTGATAATTGTGGAATGCCTGGACTAAGCCATGTTCAGCAATCACAGGTTGATACCAGAGAGCTGTGAAGTTCATTCTCCACTCTGTAACCTTGCCCCTATTTCTTTTAAAGAAACTGAATTGTTATAGATTTATTTCCCTAAAATTTAGGCAATGAATCATAGGAAACTTCTGAAGGGAGAAATGAAGAAAACAAAACAGTTGCTGAGAGTTCAGAATCCATGGATTGCCATTCTTACTTTGGATAAATTTGGTACCAGAATATGATGACATCAATTCATGTGCAAATGTGTCAAATTATAGAGTGCTACTGCTAGAAGACCTTAGAGATTATCAAGTCCCAGAATCATATAGTTGAAGGTAACCCTCTTGGTCATCACAGTAGTCCCTTCAATATAATAGAACAAGTAGCATACTAGAGTGTCCAATGAAGGGAAACCCATCACCTTACAAGAAAGACCATTCTACTTTTGGATCACCCTAAATTAAAAAAAAATGTTTTTCCCTTTAATTTTGTCTCTTCACAGTGCTTGTCAATTAAATTTTCATCCTTCACTCCTAATTTTGCCTTCTAATGCCAAACTTAACAGGGCTAATCTCTTTCCATATAACAACAGTTGGAAAGTTTTTTAAACTATTATAATGCCTTTCTCCAAAAGTTTTCTTTTCTTCAAACTAAATTACTACAAATACTTCAATTTAGCACTTTTAAAAACTGAGGTCCAAATTATTTAGAGGACATATTCAGTCATACCTGACAGCAGCTAGTAGCTTTGGGATGAGGAGCTAGGTCACCTGGGTCTCAGCTAAGCATTTTTGCCTCTCCATCACATATCAGACCTATTTGTAGACCCTATTTAGCCATTTAAAAATACCATGCAGAAAAATTACCCAGATAGAGGACTCTGGAGAGAACAAAACCTTTAAGATGAAATCAGACTGTCTTGACACAATGTTGGAGAAATATACAATAGGCAGATAAATCATTCATGTGTAGTCCACATGCTGGGTTAAGCTAGGTTGAGAGATATATGTCTGACATCCCTTGGCTTCTATTGCTGGTGACAGGTTGGTGTCCTTGGGCCACAGATGTTTGCTCCTAGTGTCAATGTCCAATATGTCCAGTCATTGAGGCAGATGGTGAACAGGAAAATATTTCTGAAGTTTGGGAAAATATACCACCCGAGAGCCCAAAGAGGGAGATGCCTGAAATTGGAATGTAATGTAATAGAATATTTGATTTGCCACCAAAGACCCTAACACTGGGAAGAGAGCCATATCTGAGAGGAAACAGCTTGGCTGACTTGTCTTGTGTTGCACTGCTTAATAACAGCCCATCACTGTCCCCATGGTGCCCCACTGGCCACCTCTGTTTCACATGCCTTATCCCCTTCCCATTTTACACTCCCTCGATCTGTCTCTGACTCTCTCTCTCCCTCTTCTGCTTCTCTCCCTCTTCCTTCCCTTTCTTCCATTCCTCCCTTCCTTTCCTTCCCTTCCTTCCTTTCCTTCCTTTCCTCTCTCCCTCTCCCTCTTTCCCTTCCTTTCTTCCTTCCTTCCTTCTTTCTTTCTTTTCTTCTTTCCTCCCTTTCTTTTATTGTCTTCTCTATTTGTTCCTCTCATGTGCTCACACACATACACATGCACACACACACACACACACACATACACACACACACACACCAGAATTCATGCCTATCCAAGCTGAAGTTTGGAACTATTCTACATAAGTTAACCATGGAATAAAGATGCAAGATTTAGGTAAAAAGCACAGGCATTAGATGTTCAACTATTGACCAAACCAACATGCCTTCAGTTCATTTTGTCTGATGTTCGTTTTCTAAATGCAAAGCAAAGCAAATGAAATTTTGTTTTCATTGAATTCAGTTTGCTATTTGGATGTGTGCATGTTTCCAGCTACTTGTTCCTCTGGGGAAAAGGTGGATTCTCAACTTCCACATTTCCTTCTCTTTTTCACTAACTTTCTTTTCTTTCCCCCTACATTTTATCTCTTGACTATTTAATGCTATGATTTGTTATCATTTCTGCACAGATGATCTTTAGTGCCTCAAACTCCAAATGCCCAAAAACAGGGATAATATCTCAATAAGAAAATGTTCTCTTGTTCTTGACATCATTATTTATTTAGCACCACCTAGGCTCCCATGTTGAAAACCTTGGTGTTGTCTTTGAGATGTTCAGGAATGACTGGTGTGGTGGCTGTGGAGCCCTTTTCAGGGCTACTTCCCACTTTTGGTGTCTACCTGCTGCCCAACTCTTACCTCCAGCTCCAGGAAACTCTAAGATGCACAGTGACCACAACCTAATAAACTTTTTGACAGATGGATTAAACCAGGTTGACTATAGCCAACAAGCCTCACATCCATTGGTGGATTGGGGAAGAAGGTGTTTATTTTAAACATATGAAAATTTCCTCATGGAATGGGCAGATAAGAATAATCTGTTCCAACAGTCCCTGAAGATGGGCAGAAGTGGGCCCTGTGGAATGCTTAGAGCTTAGTTAGACCTTGAAGTCACAGTTACCATTGGATCTTGAGCCATTTCCCTGCCATCTGGCTTTTCTCTTGCTATTTGGCTCTAATGATTATGGAAAAGAGGATGAGGCAAAATATTTCTCACAACTCTGCCTCACTATCCAATTTATGTAGGAATCAAAAAGACAGAAGGTGTTATCCTTATATAGCTCTTTTTTCATTAACTCACTTTTACCTCATCCTCATCCCTTATATTCATTCAGACAACCTATATACATTCTATCTTTGCATAATTTCTGAAACTTCTTGCTTTATCTCTATTCACATTGCTACAGCCCACCTCAAATAGAAGCCCTCATTGCTACTTTACAGAAAACATTGCAGTAACCTCATAATAAATCTCCTTTCTAAGCTATCTATCCACATTGATACTATGTTAACTGATTTTTGGAACAGACTTTATCTTGACACTTCCATGCTCAAAACTCTGCAGAGTCCCTATTGCCAAAAGGGGAAATCTATAAAGATTTTTACAACAGACTCTTTCACTTTTGATCAAGAATACAATGTTTGGAATCCAATGAAAAAGACCCAGATATATTATATGAGGACGTAGAGACTATATAGATACAGTAACAATAATCAATCAGCTAGACTAGACTAAGGTTATGAAGAAGATCTCCATGTTGAAGATGAAACAGTTTTAAGACTATTGTGGGGAAGATTATTAAGGTAGTAAAAACAGGTAGGAAAACAGAGGCACAAAAAAAAATCCTGAATGTGACGTTTTTAAAGTCAATCAAGAAAGCATCAATCCCGTATGTCTATTTCATGCTTCTATAAAACTTTTTATGAGACAATATTTTGTCCTTGAAAGTTGTCTAGAATAGAAGAGACACCTCGTAGTTAAAGTAGGACAAATATTGTCCTGTTTTTTTTTTTAAGACAATTGAATGGAAGATGCCAAAGGATATATACTCTAAATAAATGAGTTTGCCATATATATATATATATACACACACACATATATATGTATAAAAGATAATGATGATTACAAAGAATAGGACTTGCCAATTATTTCCTTTTTTTGACAAGATTATTAAACTCAAGGAATCAATTTATAATAAAGATACAGTTTACAAAGAAGTTGTCAGACTCTCCTATGCTAATCTTTAGGAAAGTATGGAAAGATTTGGACCAGATAACAGAAAAATAGATAGATTTGATGCTAATTTAATGGACTTATCCAAAGTATAATTGCTAATTAGTCATTATCAACATGAAAAGGGAGATTCCCATACAATGGCCTAGGGAAATGTGCTTGGCCCTAAATAGTCTAACATTTATAGCCATGACTTCAATATAGGTATAGCGCTCACATTTTCTCAATTTACAAGTTGGAACAAAGCAGAGAAGGAGAACTAACACAATGGATAAAGCCCAACTACCCTTTCTATCATGCTTTAAGGTTAGCAAAGCATTTTACATTGCTTCACTAAAACCCTCTTAAGTAAATTTTATTATTGCCCCTCTTTTACAGACAAGGATGAGAGAAGTTAAATACCTTGCCTGACATCTCATAGTAAATTTCTGAGACAGAATTTGAACTCATACTGTCTGTTCTTCAAGAAAAACATCCATCTCCACTAAGTCACTTAGTTAACTGTTTCAAGTTTAATTCTCTATGCCTTATACTTCCTAAGATTCTGGATGAAAGAATGAGTCTCCAAAACAGCTGGTAATATGCTACAATTTATTCCTATGCAACACATTTACCCATGCTTTGGGTCAAAAACAATTCTAATTTCTCAGTGAATACTGATCTAAAAAAATAGAGCTTTGGTCCAAAAAGAAACTTGGGGTCACTGAAAGTTCAGTACACTTTCTGTAATGCAATATAACTCCCTCTCCTCCTCTTCTTCAAGTCTGGGTTCAGTTCATTATTTATTTACTGGGAGCATCCAAGACAAATAAAGTAATGGATCAACTTCAATAGGCCATCCATCCATCTATACATTCTAGTCTGGACAAGAAGTAGAAAAAGCAGTGTAAAATAGATCATTGTAGAAAAAGCAGCATAAAATAGATCATTAAAGAAATATATGACTACAACAGGAGGTAGGCTGATTGTGCAGCAAAAGCTTATGGATGATACATACTTATCAATATATCTAAAGGAAGGACCCAGAATAGGCCCACTGTGGGGAGAGATGCAGTCACACAAGTCACACAAGGTGGATGTGGATGGTTCATAATGAGATGAGTTGAGTTTCAATGGAGCACACCTCCAACCCCTTGAGATCTGAATGGAACAATCCAACCTACACTTTAAGAAAGTCCACAGAACGGCTCTTTGGACGATGAAGGCTATGGCAGCCAACAATAAGGAGAGGGAGGAAGATAACAGGGAAATTGTAATATTGAACCTGAAAATCCAGCTTCAGTTTCAGGCCCTCCCTGATGCCTTACTCCAAACCTCATAATCAATACCCATTGATGCCCCTCTGGCTCCAAATTGGGGAAAGAAATTTGGAAATAATACTTCTGAGAACTATAGGAAGATTTAATCTATAGTAGGTTTTGTCCTTGTAGAAGACATCATATTTCTTACCAAGGTTTCCTCAGAGAATCCCCAGGGCTAAATGATCACATCTTTCTACTTGTGAGTGGCCAGGATTCTTTTATACAAAGACATGATCATTATTCATAGAGTAGAGGGAAGAAAGTAGAAATCTGTGAACAACTCATGTAAGGTGAGCTCTTCATGGAAGACTCCATCAATCTTCTTCAACTCCCCTGTCAGTTAATTTGGCTAATGCTGCTGTTTTCAGCCCGTTCAACTTCTTACCATAACATCAGGTCGTGCATTTCCCTATCAGTTTGTTAATCATATCATTCTCTATTCTTCTTGACATCCAGGATCAAGTCCCATTTCCAAACTCCTCTGTTTAGATGACCAGCTTTTTCTAGATCTTAGAATCCAGATTTGAACATATAGTATTTAAGATCATATAGCCAGGTATGTCACATTTTTCAAATGTAGAAAACAAAGGACTAGAGTATGAAAATAACTTGCTTGCAGTCAAATAAATATTGGATGCAAGAATCTGGATATGAACCCTGTTCCTCTGGATCCAAATCCAGGGCTCTCTCCATTTTACCATGTTTCCTCTTCTAAAGATAACTTGCTCTTCCTCCCCCAGTTCCTGACCTTTCTTTAAAATTCTTTGTAAAGCTCGTGCAGCTAAATATCTGAAGCATAATTTGAACTCACATCTTGACTCCAGTTCCAGTCCTCTCTCTACTTTGTTATCTAGCGATTCCAGGAAGATTTGGGGAAGCTTTAGATGGGTTTTAGTTAAAGAACAAAGAGAAATGGCATTGATCTGTGAACCAATATGCAGGGGTAGCAATCATTTAGTAATTAAATCTACAAGCATTTATTAACCATTTACTATGTTCCAGGCAGAGTGCTAGGCACTGGGAATATAGTGAAAAACACTCTCAAGGGGCTTCTATTCTAAAAGTGTAGACACTTGCAGCCTGAATGTGTATACGTGCAAGTATATACAAAATCTACACCATGAATATGAGATAATTTAGAAAGAAGGAAGAATCATCTGTGGAAATTAGGAAGGCTTCATATAAGAGCAGTTAAGAAATCTGCTCTGCTATTGGTATTAGGGAACAATGAAAAATGAAGTATAGATAACTAGATTATTAGATAGGCACTGGGCTTCTCAGAAGGATGGACATATGGATTGAGGGGTTATTAATGTGTTACATGCATAAGAGTAAAAAGCCTTGGCTTTGACTATGGGGATCCCAGGGAACTCTTCTGTAAAAGTAAGGAAGGGACTTGAGTCATTTCATCCTGGGTAGATTTCCCTTAGTGATCCTCATGTCTCAGATCTCTGAGCTAACTGCTTCCTTATCCCCAGATGGACATGAACAGTACCAATTGCCTACTGTCACTTTCTATGGGAAACACAGTAACCAACCTCTGCTATGGATGAAGCCCCAGGGAGGCATGGAAAACCCTCACACATGAAAGAGGGCATCCATATAATCCCCATAGAGCTCCAACAATTACCTTGCATTGTGAGGGATTCTGCTTTTCCATCTCTCTCATGCTCAAGCAGCTAGCCCATAGCCTGCTTCGAAAGATTAATGAAGAGTAAGTGTCTATCACTAGCAGCTTTCTGCTGCTCTCTTCTATTATAACCTTTGAACTAGTTTTGACTGTTCTCTCTTTCTCTCTCTCTCTCTCTCTCTCTCTCTCTCTCTCTCTCTCTCTCTCTCTCTCTCATCTGACAGGAAAGCCTGTCAGACCAACTACCAAAGAGTCCACCTTTACCACATCTCTTACATTGATACTTCTTTTCTATTTAATCATTATACTAGTATAAGTTGTCATTTCCACATGTCTACAACACTACAATTCTCTGCTCTACCAGTTCACTGCTCTTTCCATTGCCAGAAAATCCTTTCTCCATTTCAACAAATATTTGTTAAGCATCTACTATATGACTATTACTATTTTCATCACTCTGAACATGTCCACTTCTGTGCTCAACGATCTTCATTGGCTCCCTATTGCCTCCCATGTGAAGTTCAAAGTACTTTGTCACAACCTGACACATCATCCTTCTAGTCTTATCATATGCTACTCTCTTGTAGGCATTTGACACTGGCCAATCCTATGCCCTGGATATGTTATATGCCTTTTGGTTTTTATTTTTCTTTTTTTTTTTTTTTTTTTTTACTTTTTCCAATTTCAATTTCTTATATCTGGAAAACATTGACTCTTTACTTTTATAGCCCATTTCTGGGAAGCCTTCCCCAATTACTACCCCTCTTTAGTCAACACTCCCTTAGACTTCTCAATCTATGTTGTTTTACATATTCCTAATAAATTTATACTGAACTTTGTTCAACTATAGTCAAAATTGTGCTGGTAAATGTTAAACAGTTAGCTCTCCAGGAAAAAAAGCATATGCAACAAATATTTAATTTCAATTAACATCTTCTTCATAATCTTAAATCTAGACAATAAAAAAAAAACAAATCATGCCTTGATTCGTAGTATTATGTAATTTCTGAGATGTAAAATCTCACACGGAAAATTTAACAATTGACTTTTCCAAGTGGTACAAACTGACTCCAGCACACCCTTGCATTTGTGTCTTCTAGATTACAAGCTCCAAAATGTCACCTCTATAACCTGTATCCATCACCAAGAGCCTCAGTTTCCTTATCTATAAAATTAGGAGATTAAACTAGATGTCTTCCGAGTATCATTCACTCATAATCTCTGATCCTACATTACAATCTGTGTACATTTACCAACCCAGAATGACTCCTAAAATGTTTGTTGAGTGAATGATATACTTCCAAGTAATTCCCGTTTATACAGTAGAATTCCTTGCATCCCAATACGATGTCCCTAGCTGGGACACTGGCAAAATAAGCTTTGGCTTCTAGAAAACCCTTGTTCTCCAAAGGGTTAAAAAGAATGCTTGGCTAATACTGTTTTCTATGGTCTGCCAGATTCATTTACTTGCCGAATTATGAAAACGCCCTTCCCTCATTGTGGTTCAAATGGCAATATACATTTAATGGCTCCTATGAAATGGAAAAAGGGAAAGATTTGTTCACTTTCTACAACCCCCTGGACTAATCTCACTGCCCTGTGTCCAACAAGGAGCGGGGAGCCAAGCAACATCATTAAAGTGCTTCGCGACACTAATCCATAGTGACAGATGTGGTTAAAAATGGATGCACTCGTCAGAAGGAGCACATTTCATTTTCCTCCCAGTCCTGGTTTTCATTGAGAGTGGTAAAATTGGTGGGAGGGAAGTGAATGAGAGTACAGCTGGATCCCACCAGAATTTATCCTATTAAAGGCAGCTTGAGCAGAGATTTGGACCCACATGTTTTCAGTCCTTGCCATGTATCATGAAGCTGGGGTGCTCTAGAAAGGATATCAGTTGAAATGCAAATGGCTTTTCGTGTTGCATTTCTTATGAGAGCTTAAGGATCTAGCCTCCTGATATATATATTTTTAAAAAGACTCTACATCTAGATAGGAAGTGAACCAACAATCCAGATAACTGTAGATCAGATCCCACCTCAGGTGCTAGCTTTATCACTCTAGGGAAGCCACTTAATCTCTCTTTGCCTCAGTTTCCTTATCTATAAAATGGAGGTAATAAAAGCACTTACCTCTTAGGGCTGTTGTGGGAATCAAATATATTTGTCAAGCACTTTGCAAATTTTAAAGCATCACATAAATGTTATCTATTATTTATTATGTCTCCTGGCCACAAAACCTGTTATACAACAGGAAATTCCCATCACCACAGATTCATGGTGTCCCTAGAAAGGACCAGGAACACACTGGGGGGAAAGTATCTCCAAATTTTATGCTTTTGCAGTGCTTAAAATCTACTCATTTCTTAACATCTGTTGGTTCCTCCAAAACTAGACTCAAGTGACACCTGCTATACAAAATATTTTCTTGATCCCCAGCTGATATGGTCATGTTGCCACATAAATGGACCTAGAAAATATTCTCTATATACTCTGTCTATATTTACCTATGCACTCGTTGTCCCTACTAATAGAATATTGTTTCTTGTAGGATTTATTATGGCTGGAATTAGAATCCCAGGAAAATAGCAAATTATTCACTTTGATTAGAATATGGAATATGCAAAAAGAAGAATATAAAATAAGTCGACACAGATAGGGTGAAACTGTTCTTACCTTTCCCCTCCTCAAAAAAAAAAAAATCCTGTCTTGTAAGCATTTTGCTCTATAGCTATCTATATACAGAAGACAGTTTGGTGGTACAGTGAGCTCTGGGTTTGGAGTCAAGAAGACCTGAATTCAAGTCCAGTCTCAAAAACTTCCTAGCTATATAACCTTGCACAGGTCACTTAATCTCTATTTGCCACCAGAAAAGGAAATAACAAATCATTCCAATTTTCTTTGCCAAAATGACCCAGAACAGAGGTCCATGGGATCAGGAAAATTTGGCTGAAATGATTGAACATCTACATCTATATACATGTTGTTACTCTCAGGTAGATTATAAGCACCTTATGGTTGGGGACTGTTTCACATTTGCTTTGTGTCTCCAGGAGCTGGCACAAAGCCTGATACATTTATTGTTGTCCAGTCATTTCAGGCACGTCCAACTCTTCCTGACCCATTTGGAATTTTAAGGCAAACAGAGGTTAAGTATTTTGTCCAGCTAGGAAATTTCTGAGCCTGGATTTGAATTCAGATTTTCCCGATCCCAGGCCAATTTACCATCACAAAGATAATCAGTCTAGGAGGGGAAGAACCTCTGGCCAGAATAGGAAAAAAATTGCTATTTGCACTTATTCTAAGCCATCAAAATCTAAACCTTAAGCCAGTGAGTATTGGACTGGAGCCATTCAAAGAAAGCCAGAATTATTTGGGTTTAAAGTCTTAATCAAGTAGCTCCATTTAAAACACAATTAACTTTTTTAAAAGCTTGTTTTTCAAGAAATCAAAAATAAAAACTGTTTAAAGCAAAATGTAAATTGTTCCAGCTTTTTGTGGGGGGTGAGGGAGAAATTAATAGGAGGAAGAGAAGAAAGAAGAGAAAGGAAAGAAGAAATAATAATAACAGCATTTTCATTTCAAATTGGCAAACTGGGTGCCCATAGAGGAGCTAATACTACTTTCAAATAATATGGTAGAGACAATTACTACAAAACCTTCTCTTAATAACCCGGTTCACTCACTCCTTCCCACAAATATGCAAAATATCCATGGGAGGAATAAGCTCAGACTTAGACTGTTGCAGTAATGAGGTACATGTGTTAAATATATGACAAGATTTAACTCGCATCACCTGCTCAGAAAGTCCTTCTTCCTGGGTAGAAACTTCCTGCAGAACCTTCACAGTTGTTGTTGCTATTTTTATTGTTGTTCCAGGAAAACCATGGGTGGATTTTTGAAGTAAGTAAAAGACTTGCAATGATACCCACTGTCTTTTCTGGCTCTATATCACTGCTTTCTTCCAAACTGTTTGATAAAAGGCAGGTGGCAATTTTGATTTAATATTAATATAACATTCTATATGATATTATATATAATCTACACTTATATGGATATATATTATAGTATACATATTATATGGAGCTATATAAGAGTTCTACCTCAGCAACCAATTAAAAGAATTCTAATAGCCAATAAGATACAGACAGAGGATACATGCAGCTGTTCTGAATGATGAATCCCCAAATAGGTTGCAACAGGTACATTTTAGGATCAAGGACTAAGAGTTGGCAGGAGTTGGCAGGAACCATAGAATTTGTCTAGTCCAATTCCCTGATTTCAAAGAGAATGAAATGTAGCCCAAAACCTGAGGTAAGTTGCCAAAGGTCATATAACCAGAAAGTGGCCAAAGTGGCCAAAGTGGCAACGGTACTGAGGTTTTCTGACTTTCCTCAGAAACCATCCAAGCTAAACTGGGATCACATTCTAGGCAAGTCAAGTCTCTTTTGCCTTGCTCCATTTGCTCCTTTTGTTCATCTGAAAGCTAGCAGATAAAACAGGAGGCTCCATGTCTAGCAGACATCACATTTGCCTTTCAGATCCTCCAAAAATAGCCCCAACCTACTTTAGCACCTGCCACAACTAGGTGAGCTATAGTTACAGAGGTAGTAAGAATCACTCCCAGTGTTTTCTTAAGGGGATAGTTAAAGAAAGAAAAATGACTATTCCTAAGGCTCTCAACCACTGGACTCTTAACCCCTTTACTGCTCAGTAAGATTTATGAAGCCCATAAAGGTTTGTAGCACCTGTTGTGGAGAGTGTGTCTTACCATATCTACAAAATCCTTGGATAAATATCCTATTCTTTTGGAGGAAGAGACTTATCACTTCCAGGACTCCTTGAGAAGGCACTTTTCCTTCCAGGTGGGAGGGGATTAAGGAAAGAGAGTAGATTTCTCTTAAATGACAGAATGCATTGATCAAAACATGGAACTCCTTGACACTAAGGGATTTTTCTGGATGAAATGCCAGCTCTAGATTAATGGACAAACAAGCCTGACAGAAGAGAAACCCCTTGAGTTTGTTCTAATCCATGTGGCAATCCCTCCTTTCTAGTAGTTTAGCACCTTTCCAACATTTCAGTTTCTCAGTCCAAATTATGAGTTGTTTTCATGTCCTGATTAATTATGGGGAATATGGCAAACATGCAGAAAAGATAAATAGAAAATTCTGGCTTAAAGAGCTATGCAGAATCAGGTCACCTCTCCTACATTCGAAGACCTGTTTCATTCATCAAAATCAATTGAAGGGGTCAATCGTTTGGAAATGATTCTCCATATAGATAGTAATTTACTGCTAAGTATGAGAAGGAGAATAAAGCAAATGGTAACATTCAAGATTTATGAACAATTCTTTCATGGCTATCAAGTGACCCCCTCCATGAAGAAAGAGATTGTTTCATTTTTCTTTAAATCATCTGGCACTAGTCAATATGATCTGGAAAAGATTTTCTGACCTCTCAGGCCTCAGATAATTATTTTATTGAGGGAGTTTCTCTGCTGGAAATGGCAGTGAAATCTGATCCCCCTCTCCCCCGCCCAAAAAAAGGGGAAAAAAAGATGAACCTACATAGCTACATATGTGTTGATTAAATTGTCTTGACTTAAAAATCAGGAAAGACAGTTCAAATCCAGTTTCAGATACTAGCTCTGTCACCATAGACATCATTAAACCTTGTTTGCCTCAGTTTCTTCATCTGTAAAATGATCTGAAAAAGCAAATAGCAAAATACTTTAGTATCTTTGCCAAGAAAACGCAATAGTGAAGAACTCAAACAATTAAATAACAATGAAATTTGGCTCAAATTGAATTGAATCAAAATGCTTCAGAACCTATTCCTATTTGAGCTCCCTTCTATATTCCGTTTATCTCAATTCAGATAATCCTAATGGCTTCAAAAGTAATTGAGGATGCATCTCCTTGGGATCAATTACATAAGTATCACTGTGGTGATGTTTTGTGAAAGTCGGATGACCATTTATCTGGTATAATATAAACAGAGTCTTGTTTAGCTATAATCAGGAGGGATAGAGAACAAGATCCAGGAGAAAAAACTGAACCTAGAGGCAAAGAAAGTGAGTTCAAATCCTAACTCTGACACTTATTATATGTGTGGTCTGGACAATTCAATTAACTTCTCTGGGTGCTTTATCTATACACTAAGGGAGATGGGCTAACTGGTTTTTTAATGTCCTTTCCAGCTTCTGATCAGTGGACTGCTAAAGCTCCTTCTACTTCTGAGTGAATCCACTTCTCTGATTCATTGTGACTATAAATCATGGAACACCATAATCTCAGAAGCACAAAATACAAACAATATAAAATACAATAGAAATATGGTTCATGATGATATTTGGACTACAGGACATTGCTAAAATGGTTGCTTATGTTTTTAAGACTTGCATGTTAAATCATACCTCTTATGCTTTACAACCTGTATGATCTTAGTCAACATAATGACTTAGTATGACCTTATGAACTTATCTGGCCATTAGAGATCTAGTCCTCTGTCATCCCAAGCAAAACCAATTATATTATAGAGGAAGTGTATAAACAGAAAAAGAAGAGAGAAGACTTATGGTAAAATTGAAGTCAAGCTACAGACAATTCAAGGTGTCCATTGGTACCTGTTTTGATGTTAAAATAAAAATGAAAAAAAAAAATACAGAGGATTTAGTAGCTACTCCCTGGTTGATTTGTGGGAATATGTAAACTAGAACTTTGAGAAGGCAGAAGATAATACTGTTATCTGTGTCTGTGAAGAGTACTCATTTCTAGGTCATCACTGATGTCAAAGTGCTAAAGTGTCAAAATGCCACCTCTACCTCCTTGTTAATGAAGACATTTATGAATTATGTAAAAACAAGTAATATTAACACATAGTTATGAAGCACTTTGGTTATGTTGTTTGACCATAACCATGACCTAGTGATGTATTATAAGTATCATTATCTTCATTTTATAGATGAGGAAACTGAGACCCAGAGAGATCAAGTGATCTCCTCAAGTCCCATAGCCATGTCAAAAGCAAGATCTGAAGACAGGTCTTGAATTTGATCCAAAGTGTTGGATAGGTAATAACATGCTGCCTCTCTGACATAAGCTCTGTGCCCCCTAATGCCAACATCCTAATAAGTCTACCACTTCTTAGTTAGACAAATGAATAAGGAAAGTAATCATGGGAAAATTAAAATTACTGGGTCTTTTTGCTCTATCTCTGCCTGTCTCCCTGTCTCTCTGTCTATCTCGGTCTCCCTTTGTCTCTTATTCTATCTCTTTTGTATATCTCCCTGTGTCTCTCTGTTTAAAGATCTGTTTCTTCTTCAAAGAAGGAATAAAAATCTAGATTATTGGCACATTTCAGAGATAAACTTTAATTCATTTTGGAGGAAAGATAATCAGTAGGTATGTCTAATTATGGATGGTTGTATGTAAGAGAGAATGTGTGAGAACTAGTTTTTAAATCTTTTGTGCGGACTTTCCTATAGCATTAAGCAAACCTCCAATTTAAATGCCAAGTTAGCATATGTGGATGCATGCGCATTTCTGGTAAATTCATATTTGCAATCACAAATTTCTAATCATCATCAAGTATTTATCACATGTCCCCTGGGAAGATGGCCCTGGGCCATCCTGTAATCATCAAGGCACAGTTACTAGGATGCCATTTGCCCTTTGTCTCTCCCATCTCCTTCTCAATTTCCATCACAGATAAAACTCCTTATAATGAACAATTAATAAACAACAGCAGCATGTATTTACAATGTCCTTTATAAAGAGGTACAGAGGGCACTTCATATTGATCAGTCTCTTCATAAACTTTTTTTACCAGAAAGTTGAATAAATATTTGAACAACTATAGACATCATTAGGACTTGGTTCCAGTCCCTTTGTCAAGATGGGATCAATTCAATAGGACATCAAGGATCAGGGGGCCTCGAAAATGTCTTAGCCCCCAGCAGAGAAGTAGAAAGAGAAAAGTTGTTGAGGTAGTGGGTGGGTACCTAAATGAAATTAGGGTTTAGTTACGGTCTAGTGGCGGGTTTGGGATACAGGGAGTCAGAGTTCCCCTGCAACCCCCTTGGATTCGGCACAAGAATATGGGGGTATATGAGGTCTAGTAGCGGCGCGGAATTCCCAATAAAAGCATTTATTGGCCCGGAGAGCTAGATTGATAAAAGAGGTTTATTATTGAGTTTAGAAGTAGGAGATAGGTGAAGGTAGAGATAAGGAGGGCACTGGACAGAGGGTCCAGTGGACAGAGGGTCCTCACATGGCTACCATGTTTGGAATCTCTGCAAAGAGGGGTTCCCAGTGTGGCCCTTTTAAGTCAGAGACTTAGCTCCAGGGGCTTTGGGGTGTAGCCTCAAAGTTGGCTCAGATCCGGGTGGGGCTGGGACAGGTCCAGATCTTCTATTGGAATTCAAAGGGACCAGGATTTGTGAGTCAAAGGGTAATTTACATTAACTAGGGGCGGGGTTGGGAATCAAAGATTGGATTCTTTCCCGCATCAAAGTGATGGAAACTGGCATCAAGTTAAGAATCCTGCAGAGAGCACAGTACATGGCACATAGTAAACTCTTAATAAATGATTGACTGATTAACTGATTCACAACTAGCTTCTAAGGATCAAGAGTCCATATCTATTTGTTTCTTTATACTTCAGATAGAAATTGAGTCTGGGAACAAGAAATGGCATTTTAGGTGAATCATTCTTTCTAGATTTCTGATCTCTTATCCAAGCAAAAAAGAAGCAAACATTTTCTTTTTCATGGTTTCTTCCCTTTTGGTCTGATTTTTCTTGCACAAATATGCAAATATGTTTAAAGGGATTTCATATGTTTAACCTATACCAAATTGTTTATTGTCTTGGGTATGGGGAGAAAAGGGAGGAAAGGAGAGAAAATTAGAACACAAAATCTTATGTTGAAAACTATCTTTACATGTATTTGGAAAAATAAAATATTATTGAGGGAAAAAAGAAGTAAACAAGCAAAAAGGAATGAATCAATCAACATTCATTATGTGTCAGGTAGGTGCTGGAACAAAAAAATAAAAAAATAAAAGCTTTGACAATTCCTATCCCCAAGATGCTTAGAATTTACCAAGAACAACAATATATAAAGATAACAGCATATATATATATATATATATATATATATATATATATATATATCAATGAATAGGTGGGGCACCAGCAGTTTGGGGTTGCAAGGAATGGAGGAAAGGTATCATAGGGTCATATACTTAGAGCTAGAGGGGATATCTTGATCAATCCTCCTCTATTTCATATTCATAAAGGTCAAACAGATTAAGGGCTTTGTCCAAGGTCATACAGGTAGATTTAAAGGTTAGATTTACATCCAGATCTTCTGACTCCAAAGATAGTGAGTATCTTTGTGCTGTTTTTGTTTGTTTGTTTGTTTTTTACTATATCTCACATGTCATGAATCAGGATTATTTTAGTTATGTCTCTCTGCAAAGGACGTGGAATGGATTACATTTGAAAACCAGAAGATAGACAATGGATGAGTTGCCTTAGTTTTGATCTTTGTGTACTTCAACAACAATACTATATGATGATCAATTCTGATGAACGTGACCATCTTCAGCAATGGGATGAACCAAATCAGTTCCAATAGAGCAGTAATGAATTGAACCAGCCACACCCAGTGAAAGAACTCTGGGAGATGACTTTGAACCACTACATAGAATTCCCAATCCCGACATTTTTGTCCGCCTGCATTTTTTATTTCCTTCACAGGCTAATTATATACTATTTCAAAGTCTGACTCTTTTTGTACAGCAAAATAACTGAATGGACATATATACATATATTGTATTAACTTATACTTTAACATATTTAACATGTATTGGTCAGCCTGCCATCTGAGGGAGGGGGTGGGGGAAGGAGAAGAAAAATTGGAACAACGTAAATAAAAAGCTATAACAAATAAATAAATAAATAAAATTAAAGGGAAAAAGAAAAAAAGAAAAAAATAGTATTGGAAAGTAAAAAAAAAAAGTTTTGATTTTGAAAGTTTGGTCTGGTTTGGTTTGTTGGAACAGGCGAGGGTCTAAACCTAACTCCATCTGTACAGGGAACAATCTGGATAGTGCATTGAAAGCCAGTGTTGAAGCCACAAAGACATGAGTTCAAATGTGTCTCTGACTATATATGTATATATGTGTATACATATATATACACACATATACATATATATATATACACACATATATACGTATATACATAAGCATAAATATATATAATAAAATAATAGCAAGATGGTCTTAGAAATGGTATTTGACAGATTCCTCTTTATTCAGTTGGTTGATCATTCTTTTAATAAGGATTTTAAATACCATTTCATCTCAATTCAAGAAGATGAAAATTAAGAAACCAAGAAGCAAAATGCTAGATTTATAGTCAAGAATGATCAAGATCAAATCTGTCCTCAGATTCTTAGTAGATATATGACTTTGGATAATTTGCATAACTGTCTCAGTTTTTTCACCTATAAAATGCTATTAATAATAATGCTATTGCATAAACTTCTTCTGTAGTATAAAGGAGTTAAATTATGTGAAGCATTTGAAGTCATATACATTTTTATTATACATCCTTCTTCTCAATTGAAAGATTGGTGACTGGGGCAGAGGAATGCATACACCGTCAGCTATGCACACTGTATATTTTAATTTGTTTTTGTATAAGGAGGAGTTCAATGGTGAGAGTGGTCAGGGGTAATGTTTATGGCGGTATTATATCTAGAAATGGGTAAGACACAAAAACAAAACTCATCAGTAGAGCACTTTTGGACAAAGAAAAAAGTATAAAATATGCATTAAATTAATTTGGACACAAATCCTTAAGTGGAATTGCAAGTCTCATAGTTTAGAAAAGTCCTACCCAATGCAATAACCCACAATTTATGCCTCTCCATCCCATCCTACTCATCAATTTCCCTGTATGATGATTTCATCACAGTGTTCTCTCTCTCTCTCTCTCTCTCTCTCTCCTGAGACAATTGCAGTTAAATGACTTGCCCAGGGTCACACAGCTAGGCAGTATTAAGTGTCTGAGATCAGATTTTAACTCAGGCCCTCCTAACTTCAGGACTGCCCCAACTAGTTGCCCCAGGATACCCTTTCAATTGTTCAAGGTCCTCCTCTCTCCTGAAATCATGTAGCTACAATGGAGCAACCCAGTTGGTATCCCTTGCTCTTTCCCATGACACATATATGACCAATCCTCTCTAACACAGATTTCCCTAGGGACTTATTTTACTACTCTTCATCCTTGAGGTTCTTCATTGGTTGGAGCTTGCTTTCCTCTACCACACCTTTGCCTTCTGTATGATTCATTGTTGATTCTTCCAATACCATTGTATCCCTGGTTTTGATACCATGAAACATCACTAATAGATATCCAGAAAGCTGGACTATTGGGTAACATATCTAGTGGAGAGGAAATAGAGGTCCTGATGAGATCAAAAAAGAGATGCTGACAAATAACTTCCAGCTTATGAATAAGGATTAAAACAACTATTTTTAAATTATCTGGGGAAAGTTGCAGTTGCCTATTACTTCCTAAAGAGTGTGAAATGTGAGGGGAACAAGTCAGTGAGTGAAAATCATTAAGAAAACCAGAGTTAGAGAAAACCATCAGGCGGTATTCCTAACTCCTCAGGAGTTAGGCAGAGCCCAGGTGCCAATTTAAATAGTCTGATTAAATGCAACCTGAACATTGTGAAATTTAATGCAATCCTGAAGGGATCTAGATGCTGATGACAGGATGGGAAAATCAAGGAGTTTGAACCACCTATTCCAAACCAAATGTGAAAGATTACCCTCTAGATGTTACTCCATCTTTTATTTGTGAGCCAAATTCACCTTTGCAAAGTGAAAAGAAATCACCTGGAACTGGAAAGGAGACTGGATTCTTTAAACAAAGAAATTATAGTATTAAAGATTTAGCATTGACAAGGAACTCAGAGGCAACTTCAATTTCCCATGGTTATAGATTAGGAAACTAAGGTGACTAAAGCCTAATTGGCTCATCATTATCCTCACTCTTCCTCACTCCCCATGTCCAATCAGTCACCAACTCTTGGCATTTCTCCCTATACAACATGTCTCCCATCTTACTCTTTGTCTCCAGTCACAAAACTACCAACTGAGTTCAGATTCTTATCATCTCTCACCTAGATTATTCCAATCGCTTCCTAATTGGTTTCCCTGCCTCAAGTTTCTCCCCTTTCCAGTTCAGCCAAAACATAACTGCCAAAGTCATTTTCCTCAAGTGCTGCTCTGAGCATGTGGCTTCTTATTCAACTCCAATGGCTTCCTGTGGCCACTTATATCATATATATATATATATATATATATATATATATATATATATATATATATATATATAAACACTCTGGTTAGCTCTTATAATGTGATCCCAACCTGCTGTCTTTCCAGCCATATCAGACATCATTTCCCCTCCTGAACTCTGTAATACAGCCAAAGGGGTTTCGTCTCTAGTCTTCAAATACGACTCTACAGCCAAAGGGGTTTCATCTCTATTCCTCAAAGATGACTCTTCATCTCCCAGCTCTTTGCCTTTGCACTGGCCATTCCACACACCTTGGATGCATTCCCTGTACCTCAGTTTCATCCTCTCATCCTCTGAGACACAATTCAAGCACCATCTTCTGTCTTTACTGACACCCCAAAGATTAAAATGCTTTCTCCTTGTATGTACATTTTATCTGACTTTTATTCCCTTTATATTCTGTTTTATAGCTATAGTTTGTTTTATGTGTGTATATGTGTCTATATAAACATACACACATATATAAACATGTGTTATATATATATATATATGCATGTGTGTATATATATATATATATATATATATACCCCCACCATTAGTAATAATACTTAGCATTTATATATTGCTTTAAGATTCACAAAGTCCTTTACAAATATATAATTTGATTATCACATCAACCTTGGGAAGTAGGTATTATGACTAGTCCCACTTTACAGATGAGGAAACTGAGGCAGAGATTAAGTAACTTACACAGAGTCACAGATAGAGTAAGTATCTGAAATGGAATCTGAATATAATTCTTCCTAATTTCAACCCACTGTGCCACCTAGCTGCTATGAAAATGAAATTCATTGCCAGAAAGGATTATTTTATTTTTTGTACTTTTATTCCTAGTGCCTAATACTATACCTGGCACATAGTAGGTACTTAATATATGCTTTTTGATTGCAGTAATAGAGTAGGGATTCAAACCCAGTCCATCTGATGAAAAGGGCTTTGAAGATCAGCCTAAAAAGTCAGGATGTTTTGTTTTGTTTTGTTTGGGGTTTTGGGGATTAGTTATTCTCTCCATTCCCAGAAGTATTAATGATAATTTAATAATTAGCATTTACAGAGTTCTATGAGGTTTACAATATGTTTATCTCCTTTTATTCTCACAACCACTTTGGGGAGTAGATTCTACTATTATCTCTGTTGTACAGATGAAGAAATTGAGGAACACAAAGGGTAAATGACTTCAACTTCCCAGTCACTTAACCTTTGTGACTAGCCTAATATCATGCGGCTATTAAGTATCTGAGACTTCATTTGAACTCAGACTTTCCTGACTCCAAGGCCAGTGCTCATCAGCTGTATCACTTAGAGGGCTTCGGAAAGAAGTCCTTTTCTTGGATAGAAGATATAGAGTGAATGGGCAGAACATTCATAGCAAGGGCATCTCTTAAAATTCTGATCCTTGACCTAGCAAAAACAAATCCTAAAATTCAAGAGACTTGGTCCCCTCAGAAGCTGGGAGAGAGCAATTGTGTCCTTCGTAGTCTTGACAGATTGATATAAAGGTGCTGTCATAACCACAACCAAAAAAGAAAAGAAATAAGTGTAAAAAAAACCCCAACAAAATAATAATCAAAGTTTCCTAAGAGAAAGCTATTTTGGGTATATTACAGCTCTAACAATGGTATCCTCAAAATAAACTTTATTGTGTGGCCTCTCAGCAACTCCTACCCATCACAGTCCCTCCGCCAACACCATAAATCATTCCTAAATTGACTATTATGCTGGGGCTGAATACTGGAATGATAAATAAAGTAGGCCAACCATATGGATTTCAGAGAGAGAGTTGTTAACTTCCTTGGGTGTCAACTCAAAAACAAGAAAGCAGGAACAGAGCTGAATTTATGCCCTTGGTTTTTAATTTTCCTCTTAGCCATAGAAGTGGAGCGTGTACAGAAAAGTGAGCTCCTGCTTCCTACCTTATTTATGGAAGGTGAAGATGTGGTTAATTCAGTGATGTTCTCAGTATCTTTTCCTCTGGGTTTTGAAGGACATATGAGCAGCAGACACATATGCCTTCCTAGGAATAAACATCCTGAAGATCTTAATGAGAGGAAGATCCGAGGTCCTAGCATTGTTGTTGTTGGAACTTCACTCTCAAAAAGGACTAATGACATTAGGAAGGTGATGGCTTGATTTGAAAGTGAATTATATTTAAGTGCAGGGCTGTGCAAAGTCACCAGTCTCACCCTCTCCTCCAGAGACATCCGGGTCTAGTGGCAAGATATAGATGAAGTTGACTGGAAATGGCCCCAGATGCAATGGGAGACCTTGGCCTTTAAGGCAGCACCCATTCAGTGATTAAGGCTAAGTAAGAAATCCCTAGCTTTTTGTCTCTACAATGAAAAGAGTACCCAAAGTTCTTTTTGGCCAATCCTTTCCATTTAGAGGTAAAGAAACCAGATAGCAAGCAACAGGGTCAGTTCTAGAAGTCATATCTTCTGATTCCAATCCAGTACTCTTTCCTCTAAACTACACTACAGATTCAGGCAAAGGAGGAAAAGAGTGATGATATCAGGAATATCTGGGTTCTAAACTTGTATCTGACACATTTTATGTGACCCTGAGCAAATTACTTCTCCTCTCAAGGTTTCCAATTAGCTCTCAGTGCTCAGACTACAGATAATGATAATGATAATGGCTAATGGCTATAATAAGTAGCATTTATGAAGTGGAAACCTTAAATTTTGCAAAGCACTTATATATTTTATATATATATATATATATGTGTCACTTTATTCTCATAAGCACCCTGAGAAAGAAGTCCATTATCCCCATTTCACAGATGAGAAAATGGAGGCTGAAGGAGGTTAAGTTCTTGCCCAGAGTCACACAGCTACTAAGTAACTGAGGCTGGATTTGAATTCAGCTCCAAGTACATCACACATCCAATACAACTTAGCTGCTTCTAAAGAAAGGATCTTTCCATGAGAGAAAACATAGAGTTAATGTGATGGGAAAAAACCACTGGGTTAAAACTCAACTCTGACACTGTTTGGGTAAATTTGGGCAAGTGTGTTCTCTAAGCCTTTTTTTTTTTCTTCATCTGCAGAATGAGGGGATTGAACCAGATATCCACTGAGGTCTGTTCCAACTTTGGAACTATGATCTCTGCTTACAGAGAATTGTAAACTGCATCAGTGAAGGGAATTTCCACCCCACTAAGAATTTTCTGTACGACTGGAAAAACTCAGATCTGGAAAAATGTTTCTTGCCTGGAAGAAGCAAGAGCAGAAGAGTGGGGGGAGACAATGAAGAGATCAGTATTACCTGTCCCCTCTGTGTCACAGAGCCGTAATAATGTTTGATCTTAGGAGTCATGCTCTTCAGTCAGTCTGAGTGCCATCAACCCATGGTGAGTGAAAAGTTATTCAAGGATGGTGTTATGTACCCTTCATGAATTATGCATCTT
Source organism: Sarcophilus harrisii (assembly GCF_902635505.1). NCBI lineage: Eukaryota > Metazoa > Chordata > Mammalia > Dasyuromorphia > Dasyuridae > Sarcophilus > Sarcophilus harrisii. The sequence goes on along the minus strand of NC_045426.1, from coordinate 29,142,826 downwards.
AAACAAACTTACACGATCCAAAGCACTCTAGTGGAAGCCTTTTAGCTAGAAGACGGCCACTGGAGAGCTGGGCTACAGATCTCCAGCGATGCTCTGAAATAATTCAGCATCCATTGTCTGTTAGGAGACTCTCTAACTCATTGGCGCATGATATGACTTTTCCCTTGCTTTCTGCAACAATGATGGTACTTGTTTCTTTTTCTTATGTACAACTGAGAACTGGAAGTTTCCTTCAAGGTCTTCTAGTCCAAGCTCATTTAACAGATGTAGAAACTGAGACCCAGAGAGAGTAAATCATTCCCTCAAGATCACATCAGTAGTCAGTGACTAAATCAGAATTTATGTTTTCTGATACTAAATCCAATTCCTTTTGTGCTACGCTACCTTATATTATTTCTGATTTCTCTTTCTTTTTTGTTTTCCTTTGGCAAGGCAATCAGAGTTAAATGACTTGCCCAGGGTCACATAGCCAGTAAGTATCAAGTGTCTAATATTATATTTGAATACAGCACCTCCTGATTCCAGAGCCAGGGCTCTATCTACTGCACCACCTAGGTACTCCAATCATTAATTTCAATGATTTAAAAATAAATATATTCCTTGATGCTATGAGACAATATAGTGATGCTGAAGAGATATAATATCCAAGAACAGGCATTTCAATAAAATGTAAGCTATTGCTTCAGATCAAGAACTACCTTATTTTTCTAACTTGTATCATCTACATCTAGCTTTTAGAATAAGAATGATAAGACCTGAATCTTTGATTTTATTGGAAACTCATAACATGAGAAAATAGTTTAGATTACTGTGACTCTAAATGTGTCTTAAGTGAGATTTGAACTCAAATCCTCTGACTCCAAAGCCACTTCTCTTTTCTTATGTACTAGCATTTGAGGGATGCAGTGGAGAGAGTACTTGACTTAGTCTCAGGAAGAATTCAATTCCAATTCTGCCCTCAGCATTTACTCACTGTGTGACACTGGCCAAGTCATTTGTGATTTCAACTCTTAATGGTTTTCTGACCTGGTTTCTAGATTCTACATCACATTGTCTCTTATTGGTGAATATTGATTGATCAATCTGGGTTTGAATTCCATTCTGCCAAGTCCTTCCTATGTGATATAGGTTAAGTTGTTCAAACTGTCTGGACTTCAGTTTTCTCCTTGTTGGCCCAGACATTGTAGGTCTCTCGTAGCTCTGATACCATGATACAAGAGCAAAATGGCCACTAACTTCTTTAGGGTTGGATGTTATCAAGGGTATTAACAAATGTTCCTGGGTCTTCTTCAGTATTACTGGCAGATCTGAGGGAAAAGATTCAAACATAGAAGGAAAAAGAAATTTGAGACATTTTGATTTAAGGAAATTATTTTTAAAATAAAATGTGTGCAGATGTAGAAGATAATAGAAATCACCAAGTACAAATTAGTAAAACGTCAAAGCAGATAGACTTGAAGAACAGTGTAAGAAGAGCTGGTTAGCTATAAGTGAAAATTGGTTGATCTATTGCATTTGTTTTCAAGATTTGATTACCTTTTCTCAAATAAATTATTTCACTGGAAAGTTGTAGGCCATCATGCTATGTTAAGTAAAAAATATACCTTTTTCAGGCTTTAAATTTTTATGTTTTTTTTAAATATTTTATAAAATTGATTTTAATATATTTATTTTATGTCATTTCTATAACCTTATATGCCTGCCAGCCATCTTTAAAATGAGGAAAGAAAAATTCTGCCAAAAAAAAAAAACCCAACATGTCAACTGTCTGACATTAGATGCCATGTTTTACATCCAAAAGCAAGGTCTCATTCAGATATCACAATTTACTTACCATTTCATACTTGATGGGCATCTATTTTGTTTCTACTTCTTTGCTACTATAAATATTTAGCATTTATCAGACCTTTTGTCAATTTTTTACCTCCTTCTAAATTAATCCTAGCAATACCATGAAGTGTATAGCACCCTGTAAAATCTATAAAAAAAATAAGAAGGAGGGATGGGCAGATGAGGAAGCAAAGGGTGAGGGAAGAAAATAAGGGAGAGATTGTTGGATGAAGAGAGGTTAAGTAATAGCAGGGCAAGTTATGGAGCAGAAGTTAATTTGAGTCAACTGGGATAAGAAAGACATGTATGTGTATGTGAGGAGTGTGTGTGAGTATGTGTGTATATGTATATAATCCACATAATGTTTATATGTAAATATATCTTTTCTTAAGTGTAGCTTGCTTGGGGGTGGTAGGAGAGAAGAAAGGGAAAAAAAAGAATAAAGTAAATAAGGTGTGCAGCAGAGAACCAAAGAATTTAAAAGGAAGTAAAGAAAAATAGATATTCATGAATATAATTTCTTCTACTAATAAATATACATATACATACACACACACACACTTTCTTGATCTGGTCATTTGTTTTTTATATATTTTGAATCCTCCCTGATGTTCTGCTGAGCACATGACAGTTCTCTTGTTTTGTTTTATTTTGTTTTGTATTCCTTTTTTGTTTTTCTTTTTTTCTTACTGTTTTTTTCAAATAAGATAATTTTAAAAAGAAAAAGATAATCCTCACAGTAATCTTTCTGGATCAAAGGGAATAGACATTTTGGTTACTCTCAGCACAGTTACAAATTGCTTTCCAAAATGCTTGAACCAATTTATATTTCTAGTCAATGTGCCTATCTTTCCTCAATCTCTTCAACACTGAGCACTGCCATTTTTGGTTACTCTTACCAATGTTCTTGAGTTAAAGGGAAATGAAGGCTTCATTTTCATTGAGACTTTTGCATTTTCCTTAAAGATGGTTAATAATATCTTATCCAACAGACCCTAAATAAATGACAAGTATGTATAGAAGACAATGCCGAGCACTCAGGAAGATACAAAAATCAATGAGACATAATCCCTTGCTCCTTTGGAGATAAAAAAAAAGTCTAAGGAGACAACTTGGTATAATAAAAATAATCATAAAATTTTAGCATCAAAGAAACTTCAAACACTATCTCACTTACCTTGGAACTTTACATAATCCCTCTCTATGATATTCCCAACAGAACAGTCATAACAGTATCCTAACTAGGTCAGGGCAAGCAGAGTTTTGCCCCCAAGGGAACTGAAATATATGCCTTCTCCCCATAAGATGAGCATACTGAATATAAAAATGTTGGGTTACATAAAGGCCAAATGACATTTTTGAGCTCTTATCACCCTCTAAATGTTTTGCAAGTAAACCAAAATCAGAATTGGCAGAGGAAAAAAAAACAACAAAAACAAAACTATAGACTCAGAGCTGCAGTTCAGGTGGGCAAGTCTCCATTTAATAATCGATGTCTACTCAAGAGCAAAACTGTCTGTACCAGGCAGAAATTTTTAAAGCAAAAATAACAAAGGAGTTCAGGTTGACCCTAGAAAACTCCCCCTTAATCGTTTCTTTGATCACAGTTTCCCCAGAGGGATGCCTCTGGTTTCCCGAAACATCTTCCTCGGCATGCAAGCTGTCTCCTGGCAAGCTGAGCAGCAGTGCTCTTTCAGACACCCAGCACTGAATAGCACATCCTCTTAAAATATCACTTTGCCAGCTTTGCCCTTTCCCATCTCTTTATATCATCCTTTTCAAGGCTATAACTTTTCCCCCTTTGGGGTCTCTGGGAAAAGACATTAAGACAGAAATATGTAAAAAAGCAGAGCTCCCCAAACTCTCACAAAATTAAACAGCCTCTGCTTTGCTCCAGACTAGCCTACCTCAATGCCATCCCACTCTGTGAGACAAGAGAATGCTGAGAAAAACCGGTCCTTGCCTCCTTGGTGGAGAACCCAAAGGAATCAAGCATTTGTTGTCCTCGTGTTCAGATTGGCTTCGCCTTCTATACACACACAAGTACTTTCTGGATGCTATAACCGGTGTCTGAAGTAAAAAGAGATGCATATGGCATGAGGGGTAGAAATACAAAGTTCATTCACTGAAAAAACTCTTCAACTACAATGCAACAGGAACTGCACTCCCTGATGAGAACAATGACAAAATAACTTGGGCTTCCATAAGACTGGGAAGCTAATTTGAGCATAAAGATTATTGAGATCCCAATGAAACACCTAAGGACAGAAGCTAGAATGTGTCTGATATTCTGATATCAACACAATGAAAACTATTATAAACTAAAGCTGGGAAGGAGGGATTTGGATGGTACTAACCAGTAAATGGTGTTGATGGAGATTTTTGCCCAACCAAAATGAATAAATTGAAGAGTATTTATATTGAGGAGGGAGTATTCATTTGTTTATGTTTAAGGGTCATTTTTTTTTTTCATAAGATGAGATGTGAGAATAGGGACAAAAATAATCCAAGTAATTGGAAATTCAAACAAGAATCTGGGAATTGATTGGGTTTCCAAATGGTCAAAGTAGCTCGTTTTAAAAAAAATAAATAAATAGAAACATGATATTGCTAACATTTACAGACTTGTTTATACATTTAATTTTATTTTAACTAACCAGACCATAACAGTATTGTTGCAACACTTATAATTATATTGAGCATCCTCAGGAACAAAAAAATCGGGATTCAAGATCCATGTCTGACAGGTACTTTCTGGGTATCACTGGATAACCAACTTAGAGTATTGAAGGAGTCTGGACAGTAAGGTAGTTAAGTGGGTAGAGCGATGGGCCCCGAGTCAGGAAAGCCTGAGTTCAAATCTTGTCTCAGTTACTGAACTATGTGACCAAGAGTAAATCACTTAACCCAGTATACCTCAGTTTCCTCATCTGAAAAATGAGGTGGAGAAGGAAATGACAAACCAATACAGCATCTTTGCCAAGAAAACCTCAAATGAGGTCATGAAGTGTTGGACGTGACTGAACACTAATAGGAGTAAGAACAAAAAGAAACCTTAGAATCCACTTCTTAATTTTACAAAAGAGCGAACCGTGGCACTGAGAGGGTACATGGCTTGTCCAGGATCCCATTTAACCTATCCGGGCTCTTACAATTCATTTAAAACTATAAATTGCAGGACAGGTCTTGACCTGTATTACTATAGAGAGTTTCTGATGCAGGGTTTCTCTTTATCAATGAGGTTCCAGATCCTGACTTTCTTAGATCATCTAATAAGCTTTTATAATGCTGGACTGTGTCTACAGTAGAAAATAAAGTGGGAGAACCAGCAAGTAACTGACTGACTTGATCAGTACTGAGAGCCAATGGATGGGGTCCAATTTATAAGGTAACATGTGAGAGTGAGAAAGAAACTTGGAGAATCTGAAAGACAAATGTTTTATCTCCTCGCTGATAAGCTGTGGCCTTTCTGAGATTCATTTTTCTTAAATTAATACTAATAACAACAATAATAATACCTACAGTCATCTAGGGCTTGGAGAGACAGCCTGCCATAAGACTTGCCTCAGAGTCAGTACCTCTGACACATTCTAGCCATTGTGATGCTGGACAAGTCACTAACTACTCAATGCTCCACCCTCTAAATTATGAGAGAGTTGTAGGTTTTCAACAATAGAAGGAAATTCTTAAGCTGGAGTGGCTAGCACATAGTCAATGCTTAATAAATTCATGTTGATTCTACTTATTAAATCATAAGTCAGGAGCAAAAAAAAAGCATTAGTTTACAAATCAAGTTATGGAAATTATATTAACACTTCTACTACTCACCTCACAGTGGCTTTTGTGAAGATTTAATGAAATAATGAATATTAAAGCACTTTATAAACTGTAAAGCATTGTACAAGTGAACATTAGCATGTTTTTTAAATATCTTATTGTAATGAAAAGAGTGTTAGATTTAGAGGCAGAAGAAGTGAGTTCAAATTCTGGTTATACCCCTTGTTATCTGTCAAATCTGAGAGATATTATTTCATTCGCCTCCTGCCCCTTGTTTTCCTCCTCTGTTAAAAGTCATTTTGGCTATAGTTGACTCTCCCCCTCTCCCCTATTTGACGTTGTCTTGGTAAAGCTAGTGGAATTGTTGGCCATTTCCCCCTCCAGTCAGTTTTATAGATAAGGAAACTTAGGCAAATAAGGTGAAGTGATTTGCCCAAGGTTACACAGGTAGTAAGAGTCTGAAGGCAGATTTAAATTGAGGAAGATGAATCTTCCTAATTGCAGACCAATACTCTGACTTCTATGTTCTTTTTCTTCAAAAGTTCCCCTTCAGAAGGAAGGGAGGGGAAAGAGGGACAAGAAGGAAGGAAGGAAGGAAGGAAGGAAGGAAGGAAGGAAGGAAGGAAGGAAGGAAGGAAGGAAGGAAGGAGGGAGAAAATTAAAACATCTTAATTTAAAAGATTTGTTAATGTTTTTTGGTTTTTATACTATAATCTTTTCTTATAAGTAAACATTCATTCACACACACACACACACACACACACACACACACACACATCCTGAACTGTTCCTTGTAAAAGAGGAAAATGGCTAAGTAAAACCAAGTTGACAAAGTAACTGAACCTGAAAATCTATGCAACATCTGGCTGTCTACCTCTCTACCCAGAGGAGGGTAGTGTACTTTATCATCTGTTCTCTGGGACTAGGTTTGGGTCAAGCCATGTTTCCAGAGTGCATTAATTCATATTCTTATGACAGGGTCTGTATTTACATCTGATTCACTTATTCTGACCAAACTGATAAAATAGAGTTCTGCCTCAGTGTTTGCCATGTTTAGTGGTTTAGCTTTGCCTGTAGAGATAGCCTGAGACTCTTTTAAATGACCTAGTTTTCTTTTTGTTGTTGTTCCAGGAATCCATCTATTTTTTATTTTTATTAATGAGGCAGCAATTTTTATATATCCCTCCCTTCACAAATGATAAATAATGGTGTTAAAAATAAAAGCACTCAGAGAGGAGCCCTCCTACTTCTCCAAACTGCAACTCTTGTTTAAAAAAAAATAATAAAAAATATCTTAATTTAGCTTCACCAGGACCAGTTAGGGGGTACATGTGACCCATTTCCCCATACTGTCAATCAGGGTTTCATCTCCATCATGTGTACCTAGGCCTGCTGTGGACAGTCCTGAGGGGCTCTAAGGTTGCTTTGGACTTCCTGAAAGAGATCACAGATGATGGATGGGTCAGACAGATGATCTCAGGTCACGAAGAGGTTCTTGATGTCTTATTCTTAAATTACTGTCAGTGGTATGACCTTTCACTCATTTCTCCACATTTAAAACATTGGAGTATTCTGACATTTTCTCTCCCTCCCTTCTTATATTCAACCAGTAAATATATCTTATCTAGAGTCATAATTATCAATGTTCGCACCAAGGGCTAAGTATCATGAAATGAGAGAAATGAGGGAAAAGAACAAAGGGAGAACCAGAACATGGAAAGGCTGATGTTGGAGATATCGAGAAGGGGTGGTATGACACCAAGGCAGAAGGAAAGGTCCTAAAGGCACAGTTCCTAGAGCTTCATAGTCGACTCATGATTTCAGCTAATGAGAAACTAAGTTGAATGGTTTTAATTCTGCCAAAGATTTGCATATATAATCAGTGCTTTCTAAATTCTGGTGTCCTGGAACAAAACCCTCAACATCCTTACCCTAGTTGTGGCTCTGGCCCTTTGATTACACTTATATAATAGTTTTCAGTTCTATCCTCCCTTCCTCTTTCTATTGCTACTACTTTAGTCTCATTACATGTGCTTGGATTACTGCAAGATCCTAATGCATGAGTTATGTTGACTAAATCATTTAAATTCTCTGGTCTCAATTTTCTCCCCAGTTTAAAAAAAAGTGATTGAACTATTTGACCTCTGAATGCTCTTCCAGATCCAAGATCCTATGTCTTTGGGTCTCTTATCCCACTCATCTAATTCATCCCTCATTTTGCTGATGTTGAGCTGTCACACAAAATATCATTGCCTCATTTTTTGCTGAGTGGAGTTTAAATTCTTAAGCTTTACATTCAAGGTCTTCTAAATTCTTATAGAATGCTCATAACCCCAGGATCATAGATTCTGAGCTGGATAGAATATTAAGGATTATCGACTTCACTTTATGGATGGATAAACTTAGCCCCAAAGATGTAAAATGATTTGTCCAAAGCTGTGTAGACAGGAAGAGCTAGGCTTCCACCACAGGGCCTCTGACACTAAGTCAAATGTTACTTCTACTGCACTAACATCCCAGTCTTGTTGCATGCCTCTTGTTTTTTAATTTCGACATTGCAGACAAAGAATTGCCTGAGCCTCTATTGCCTGAGCCCCCACCTCACCGTTCCCCAAACAAACTGATTTTTTTCATAAGGAATGAATACATCTGTGACAGCTTGACTCACAGCAGAGCCAACTCTACAGGTTCCTTTCTCTATGTTCAGGTTGGGCTGTGATAGACCATTTGTCTGGCTTGAAAGTTGAGTTTTCTCTCTCCCCTTTGAATATAAGGAGACCAAAGGCTCTGAATATGGTTTATAGAATTCGGCCTTTCTATGAAGTACTTACAGGACAAATCAACTTGCCAACGAGCATTTATTGAGTGCCTTCCATGTGTTTAGCATTGTGCTAAATTCTGGAGATGGGGAGAGCAAATAACCTTGGATTTTACTGTTGCCGTAAACTTTTTCCACCTTTTTATTTCTTCTACCACTTTTTTTTTTAATTTAAAGTCTTTAGACAGTTATCAAAAGCACTTAAAAGATGAACATTTAGGCTAGGGTCATGAAGACTGTATTTGTCAGAAGGAGAACTTGAATCCCACTCACTCCAACTTTAGAAATACAAACATAAAATGAAATATTCCTTGCACTTAAACTCACATATTATTGAAGGTAGTCAACATGTAGAAATATAAGTATATTATATGTGTGTATCTGTGCATGTATACATACATAACTGGTTTATTCTGAATTGGATTAGGTTTTGGCAGGAAGGCACAAGTACCTGAATGGATCAAGGAAAGACTTCTTGTAAAAAGTGATACTTGAGCTGAGTTTGGAAAGAAACTAAGTGCAAAGGTGGAAAGGAAGTGAATTCCATGAATAGCCTACATGAATCAGGCAGAGGTGAGAATGTCCTGTGTCGAAGGTCTCATGTGAGCAACAGCAAGACCATTTTGGATAGATATTACAAAGTGTGAAAAAGAATATAATAACTTATTTTAATTTAAATTTAGTTTGAAATCAGGTTGTAAGGGGCTTTTAATACCAAATGGATGAATGTCTCTGACCCTAGAGATTCTAATAAATTGATTCACCAAAGCACCCATCATTGTACCTTTTCCAAAGCTGTTCTTCTCTCCTGAAACTCACCATGGCTCTCCTTCTCTCCAAACTCTCAATTGAGAACCTTGTCTCATATTTCACTGAAAATTTAAGACCCTTCAATAAGACTTTTCTTTCACCCTCTCTTCATCTCACACCATTCAAATGCTTTCTGCCACTATCTCCTTTTTCACCTCTATAGCATATGAAAAACATGTCTTTTTTCCTTGCCAAGACAAACCTCTCTCTACATGCATAAGTAATCTCGTTCCAATTCTATATTCTCCAGAAAAAAAAATGTTTCCTCTGTCATCCTCTCTATCTGTATAACTGTCTTTTAATCTCTCTCTCTCTCTTTCTCTCTCTCTCTCTGTTTGTCTCTCTATCTCTGTGTCTCTGTCTATGTGTGTGTGTTTCTGTGTGTGTGTGTGTGTGTGTGTGTGTGTGTGTGTGATATTCTCTTTCTCTCATATCTTCAGTCTCTCATTTTTCTACTGGCTGCTTCCATGATCCCTACAGAAATGTTCATGTCTCCCAACCTCAAAAACCCTCAATGTTCCATGTAACCTTGTTAAATCCCTTCAGCTTCATGATTAAAGTCCTTGAAAAAGACTCTGCTTCCTTTCCTCTCACTCTTTTTTAACTCTGCAGTCTGACTTCTGACCTCATTATTCATCTGAAAGTGCTTCCTACAAAGTTACCAGTGGTCTCTTTACTGGTAAATCTAAGGTCCTTTTCTCCATCTTCATCTTTACTATTCTCTGGGAAGCTTTTCACACCATTGATCACCCTCTCTTTTTGTTACTCTCTTCCCTTTAGGTTTTCCTTACACTTCTCTCTCCTAGTTCTTCTCCCTTAGATCAGTCCTTCTCAGCCCCCTTTGATGTATCTTCAGCCAGATCTCAAACTCTAACTCTCCATCACATACACTCTACCCTGAGCCCTGGTCTCCTGTTGCACTGTTTTTCCTTGGTGATCCCATAATCCTCTATAAATTCAATAAATATCTCCATGCAGATGATACTCTTATTTTTTTTTATCCAATGCTGATTCAAATCTAACTTTCTATTTGACATCTCAATCTAGATATCCTATAAACCTCTCCAATTCAACAGGTGAAAATTGAACTCATTTCTCCCCATAAACTTGCCCCTCTTTGTAAAATACTATATTGCTATCACATATAAAGACCACTATTCTCTCAGTCACTCAAACAAGTTTGATTCCTCACTCTCTCTTGCCACCCCCTTATCCATCATTTTTCAAATCTTGTTATTTTTATTTTCATAATATTAATTAATATACCTCCTTTCTCCTTTGAAATATATACTACCTTGGTACTGGTTTTCATCACCTTAAGTATGCTCTATTGCTAGCCTGCTGCTTCTTCTCTCTGACTTATATATGGCTTCCCAATCTTTCACTCAATTTCCAATTTGATCTTTCCAAAACACAAATCTGATCCCATCACCACCCACTCCATGTAATACATCCAAGTAGCTCCTAATAACATCCAAGATATAATAGAATATTCTCCAGTTTTTAAAGCCCTTCATAACTTGGTATCTTTTTACCTTTCAATCGATTTACACATTACTCATTCAACATATTCTCTGATCCAGTGGCAATGTCCTCCTTGCTGTTCATTGCACAAGATGCTCCATCTCCAGACTAGATATATTCCCTGGCTGTGCCTCATGCTAGGATTTTTTTTTTCCTTATGCTACCTCTAATTTCCCTCACTACATCCAGATCCCAGTTAAAATCCCACCTTCTACCAGGAAGCTTTCACTAATCCTCATTAATGCCTTTGTTCTGAGGTTGTCTCCAAATTATCTTGAATGTACTCTATACATGCTTGTTTGCATCTTTCCCATTACATTATGAAATCATTGAGGGTAAAAGCAAGCTTTTGCCTTTCTTTGTATCTCAGCAATTAGCACGGTGCTTGTCACTTAAGAAGCACTAATAATGCTTGTTAAATTTACGTTATTTGGAAATGTAATTTAAGATTCACTGAAATTCATTGAATAGTGCAGTAACTCAGTTAGACTATAATTTTAAAATGATTTTAGGACTTGTATGTAAAATGTTAAGTCACAAATAAGGTAGAATAATAATTTCTGAGAAAATGTTGCCTATTTTGATTGCATATAATTTTGGATAATAATGTAAACCTCCTATAATGTTGTCAAGTGAGAACAGGTTGAGAATTCAAGGTGATCTTAGCTCAGTCAGCATTTCACAGTGTGATCTTGGAGGAGCAGTTTTCCATACCTTGTTCTCAACTTTCTCCTCCATAACACAGTTGAACTAGATCACTTCCACAGTTACTTCTTGCTTCCAACATTTCTAAAGTTCATGAAATAGATGGCAACTTTTTAAATCCAATTTTTCCCACAGTCGAAATTTTGGAAAAATGAGACCACCTATTTAGACAGCTCCTATATTCTGATGTATTTGGGTGAACACCAACTTGAAAGGTATTTTTTCATCACTAGCATCATTTCAACAAAAGGTAATTAAGAACAACACTAAGTCTTAAGTCAAAGGAATAAATCTCTAGTGGTGAAATCTCACAGGCTCCAATAACCTGATGGGAAAGTGACTTTAGGACAAAGGTACCTTCCTGATGCCACTGAAAACATAGTGTGTTGTTGGATGCCTATTGTCAACTCTGCTGACTGAGCTATTTTTCCTTTGTCTTCCAAGATCTAGACACATATATTAAAGCCCCATGCCTATCTGAGAGCTAGTGACCTATTTTTTTTCCTTCCCTATGGCTTACTGTTCTATGGTGAAGTCAATATTTTTAAGTCAACATTTTTTTGTGAAAATAACAATCATTCTACCCTGAGAAGCACATGATTCTTAATTTTTATAATCTGTCCTTTTTCCGTCTTTATGTAATATTTGACCTTTTGCTATCTCTTTAGGTCTTATTATTATTATTATTATTATTAGGTCTCATATTATATGAGATTTTAAGAATGAGAAAAGAGATTAACAGAGTGAGTTAATAAAAACATTTCAATTTTTAATATTTACCTTTCATGAAAAGCTAGTATGTCTGTCTTTCAAAAAATGATACAATGAGAGACAATGATATAAGAGCGCTACACTGGGAATTAGGACACCTGTATTTTTGGCCTAACCCAAACTTGCATTGGCCAAGTCAGTTTATTTCTCTGGGCTTCATTTTAGAAGGAAATAACCTCCAAAACTCTTTCCAACCCTTTTAATTTTTTTATTATATTATATGTATTATATATATATATATTAAATAATCTTTATTAACTCAATCAACAGCATATATTAAATAAATGCCTACTCTATGTTAGATATTCAAAAGACTTAAAAACACACAGAAAACATGAAAGACTTAAAAACTACACAGTCCCTGCAACCAAAGAGATAATATTTCAACAGGAGAAAGAACATTCGTATATATAAGAATAAACAAAAGTCATCCAGAGAAGATATAAGGTTAACCTTAATGGGAGATCAGGAAAGGACTGGTCAGGATAAAGCAGATGTGTCTAAGCAGAGTTTTAAAAGGAACTAGTGGTTCTGAAAGGCAGAGCTAAGGAAGAAATGAATTCAAGGAATAGGGATGGTCAAAAAAAAAACAGAGAGAGACAAGAGATGGGTTGACATATATGAAGAACAGCAAAGAAGAAGCCCATTAGGAGACTCATAGGATGAGTCAGCTTAGAAAGAACTTTGAATGCTAAAGAACTTTGCATTTGATCCTGGAGGGAACAGGGAGTTTTGAGAGTTTATCTACTGTGTGAACTCAATAAGATCTTCACTTTGTAAAATCATTTGGAAAACACATTACAGTATGGGGAGATATTACGAAGGTAGAAACTCAATGGATTTGTGATCAAAGGGTTGACAGTGAGATAGCAAACCTGGGTGAGTAGAAGCATGGTGGTACCCTGAGCAGTCATGGGGAAGCTTAGAATGGGGAGAGGCTTTGGGATAAAAATAATGAATTCTATGTTGGAATGCTCAGTTTGAGATGTGACTCAAAATGTCAAAGGTAAGTCCAGAAAATAGGAGAAAGACTAGGTCTAGAGCTATAGATATGGGAGTCATCTATATAGAGAAAACTGAATTCATAAATTATTGAATTGAATCCAACTAAATTATTCAAATTAAATTTAATAATGTGAATTGAAGTGAATTGAAATAAAGCATTCAAAAAGGGACTGCTATCAATTTTAACTTACTGGATATTAGCATTTCAGCTTCATGGTTCTTCACATTTTGATTAGGTAATGCTTTCCAGAGGAAAAGCTCTGAGAACATGTACATTTATGAGTCTACAACTAGGTGCTTTTTTCACTTACTAAGAAAAACTAATTCAAAATGTGCCAAATCTTATTCTGTATTAATTAACTTTTTAGATTCTACATGGAAACTTACAAGTAAATAATATTAATATTAAATTACTTTTTCCTGAATCTGTGGTGTACCACAGAAGAGAAATAGCATCTAACTATCTCCATAGATTAATTAATGAAGGGAAAGCTAAACAGGAGAACTGGGGCTATACCTCTTCAATTAAATACTTGTCAGCATTTCTGATCCTTACAAGATTTTATGAAAAAAAAAATAAGTTTTTGATGTTTATTTACATTTTTAATAGATAAAATGGAATAGTGTACAGGAAAACAGGCTTAAAGCCAGGAAAATCTGGCTTTCGTTCAAGTCACGCTTGTGAAAAATCTGGCTGTGTAACTCTGTAAGTCACTTAATAATTCAGTATTGTGTGGGATGGAAAAAGACCCCTACCCAAAAATGACTACTCAGAGATCACTCATAGAAAGCAAAATTATTTATTATAGCATCTCATAAGAGGCGGAGCAGTCCCATTGAGAAATAGATTCACAGTAGGAGGCCCACTCCCTTGAGAGTGTTCACAGTTTTTATACATTTCAGACAAAGAACCCCCAAAATCCCACCCTCTATATGTTGTGATTGGCTACATAAGTCTCTCTTCCCCTATTTGGTCAGTGGAATGCAGCAGATAAGATGATATATAGCTTCTTCAGCCACTATACTTTTTTAATCCCTTCTTTGGACGATGGAATGTAATCCAGACCTTATCTAAAATCACATGACTCCAGAGAAGCCTTCAATTAATTTAACAGTCACTGATCAATATGTGCTTGATCTGTAAGTTCTTCACCTTTTCCACATAGTATCCTGGTCAATTCTCTAAATATCAACTGAAGCTGCAAAGAAGATAGACTATGTTTAACCATTCTCAGGATACTTATCTCTTGCTGTTATGAATTCAAGATGGCAGAGCCCTTTCTTTGGAGGTTACCATTGCTCATATATGAACAACCAGACTTTCCTTGTTGATCATAATTGCAATTCCTTTAATCATTTCTCCTCTCTTGAAAGTTGAAATTTTTAGTAAGGAAGACAAGAAATGCTTCAATAATTAATTTGGTTGCTCTGGTATTTAAATACCAAAGGAAAGCTTTCAATATATTGGGTAGATGGTGGATTTATGGAATGTCATGGAGAAACAAAACTCTAGGAATTTGGGAAATCAGGGTATGTGTCATCAAATAATTCAATGAAAAGAAGTCTTGAACTAGACCCTTAAATCAACTTTATAAGGCAAACAAAAACAGGCTTAGTAATGTATACCTTTAATCGCTGATACTAGAAAGATCAAAGCTAGTCTGCAATAAGCTAAATAGATTTTGTCCTGTCTATCAAAAATACAGTGAGCCCCTAAGAATAGAGTCATCAGGCTGCCTATGGACAGGTGAACTGGCTTGGATCAGAAACAGAGCCCTTATACCACCAGTAGTGGGTTGGAGCCCAAGAATGACCACTTTATTATTGCCTGAAAGATGGTGAGGGGAGAGATCCAAGAAAGAGAGACAGAGACAGAGACAGACAAACAGATCGAGACAGAGACTGACAGAGAGACAGAGATAGAGACAAACGAGATAGAGAGGGAGAGAGAAAAACAAAGACACACAGAGGGAAACAGAGACAAAGAGACAGAGAGAGAGAGACAAAGTGAGAGAAACATAAAGAGACACAGAAAGAGACAGAGACAGAGAAAGAACAGAGATAAACTCAGAGAAAGAGACAGACAGACAAACAGAGACACAGTGACAGAAATACACAGAGGGGAGAGATAGAGACAGAGACAGAGAGAGAGGAGAGAAAAAGAGGGAGAGAGGGAGAGGGAGATGGGAAGGCAGGGAGACAGAAAGACAAACAGAAAAAGAAAGAGAGACAGAGACAGAGAATTAATACAGATTACAAGACTTCATGGTGGATACTCCTAGAGACTGGAGTGAGAGGAAACACTGTGGCAGAGAAGGAGATCTGAAGAGGAAGTTTCCTTGTACTTGAGCTAGAGATAGTCAAAATGCTATCTAGTAACTCTTCAATTTGAACTAATCATTTTTGCCAGTTGTGTGCTAGGAGTAGTTTCTTCCATGTCAAAATGCTTTAGTTATTATTAGTGCCTTCTTAATTTCAGTATCTAACAACAAAGCTCAGGTCACCTAGCCCTAGCTGGCTATGATGAGAATAGACAGAAGCTGTTAGGTGACAGCTTGGAAAGAGTTTGAGAACAGATAACAATGCTTGGTATCTTGTGGCTTATGAGAGCTAAGGAAGAAGAAGAATTGAAAAAAAAATCAAATATTATACATGGAAGATAAGTAAATGGTGAACGTAGAGGAAGGAATATAAGTTCCATGAAGGCAGAACCCATTCCATTTCTCTTTGTATCTCCAGAACACTATCTTGCACATAGTAGAAATGTTTATGGAATAAAATTAAAGCATCAGGTTTAATTTATTAGTGAATTTTCTAGGAATGAGATAAGATCTTTTCATTTCAAGGGATTGTTTTTAGTTTGTTTCTGGTGCCTTTTTGAATGATAAACCCCTTTATAAAATTTTCGGATGCTAGTTATAGAAAATGACTGAAGCCAGTTGTAATGATGCACATCTGGAGTCGGTCCCCACTCCTGGGGAGGCTGAGACTAGTGGGTCATGTGAGTCAAGGCTCCTGAGTCACATTAGTGATGAGGTATGAGAAGTGAGGGTAAGAGATCCCCTAACAGCAATGGGATCCTCTTTGGTGGGTGGTAGGTTTTGCAAAAGAATTAGCAAACTCCAATAAATGCAGGCACAAAGTTTGTGGCAAAGAAAGAATTTATTGTGGCAAAGAAGGGATTTATTTATGCTAAGAAAGCTGTAGGCTGGGCAAGAACTATTGTAAAGATGGGTTTACCCTGAGAAGAAAATATCTTCATCAGTGGGCTAAATCCAGAAGGGCAGGCCTTCCTGATTAGAAATTAGTCAAAGTGAGTTAACAAACCTTGGATTATATCAGGTTTAGTCTTGGCCTGGAGCTGAGAAGCAGTTGAGCCACCCAATAGAGGATGTTGATTATGCCCCAGGCCCAGATTTCCAATTGAATGAGATTACTTATCTGGGAATTGTCTGGGAAGGGTGCTGGGAGGGTTTTGAGAGTCAGGAACATCCTTCCCCCAAAGGGGACACAGTTACATCAGGACCCCCCCAAAGGTTAAAGGGGACACAATTTATATCAGTGGCACTAGAGGCAAGCAGGTGCCTGCCCTGAGTCCAGCAGCAGCACCTGTATGCTGAGGGTCACAAGGCTGCCTATAGAGTAGAGGACCAACTGACTGGCCTAGGTCTGGAAACAGAGGCTAAAACTTCTGTGTTGATTGATATAGAAATCAGGTCTGTGAGTGGTCATCAGTATATTTAGCTTGGGTAATATGGGGAGACCCAAACCTGAACAGAAGAAAAGGGGGAAAGGGAGAAGAGGGCTGGGTCATCAGGATCTGGGGAGACATGAGGGTGGGAGAAGGAGGGTAATTTTGGCCACCTGGCACTGTTGTGCCACAGTTCTCTTTTAATGTCCTGACCCAGTTTCCCTAATTGTCCTATTCAATTACTCTGCCTCAGGTTATAACCATTCCCTCTTAATGTTTGATGGGATAAAGGTCTTGTATCTTAGACTTCAAGCTATAATTATTCCATCTTAATATTTGATGGGATAAAGTTCTTAATCCACTTTAGATATCATTAGAATATCAGGAGCCTCTCCAGTACTTCCCATTATGTCATCCTAGGTGCCTCCTCCCATTAGGTCATCCCCATCCTAGTACCTTCCCCATTATGACATCGTTCTTGTAACCCTATAAAAGAATCTTGTATCTGACATTCACTGCTGCATTCTTTGAGACGATAGTCTCATTCAGCCCTGGGACCAAAACATGGATCCATTTGGTCCCAGCAAATCTCTCCCATTTAATAAATTATTAAATACTCTCTAATCTCTGTCTTGCTCAGTTTCTCTGGCATTACAGCACATGCTCCTCCTGTCTCTCCTTGGGATGCTTAGCTGCTTCAGCTAGAATAACTTTCCTTCCCCTAAGTGGCAGTTGGTTATGGTTGGCCCCTTCTCCACAGCAATCAGCCCCTCAGATGTTGCCTTGAGACACCAGGTTGGAAGCAGAAGATTTAGTCAGGAGGATGAGGGGGGAGTGCTGCTATTCCCAGAGGTTTGTGCTTTGTTGCCTATTGCTTGAGGTGATTAGGAAGGTAGAGTCTTTCTCCATAAAGATTTCTCACCACGCCTGTGGGAGCTAAACTGGAAGAGGGTCTAGTGATGGAGAATATTGCTATTCCCATGGCTCTTGGCTTCAGGATGATGGGCTCTCTCCATCAGGTCTTAGGGGAAGACAGTGGATGATGTAATCATGGTGGTTTGATTTACCTGGAATATCCTGCCTCTTCTCTCTCCCTCAAGTGCTGGACTGCCTTACCTATTCTGGATTGATGGGGATAGCTGGTCCCTCACCACAGGAGCCACTGTTCCAGATAACAGTTTAAGTTTGACTACCTTCAAGTCTCGTACTCTATTCACTGCACGAGCTAGCTGCCTATCAGATACAGGTTGGACTAGGTGGCCAAAGAGCTCATTCCCAACTCCGAAATTCTCTGATCCTGTCACTGTGCTACTAGAAGCTCCAACTTCTAAATCAATAATGAAAAATAGGTTGAATGTTTTAACAACAGAAATCAATTAATCCCCTACTCAATTTCATTTCATTTTACAAATGACTTGCTAAATTCTGACTATTCTTTAATTATTGGCCCCATTTAAAGACTTTCACCTTCACATACATTAGGCAAATATTTACATTTTTCTGTGTCATAGCCCCATACTATCTATAATGATATTTGAAAGGGAAAAAAAATTAGATCATTGTTTATTTTAAGGTACTCCATTAAGTCCTTGTTCAGCTGGGCAAGAATACCACATTCGAAAAACACTTAAGGTCTAAAATTCTGACTAATTGAAGTGAAATGTTTCTTTTATATGCAAAAATAGTGAAGTTGTTGGTTTAAAAAAAATCAATGAGAAAGATTTAAGGGAGCGATTAATGAGATAATGTCTAGAAAGCATTTTGAGCCCCAGGGAAGAAATTTATTTCATGTCCACAAGGCATTATTACCATTATATTTGTTCACAAGCTATAAAATACAATTGAATACTTCTTTGAATCCAGGGCCTCCAGGTAAAAGAGATAGAGTCAATATTTTGTTTTTATGTATCTTAGATGAAGCTGTTTGATGTTCAGATCTGTTTGAATATTTGCTTACAAATAAACTAATGGAGTTCAAATCCTTTTAAAAACCCATTGGATTTTTCTGTGAGGCCAAAGAAAAGTTTCCGCTTGCAACTTACATTCATTTTCTTCTCCCTCCCTCCCCCTCTAATACTAACTCCCTCAATTCTTTTGAAACCAGACCATCGCATTTGGGTCAGGAATTGTTAGACAGGAGCTGCTTCGAGACAATTGTTTTAGGAAGACTTGGTGACAATAATCCATCTCAAACTGTTTCTCCATTGGCATCTTGATTTATTTTAAGGATGCTGAATGCCTTTATTTTATATCATCTGTCCCAATATCTGGGGTGCTGTCTAAAAAACAAAGTAAAGTGCTATATGGTTATGGGAAAGTCAAACTAGACACCTATACTGAACTCTATATCCAGTTCAATTCAATTCAGCAAGCATATATTAAGCAACAACTATGAAGGAAGGGTTATGCTGGATGCTGAGAATAAAAAAAGAAAAACCAAAATCAGTCATTGAAGTCACACTCTTGGAAGGGGTAGGGGGATAATTTCTACTTAATTAAGCCAATGTAAATAAAATAATTTCAGGAGGGGCACTGATAACTGAGGGATGATAAAATGTTTTGTGCAGGAAGAGGTACCTATGCTGATCTTTGGAGGGAGCTAAGATTTTCCAGACAGAAGTAAAGGAGAGAGAATAGTCATCATAGAGGTACAAAATGATTTTTTTTAAAAAGTTGTCAACTTGTTTAAAGTCAAAATCCTTGAAGAGCATCAAGGGCAGCAATACTAACTATGGAGGGAATCTAACTTTAAACTACTTCACAAAAAAAATCTAGAAAATCAGAACAAACATGTGAGCCATATTTTTTCTTAGATGATTGGGCTTTGTGGGGTTTTAAGTATAGAAATCAAACTAAGCTGCATGTTTATGAAAAATGAAGCTGATTAACATAAAGAGGTCAATTAAATATGACCCCCATTGACAGGATCATTTTTAGCATGATTTCTTAACTAGTGAGAAAAAGCAAAATAGAGAGGATTTTTCTCAGCATCAGGAAGCAGTCTTCTGGTCCATACTAGTTGTGTGATCCTGGACAAGGAATTTAACTTCTCAGTTTTCTAGGCAGCTCTTTAAAACTGTAGAGAACATGCCATATTGCATTGGTAAAAGGAATTTCCTCTCCTTGCAGTTCTCTATATCAATGAAATCACAGTCTAGTTCCTATCCCTAGCTAACTAGTAGATAAAAGGAAGGCTGCAGATGGAGTTCCCCTAGACCTTAACAAAACTTTTGATAAAATATTCTATAATATTTTTGTGAAAAAGATTCACAGATATAGATTGGGCTAAACTAAATCAGAAGGATTCACTTAAGTGTTCATATGGCCATATTCAAAAAGTAGTTGTTAATAGTTCACTGTCAGAATGGCAGAAGGTGTCCAATAAACTAGGGCCCTGGTTTTGGTCCTGGGCTATTGGATATTTTTATCAATAACTCAAATAAAGGCATAGATGATCTGCTCATCAAATGTGTAGAAAAATAACAATTCTGGGAGGGATAGCTGACATAGTTAATGACCAGCAGGATCCAAAAGCATCTTGACAGATTTCAGCATTGAGTTAACTTGTTCTATTTGACCTCAGAGAACATAGCCAGGAGAAAGAGAAGAAGATGCGAATGAACGTACTTAAGTTGGACATCAGTAAAACTTCCTAAAATTTAGGTAATATAGAAGTGAAATGGAGCTTTGCTAAGGAGTGTGTAGGTTTCTCCATCCTTAGGCATCATTAAGGAGAGGTCTAATGACAGTCATCGTGTATGTTAGAATAGTCAGCTCTTTCAGATTTCTATTTGTTTAGAGAGCACTTTTGAAGGGTCTTTCAAGTCTCAAATTCTGTAACTCATGTTTAACTGAATAGGGAAGAATTCAAATGTACATAAGTAAGAGTATTGCAAGGTAAAAATCCAGAGAACAAGGGGAAAGTGCTTTGAGATCAAGGAATTATTCATGAAGGAAATTGCTAATTTCTTTAATAGGTCTTGAAGGATAGGAAAGATTTCAATAAGTGAAGATTTACCAGAGAAGCATTTCCATGCATTAGAGATGGTCTGCATGAAATCATAAAGGCAGGTAAGTTTAGAATAAGATGAGGGAAGGAAGGAAGGAAGGAAGCAAGGAAGCAAGGAAGGAAGGAAGGAAGTGTAATGCCAGAGAAACTGAGGCAAGATAGAAATTAGAGAGTTTTTAATATTTTACTTGAATTTCTGAGAGGGAGATATTTTCTGGGACCAAAAGGATCCACTTTTGGTCTCAGGGCTGAATTACACTTCTGTCTCAAAGACTCCAGCAGCAAATGTGAGTTTCCCATGAAATATATACTCATGATTCTAAGTGACCAGGATAGACCAAGGCAGGGGTGGTGTCAGAACACTGAGAGTGGAAATTTACAAGAAATGGACCATCAATCCAGTTCTGATAGGTGTGTGTGGGAGGGGGGCGGGTAGGACCATAAGTTCCTACAAATTGGGAGGATTTAGGAGGGGTCCAACTAGACTTAGAGATATAGAGGATACCAATTAGGTATCTGAGATAGGGCATCTGGAGTCTTATCTTTTGGCATGTCAGATCTCCACAGCCATAATTATCTCAGTCCTAATGAGCAGAAAAGGGGGTTGCAACCAGGGGGATTGAGGCAGAACAATTCAAGGAACTGAGGCAGAGCAATTAAGGGAAACTGAGGCAAAACAATTTAGGGAAACTGAGGCAGGACATTAAATGGGAACTGTGACACAACAGAAGGCAAGAACGAAGGATGGAAGGAAGGAAGGAAGGAAGGGAGGGAGGGAGGGAGGAAGGAAGGAAGGAAGGAAGGAAGAAAGGGAAAGAAAGGAGGGAGGGAGAGAACAAGGGAAGGAGGAGAGAAGGGAGGGAAGGAAGGAAAGAAAAAGGGAGAGAAAATTGTTAAAGTTTCTTGGCCCTGTGCTAAGTAGGCTGATACAAATAGAAACAAGCAAGCCACCCTAATTATGAAATGGGAGAAGAGAACAGATAAAGGGAAGCTAGAAAAGGTCACAGGGAGGGATGTCAGATGGCAAGTAAGGAGGATGAAAAAAGTCCAGAGAATAAGATGAAGAGTGAAGTGAAGAATACTAGAGCCCTCCTGAAACCGAAGTAACTGTAAAAAGATGACATCAACCTGAAAAAGTCAAATGCTGAGAGCTAGAAAAGGCTTTGGGCAATATCTCATTGAAGTCCCTCCTTCTCCAGTTGAGAGCACTGACTTGACATGTAGCAAAGAGGCCTTGAGGAAGCTAATGTGCCAGAAGAATTAGTGGTAGATCAGAGTTGGATGAACCTATCAGTGCTCCACTAGAAAGTTCTAATTACATCTTAAGAAAATAAGAAGGTATTGAAAGTCTCTGAGCAGCTAAGCATCATGCCCAGAACTGTGCCCTATGAAAATGCCTGTTTTATTCCATAAATTAAAAAACTACAGAAAACAATTCCCATTCTCAGGGAGTTCATATAGAATGATGAATACAAGGACCATAAATAAGTATGTACAGAATAAATATTCATAGAATAAATATAAATCAAAAGTTGTGAAGCTTTATCTACTTTTTTCCCTATTAAAAGCTTTTGAGATTTCATTCATTACTTTAATATTTGAAACCTAAATAGGGGCCAAATTTTGGACTACTACTGCATAGAGAATATCAACCATCTGGGTATTTAATCCATAAGACACCAAATCCTTGGACTGCCTTTTTCCATCAAATTACCTGTGTCTTCTTGACTAAGTCCATGTCCTCCTGTATAAATGAGGGGATGAATTACAGAGAACAGAACCGAAAGCTCTTCTGGCCCAACAACATAGCCACAAGGTCTAATTAACTTGTCTTCAGAGTAGCTGGATGCCTTGCACCTGTCTACCTTGTCCAGCTCCAAACATGAAAGTTTTGAAGGACAAGAAGAGATCAAACAAACCTTGAGACCTGTTGGAGTTTCCAAGAAGTTTAAAAATTAAGTCAGCATAAAGGGCTTCCTTCACATGGTCCCATGCAATGAACTTTTATACAAAAGCAATAATAATAGCTAGTATTTATATAGTGCTTTATAGTGAAATGGAATAGAATAGAATGGAATATAATATACAGCATTAATAGAAAAGGTAATATAAATTAAAATAATAACAGCTAGCATATATGTAGTATTTTAAGGTTCACTAAGCATTTTTCATATTTTCAACCTCACACCAATTCTGTGAGACTGGTACTTTCATTATGGCCCCATTTTACAGATGAGACATCTGATGCTGAAAGATGTTATGTGATTTTTCCAGAGTTATGCACCTAGTTAGACTCTGAGACAGGATTTCTATTCATCTTCCTGCCTCTAATTCCAACACTCTGTGCACTATACTCCCTAACTACATATGATGAACTGGCTTCCTACATGTCATTACAAAATTTCTTTCAAGAAAGATTCTGGGCTCCTTGAATAGCTGTCTATTTTTGCTGTGTTGGGCATAATTTTCTGGCTTCATCAAAGCCTTTCAGCTACTTCCTGATTCCTATAGCAAGAGGCAGACTGACTGCCTTCCTGAGACCATGAACCTGAGAAGGGGAAAAGAAAGGGAGCGAAAGACTCAATTTCAGCATCTTCTCCCAGTCTCCAGCTTGGTTGGCATCTGTTGGGGGTGCAGAATAGATGCACTGCTACATGCTCCTTGTGGTTTATCGATCCTATTAACATTATCTCACAGGGAAATCAATGCTTCAGTCTTGCAGGAGACATGTAAATGAGGCAATGAAAAATAAACCGAGGCAAATTGTTTCCTGATGGAAAATGAGATGGGAATGGAGACAATTTGAGACCTCGCGATGTAGAGGTAATTCTGAGCTGGATATTAAAGTAAGAGGGAAGCCAGACCCTTTAGTTAGTCACTTGGCTTTGCTCTATGTTCCAGTGGTGTGGGATCTTAGATTGTTCTTTTTATCTCAAGTAGATTAAATGTAGGTTGTAAATACTGTTAACCAGACTGTTTGCTTTAATCTGATAGAAACTGATATTGTTTCCTCACCTTTTCTACTATCCATCTTTGGTACATGAAACCTATAGAACCCTTTTTAGAATCAATGCATACATAAATAATGTATACAAACATTACATGTATGTATATAAATACACAGATACGTTAGATTGCAAAAATTATAAATAAGATACATAGAATTACAAAGGAAATCAATTTAATTAAAATAAAAATGTAACTTTTTTCCCTTCCAAATTCATGGGCTCCTGAAATCTATTCACAGAATATTGGTAATCTATGGATCTGAGGATCAAAGGTCAAGAACCTTTTTTATTTGAAATAAGTTTGAGGATGTAGCATAGTGTGACAGAAAGAACACTAACTTTGAAGGAACAAGCCTTGGATTCAAGTCCTGATTCTGCCACTAACATATCACTGGCATGATTTTGAGCAAGTCTCTCAGGCAATTTATACGTCGTTTATATGTCCATGATTTCTTGTGGCTCTAAATCTAGCTCTGTCCACATCCCATTTGTGAGCCTCAGATTCTTTATTAAGAAAATGAAGGGATTGTTCTTGCTGACCTCTGAAAAACTTTCTAGCTGTATGTTTTGAGTGAAGATAAGGGAAGAACAAAGTTTACATTGTTCTGGGGAGGTTCTTGTACACCTTTCAGCTGGCCCAGGTTGTTGCTTCATGTAACAAAAGTATTAAGTGTGAATATCCCTCTCACAAGAGAAGGTCCTATAGACCTTGGTCTCCCAGGAAAGGAAGATACTCCCTCTACTCCTTACCTATTTACCCATAGGGATGATAATGTTGGAAAGATAGTAAAATGGGGAAAAGGTTTCTTTTTTAATGTCAGAGTTCTAACATTTGTTAGTAATTTTAACTTATGATGGGCAGCTAGATAGAGTACTGGACAGAAGAAGTATTTCCCTGAGTTCATATCTGGTCTTCAACACTTACTAGCTATGTCAGTCCTGAGCAAGACACAATCTTATTTGCCTCAGTTTCCTCATCTGTTAAATTAGCTAGGGGAGGAAATGGCAAACCATTGGAGTGTCTTTTCCAAGAAAACTCCAAATGGGGTCATGAAGAGTCAGAGAAGCCTTAACAACAGTATGTTGTTCTTAGTGTTAAAAAAAAAAAAGGTCTGGCTTCAAACTAGGGAGATACTCACCTATTGGGATATTACAGAACAAATTGTGATCTACAAATATTACAAATAAGAAATTGCAAAAGAAAAGATTTTAAAGAAACCCAGTAAGACTAATCCAAACTAATTCAGAGTGAAATAAATAGTATCAGGAGAACAATTAATACAACATTTTGTAGAAAAAGTACTTCTAAAGATTTAACAATTGTCTCCAATGCAATAAACAGCAATGAATTCAAAAGACCAGTGATGTAAAAGACCAACTACCAGAGAGAAGATGAACTCAAGACAGAGAAAAAGACATATATTTTGGATATGACCAATGTATTATGTATTACTATTTTTACAAGATTTTTCCCTTTTCTGTTTTTTTTTTTCTTCAAAAGATTTTGTGTAGGTAGAAGAAATAGAGAGGTAGGAATGCACTGGGGATAGTGTAGCCAACAGAAAGAAAGAAAGGTCAGCAATACATTTTAAATGCATATTAAAGGAGAGAAAAGACAAGATGGAATTATGGACAAGTAGCACAATTCTGGAAATTACATGTTGAATTATTTTATAGTTCAAAGAAAAAGCAAACTAAACAGAGTGAAGATTTGCTACTTCACAGATTTACTTTTTTTTTTTTGGTTCTGTATATAAGTAGAAAAGTTCATTTCATTTTGAGTTTGTTAAGGTCAAAGTGAAAACAAATTTAAAAACTCAATACACTAGATATGAGTCAAGATCTGCATTTAATGTGTACTAGTTGAGTGCATACTAGTCATTTAACTCATTAAAGCTTCAGATAAACCACTAAAATGTAAGTTACAAAACAAGCATCAATCTGTATTGATGGAAGGAATTTCCTCACAAAGAATTCCCTTCTGCCTCCTAAAAGTCATCATTTATTTTATTTTTAACAGACCTTGATTCCATTAGCATAGGGAATGCCCAATGATTTATCATACTGGACTTCATAATTACAAAAGAGAATTAGAGAGTCTCTTATCTAACCTTATTAGGGTTCCCAAATATCCAGAAGAGTGCTCTGCAAATAGTAGGTATCTAATAAATATTTGTTGAATCGAACTGAATTATCATCTTGGATCCTTCCAGGAACCTTGTGAGATAGGTAATAGGGGTAATAAGGGGTAGCAGTATCAAAAAGGAGCTCCTGGGTGGCTAAGTACAGCTTCAACCTCCCTTCCATGCTCAGAGTAAGTTTTGTCCCACACCAAACTTACAGCCTAGATATTAAAACTTGCTAGCTAATCACATAAGTGAACTATCTCATGATAGTCAAACTGAAATGTATCATAAAACTGTGCAGTGTAACTGGAGTTAACATTACAGAGTTTTGAATCCTATTCTAAATACTGTGTACCTGAGACGTGTATTTCTCTGAGACTCAGTTTCCACATGTGTAAAATGAAGATCTGCCCCCCAAGAGTCTCTTTCTGTCTCTGGCTCTAGCCCCATTATCAGATGACATATAGCGAATTAGTTAACTCTTCCTTGCCCTTTAAAATATAAGTCCAGTTTTCATGGTTAAAAGAGCCAATTCAGCTTAGCAGTATCTCCCTGGGACATCACTGTTCCAAGAAAACTGTGAAAACTCAGTTTAAAAATCTGTCAAAGGAGGTCAATGGCTTAATTTCTCCATGTTGAGTTTCCTTGACTACAGCATGACAACAAAAAGAAAAACTCATGTTTGACCCAAATTTTTATTTATTTTATTGTGAAATAGATGTCTGCCATGTTGTGGATACATATATATATATATATATATATATATATATATATATATATATTAAGAGGTGAGTATAAGATGCCCTAAAAATGATAGTGGAGAGAGAGATGATTAAAAGGAATCCTGATGAGCTTTGCAAACATTTTTATGCCTAGGCATGTTTTGACATCTTGGATAAATTAGGTGCTTGAAATGACCTCAAGGCATGTTTGTTCCATGAAGTGGCTTCTTAGCCCATTGATCACAGTGGTCTTTAGTGACCTTGGGAGCACTGGAAGGATTATGTTTTTGCACGGGTGAATGGTTCGGGAAATATTCCTCCAGTGTATTAGGCAAGAGTGAGTTTTTCTTCTCCCTTTAAATATGCTGCCTTTTCTTTCCACCTACTGTTGGCTGTCAGCAAAATTAATTATGGCCTTCCTGTGGAAAAAATAAAACAACTCTATTAATGTTTTGAATCCTCTGTATTCTTCTTGTATTACCCTGGGAGTAGCTCCTATTTGTAACTTTATACAGTTAAATTTGGTTTTGGTTTTGTGTTTTTGTTGGGATTTCTTTGCCATTGTCACCTTTGATTTCCTGGCTTAATTACAGCTTTGTTAAAATTTTGACTATGTTTTTGTTTGTAACTTTGAATTCAGAAAAACTCTTTGAAAGGTGAACATTACCACCTGCCCAGCTCCAGGAAGAGTTAAAATAAAACAAGCTTAAGAGAGACTAATTCTGAGAGAAAGCTATTATCCATCTCTTTATGCAATGGGTTTCTGGGAAAGAAGTCCTAGGAAAACTGAGTATCTTGCTTGTTCAGTCTAAATGTAATTCTGTATAATCTGTGATTTGGAATGAAACAAATTCTTAAAGCATTGGTCATTGCCCATTTGAAAGGTAAATGCAGAAAGATATGTTCCAATATCAATCATATTTCCTAAGCCAATTGAATCCTTTACCATCATGTCAAGTTCAATATGACCCAATCCAAACCATCAGTTATGATATAGTTCACAGGCTATTGTAGACTTGTAAGGACCCTAGAGATCTTTAAGACCAATCCCTTCATTTAGAGAACAGGAAATAGAGGCTTGGTGAAGTTAAGTGACTAGCTGAGGGTTATGATGCTAATAAGTTTCTGAAGAATAAATTCAAATCCATCATTCTAGCCACTCAGCCTTGCTATCTCTGAGTTTCAGCCAAGATGTAAGGAGTGATTTTGGTTCTCAGGACAATCAGCACAAAAGATACTCAGAGCAAGAAAAATGCTCCTTCAAACCAACTTAAAAATTCATTATATAATTTATTTTTACCTTGACTTATAGCCTTACAGAGATGACTGGTACAATGAGAAGTTAAATTGTTTACTCCTGGTCAAAGAGCTAAAATGTGTCAATCAAGCCCTGAACCTGAGACTTTCTGATTTCAAAAAAGACCTAATAAGTAATATATCACTCTGCCTCTCCATGAAAATAATGTAAGAAATTGCTAAAACAAATTTAAATGTGAAGGGGAAAATGAGTTACTATAGAGTCCTGTATTAATTAATTATGCCCATGAGCCTAGTGCAACATTCAGAGGTACATGCATATTAAGATGCATATATTGTAAATTTTTGTCCCCTTGAAATGTTGATACTCTAAGATAAATACTCCATTGTCTCTTCCTAGTTATAGCTTTATCTCATGTTCTGATTTATGTAACTAGTGATACTTAGAGAAACTTATCAAAGCTAACCACAGGAAGATAGTATAGAGCAGCATATAGAGAAATAGATTTCAAATCGTAAGACTTGTTTTCAAATCTTGGACATGTCAATTACCATTTAAGGGATTTGGAGCAAGACATTTAACCTTCTGCAGGGACCCAAGTCTGTTCAATTCAAAAATGAGGAGAGTGGACAAATAAATGACCTCTAAGTTTCCTACCCAAGCTCCAGGTTCTGTAGCATGAGTTTGGAAAATTCTATTTGGATCTATTTTAGGAAATACATGGAAACATATGTCACAACTACTAGTAAATTTAGAGCTGATTATTTTATCGACATATCAGTGAAGTATGTAGGAAAAGGAATACATTTTGACAATTACATTGTAATGTATTTCATGTCTGTTATATTATTTATAACGGAAATGACAAAAATATTAGTATATAGAGAATTCTTGAAACACAAAATCAGTTCTTGTCTTATAGCCAAGGTCATCAAATCTGGAAGGTTTTTCCATTTGGGGGCTGGTCAAACTTTTTCCAGACTTCTTTCCCAAAATTATTCCAGAGGATCAGTATTTTCTAGACAACTGCCTGTATTCAGAATTTCTTCTTTTTTTCAGCTTCCTTAGAACATAAATCTCTTTTTGAGCATGCCTTCAATAATTAATTAGTAAGTAACCAAGCAACAATTTGCATCACAAGGGACAATTTTGTGAACTCTCTTATAATATCAATTTTCCCTCTTGTGCCTTTAAATATGAAAGCTTCACTTGTCAGCTACTTTGATCATCAGAACTGTCAAGCCATGAATAGATGTGGTATTACCCCCATGTTACTTTTATATCTATTAAACAGTAATAGTCTTCTGATGATAAGTTTATAATTCATTTCACATTCATCATGTAATTAGTAAAAGATATGATGCAGGCAGAAAAATCAGGGATGGTTACAGAATATGCCTCCAGTTGCTAGGGGTTTGTATCACTGGTTTCATTTACAAATAAGATATTTTGGCATTTTGCAAATTTAATTCTTCACCTAATTCCACCCTAAAGTTTTAATGAGGCCTAATTAGGTAAGAGACAATAGTGTGAAAATTGTTCTTTATTTGGGTGAAAGAAAAAGGGTGTATCAAATATAATGTGAAAACTCTAGGTTCAGAGACTCCCTCTGTTGATATCAATTATAGTCTTTTGTGCAATTGTATTTTTAAGGAATTGTTTTCCTTTTCCAAGCTCCTGACTTTTGTGCATACCTCTCAGTTTTTCCCCATTTTTTCTTCTTTCTCTCATATTTGCCTTTTAAAAATCTTCTATGAAGTCTTCCAAGAAGACTCTCTGGGCTTGAGACCAATTCATATTATTGTTTGAGATTTCCCATGTGAATATTTTGTCCTCATTTGAGTTGGTCTTTTAGTCTCCTCTGTCACCATAGTAGCTTTCTATGGTTAAGATCCATTTCTGTTTCTTGCTCATTTTCTTTTTTCTTAATTTGTGACTTTTATGGTCGAGCTCTGCTCCTGGAGTGCAGGGGTCGCTGTCCCAAGCTTTTTGTGTAGCTCTGAGGGCTGACTTTGGGCTGTGTATTTGGTGTCTTGCTCAAACGGGGAGTAACCCTACCTGCTTTTTCCTAGAACAGGGTCTCAGCTCCTGATCTGTTGTGGTTAAAACCCCTTTCACCCCAGTAGATTGATCTTTCTTGAAGTCCTTCTAATTTATTTTGAGCTGAAGAGTGATTTCATTCCATCATATTGTTTTCAGAAGCTTGGTTTCATGTGGTTTTCAAGGGAAATTGGGGAAGCTCTAGCAGCTTCCTAGCTTTAATCTACTCCCTTGACTCCACCCCCTATTACCTATCAATTATAGTCTTAAAGAGTTATTAAAGATACTGAAAATTAAGCACTTGTTCATGGCGACTAAGCTAGTATGTGTCAAAGGCAGGACTTTAAGTTTTAACACGGTTTTTTTTAACATCATAAAATATTGCCAAATGAATCCCACTCTGTAGAGCTCTCTTGTACCAAAGGAAGACAATTAAATAAAACTAATAATTCAGTGACCTCATTTGAAAGTATGTGCACTGTTCCACATTTGAAATAGCCCCAACCCATTTTAATTAATTTGACTAGAAATTCATTTTCTCTCCCTCCTACTATCCTATCTACTCCATTAAAGAAAAAAAAAATAGAAAAGAAAAACACTCCTCATACAAATATGCAGTCAAACAAAACATATTCTCTCAATGACTATAACATATATGTGTTTATGTGTATGTGTGTGTGTATTATATAAATTTAATCATCAATTCTCTGGAATCATGGGTGGTCATTGTATTAGTCATAGTTCTTACAGCTTTCAAAGTTCTTCATCTTTGTTGTTACTGCTAGAAATGTTAAAAAGCATAAATTGGCTTTCTAGTTCTGCTTAATTTACCTTTCACAATTTTATATTTATTTCCACATCTTTTTTGAAATCAATCATTTCCTTATTTATTGTAGCAGAAAAATGGAAGAAAAGAAAGGAGAAAAGAACAAGCATTTATTTGGAACACTGCTATGTTCCAAACAATATGCTAAATGCTTTACAGATATCATCTTATTTAATGCTTATGATGTTCCAGTGAGACATCTCCATTTTTCAGTTGAGGATGTTCAGGCAGAAGTGGCTAAGTGACTTGTCCAGTGTCACACAGCTAGATAGTTTCTAAGACCAAGTTTGTGCTCAGTTCTCCTCAAGACCAGGCTCAGTGCTGTCTCTGTACAATCTACAATCTGAGAATCATCACTTTATATGCCACTTTTTCAGCCATTCTACAATTGATGTGCATCCTTTTAGTTTCCAGTTTTCCTTTTGACACCCCAAACACGGCCACAATAAA
This sequence comes from Sarcophilus harrisii, assembly GCF_902635505.1. Taxonomy (NCBI): domain Eukaryota; kingdom Metazoa; phylum Chordata; class Mammalia; order Dasyuromorphia; family Dasyuridae; genus Sarcophilus; species Sarcophilus harrisii. The sequence goes on along the minus strand of NC_045426.1, from coordinate 29,111,456 downwards.
TATTTTTGTACTTTTTCTCATTTCTTTAATCTCTTTTAGGTATAGGTCTAGTAATGATCAAAGACAAAACTTAAAAGCCATGACTTCCTGGCTCCAAATCCAACTCCCATTTGCAATATGACATACTGTTTCTTGCCTCTTTACATCTCTCTCCATCTCTCTGTCTCTGTCTTTGTTTCTGTTTCTGTCTCTCTCTCTGTCTCTGTCTCCTCTGTGTGTGCATCTCTCTGTCTCTGTGTATGTGTATTTCTGTCTGTCTGTCTGTTTCTTTCTCTCTGTCTCTCTTTCTCTGTATCTATCTCTGCCTCTCTCTCTCTGTATCTCTGTCTCTGTCTCTTTCTTTGTCTCTCTCAAGACACACATACACACACACATATTCAAAAACATATACATTTAGGCAGCAACTTACTGATACCAAAAAAAATCTTTATTAGTAGGACTCTATTTAAGTCACATATTTTTAGTCTTTGCTTTTCCTATCTATTAAATAGGAGAATTAGACTAGATGAATTCCAAATCTCCATCAGTCTCCAACACTTGATGTTTCTCTGCCACTCTCATCTTAATCAGCACCATTGTCCCATTTCAGCTCTATAAGGTCTCCAAGAGGCAATAAGATGTGATATTTAGAGAGAGTGGACTTTAAATTTAGAAAGATTTGATTTTAAGCACAGCCTCTGACAGAAAGTTTGCTGTGTGACCCTGAGGAAGTCAATTAACCTCTCACTGCCCCAGGCAACTCACTAAGACTATAAGTTACAGATGAGTTGTTAATGTACATTAGGAGCTACACAGTGGGCAGTCTTTCAACCCAATGAAATCACAGATGTTGATACTCTTTACTTCATACAAACTTATGTAGTACATAAAAGCCTCCATTTATCATTCCTATTGAATGAGCCAGTTTCACATTCCAATAAAATTCTAGAAATAGCTTTCCAGTCTCCAATATGAAGAAAAATCATGATTATATACTTAGGCTAACTATTATACACTGGAGTAGAATGTACACTCCTTGAGGGCAGGAACAATTTAGTATTTACTGTGCTAACTTTTTGTCTCCGATGCACAGTATTTTCAATATTCAATAGAATTTTAATCAATCAGTATTTCAAATTCAAGAAAAGAGCTTGTTGAATTTCATTGAATACTTGTTCAATCCCAGGAACATGTCTACCAGGAAAAGAAGGTGAATCAATCATCCAGTAAGATAAGAAATAACAGATAGTCTAAGTAATGCAGTGAAATGCACAAACTATTGGGAGGAATACCTCCTGTAGCCTGTTGATGTATTGAGTTGATTTTCTCATGAAGAATTTATAGAAAGATATAAACAAGAATTATAAAACACAAGGTAAGTATAGTTTACAATCCATAAGTGTAGAAGAAGTGTCTTTTTAACCTTGAAATTGTATGAGATGAAAATGGATGAAAGACAGGACATAAATGATTAATGAGGAGTTGAAAGTCAAGAGATAGAAGGCAATAACAATAAAACCCAAAGTTGCCTTCAATGAGTTCAAATCACCAGGTTTAAAACTCCAGGTTAACTACATCCCCATTAAATGGAAAACACAAACAGCTGAGATTAATAATCAATTGATGGTGGTTTCTGAAAGGTTAAAAAAATAGTTGAAGTGTCACGGGACTAAATAAGGGCTAACGTCTTCATTTTCCAAAAATTGAAAGGGATAGTATTTGCAAAACATAAGCCTGTGAGATTGATTTGGATTAGTGGAGATTCTAGAATGTGTTATTAAAGGCTTAGATTGTAAGATTTATAAAAGGAAGTGTTGGTTACTAAAAGTCAGCATGGTTTCATCAAGGACAAGTCATTTCAGACCTTATTTTTTAAACAAACTTATTAAGATTAATAAATTGGAAGACTATCAATATATAGATTTCAGCAAAGAATCTGACCAAATATCTCATGTTCTTTTAATGGACAAGGTGGCAAGATAGAGACTAGATGGATCTATAGTTAGGTAGATTCAGGTCTGAGGCTACGACTAAACTCAAAGTGTCTAGGCTAATGGATGGATGTCAGCTGCTCCCCGAGCTATCTAGAGGAGTACCTCTGGGATCTGTTCTTGAGATATTTAATATTTCATACAAATAGCTTGAGGAGATAAAGGTGATCATCCCATACTCACACAATCTGCATTCCAGGTACATTGACCTTTTTGCCATTCTATGTACACAAACTCCCTCCTCTGGGTCTTTGTACTGACCGTCACCCATGCCTACAATTTTCTCCTTCATCCCCTCTACTTTCTGGCTTCCTTGATTTACTTCAAGTGTCAGCTCAATTCCACTTTCCATAGGAGACCTTTTCTTGTCCTCCTTACTACAAGTGCCTTCACCCACCATATAATATGTATATAGCTTATTTGTATATATAACTTGTTTACATGTTGTCTCACCCAATAGAAGATGAGATCCTTGATGGTAAAGAGAGTTTCCACTTTCCTGTATATCCTTAGTCAGTCAAAAATATTAAATGCATCCTGTGTGTCAGGGTCAGGCATTTTGCTAAGTGTTAAATACAAAGAAAGGGGAAAAAAAAGACCAAAGGGATCTTACATTCTGATTAGAGAAAAAAGCATGTAAAAAATCTTGGAAGGTGAAAACTGAGTGGGTGCTCATCAATTGGAGAATGGCTGAATAAATTGTGGTATATGAATGTTATGGAATATTATTTTTCTGTAAGAAATGACCAGCAGCATGATTTCAGAAAGGCCTGGAGAGACTTCCATGAACTGATGCTGAATGAAATGAGCAGGACCAGGAGATCATTATATCCTTCAACAACAATACTATATGATGATCAATTCTGATAGACGAGGCTCTCTTCAACAATGAGATGAACCAATTCAGTTCCATTTGTTCAATAATGAATAGAACCAGCTACACCCAGCAAAAGAACTCTGGGGAATTAGTTTGAACCACTACATAGCATTTCCAATTCCTGTTTTTGTCCACTTGCATTTTTGATTTCCTTCACAGGTTAATTGTACACTATTTCAAAGTCTGATTCTTCTTGTGCAGCAAAATAACCATATGGATATGTATACATATATTGTATTTAACACATACTTTAACATATTTAACATGTATTGGTCTACTTACCATCTCGGGGAGGGGGTGGGGGGAAGGAGAAGAAAAATTGGAACAAAAGGTTTTGCAATTGTCAATGCTGAAAAATTACCCATGCATATAACTTGTAAATAAAAAGCTATATAAAAAAATTAGAACTAAAATAACATATCAAACAAACAAACAAACAAACAAAACAAACAAACAAACAAACTAAAAAACCTTGGAAGGAAGCATTGAAGTGCTTCCTTGAAGCAAATTGAAGTGGGGAGAGACCAGGAAAAGGCTTCTATAGAAGGTGGGATTTGAGCTGAGAATTGAAGGACGAAGAGAGAGTAGAATGCTTAAGTTTAAAAGGAAAAGCATTCCAAGGAGAGAATTCAGCCCGTGAAAAAGCATAGTCAGGAAATGGAATGTGAGTATGTAGAGGGATGGAAAGGCTTGGACAGATAGTAAAGGCCCAGATTGGAAATGGCATTAAAAACCACAAAGAGATGGCTGGAGGTAACAGGAAATTACTGGAGTTTGCTGGGTGGGAGAAAGAAGGAGAGACATGGTCAGACCAATTCTAAGAAAATTATTTTGGCTGCTATCTGGATTGCAGTGGCAAGAGACTTCAGACAGGGAAGCCAACCAGAAAACTATTGCAGTAGTCCTGGCAAGAAACTAATAGGGCCTGCATCTGTGGGAAAACTGAGTGAAGAGAAGGGGACATAAATAAATGATCTTGTAAAGGTAGAAATAACAGCACTTAGCAACTGATTCAGATATGTGGTGTAAGTGTGAGTGTGTGGAATTGAGTATAACTGAGGAATCAAAGTGACTGGAAGGATTATTATATATAGTCATATATAAAAACATGGAGGTTGGGCATAGGGAAAGCTTGGGGGATAAAAATAATGAGATCTTTTGGGGATATATTGAATTCGAAAGGTTTATAAAACATTTATTGCCAGATGCCCAAAAGGCAACAGGCGATGTGAGGCAAGAACCCAGGAAAGAGCTTGGGATGGGATCCAGAAATTATCTGCAGATATGTGAGAACTTAATTCATGAAACTCATGAGATCATCAAAGGAGATAATATAGAAGAGGAAGAGAAGATTGTCTACAATATAACCTTAGAGGATACCTATGGCTAATGGAGATACAGGAAAGGCCATGACAGGAGAAGTGGTTGGACAGCTAGAAAAGAAGAAGGGCACAAATACCTAGACAGGTCATTGTATCCATCCAGGAAACTTGGTTAGCAGCTCACACATAATTTGTATACTCTTAGATCCCAGTGGATTCCAATCAAATTTGGATGTTTCTAGAGATCAGAATATGGTTCTTCTGGTCACAAGGGCAGGATTTGACCTTACCTTCTAATGGACAGTTTTGATCATTTGCTCTTTCTTCTTGTTGTCTCATTTTCCTGGTCATTACTTGCCCCACGCAAAAACCAGAATGTGCTAATTGAGAGTTTAACAAATGACACAACAGGCTTTTCTGCAATCCCACATTCACATCATTTATCACCACCAGTGGCTCCAAAAAAACAAGTCTGAGACGCTAACAAGGACCCAAAGCACCTATTTGTAGCAATTATGCATTTGGGGGGTTTCAATTCATTAGCCATTTCTTCCCCAGGAGAATTTAATTGGACATTTTGTTCCCTTCGGCTTTTTCTCATTTGGTATGTGAGCTTGCCTCAGCAGCCATTTTATCAAATAGAGAAGATGTGAATAAAAACACTAAGGACTTTTCCCCCTCTTTTTTTAAGTGGTTTCTAATAATTAGACCTTTTCTCTGTTAGCAAGAAAAATAATTTTAAGATTGGCTTCATTTATCTTACTCAGTTGTTCTTGTGTCAATATTGGACAATTTTATAGAAAATAATGAATTCTGGTACAATCCCATTATCCTATCCTAAAGTGATTAAAAAGAGAAAGCAAATGATTTCTTATTTTTTTTAAATCTATATTACAAATGTCTTTTCAAGCAGAGTCCCTTCAGCGCTCATCTCAATTTTTGGTTTTACCTAGTCTCTATCCTGGGACACCAAAGAACAAAATCCCTGAAGAATCTAGATAGGAAAAGCTGTATATATCTTCTAAGGACTATGGAATCTTCCTTGTCAAATATGATGATATACCACTTTCAGATCTGAGACAAAGGATTATTGGGCCAAGAGGGACAGTGTAATATAGTAAATAGAATGATGGATATGAAATCGTGAAAACCTGGGCTTGAATTCAACTTTACACATGTACTGAGTGAACCAAGATAAAGCATCTAAACTCTCTGTACCTCATTTTCCTCATTTGGAGAATGAATGAGGTACACTCATTTATTCTTAGAGCTCCTTTTAGCTCTCAGTAAATGGTCCTAGAAATGTTACCCTTCCAGTACTAGAATCCTCTTTGTGGATCCTATCTTTTAAGTCTAAGGTAACTGGAATCCCATTCCTAGAGGAAAACTTCCCTGAACTAGCCATGTTAGAAGTATCTTTTGAATGATATTCTCCATTAAAGCAATTTAAACTCCCTGGGCAAGGTTTTAGCTATTGGCTCTGACCATAGTGGTAACTAGCCAAAACTGTGCATAATAAAATATTTCTGAGGCTGTTTATGGTATACCTGTAGGGCCCATCCCAGATTTATGGACTCAGAGAGTAACTCAATGATTTGTTGCTCATCCAGTTGTGTTGTTATAGTCTGGGAAAATTGGTGGGTTTTGTCCACTTGGGTTTTTCTGTGCACATAATTTAGACCATTCTCTTTTGAACAGTTGTGATTTTCGTTTGGGAGGCTCCATTCAACAGAATGTTTTCTTTGAAATGAGAGCATTAGTAGAGTCTCACCAGTTCTTTTCTATTAAGCCTCTGGTCAGAACAGCCTTTATGATGAAGGTGAACAACTTTGGGAAGCATTTATATTCCCACTGGGTGCCTCTACCTATTACTCCCCTATAGGATAGCTGAATGTGATTGCATCTAAGTATTTTGTATAATATTAAGAAAAAAACTTTAAGGATAAATTTTGTTCTATTACAGTGAATATTATTTTATGTAATTAGTAAACAATATTTTTTAAAAGAAAATGTGAACCTTTCACTCAATTGTGTGGCTGTGAAGATATACACAGGCTATAGCTGAAAATAATTTTCAAATATCTGTTAGCTGGTAATGTTTTTCCTTATTTTTTCATTGTGTATGTGTGAATATTTGTGTGTTTAGATCAGTCCTATTAAAATGTGTAGAAAGGAGAAAGTAACTAAATGGTACAATAGTTATTAGTGACTTTTTTAGTCATTTTTAGTGATAATGTCATCTGATAATTGCCAATCATTCTGATTGTCTCAATTCCATATGCACAGATCTACAAAAATTATCTATTAGATAATAGGATCTCAAATTTAAATATGGAAAGACTCTTTGAGACCATATAGTCTAAATACTTCATGTCCAGATGAAGAAATGGAGATCCACAGAGGCTGGGAAATGCCCAAGGTCACATAGATAATTAAATTAAAACTTCTTTTCTAAATCCAAATAATGCATTCTTTCCACTATTTCAGAAAGGCTTTCACAATGTAGCCCTTTCGAACCAATTTTCCACAATTCTAATCATTCTTACTAATGCCAATTATTTGCCATTTATCAATTACAGATTGTGATTTCTGACCTCTGGACCAGAATGCAACATGTACCTATTTAATGTATGAATTCTTTCTTATCCAGCCAGTATTCTTCTGTTCTAAAAGGCCTTCCCTGATTGCTTCTTTGAGTACCTAGATTTTTGTCACTCACATACTACATCACATCTTACCTCTCATTGTACATACTTGTATGTATCTTCTTCGCCCTTAAGATAAAAAACTACATAGAAACTTAAGAATATGTTAAAGGTCATTAAAGAACATTTAGCTCAATTTTTCTCATTTAACATATGATGAAATTGAAGATCAGGGTGAAAATGTGATTTATTAAGTTTACAAAGGAAATTAGTGCCAAAGCTGGAAGTAGAGGGGCAGCTAGGTGATACAGTGAATAAAGGATCAGGCTTGAAGTCAGAGAGACTTGAGTTCAAATATGGCCTTAAAACCTTACAAACTGTATGATCCTGACCAAGTCATTTAATCCTGTTTACCTCAGATTCATCATGGACTTGGAGGCAAACCAAGGTTCTAATTTCAGTTGTTTAGTAATTTGCAGCTGTACCTGATTCTCTCTGACCCCATTTTGGGGTTTTCTTGGCAAAGATATTGGGGTAGCTTGTAATTTCCTTTTCCAGCTCATGAATGAAAGATGATGTCATCTTTTCATCATCCAGATGATAAAACTGTAGTATGTCTAGTGTAGAATGTGGCATTTGACTTTATTCTTGTAGGAAGCTAGGGACTCCAAGAGATAGAATCCCTTCTTTAACAAGAAATAATGCCCAGGCACACACTGTACAGAGCCTTCAACACAAGTGAATCAAGAAGTTAACCTAATTAGCTCTTTATTTTAAGAATTTCTTTTGTCAATGCAGTATTGAACCATTTATAATAGAACTTGGTGACAGGAGCTGTCCATCAGCACCTCATTTCCCTTGTGAATGGTGGTCAACTACTTTCACTAATAATCTATTGATAATGTTTGGCCCTTTATGTGGAATGACACCGATCCTGGGGACCAGGCAGAAAATGAGCATTCTCTCAGTTAAGGGGAATGCCTCCCATAGTAAATCACTGATAACTCTCCAAACTCCCTTCTTTTACAAGAGGCATAATTTGATAGCAACTCCGATTGCTTTGTGGAGCTCAGTTAATGTAGATGAGTAATGTATATTGATTCTGCACCGTGTGGAAATCTTTTTCTTCATCTCATGTAAGAAAATCTGCTAAAGAATTATTAATGATGCGATAATTGCTTTAAGATCTATGCTCTAATTAAAACAGTAAATTCTTTATTACAACTTTATTTTAATTAGATGTACAGAAAGACAATAATTTTTACAAGAAACTCTGTGTACAATAAAATTACCTCATTTAGAAATGCTTCCAAGAGCATAAAGTGAGGCTATGCTAAAGACTTTCTGAATTAAAATATGAACAACTAGACTTGGTCAAAATTAAGAAGGCCTTCTTTAATGTAATCAAATAAAGACAAATCCTATTCAAGAGCGATCATGTGAGCAGGAAAAGATTGTCTGTATTTGAAGTCTTAGGGTATAGATTCAAATCTCAGGACTTATAATTATCTGTGTGCTCTTCAGTAAATCATTTAATTTTTCTAGCATACTCATTTTCCTCCTTGATAAAATGAGGGATTTGGATTAGTTGAACCCTAACTCTCTGATATTTTGAAGAGCAATCATTCATCTGCACTTCTAATTCTATACCAATTCCTTTATATTATTTCCATTTTTAAATCCAAGGTGTGAAAACAGTTTGGAAAGTTCAATTGAAAGTCAGATTATGATGATGATGATGATGGCAATGTCATGAATAGAACAATCCTATAGGCTCCTTAAGATAGGGACCATTTCTTTTTTGTCTAGGAATCTTCTTTCCTCAGTACAGTCCTGTACCTGGCATGTGGTAGGCACTTAATAAAATCATTTTTTCCTAATGATAATAATAGTAATTATATTGTTGTGGAAATGAGGTGATACAAACTTTTTATACAAGTTTTTAGAATTTTAGAGCCTCCCTCTTTTGTCTTTGTATTAACAGAACTTAACCAATAACTTGGCAAATATTAATTAACTGACTGTATTTTAAAAAATTATTCTTTTTTTCTTTCTTCAATTTACATGAAATATTCAAATACTACCTAAAACTTAGTCATTGTGCAAACATAGTCAAGACACACAAACTTTATGAACTTTAGTTTCTTCATATATAAAATATATAAAAATAAGATCTCTACTACATGTTTCAAAGGGCTATTATGAGGATCAGTAAGATAATGTATGCAAAGCTCTTTGCAGGCCTGAAAATTCTTAATGTGTCAGCTATTATTTTTGCTAACTGAAAAAGAGATGTAAAATCTCAAAGCAATCATTTACAAGTGGAGTTCTATATCTTTCTCTGGTCCCTAGTTTCAGTCCTGTTGATTTTATGACTGCCATTATTTATCCATTGATTCTTATATAAATTAAAGGACTATGTACTCTTTGGCGTAGTATAGTAGTTAATTTGCAATTCGGAGTGAGGAAGACTTGAATTCAAGTCTCATCTCTAACATTATCTGGCATTGTTATCCAGAGCAAGTTATATCAGATATCAAGATATTTGAGCTTCTGTACAACTTCATCTGCAAAGCTGAACAAAATTAAGGTACCTTACAACTCTAAGTTTATGTTCTTATGACCCAATAAGTAAATTACCTCTGACTTCTCTCAGAATCACAAAGCATCTAAGTCAGCTTCTCTGATATTATTTATTATAGATCCATACAATTGTGAATTAAAATTTCTCAAGCAGATTTAATTCAAGATGATTGATATTTACAAAATACCTGCCATGTTCCCGACACAGTTAGATACAAAGATAAAAATGAACCAATTCTGTGTGAAGCACCTTGATCAAGTCAAAGGTGACAGTGGAGAGAAAATAACTTTTGGATCTCTTGGAGAGAAGAAAGCCTACAGGGAAATTGATGAGAAGACAAAGGAAAGTACTGAAATAAGGGGTTGAGGGGAAATCTTATTTTAGTATGAGGGTATGAGTGGGGGAAAAGACATTCTATCAAGGAAGCTAAAGACACTACAATGGATATCATCTGTAGGGATTTAGTGCTTAGAAAGAACACTCACCCTCCCTCAGGAGACAAGAAATCAGAACTCCTAAGGTCATTGATACTCTTGGATTCAGAGAGAATATTTCAAGTCTCTTTATCTCTTTCAGGAAATGTTATTTTAAAGACAGAGGCATAATTGCAAAAGCATAATAATGGTGCAACATCTACAAGGTAATAATATAGAAAAGGTTTAGAAGAGGGATACAAAACAGGTTCCTTAGATGGTTTCATTTTTTGATATTTGAGTACTTAGCACAGTGTCAGACAGCAGAAGATGGTTAATACATGCTTGTTTCCTCCCTTCTTTTAATTCCATAAGCAATACAAATACTACAATACAATAAATAAGTAAAAGAGCTGCAAATCAAAGAATAAAAACCTAGAACAGACTTAAAGGGGAAAGATGAGGGAGAGAAAAAGGGAAATTTTTTTTTTAGAAAAAAGACATAAGAAATAATGAAATAAAAATCAATAAAACAAATTAAAGAGGATGATATAAATGAAAATTTTATGTAACTAGGGGGAAGAATTTTAAAGGTAGACATTATATAAGAGTCAGGAATAAAAAAATAATAGGATAATCAAATTTTCAAAACTAGGGAAAGGGTAACAAACAGGAGATGGGAACCAAGAGTGAAAAGAGAGATGATTTCCTTGAAGTCAAAATAACTAAAGGGACAACGTACTATTTTTACAAAGGAAAGGGGGAGGGAAATCTTACTATAGATATAGGATATCTTACTATATTAGAGAAAAAGAATAAAATATATACTTAACTAGCATACCTTTAAATGTAAATGGTTTTAACAATCCAATAAAATGCAAGGGGCAGAGGTGAAAAGTGACAGATTGGACAAGAAAATAAAATGCCACAACCTGTTGCTTAAAGAAATATAACTATAAACACATTATTATTGAGTCATTTCAGTCATATATGATTCTTCATGCCTCCATTTAAGTATTTTTTCAGCAAAGATACTGAAGTGACCTGCCATTTTGTTCCTCAAAAACTTAAAAACAAAGGAATAGGAAAAATCTGAAACTTCAGGTTGGACCAAAATTCATTCATTCATTCATTTGGTTTTGTTTTTTGTTTGTTTGTTTGTTTTTTTGTTTTGTTTTGTTTTGTTTTGCTGAGGAAATTGAGGTTAAGTGACTTGCAGAGGGTCATACATCTAGGAAGTGTTAAGTGTCTGATACCAGATATAAACACACATCCTCTTGACTTCAGGGCTGGTGCTCTATCCACTGTGCCACCTAGCTGCCCCTGGACCAAAATTTATTATGAATAAAGTAAATAGAGAAAAGTAAGAGTTGCATCCATGCTGTCAGACAAACAAAAAACAAATGTGCACAACATTTTTTAAAAAGATAAATAAGAAAACTGCATCATGCTGAAAGGAATCACAGACAACTAAACCATCAGTGTTAAAAGCATATGTGCCAAATACCTTAGAATCTACATTCATACAATTAATTGAACTTCAAGCAGATATATATCAATATAATAATGGCAGAATATTTTAATAACTATTGAAAAGATAAAAATACAGAAAATGTAAAATTAAAGAATTGCTAAAGAAATTGAAGATAAAAAAATTATGATATCTTCTAAATGGAACTATAAAGAATATATACACTTCTCAGTACACATTTAATTTTTACTCTACTTTAAATAATTACTTCTTACTTTGCTTTAAATAATTAAATACTTAAAATTAAATTAAATTTAAATTTAAATAACAATAAATGTAATTTGATTTTAATTTTACATGTAATGCTTAGATACTTTAAATACTTGCTTCATTTTAAATAATAATTGTGTGAGAAAATATGATTATGAATAAAAAAATAACAAAATTTCTGGGATGCTACTAAAGCGCTCTTAAAGGAAAAATTTATATCTTTATAACTATTCATTAACAAAATAGAAAATGAGAAGATTAATGAATTGCATAATCATTTTTAAAACTACAAAGTAAACAAATAAACAAGTCTAAAACAAACAAAAAAAAAGAGAAAAATTCATTGAAGAAATAGATAAACTGGAAGCAAAAATCTCCCTATAGATTTTACATAATAACTAAAATTTAAAAGTTTTTTGAAAAGACAAACAAATTGATAGGCTTTAATCCATATGATTTTTAAAATAAGGCAGAAAATCAAAATTACAAATAAGAAAGGTGAAATCACAACAAAAATTGAATTATTCTTTACCATAATAAACTTACAAAGTACTGTGGGGAAACAATATTAAGATAACTAAATATGAAATAAAAAAATAAGTATCATTTCATTGTGGTAGAACAGTGTAGATTTCACACTTGGAAGAATTAGGAAAAGAGTTATAAGTAAAGGCATTTTAGATTATTTTTTAAGAGCAACCAAATTTCTAAGGCAAGAAGAAAGCATTTTTAGTATGTTGGATAATTTGCATGAAGGCATTGGGACAGAATATGGAAAATTATATATAAAGGACATCAAGCAGACCAAGTTGGTAAGAATTTAGAGTATTTATGAACAAAATAAGAAGTCTGGAAAGAAAAGCTGCAGTCAATGTATAAAGGACTTTTGATCCCAACACAGAAATTGATATTTCATCCTATAGGCAATAGAGAGCCATGGAAGATTTCTGAGCAGGGGAGTGACATAGTTGGATCTATGCTTCAATACTATCAAGTTGATAGCTATATGCATTATGTATTATTGAGGGAACAAGCTATAAAAAAGGAAACCAATTAAGAGGCTATTACAGTGAAAAGTGACAAGTGCCTGAACTAGGGTATTTATGTAGTGGAAAGCAGAGGATAGTTATGACAGATGCTAAGGATGTAGAATTAACAATCCTTGGCAACTAATTAAATATGAGTGTAAGGTAAGAGAGTGAAGAATTTAAAAAATGATTCCTAGCCTTAAATTTTAGCTACTATAAAAATGATGAAGCTTTTGACAGAAAAAGAGAAGGGAAGAAGAGAAATGGGTTTAAAGAAAATGATGAGTTCTGTGCTTGCATATGGAATACTACTACACATCCAGGTGGAGGTATGTATCAACAGCTTGGGATTCTGTAGACTTTTTCTTTCCTTCTCCCTCCCTATAACTTTATTTTATTTATTCCTCTTTAACATTAACTTTTTCTTTGTTTTTCCAGTGGATATATTCTTGACTTTCTTCAATGTGGATCCTGAAAAACTACACCCACATTTAAACCCTTCTTTGGGTCAACACTTAGGCAAAACCTCAGCTTCTAAGCCTGCATTCATTATTTTATTTTGTTTTGTTTTGTTTGTTTATTTGTTTTACCTTTTGCAGGTCAAATAGGGGACATTAATTCAAAATAAATACATTTAACTAAAAATAACAAGACAAAAAAAAAAAAGCAAGGGGAACATCTCTCATGGCACTGTTGGAAAGGAGCACTTTTAGCCTCTCAGGTTTGCATCCCAGCTAAAATACGTTTCTGCCTCTGAAATAATTACTTGCTACTTCCCTACAAAGTTATTGTCATCTTCTGGGACACTTTCTCTGCTGAGTTATAACTGCTATCTGATGTTTTTCTTCTGAATTACAGCTGCTAGAAAATTTCCTCACAAAAGAACAGTGAAAATGATTTTGCAAGTCAGTCAATAGGTTTTGACTATTTCAGCTCTTCTGTGAAGCCAGTTTACAACCCCACCCAGTTAGCACAACATGAATCCCTTATATTAAATCTGTCCTTTTGGTGGACACCTCTTTCCCTCTCAGTGGTAAATTCACCAAGTTTCATTGATACTCATGTTTAAGTGAATGAATTTATTCCAACTGCCCTCCAACTGAACCTCATTAGGTTCAGACAGATTATCCCACAATCAACCAATTAATAAGTAAAACAGATTCACTTATAAGAATAGCTAGTATTAGGAGAACCTGACAACTTTTGCATTCTTGAACTTTCATCCAGAAATCTCTTCTCATTCTACTAAGATGAAATACCTTCCATCTAATTCAACAAACAGATTTTCTTTTCTCCTTCCCATGCCATTGAAAACTCTATTTATCTTGGCTATCATCCATTACTGTAACTCTGACTGTAATCTTTGTGTTTAAGTCTGGAATGCATTTTGTAATTCAGTTTGTAAGAAGGCTATTACACTAAAAGGGTTGCATAACTTTGCACCTCATTAATTTTAATCCCCACACTCAAGTTTTGTTTTGTTTTTTTTTTCTCAAAACTTTGGACAGCTGTTTTCTGGGAATCAGGAATGAGAAAGCTTTCATAATTTAAGACCAGCAACTCTCTTTCCTTCTTGGCTTAATAAGAATAAACAGAGCTAGATTGATGGAATCTGTTGCCAGCTTATAGACCATATTCTTTATCCTTTCTTTCATCTGAGGAAGTAAGAGCTTGTCACATCACAAGCAAGTTAGCAAATGGATCGATCATTTCCAAGAACACACTCTTTTTCCCAAGTGAAGATGCCTATCCCCATGTTTGCTTTTGAGAAGCATGATAAATTGTACTAACCTACTGGAACTGAAGGAAGAGACTTGGGTTCTAAATTGAGAAAAAGAAGAACATTTTAAAACTTTGAGAATAAGTGTGACTGAAACCCGTTAAAAAGTTGGTAAAGGGTTATGTGAGCTGGTTATGTGAGATCATGTCATTTCCCTGATAAACTTCAGTGGCTATCTATTACATTTAAAAATATATATAATCTTAACAGTGGAGAGCAAAGATTCATGGGAATGAAGAGGTAAGGGGCAGCTAATAATATTTCCATACTGGATCAGGCTTACTTGAGTTCAAATAAGCCTACTCAAGTCTTCTTATTTCCATATTTGTTATTTCTTATGGAACAATTCATAAGCCAATGAATCAAAAAGAAAATACATTAATAAATATTAAGAACTTACCACATTCCAATTACTGTGCTAAATAGTAGGGCTATAGAAAAAGACAGAAGAAGTCTCTGCCCTCAAGGAGCTTGTAATCTAATAGAGAAGGCAATATAAAAATAAATATCTACAAAGCAGGCTATGTACAGGATAAATAATTAAGAATTAAGAGGGAAGGCACTAGAATTAAGAGAGGTTAGAAAAGGCTTCCTGTAAAAGATAGGATTTTAGTAGAATCTTAAAGGCAGCTAAGGAACTCAAAAGATGAAGTTAAGGCAAAAGAGTGTTCGAGGCATGGGGGTCAGAGAAAATGCCCAGAGCTGAGATATGAAGTGTCTTATTTGTGGAATAGCCAGAAAGTCAGTGTCATTGGATTAAGAAGTATGCAGCAAGGGAAAAGCTGTAAGAAGATTGAGAAGGCAGGAGGGGGCTAGGTTATAAAGGGCTTTGAACACCAAGTGGAACTTTTTGTATTTGTTCCTGAAGGAAAAGAACCACAGCAGATTATAGAAATCGGAGGGGGTGGGGGGAGTATTGTGACATAGTAGCATCTGTTATTTTGGAAAATCACTTTGGTGGCTGGAAGATGGATTGGAGTAGAGAAACATTTGAGACGGAAGACCCACCAGCAAATTATTGCAATAACTCAGAGTGAGATGATGAGGGTCTAGTAGTTACCACAGTTAGCTATCAGCCCATACCTTGGGTCATACCTGCCACACTGAGTAAGAGTATGAGTCAAAGCTGACTTAGAAAAACTGAGAAGTAGATTAAGGTCTTCATTGCCAAATTGACACCTCTCCAAACTGGGAAGTTGGTAGTACCTGGTATCCTTCATGACATTTCAGTTTCTAGTCATTTAGAAGTTCTAACACACATGTGCTCTTATAAAGTTTCTAATATTCCTAAATTGGTGTCTCTCACTCTTCATTAATATATAGCTGTCCTGGATTCTATTCAATCATTGCCATGAATGGCTCTCAGCTAATTTGATATATTAAAACCTGACAATGGATCATAAATCTAAACATTTAAAATTGGAAGGGACTTTGAAGATCATATAATCCAAGTTCCTTATTTTATTATGAGGAAACTGAGGCTCACAAAAATGGAATCACTTACCCATAATTGCTTAATTTATAGGAAGAAGAAAATAGAAGAGCCAGGTCCTCCAACTCCAAAATCATCCATCTTGTCAATACCACAAAGAAATAAATTCCATTTCTCTAATATTATTTGGATTTCTGAATGGAATGCTTTAAATTAAAAGAGAAGTGAAATTTAGGAGATAGAGATGTTCTCTATTCACATTAAAAAAACCAAATGCCATCTCTTCCTTCTATTAAGAGGGTCTTCACATGATTTCAGTTATAGCAATGCCATGACCATGAGTTTGGAGAAATGAGAAAGAATAGAAGAATCGACTAAGGTTCAATGTTCATCTCTACATAGAACATCTGTCACTCTGAGCCTTTTCAAAATCAGCATTAGGCAATACAGATCTTGGTACAAAAATACATTAGTATTATATGGCCAATATAATGGGAGAGCAGGGAAGAATTAATAAATAAAGACTTCTTAGTCAAACTTCTGTTATGTTATTTAATCTGCCAGGAATCTCTGGCTGGGTAAGGAAGGAAGCTTTGACAAAATTATTTTCTATAGCAGTT
Source organism: Sarcophilus harrisii (assembly GCF_902635505.1). Classification (NCBI taxonomy): domain Eukaryota; kingdom Metazoa; phylum Chordata; class Mammalia; order Dasyuromorphia; family Dasyuridae; genus Sarcophilus; species Sarcophilus harrisii. The sequence continues at coordinate 29,095,044 of NC_045426.1, read as the reverse complement.
AGGAAAAAAAAGCTCTCACAGAGCCATCTTCCCCTCCCACTTCAACTTGCTCCTGTGATGCTAGAATTCTAAATGGAATCCAGTAAAGCTTTCAGAAAGAAGGAAAAATTCAAACATAATGTAGAAGTCATAACACAACACATCTTTAGTTTTATTTCTTTTACTTTTTTTTACTTATGCAAAAGAATTAAGTAGCTGAACCAGATTCTTTACCAATGATGGAGCTTGTCCATAAATTATAGCAACAGACAATATCATGATATCTGTTATCTATATTCCAGATAGCTGCCAAATTTTTGTTCCTAAAGCATTTTAGTTCTTACTGTGTCACTTTCTTGCTCAGGGAGCATTAATGGCTTCCCTTTGACTTAAAGACAGAGTTCAGATCCTTTACTTGGGATGTAAAGTTCTACAAGATCTGACTTAAGTTTCTTTCTCCATACAGGTGGTACATACCCCCCTCACATATGCTGTACCATGTACAGAGTAGTTGTTCTACATTATAACAATCCATTCTCTGGCTCTCTGCCTCTTCACAGGTTATTCTCCATGCCTGGAATCAATCAATCAACAAGTATTTATTTAGCTTCTGATATATGGCAGATAACAAATTCTCATGATAGGAAGATAAAAATGGAGGAGCCCCTGCTCTCTAGTAGCTTACTCCAACAGAAGAAAAAGTATATACAAGACATATACAAAGAAGACCCAGTTTAATCTTGGATATATTGTGGGGTTAAAACTAATGAGATGAGGAAAAAGTCCAAGGTTGCAAACCTGGTTAACTAAAAGGATGGTGGTACCCTAGGCAGTAAGAGAGAAATGTGAAAAAATAACGTGTTTGGGGGGAAAGATAAAGAATTATTTTTATTTTAGATAGATTTGAGTTCAAGATGCCTATAGGATCTCCTGTTTTAAATATCCAACATACTAGAACTCAGGAGAGAAACTAGGATTTAATATATAAAGTAATCATCTACATGGAAATGATCATTAAACTTATGAGAGTTGGTAAGGTTATCAAGTGAGAAAATGTAAAAATATAAATGGAGAATGAATAAGAAAAAGCCCTGGGGTACACATAGTTGGAGAATATGATGTAGATGATGACCAATCACGAGAGTCATCCGACAAATAAGAAACTTAGAGAGACTTGTGTGGTGGAAAGGAAGGTCAAGTAGTCAGGAGAAGAGCATGTTCAACAATAGCAAATGCTGCAGAGATCAGGTAAAAAGCTCAACTTATTCATCTCTGCTCCTTTCATGACTCAGATCAAACATTACTTTCTTCAGGAGACCTTTTCTGATTTTCTCATAACCAAGAAAGGAAGAAAATGCTGATCTTGATTTGTAAGAACAGGAGAAGAATAAAAAAGAGAATGAAAAAGAGGAGGAGAAGGGAGATGAAGAAGAGGAGGAAAAGAAGAAGAAGGTGGAGGAGGAGGAGGAAGAGGAGGAGGAGAAGGAAGAAGAAGAAGAGGAGGGGAGGAGAAGGAGGAAAAGGAGGAAAAGCTATTCTATCTTGGGAGAGACATACAGAGATATCCAAATTGACATCTCAATAATTGAAGTCTTCTATTATTACTGTATTTTGCCATAGTTGTAAACTTTGTTTCTCAAATCTAAGATTGTCCCTGGAAGAAGACAATTCTGCAGATTTTTCTAGTCTTTTTTCTTTATCTTTGACATTGAGAAAAGCTAACAAGAGCTCGAAAATGAGTGAGTTGGAGCAAATGCCTGTCCCTTCTTTGACTTTTCTTGGCTTATCTCTAGACATTTCTGGTTTGCTGCTATTCTGATTTTGCTCCAGAGAAATAATAAACAACCTGGAACCTCTCCTGTTATCTTGGTTCTGGCACTCTGGTGATCAGGGTTCAGAGCAATGCAAAGTCTAACATCTGGGCTCCTCTTGGTTTGCCCCCCCCAAAAAAAAGGGAAGCAGATAAGTACAAAGAACACTAAGTTTAGTATAAGAGGACCTGGGGTTCAAATCTCATCTCTGCCATTTTTTGCCTGTATAACCTTAGATAATTCCTTTTTCTCTTTGGGTTTCTTTTTTTAAAGATAGATAGAATAGAGAGTATTGGTACAAAAACACAAGTAATATCTCAGTCAATTATAATTCATCTGTATGTTATACAAATTGGTTATAGTTGGGAGACTAAGTTGAACATCTCACCACTACTACCCCCAACCCTTCTTAAAAATTACACTAGATTGCTTTTTCTGAATGAGTACATTTGTCTAACAGATGCATTTTTTAAATCATTGTAAAGATCTCAGATGTACCATAACACCCACAGAAGGAAAAGTCTTCCCAAGGAGTTCCAATATTATAGCTCTAGGATTGTTAACCTTATTCATGTCATAGACTCTTCTGTGAGTCTGAAGAGGCCTTTCCCAGAATATTGGTTTTAAATAAATAAAACAATGAGTGTAGAACTACAAAGCAAGTCATCTATACTGAAATAAAGTTATCAAAAAATCTTCAAAAATAAGTTCCAAATCCCTATCTTAAGAACCATTGGAATAAAAAAAAGAGAACCATTGGATCGTCAACCAAAAACAGCAAGGAAGTGACAGAACTTTGGAGGGGGGGGAGTGATTTGATGATAAATTTCTTTCACCATAAGGCATAAGGATCCAGCCCAACCTTGTCTTTTTCAAGATAGATGTCAACAGCTCAAAGGAACCTTATAAATATCTGTGGATTTAATAGGTTATAAATGTCGGTAATATGTTGTAAACATGCCTGTAGTGTAAGTGAAGTGTTAATAACTCCCTACCATTGGAAGACTGTCCAATCACCTCAGAAAGAAAAATTGGCTAATAATGGAAGATGGCTAGATTCAATCTACTTATGAGCCTGGGAAAGGGCCAGCTCAGCATTATTGGGCAACAAGTAGTAGAAAGCAGCACTTCAGTATTAGCACTGGCCCCATGAGGAGCTGATGTTTGCCAATCTTTCCATAGGGACTGTCCTTGGCTCCAGCTCAAAATAGTTACAGAAGTGATTCTCATAAATGAGTCAGTAAAACAAGAACCCTAAACAGCAATAATGGCAATATTATAACTAGAAAACACTGTAGACTCTTTGGTAACCATTTCAGTCATCTTGGTGGACCAAACCAGTCTAATCAAGGATCCTTACCTGCTGTATGACTTAAAGGAAGAACCTTATAATTTGAATAAGTGGCCTAGGCCAGGCACTCCTATCTACGAGATTTTAAGGGTCTTTTGTAGCAAGGGAAAATGGTGGTGCAGCCTCAGGTTTGAGCACACTTGCCTCCCAGGATTTTTCCCCTCTTATCCTTATATCTGATCCAAGGCCTCCAATGGTGTCATGCTGACTAAAAGTTCCCCAGAGTCTTGGATTTCTCCCCATTGCCCATTGTCTTTTCAAAATTTGCTTAGAACTAGTGGTCAAATTGGAAAGCCTTGGATAAATGTTTTATAAAATCACAGAATTACAGAATTGTGAGGGAAGTTGGCTTTGACACAATCCAACCCAGACTTGGAAAGACACTGCCAGTATAATAGAAGAAACAAGTAGCTATCTAAACTGTTTGAAGACCTCCAAAGAGAGGGAACTCACCCCTTGAGGCAGTATATTTTATCCAAGAAGATAAGTACACTCTATACAAGAAGAGCTCTGTTACTTTGCATTCTACACTGGAAGAATATTCTTAATATCAATAGTATATTTTTCTCTTTGTAAATTCAACCTATTCTTCCAATACTGTCCACCGGAGCAAAAGTGAACAAGTTTAATACCTTGATCCACATGACAGCCATTAAAATGTTTGAAGAGAGCTATCACATCTCCCCGGGGCTTCTCTTTTCCAAGCTAAACACCCCAAGTTCTTTTAAGTGACTCTTGTAAGACATGAACTCATTGCCCTTCCTATCCTCATTGCCATTCTATGGACACTCTCTTAGCTTATCAAATTCCCCTTAATTTGTAGTTCTTTGAGTTGAATACAGTACTTCAGATGAAAACTGATGAAAGTACAACACAATGGAATTATCATTTACCTATTTCTGCAAGCTGTGTCAATCTTAATGCACCCAAGATTTCATTAGTTTTTTGTTTTGTTTTGTTTTGTTTTGTTTTGTTTTTTTGTTTTTGTTTTTTTGGTGTCTGTCACACTGTAGACAAGATTGTATTGACCTTAAAGTATACTAAAGACTGCACCCAGGTCTTTTTCAAAATCATTACTGTCTAACGATGTTTCATACACTCTGTACTTATGAAATTAGTTTTTTATATCTACATGGGAGACTTTACATTTGTCCCTTAATGAATCTGTCAGCTCAGTGTTCCAATCTCTGAGAAGCTTTTGGGTTGCTATGTCATCACCTGGGATGTTACTTACCCTTCCCAGCATTGTTTTATTTACTCAATATTTAACACACATTATATTGCTGAAATATCTATGTATTCATTTTGGATATTGGAGAACATTTATACCTGGCCTTTCCCATTCTTGATTGGGCAAAGCTTATCATTGAGAGTTAGCAATAGACTAGATAGTGTTGCTATTCTGTAAGGGCAATTTGAATGCTGGGTGGGTGCCCCCACAACCTCCACAAAAACATGCATAAAAATTATCCAACAGTCCATGGACGCCATTCAGCCAGTGAGAACTAGCAAGAATTTCAACTAATCTGAAGCTGACTCTGTCTCCAAAGACAGACTCTAATTGGGCAGACTGTGCAGAAAATTTTCAAAAAAGGTCCATCCAAGACAATCAGCCAGGATTTGAGAGTGTCCATCTTATAATGATACAAGAATAGAATCCTGACATACCCTTTGATTCTTCAATGCCTCTACTGAGCTTGTATCCCAAAAATATCTTAAAGAGGGGGGGAGGAGGAGGATGCAAAGTGCAAAAATGTTGTGGCAGCCCTTTTTGTAGTGACAGGAAACTGGAAACTGAGTGAACGCCCATCAGTTGAAGAATGGCTGAATAAGATATGGTATATGAATGTTTTGGAATATTATTGTTCTATAAGAAACGATCAGGAGGATGATTTCAGAAAGACCTGTATAAACTGATGCTGAGTGAAGTGAGCAGAACCAGGAGATCACTGTACACAGCAACAACAAGATTATATGATGACCAATTTTGATGGATATAATTCTCTTCAAAAATGAGATGATTCAGACAAGTTCCAATGATCCTGTGATGATGAGAACCATTTGTACCCAAAGAGAGGACTGTGGGAACAGAGTACAGATCACAATATAGTATTTTCACTCTTTTTGTTGTTTGCTTGCATTTTTTTTCCTTTTTGATCTGTTTTTTCTTATGCAACATGATTGTAGAAATATGTATAGAAGATTGTACATGTTTAGCATATATTGGATTGCTTGCCATCTCAGGGAAGGGATGGAGGAAAGGGAGGGAGATAAAAATAATTTGGAACACAAGGTTTTGCAAGGGTGAATGTTGAAAATTATCTATGCATATATTTTGAAAATAAAGAACTTCAATAATAAAAAGAAAAAAAAAGAATAGAATCCCACCTCTATCACAAAGTCTGCACAAGGTAGTACTGCAAAGCCTGCTATTTCTTCACTCTCCTGTAAAACTGAGAACTTCTCAATATGTCATGGGCAGTCTACATGACATATTATAAGCCTCTGTGTATATAAGCTACTGCCTTATATATTCATATATCTTAGAAAATTAATAACAAATGATTTTGACATTCAAACATAGATCCACAACTAATTTTTATCTAAAAAACAAAAATAATAATAATTAATAAACTGAAACATCTTTCCAAGGATGCTTGTATTTTCATAGATTCATAGTATTGGAAAGAAATTTAAGAGTCCATCTTATCCAGACCAATCCAACAAGCAATTATATGCTTCTTAGATACAAAACACTAAGGATACAAAGAAAAGAATCAAAAATCACTCCTTGACCTCCTATTCTCCAGGGCAAGGGAGATGCTATAACACAGAAACAGATATGTGTATACCTAAAAATTTGCAAAGGAGAAGCAAGCACTATCAAGTGTGGGGAATAAGAAAAGGCCTTGGTTGGAAATGACATATAATCTAATGCTCTCTCAATATAAGAATCCTTTTCTTCATCAATGAGCCTTTGTTTGTAAATTTCTAATGATGGAAATTTTTCTATTTTCTTAAAGTAGCCCATTTCACTCTCAGACAATGATATTTTTTTAATCTCTCATAATGATTCAAAATCTACTTGTCTGAAACATCTGCTTATTCATCCTCCTTCTTTTTGAGGAAAACAATATCTCTCTGTTTCATATGTCGACTCTTCATATGTCTAGATACAGATTTCAGCTCGCCCTTTATTTCTTTTTTTCTCCTTAGAATGTATTCTTAGTTTCTTCACTGGTTCCTTACATGACATAGTTTTGAAAAGCTAAACCTGCTTTGAAAAGCCTGCTTCATTTCTGTCTCCTTATCCCCAGCATCTAATCCTCTGCTTAGCATATACCAGATGCTTAATAAATGCATGTTGATTATTTGGTTGCCTAATTGATCCTTGAGCCAATCTAACTAGTACAGACAGTGCAAATATAACTCTCTTGTATTTGAGATCCTATAATTCTGCTTAAGATTGACTTAACTTTTTTTTTTAAAAAAAATCCATGTCTCATATTGACTCATGTTGAACTTATGGTCAACTTAAACCCCTAAATATGTTTCATATAAACTTTTTCCAGTCAAGAAGTCAAGGATTGAGTCAGAGAATAAAAGAAATGTAAAAAGGAATGAATAAAAGAGAAGAGTAAAATGGGAATAAGAAGAAAATGGCAAGATCCCATCAAGAGCATGAGATAATAAGGAAAAACAATGCTCTTAAGACATGACCAGGGTTTCAACGATCATTCGGTTGCTACTGAACTGCTCCACAGGCTATTGTTTCTCTAAAGAGGAAGAGGATGAAAACTGTTCCCAAAATTGATTTTAAATATATTATCATTGATATATTTTTAACTGCATAGATTTCTTCCTGCATCCTCCCAACTCTCTTCCAGAGAGCCGCCCCTTTAAAAAAATAATTATTTTCAAAGAAAAAGAAGAGGAAAAAAGCAAAATGTATTAATGCATCTCCCTAATCTTCCATTATTCAAATGATTAATATATATAGAAAACCCCTTTGCAAAAGAGATGAAGCAGAAGGAGATGTCTTCACATATCTCTTCTTTATGGGTAACCACAGTATTCATTATTTCATAACATTTATTTTCAATTGTTTGGTAATCATTGTAATTTCCATTTACACTGTTGTAATCATTGTGTATATAGTTCTCCTGGCTCTGTTTACTTCATTTTTTTATCAGTTCATGTAATTTATTCCATGTTTCTCTGAATTAATCATGTTCTTATTTCTTTTTTGGTTGTTTCTCCATGTTTATTTTAATTATGCCTTTTATAATAGTTTTTTTTTCAAAATACATGAGATGCAAAAATAATTTTCGGCATCCATTCTTGCAAAACCTTGTTTTGCAAATTTTCCTCCCTCCCTCCCTCCCTCTACACTCCCCTAGACAGCAAGTAATCCAATATAGGTTAAACTTGTGCAATTCTTCTATCATCATGTTCTTACTTCATACAGCATTATAACATCCAATTACATTTATGTAAAGCAATCCTGTGCATAGCAAAGGACTTGACCTAGAAATATCTCTACTAAACTTAAATGCTACAGGGATCAAAAAAAGAGGGAAAGGACCTATATAAACAAATATTTATATCAGCCTTTTTTCTTATAGCAGGACACTGAAAATTAAGGACCTATCAAAAATGGCTCATCAAATTTTGTACATTGAATATAACAATATTATGTCATATAATAACAATATTATGTGCATTTTTTTTACCTGAAGGCACTGGGAGGGAACTGGGCTCTAGGGATAGGCTTAAACAAAAAGAAAGAAAAGAGGGTCACTGAAGCATTTTAAAATGCACAGAAAACAACAGAATGAAGGGCAAGAGAAGCAGATCATCTTTAGAAGTTACATGTTGAATTTAGTGCATGTTTCAACAGAAAAAAAGCTGTATACTATAAAGATTTGCAAGTCCATCTCTATTTTCTACTATAAATATAGAAATATTCATTTTATTTGGTGTTTATTTAGTTCACATGAAAAATATTCTCAAAAAGAAGGCTGAAAAGTGTGGGAAGAAAGGGAGGTATCCATGAGTGGGGAGAGGTTAAGTAATACCAAGGCAAATTAGGAGCAGAATTAAAGCAAAATCAGCAGAGATAGGAAAGATGTGTTATATGTATGTATATATCTACATATATATACATAAATATATCCTTTGTAACTATAGTCTACTTAGGAGTGAGGGGGGACTAGAAGAGGGGAGAAAGAATAAAATAAAAGGGGTGAGCAGCAGAGAACAAAGAACAATTTACAAGGAAGTAAGGAAAAGATGGATACTCATGAATATAATTTCTTCAACTAATATATATATATATATATATATATATATATATATATATATATATATATATATACTTTCTGCATCTGGTAGTTTGTTATTAGACATTTTGAACCTTCCCTGAAATTCGGCTGGGCATATAATAATGTTCTCTTTTTTTCTGTTTAATTTTGTTTTGTATTCTTTTTTCTCTTTTTCTTTTTTATTATTGTTTTTTTTTCAGTAAAATATTTTTTTAAATGAATAAGAAAGGGAAATTTTCTCATTCTTCAAATTGCTTCAGTTTTTTTTTATTTTTGTTTTTGTTTTGTTTTGTTTTTTTGTCTTAGCATTTCTTTTGCATAGAGGAAAAAAATTCCTGTTTCATACCTGATATGTATTGTACACTCAGTCTTCTACTCACCTTTTGGGGGAGCAACAAGCCAAAGCCTAAACCTTAAAACATATTCCAACATAGTGGGAAACAGAGGGGAAAAGAATGTGAGTTGGGCTCTATCATGTCCCTGGATCCCCCTGAGCAAAGGGGCCTTTTAATAGAGAAAGGAGAGGGCCCAGTACTTAAAAAAAAAGATTGCTGATTGCCTTTTCATGTTTTTATCAAGTATTCTCAATGCATATAAAGATCATTTTCATAAAGCTTTTATATGGCAGAGAAGGGAAACATATGGATTAGTACTTCTTGATGGCAACTTATTTGTCTTTTTTTAGGAATAGTGCCATGTGTGATTTTTCCCAGTAGTCTGATATTTTAATGTTTCTCATCAGAAAACTTGAAGATTATTTCTTCAATCTTCCCTCCAGAATGGATTTCTTCTGTAGGAACTCTTTCTGTTCTAGTTGGTCTTTATGACCACTTTTTTGGTTATTATTTCAACTTTTAGAGTACACAGCTCATGCTTTGACATCAATGATTAAAATAACTTGTAGAAGTAAGCAAGCAGATCTGTGTCATTTTTGCCTTTTTGTTACCTTCTCTTTATTTAAGTTCTGATTTAGATTTAGGAACATATTGATAGAAAGCCTACTTTGTGCTTACTTTCAGTTTAATGCTGATAAAGTTAAATAGTCAATTGCTCAATCTCAGTTTCTTCATCTATAAAATGGGAATAATCATATCTCTAGCATTTACCTCAAAGGGACATTCTGAGCCTCAAAGAAAGTCATACAATTGTTTTAATTTAATACATTTATCAAACATCTGGGTACTACATAAATATTGTTTAATATAAAATAAAAATAAGAAGGTGGACAGGGAGAGAGAGGAAAAGGGAAAAGAGAAGGAAGAGAAAGAAGAGGAAGAGGAAAAGGAAGTGAAGGAGGAGGAGAAGAACAAGAACTATAACAACAACAACAATGACAAGAAAAAGTAGAATCTTTTGTTTGAGTAGTTAAGTCTCAAGCCTAAATTTCATCAGAAGCAATTTTCCTCTTTTCTTCACCATATTCTAAGGGGATGCCGTTCAGAAAAATTTCTGAAATATGTGTGAGCATTTGAGGAAATACCACCATAAGAGGACTCCTCTCATTGAGTGGAACAAGGACATTGTTCGACAACACTAACCATAAACCCTTAGTGACCTAACAAGATAGTGCTTTGGCTAAAAATATTGAAACATTCATTATATTTCTTCTGCAAAGTGGCTGATTTCATAAACTTTTCTTTTGGAAGCCAATGCTTAATTTGTTAAGATCTTTTTAAGTAAGACAATATAGTACTGAAGTGAATATTTCCCTTTGTGCATATCCAACTAACCTGTTTAGAGATACATCTATATCTTTATTGGTATGGAAAGTATGGGGAACAGAACTAGATGATCCTAGTAAAAGTCAAAGAAACTGAAGTATAAGGAGGAGGGGGACACTTTCTAATTAATGGGGGAGTAACTATACTATATAAATTACATATCATTCTCTATATCTTAAAAGAGTAAAGGTTGTTTATTTTCAGGAATGATCTCATGCCCTTTTAATCTAATTTCTTAGCTCCCTTAGGAACCCAAAGATGCCCCCCAAGAGTGAGAGTCACCACCTTTCAAAAATGTGTTTACAGAAGCTAATTAATAGTGTGGCCCAGTTAACACATGCCAATTGAGCATTATTAATCTAAGTTAAAAGAACTCTGACAGTCTCGGTTCCCCACCTCCCACCCTCCAATGATTCCTACATATTTGAGTCAAAGGAAATTAAACTCATTAATCAATGGGGTAGAAATGATCTAAGGTACAGGACAGGAGGAACAGTGAGAGAAGACTAATGGCCTCCATTGTGTTTAATTTTGTCCCCAGAAAAAGATAATAAATACAAATTGTAACCTCACAATAAAACATTTAATTATTAAAGAGTAGATGATGACACATGGTAATTAGCTTGCTATTATGCGTCTTCATTTGCACAGTAATAGATCCAGTTTAGCAGCTTAGATAGTCACAGGCAGGAGACTTAACAATGAGTTTTTAAAGAGCTGTTATTCCTCTTGCTTTGAAAATATCTCCATTATGTGGGATGTCACTTCTTGGTGATGACAAGAGGTAAACTGAGGGTAGGCTTAATATTGGTCCATTTGGCATCAAGATAAGGACTTTCCTATAGGTTGTTGATGCAGATTAATATGAAGTCAGAAGAACTGGGTTCAAATCCCAGTCCTAGATCAACCAGGTGCTAACTGAATGACCTGGGGAAGCATTCTCTGACGTTTAATTTCTTCCTCTATAAATTAGGGCTATGAGATTCTCATTACTTCACAAGATTGTTGTAAGAATAAAAAGAAATTGTGCATATAAAAGACTATAGAGATATGGATATGGACTGGCCTGGTGTTTCTCTGGTGTAGGAAATGCCAGTAATAGTACAGGTGAGCAACTTTTTAAAAATTTATAGTCTAAGATGTTCACATAGGACAATTGTGTCAAACTCAGAAACTGGACCATTAAATTGTATATAAAGATCCCTGTGAGAAGTATGTTTTAGAAAGCCACATATTAACATTATCTATTTAATTATATTTTTGTTTATTTTGTTATATATTTTCCTGTAACAATTTAACCCGGTTCTGGCCACCTTGCTGCTCTTCTCAACTCTCTAGGTATAATAACTAAAAGGTGAGGGGGCATGTAGAAAATTAGAGGCAGGACTTGAACCCAGATCTTCTAACTTTGAAGCCAGCTTTCAATTACACTATATTGTTACTCATAGAGATATAACCTGAAATCTTCATTATACATGAGAAAAATCATATTGTAAAATGTCCTTCATCATCTCCTTTGAATTCACAATCCTGTGATGATTCTGACAATGGGCTGTTGTAATTGCAGCTCTCTGTAATTGCAGATTACAAACTGATTTGGAAGGTGAAAGATAAAGGAATTGAAAGGAAGAAAAAAAGTCTCACTGGAATGCCATGTTTTTCATTTAATCCCTTTTGTTGACATAGAGACAAAGATAATTAAACCAAGTTTCAAAATCAGAAATGAGAATTTAATGAATCAAATGTATAGCTTGTATTTACATAGGGTGGTGCAGTGGATAAAGAGCTAGATCTGTATTCAGAAAAACCTTGACTTACTAGCTGTGTGATCCTAGAAAGTTACTTAATTCTGTGTACCTCAGTTTTTTCATCTGCAAAATGACCTGGACAAGGAAAATCACTCTAGTGTCTTTCCCAAGAAAACCCAAATGGTGTAACAAAGAATTGTACATGAATGAAAATGACTCAACAATGAAAATAATTTATATCTATCAGAACATAGAAAATTGGTATTAAATACCAAAAGACTAAAGTTCAAGCATTGCTTCTATACACATCAGCTGTTCCACTCCTTTTGTGACCCTACACAACTCTTGAAGCTTAGAAGTAATGACTGATTTGAAAATATGCATCAGCAAAGCATTTACACACTGAGAGGTTTTACAATGAGAAATGACAAGTATGACTCCCCACTCTCCCCTTCTTAAAAACAATTATATAGTAAGTTTTACACACACACACACACACACACACACATATGTATGTGTACATATATGCATTGTATATGTGTATGTGTGTGCACACATATATATATATGTATTTTGTGAATTTAATGTATGTATGTATAATTAAAAGATGTTTTTTAAAAAAAGACTGAAAAGGAGACAGTAATTATTCTTGAGTATAGCATTCACCTAGCTGAGCTGGGAAAGAGCATCATCACCAGAAAGTTGAATTCATCACCCCCAGGTGATGATTTATTTTTTCAGGCACATCAATTCCCAAAAGGTACCTACTAAATGGACATAAAAGATTAAATGGTCTGTGTTGGCAGGGAGAGTACAGTACTTCTTTGTATGAGTTCTGTTTTTATCGCACAAGTACCTAGAAAGCCAGCGTAATATGGTAGACTTTTGGAATTGCAACTCCTGAGTTCAAATCCCTGCTCTGATATTTTCCAACCATGTGATTTGGAGCAAATTCATCAGTCTCTCTGGGCCCCAGTTAACTCATCTGCCCTGAATAGACCTTTAATATTCATAACTTGAAATAATATATTCTTAGGAGAAAGAATAGCATCTGAAAGGATAAGGCTAAAAGGCACTATTTTACAAATAATGAAATCTGAAGCAGAGAGGAAGCAAGTGGCTTGCTTAGAGTCACACAATTAGGAAGTTCCTAAGTCAAAGACTTGACCCACCTTTTTGACCCAAAAGTCCACTGCTTCACAATACCCATTGCCTTGGTCCACATAGTATTTGAGGTACCTCCCAACTCTAAATCAATTATCCTAGTTGTTAGACATCTGGTTGCTACCACTCACATTGTTCCCAATTACTTTTAAATGTATTTTGCCTTGAGTTTCATATTTACTAATGTCCCTGGGAAAGCAAGATAGCATAGTGAACAGAGCACCAGGTCTGGAGTCATGAAAATTCATCTTCCTGAGTTCAAATCTAGCATCAAACACCTACTAACAGGGTGACCCTAGACAACTCACTTAACTCTCTTTGCCTCAGTTTCCTCATCTATAAAATGAACTAGAGAAGGAAAGGGCAAACTACTCCAGCATCTCTGATCAGGAAACCCCAAGTGAGATCACAAAGAGTCAGATGTGATCAAAACTACTGAAGAACAAGAGGAAGAAGTGCATGTTCATTGGATCATAGAAATAGATTTAAAGCTAGAAAGGATCCCAATCTAACACTCTCTGCTTACAGAAGGACAACAAGGGCCAATGAGCTTAAAGTCTCTTTCTTGCTTTAAGCTTCCTTGCTTAAGGCCACATGGCTCAATGTAGGATTTGAATCAAAGATAGAATCTGAACTCAAGATTTTCCTCCATCAAAAGAATGTCATTTCCTTAAGGACAGTGATTATTTTCCTTTTCTTCTTTTTATAGTCTTTATAGCCTAGCATTGGGTTGGTACAGAGTCAAATAGATGCTTTGATTAAATTGAAAGTTGGAATTCACAGTGATTAAACTACAGGTTACCCAGAAGGTAGGCTACACTCTCAGTCCATTAAAGAAAAAAATTCCTTTTGAAGTTGAAACTGCACTTTGGAAGTAGAATTCCTTATTAATCTTTGTTAAGACCTCTTGCTTGCCTTGTATCTGATGTCAAACTTGATGGTGGCCCCAAAGTCAAAGCTTACCTGCCTTCTCAAGTTAATTAATTCAAGGGTAGCTAGCACTGGGGCAGGAGAGAAAGTATGAGTTCCCAACCCTGAGTTGGGGTCAAAGGCTTTGGCTTTTCCTTAAGGTAAAGTTCTTATCAAAAGAAATGGAGGGAGGCAGTATAGAAGTGTTTGGTGAAGATGGGTTTTGGAGGCAGTTTGTGGGGTTAAAATGGTATCTAAGATTTATAATACCTGCAAACAGAAATTATCTTGTACTTTTGAAAATGTTGAGATATTTAAAACTTCTCTTTCATGTAATTTCTTTCCCTAATGATTTTTCCTATTGAAAAAAAATAAATAAATAAGAATTTTTGATCTGTAGAGTGACATACATGGCATTCTTTCTCCAAAGCCTCATTAATCATGAATTCAAATCTCAGCAGCTTCAGACATCCTAATTAAGAGCAAAGTTGGAACTGGAGTCAGAAAGTGACCAAACCAAATCATGGAAGCCAAGAGGAAAAAAACAGAGAAACATACATGATGGCCTTTAATATTCATAACTTGAAATAATATATTCCTAGGAGAAAGAATAGCATCTGAAAGAATCATAGGTATAGAGTTTATCTAGTCCAGTCCACTCCTCATTTTATAGATAAAGGAGACAAAACAGAAAGGAAGTAACTTGCTCAGGGTCGCACAGGAAGAATATGGCTGATGTGAAATATAAATATAGACCCTCTGATTGTTATCTAGCTCTCCCTTTACTACTATACCTGTAGATTAGGATAGTGTCTGCTCATGCAAACCTGCCTGATGAGACTGGAAAGGGGGATGCAGTCTTAAAGTCATTTTGAATTAATTTTGAAATAAACAATTGGATTAAATTCAGTTACTTTGATTCAGACTCATGTGTATATGTATATGTCCATGTGTGTGTGCATCTATATCTGTCTGTGTATATAAAATATATTTACAAGTGAGAGATCACTGAATTTCTAGAAATCTAGAAAGAAATAGTATTTCACTCAAAAAGTCATAGCATTGGGTTAGACAGTGATTAGTCCATGGTTCAATGTGGCTTCACTTATAATTTTATCACAAAGAAAAGATAAACATCACTATTACAGAAAGCTTCGTTTGATTGATCCAATCTTTATGTCCTGATGGAAGATGATAGATCACAGATTTTGAGCTGACTGAAAACCTATTGTCTGTCATGGCCAAACCCTTATCTCACACATGAGGAAAATGAGGTCTAGCAAAGTTAAGCAATTTGGCCAGATCTAAAGTTTTTAGGAAGAGCATAGATTTTTAAATCTGGAAGCAATCTTTGAAGTCAGTTAGTCCAAGTACTTAATTTTATACAAGAGAAAAACAAGTATCAATAGCAATTTGATATTATTTCAAAAGCATGAAATGGGCTCTTTTAAAAAAAAATAGAGGGAATAAGTAACTTTACTACTCTAGAAACTGCATAATAGTAAGCTGCACATCAAATCCAGTGTCAAGTCCAATAAACAACTTCAAAAAAAAAGAAATATAGAAGCAAGATTATATAGATAGATGCATTATCAATGAAGGCATGATGATTGCCTTCAAATATTTTAAGAACATTCTCTAGAAGAAGAATTAGTGCCACTATATAGGAGATTTCAACTTTTTGTACTGAAAAAAATTCCTAATGATTTGAAGTGTCAAAAAATAAACTTGGCTGATTCAGGAGTTAGTGCATTCCTCCTAGTTAGATGTTATCAAATTGGATGTGTGCTAGTTAAACTATTGAAGAAGAGGTATCTTTCTAAGGGAATATTGGAGTAGATAGATGGCCTCTAAAGATCATACAACTTTAATTATTTCAAAGATGCCTAAGAGAAGTATCTTTTAAAAGAGCTTATGGGAAATTGGAGAAGGAAAATGACACTAGGAGAATCATAGAAGGTTTCATATTGCATTATATAGTTGGTTTATTTTTTCAACCAAGTGTAGAACTTTACATGTATTCCTATTACGTCAATTTGTTAACTTTGTCCCATACCTGTTGAGATCATTTCGAATCCTTATTCTTTCTGCACCCAGTTAGTGGTTAATAAAAATTCTCTGAATTAATGAATGGACAGATAATTCAGCTTTATACCCTTTAATGCCTTGCATATCAATAAACATTGGTTGAATGAGCGTCAACCATCCACATGGGCTTATCATGTGAATCATTGGTTCAGTAAGTTGGTTCAAAATCAGGCCTCTCAAAGAAAATCTGCAAAAAGAATCCCCCTCCTTTACCCTCTTAACCTTTAATCAGCCTCTTTCCCTAGGATTAGGATGCTAAACTTGAAGCTATAACATTTCCTCAAATTCGGTGACCGACTGGGGCACCTCCCACCTAGTAATTCTCTCTTTATTTTGACCTCACTCTCACAAATGAGTCAAGGATGATTGACTTGCCTGGGATCACAAATCTAGTTAGTATCTGGGGCTGGACTTGAATTCAGATTTTTCTGATTGCAAGCCTGGCATTCAGTCCATTGCACTACCTAGCTGCCCATCAGTGTGTGTGTGTGTGTGTGTGTGTATGAATAAATAAATATACACACTGTTGCACATATATGTGTATATGTATAACTATATGTAAATGTATGCTCCTATATGTGTATACGCATACACATGAGTATGTATGTATGCACACTATATCTATCTATATATAGATAAGTATATATCTATATAAATAAATATAGATATATAGATATAGAGAGAGATACCTATACACCCATACAGGTAAATACTGAAATTGGCTTTAATAGGATCTCAAAAGCTGGTTGTTAAATTTTCAGCATGAGTTTTTACAGCTCAAAAATTGTCAGTGTTACAAATCAGGGTTTGATTTATTAGTTTATTGATTGTTTAGACTTAAGAAAATGATTGAAAAATGTCAGTGATATAAACTTAAAATTATTTCATAGAAGAATTTTTTCAGAGAACCAGTTATTTAAAATATACCAGCATTCACCCATACTTCCTGTGGGTATGTGTATGTGTGTCTGTGTGTCTGTGTCTGTGTGTGTCTGTGTGTCTGTATGTAGCAGGGAAATGGGATAGACTGCAGCAGTGGAAATTGAGTAGGGACAATAATTGCAAAGGAGATGGAAAGTGGACTGGATTGTCTTCAGGAAATCATAACATCCCTTTAATAGCCATAAACTTCTTCTAGAAATGAAGGCTCACTGTTTTTAATGACAGCATTTTGGTGGAGTATAGTCACATGACAAGATCACCACAATTTGTAAAACAGAGAATGAATATCCTACAAGCATCAATGGAAAGGGCAGTTGCAGATTTAGGTAGCCCACATCATATAATTAATAAGGAACTTCAAGGAACAATAGTAAAAGATGTCATCTGCATGGGCAAGAGTCAGACAGGATTGATAGTTATGTGTGGGTTAAAATCTAGCTGTGTCATTAAAGGGAACACCTCAATCCCTTTATCTGATCACATATAAATCCAGACATCCAAGTGTGTTACAAGAGCCTATCATACTGCCAGCATACAATAAGTGGTTAATAAATGCTTATCAAATGAAGTGTGACTGAATTCATTTTTTCCTAGTCTTGGGAGCTTGAAGAACTGGTATATATGGGGAGAGGATGTATTTTCTCTCTGTGGGTTTCTCTTTACTGATACACTTCAGTGCCCTGAGATGGTCCATCTTTTCAAGTGAGTTATGGCAATATTAAATGTCATATATCACACATACATAGAAAGAAATAGCCATCAGAATGCCATTTTTGCCCAGCCACTTTATATATGGGTATGATGGATCTAGATAGCAGTGCTCCTACATGTAAGAAACATCTTTTGGGCTGTCAGTCACTTGTCTGAGGAGCTAACTTCTGCAGCAGAAAGATTTTTTTAAATTAAAATGTTCTGTAGCTATGACACCTGAATCCAGTTAATTTAAAGTTCACACCATTTTCCTGAAGAAGAAAGACATTGAAGGAGCAGCCAAGTCATTCTCTCACGAATATGCCATCCTGCCGAGAAGGAAATTAGATACTCCTCATCCAACAGTGGTGGGCCAGCTCTGATTAACCTAATAAAGAGGGAACTTTTTTTCCCCTTCAGAACAAAATGTTTTAGCAGGCTATTAGTTAATGAGAAAGAAGGATGAAGGCAGTGACAATTACTACTCTTTCCATGGCTTATTAGGTGTGAATAACTCCTTTGGTCACTGTTGTCTTTGGTGTTGAAGGAGAAGAGGATTGAGAGGGAGAGAAAGATTTTTGCATTTATCCTTTATTTTTTTTTTTATGAGGACAAAGCATCCAAATTTGAACATTTTATACAATAACTTATCAGAGAAGCAATATGGGATAGAGAGCCAGCCTCAGGGTGAGGATGACCTAGATTCAAGTCTCACCTCTGATACATTTTGGGCTGTGAAAATCATTTTACTTCTTGAAGCTTCAACTAACTCTCTAAGACTTTAAGAGGAGGAGGAGGAGGAGGAGAACAAATGCTAGCCTGCACTGGTCACAAGAACCTCATCTCTGAGGGTTGTCTAAATTAATTAAATCACCTTTGATATTTTAAAATTAAGAATAATTTGCCTCCCAATAAAAACAAATCTCCTTGAACACTGGTCCTCTTGTTTTTTTTTTTTTTTCATCTTTAAATACTCTCCACATAGGACAGTGCCTGACAAAAAAGTAGACAATAAATTCTTGTTGAATTCTGAGGAATTTAAGAACTACGATCAAAGAAATAACCAATTATAAATCCAAAAGACTGATGATAAAACATCCTGAGAGAGGTGACCAAAATATAGAATATGTCAAAAATTTTTGGACATGACCAATACAGGATTCTGTCTTTATTGATTATGCATATTAATTATAAAGGATCTGTTTTTCATTTTGGGGGGGGAAGTAGAATAGAAAAATATATGTATTAATGATTAATTTAAAATAAAATAAAAATTGAAAATTTGATATTTCATCCAGATCAATGAAATTAACTTTTCTTCCCTAAGCATTTTCCATACAACAAACTTATAAACTATCAATTTAAATTACAATGCTTCCCTATTTCACAAGTGTGAAAGCTGAGGCTCAAATGTATTATAATATCGTGTTAGTATGGGAGTGAGATTCTGGCCTGTTGAGGTCAGAACCCTCTGCATTTACACTCCTGCCTCTTCAGACAAACCAGCAGCATCAAGTCAGGCAAGATAATGCTACAGCTCATTATAGCATAACTCATGATTAGTATCTGGTACACAAGTGAAGTGGGAAATTGCGAGATAACAGCAAACATTTTGTTCCATTTCTGAGAGGAAAGAGAGAGAGCTAGACCTGGAGTTAACAGAGATCTAGGTCCCAATCCTTGTTCTGCCATTTATTAGCTTTGCAACTATGGACAAATCAATTGATCTTTCTGAGCCTTAATATCTTCATCTGTAAAATAGGGAGAGCAATAGTACCTGCACTGAACAATCAATTAGCCAACAATTAAGCATTGCCTATATCAAGCACTGTGTTCGGTGCTACAGATACAAAGATAAAATAGAACAAACCCTGTTCTCAAAGAGCTTACATTCTACCCCATTAGGTCATAACAAACAAAGCAAACTATAAAAATGCCACAAAATGATGGTTTTTTATTGCTAACCATCATATTTTGCATTCTAAAATTATTCCTATTTGAAAACTGCTTTGTTATTGTTGCTATTTTATTAGTGACTAGTTCATACAATCTTGAGCCAGACTATTCCTTGTATATGACAATCAATCACTCAACTCTGACTTTTTACAGACTGTCTCTCATTTTTAGAATGTTTCCTCATCTTGCCCTACTTATTAGAAATCCTAATTCTCTTTAAGACTCAGATGAAATGTCATCTTGTAAATTACTCCTCTCCTAATCTTCACTCTTCCAATTATTAATAATCTCTTCCCCAAAATTACTCTGTACATATGTTTCATTATCATCTTTAGAGATGGAAGCAAACTTTGCTCAGTGTTTTTAGTTGTGTCCAACTTTTCATGACCCAGTTAAAAATTTTCTTGGCAAAGATTAGGGTGGTTTGCCACATTCTTCCCCAGGTCATTTTAATAGATAAAAAAACAGACAAACAAGGGTAAGTGACTTGCCCAGGGTCACACAGCTAGTGATCATCTGAGACCAAATTTGAAGTCAGGTCCTCCTGAATCCAGGGCCAGCACTGTGCCTCCTAGCAGCCCCTAATCTAATCAATTCTTCAGTTTTAAAGATGAGGAAACTAAGCTTCAGAGAAAATAAGTGACTTTACTAGGATTGCACAGGGAGTATCTGTCAAAGGCAGGATTTTATTTATTCTTCTTGACTCTGTTCTTTTTCATATATTAGGAAATACAGTATTTCTCTTCAGTAGCTGGGAAGCTCCTTAAATGCAGGGATCATCCCTTTTTTCACATTTCCAATCCTCAACACATTTTCTGACACATAGTAGGTGTTTCATAAATGTTTATTGACTAATATGTGCTTGTTGGACTCAGTTGAGTTTGATTATCTGAGATATGGAATTATTGGTATAATAATCCTAAATTCAGGATCTTCTGAGAGGATGATAAACAATGAAGTGATGTTTTCAATTAGAATAATTTTAGAACCTTGGGGAAATAAAGAATTCTCAGGGAAAAAAAAGAGTTGTTTTGATTGTGCATAGGCTGTTAGATGCATTTATTTTAGACTCCTATGAGTCCTATGCATCTTTTTTTTTTATTTTGTGGGGATGCTATAAAGACTGTCATATCTAAGGACGTATTGTAATCCTGTATGTTTATATGGTATCAGGGAAGTCCTTTTACGAATATTTGTTGAATCCTACATATAAGGCATGTTGTGAAATTTCCTGATATAATATATATGCATGTAAAGAGTAAAATATTTGGTGATATTTTATGGGGAACAGTCAAGAATGAACTTGTTCTCTGTGAGCGTAGGGTTCTAAGCAACCAGACAAACTTTAAATTGTAGAGTTAGAAAGATTCTCAAAAATCAACACTAATTCCTACTTAATAACTTTGATTCTTAAGAATGTTCCTGTCCTATCTCCTAGTTCTTCTAGTATATTTTCATAAATCAGTAATTAGCAAACTGCTATACACAACTAATTGTACCAA
This sequence comes from Sarcophilus harrisii, assembly GCF_902635505.1. NCBI lineage: Eukaryota > Metazoa > Chordata > Mammalia > Dasyuromorphia > Dasyuridae > Sarcophilus > Sarcophilus harrisii. Next base: position 29,073,859 of record NC_045426.1, on the reverse strand, counting down.
ATGCCTCCATTAAAAGGCTCACTGAAACTCCTCTCGATAAGAAAAAATGCCCTGCCCAGAGTCACAAGGGCAGCAATTGGCACAGTCAAGATTTGAATTCAAGTCCATTGATCAATCTAATGTTCAGTCTAGTACAACGGCTGTCTGCACATTTAAGCATTCCCTAAAGTATCTAACACAGGTTTGAATATATAGTAGATGTTTAAAGAAAATGAATTGATTTGAATTAACTTGAAATTAGCCATAAATTGCAATTATATTCATAGCCCATTGGCCTATTATTCTGAACGATTTTTAATTGACTAAAAGCAACCCCTTTGTAGTCTGTTATGATTTAATATTACTAGTAATGAAGACCTTCTGTTAAGTCCTATTTCCATATATCATCATCATGTGGAAATAAAAGCTAGTTCACCTAATCAGAGAATCTTGAAAGATCCTCATTGACTATTGTCCAACTCATAACTGGACAAAAATCTTCCTATCCTCCAAATCTTGACTGATTGATCTTTCAAATCTTCATTTTGTCTATTAGAGAGTGATTATAAACAAAGGGCTTTCTAAACAGTGAAATTCTATATTATTAGTGTTACCAAGAAATAGAATCCAGGAGAAGGGAATGCAGAAAAGTAAAATTTGAGAGCTGATTTACAAGTAGAGGTGAAGAAAAGTTTAACCTAGAAGTTGGTGGACAGATCTTTCAAAGGCACAAAACTGTACATATCCTTTGAGTTGGTGAGATCATTACAAGGGTTATGTTCCCTCAAAATGAGATTTTGAAAGTAAAGGGGTGCCAAACAATTAGGGAATATGAATAAACAAGCAAATTTTGACTTACAAATATGCTAGAATGTAACATAAGAAATTATGAGAAATGTTGAAAATTATAAAAATCATGAAAAAGGGAAACTTACAAAGATTTACATGAATCAAAGCAAAATGAAATGAAAAGAATCAGGAAAATAATTATGTAATAGCACTTGCATTGTAAAGACAAAAAAAATAAAGACTTGAATAACTAACTAATCAGCATAGAACTCAATTACAATTCCAAATGACTAATGATAAAACATTCTACACACTTCCTGAGAGGTGATAGATTAAAACTGTCGAATAAGACATACATTTTCAGAAATGGCCAACATGGAAAATTATTTGGCTGGACTATATGTATTTGCAATAAGTATTTAGTTTTTCTTTTTCCCAATGAAAAGCAAGGGGGAAGATGAAGAGAGACAGAGGCAGAGAGAGAGGGGAGATAGAGAGGAGAGAGACAGACAGAAACAGACAGAGACAGAGAGAGGGAGAGAAAGAGATAGGAAGAGAGGAAGAAAAAGGGAAAGAAAAAGAGTGGAAAGAAGGAAGGGAAAATAAAAATGAAATAATTATAGAAACATCTTTTTTTTTAAGAGAACAGGGGAAAGACCAGAAAGAATCACAGATAAGGACATCTTCAATAGTTATGTGTTGAATTTATTGTGTATTTTAAAAGAAAATCAAGCCAAGTACAATAGAGATTAAGTTCAGAAAAAAAATTTTAAAGGTGTTGGTAGGGAGGCATCCAAGACAAATTTTGCTAATTTTGCTATTTGGCCTTGGGCAAGCACTTCCCTTTCCTGCTGCATAGAAGACATATGCATGGTGTGTATGCAGAGGGGAGGGGGAATTGGGAGATGTCTTTCTGTGAGCCCTCAGGCTTTGTTGCTGCCCACTTTCCTTGGCCAGCTGGCCAGCCCTGGCCTACTGCCTGTATGTTTGGCAGTGAAAGGAATCTGATTGCTCCCGACCCCTGGGGAAGTGAGTTGCTGTCAATATCCGCCATCTTTCTTCCATCACCTGGGGCACATGCAAAAGAAATGAAGGGTAGAAAAGGAATACTGGGGTTATAATGTACTATCAGCTCTTGACTGTCAGAAGACTAGAATATAAACAGTAGTGTATGTGAAAAAGAAGAGGAAAACCGAACTTATTCATACAAAAAAAGAACTTAATCACAATGAGGGAGGGGATATTATTGAGGAAAACTCTATGTGTGTAAATCTTAATTTTATTCCCTTCATTTGTCAACTTCATTTTTTAAAAAATAATAATAAGTGGAAATGAGTAGCCTTGGGTAAAAAGTTAAACTATTCCCTTGTACCAAGCATGACTTACAACCTGAAAAGAGTCGCTTGTCTTTTTAAAAGGCAAGGGAAATGCTTATCATGTATTGGATTATTTGCCATCTAAGGGAGGAGATGGAGGGAAAAGGGAGGAGAACTGGAACACAAGGTCATATGCAAAGGTCAATGGTGAAAAATTATCCTTGCATATGTTTTGAAAATAAAAAGTTTCAATAAAAAAAGGCAAGGGAAAATATGATGAGATTTTATTGACCTGAAATAAATAGTAAATGGGAGAAATTCTTTAAAATCCAGGAAGAATTATATAAATTGATACTTCATAAAAGAAATAGGATAACAAGCATAATATATACAATGGCAATAATAATAATATTAATAATAATAATGTAAATGACACAGCTTGAAACAGAAGTCAGACCCTGAATAACATTAATGACCAATTTTGGACCTAGAGAACAAGCAAGAAAACATACCTCTCTCCTCTGAATAGACAGGAAAGGGACTAGGGGTGAGTAATGTTGTATACACTCTTAAATGTATCATTGACTCTATTGCTTTTCATTAATTCTTTTTCTAGTAACAAGGAAAGATTCAATAGTGAGAGATGAGAGTGAGGAAGGGAAATATCCAGAGACTCAATACTTTATTTAAATTTCCTACAATCTGTTTTCATTCTCCTGAAATACTTCTTTAGAGCTAACCTGAATTGATCATGAGGTAGATTTTAGCCCATTAACTTGAATCAATAAGGAATTTCAATCAATCAGTCATTTGATTAATAAGTATATATTAGCCACATATACATTTTGCCTGGATGCTATGGATGCAAAGAGGTAGAACATCATGAACCCTTGACTTAGAAGGAGTTAATTCTATTACCTATTTCTCTGTTTATGTGTGTGTATCACACACACAGTAACTTTGGGAAAGAATCACAAGCAGCTGGGGAGAAGGGATGAATGAGATGGGCATAGGGGAAGAAATAGAAATTTTAAAAGGCTTCTACAAAAGGTGATACTTAAGCTGAGTTTAGAAGAAATCCAAGTATTCCAAGAGGCAGAGCTAGGGAAGGACAAGAGATCAACTAGTACAAAGGCATGGACATGAGGAATGAAATATTTATATATGGGAAAGAGCAAAAACATTTCTTTTTTAAAAAAATATACTTATTTAATTTGCACTGATATTTTATTTTTCCAAATACATATAGTTTTCAATATTCGTTTTTATAAGACTATGTGTTCCAAATTTTTCTCCTTCCCTCTCCTCTCCTCAAGATAGTAAGAAATTGATAGGAATCAAATATGTGTAGTATCTACTAATTTTTAACCATATTTCCATATGTGTCATGTGCAAAAAAGTCAGACCAAAGGGGAAAAAAATGAGGAAAAAAAAGGTGAAAATACTGTGCTTTGATCCACATTCAATCTCCATAGCTCTCTCTGGGTGTGGACAACATTTTCTATCACATCTATTGGAATTAATTGCCTTGAATCATCATAGGGAATTAAAATATTAAGGAAATGGGTGAAAAAAGTGATCAGACTTTTCCTTCCACTTACTTCTCCCACTATTTTTGACAACATCAACTCCTTTTCACACCCTCCATCCCTATAGAGCCAGTCAGTGACCCTATTATCACAGCAGTGGTCAAAAACCTCTGCCGTTTTGTAAATGTTATAGAGGTATGAGCCTGCTGAAATAAAGCTCAAGTACTCTTCTAGTCCTAAAACCCCACAATTTGACCAAACAGAAAATGAAGTGTTTTCAGTACCTCAGATTGCTCTCTCAAGGAGCTATAAAGAATGGAGTCTTAGTTTGAGCAATGTTTTCATACATATTCAAGGATTTTAAATCTGAAAGATCTAGCTTCCTAACCTAACATCCTCATTTTACAAATGAAGAACCCAAGGTTAAGCTGGTTAAAGGATTCTTCCAAAATTCTTCTAAGCCTGATTGAGAAATCATATATCTAGTAGAAGGTGGAATCATGATGTGAACTAAGATCTTCTAGTTCAAAATGCAATGTTCGTTCCAAAAAGAGTTTGGACAAGTTTGAAAAATGAATTACTAAATCAACAGGCTGCATGGTTGTAATTATATGAGAAGCATGCATCTCTAGCCAAGGAAAATGGAAGTCTTTTTTATTTTTTCCAATGTTAAGAATGGGGCTCAAATATGGAGGAAGAGACAGAGAGGAATGGGGTGTTCAGCCTTTGTTTTCTGACCTTCTTGTTTGTATGTAAATGGCCCTGTGGTCTCTTGTTGTTCTTCTGCTGGCAGGATGCTGGAGACTAGGAAAGATGCATGCAAGCCAGGGTTTGCTCCAAGTTCATGAATCAAGGCTGAATTGAACCACACCTGAAAACCACAGGAAGGCTCATTGTGCATGAGCCAGTAGGGAAGGAGCCCTAACATTTCTTTCTGTTGTGACATTCTGTAAGGGGGGAAAGCATAACACAGATGCCTAAGATAAATAATTTAGTGAAAAACAAGGGGCAGAAAACTTCTGAGCCCTGAAAAGCCGCCAAGATGGCTGCTGGATCCGGGGCTGAGCACTCCTGTTCTGAGGGAGGATAGCTGCTCATGAACTTAGATCTCCAGATGTGCATCTATAATGGAAAGAAACAGAGCCATTTGGGCTGAAAATAGGGCTGAAAATTTAGCTGAAATGGGCCAGTAGCAGCTTTGTTGTCTCCAGAAACTGCTTTCATGTTTCAAATTGACAAGTATGGTTTCTCCCTCCCTATCCCACCCCTCAACCCATACAACTGGAGCATTTTAAAGCTGATCGGGACCAGAGAGATCATCCTGTTCAATCTTCTTTTATTTTCTTTTTAACCGAGTTGAAAAATGAGGCCCAGAGAGGTTGATTCACTTGAGGTCACATAGCCAGTGTGTCAGAGTAGGGCAGAACTGACTCATGACTCAGTGTCCTTTCTATAACAGCACACACTTTCTACTCATGAAATCCCCAAAACCACATGACCAAGTGCCCAAATGCATGACACATTTTTAGGTTTAACCTGCATTTTCAGCATTTTTTCCATCACATCAACTCAAGATAATAAACAAACGATAAATCTATCCCTGATTTTTTTTATTTTTACCAATTTCTAAGGTATACATGTTTATACAGAATATTTAACAATCAGCTCTCACAATCCAGTCCAGCAGATTCTCTCTTTTTATATATAAATACACACACACACACACACACACACACACACACATATATAGATATATGCATTGTGTGTCAATTGTTGAATAACATTCAGTGGCTTGTCTGCTTTTTAGGTATTTTAGCCTATTATCCTTATAAGAGCAAAAGTTTTCCCCCATAAATGATCATGACTGCATATAACTCATTGGGTAAGGATTGTTTGGTATGGCAACATTGTAATGAAAGGACCAGAGTTCAAATCTTGATCCAGATTCTCATTTTGTTTGCATTTTATATTATCTTATCTACGAACTTATTCCTCTCACAACCCCAACAGAATGTAAGGATCAGAGAGATCTGGATTCAAAACCCATTTCTAATTGACTGGGGCATCCTTACAAATTCTATAACATCTTTGTAATGCAGACAGCTCCTTAGGATTCACCTGCTTACTCATAGAAGAAGTATGGTCTGCCATGTAAATTTAATTCTTTTTTTTAAAAAAATCAGATTATTTTTACATTTGATTAACAATTATATTGTATTAATTTGCCCCTCCATTACTCCTTTATTGAACAAATTAACACAAAACCTAAAAAGTGGATTCCTCAGTTCCTATCTATATAGTATAATGCAGCAAAGCAAACATTCACATTAACCTCATTTCTCACCTGGCTGCGCTATTTTGAGACTTCTCTGACTTCTCCACCATGTCCCAAGAAGTTCATTATTGGGCAAAAACTCATCAGCCTATAACATCTCATCAGCCTCTCTACCTTGAAGGAGAGAGCCATGAACTCAAAAATCTCCATTTTAAACGAGAGGACTCATCTCAGATACTTCATTTCTTACCTAGACAAACTATTCTCTGATTTCTCTACCTTTCCATGCTGGATTAAATAGGAAAGCTTGCCCTTTTTAAGCTAAAATCTTCAACAGGTCTCAGTTTGTCTGAAGCCACACCCATTCAGTGATGAAGGCCATAAAATCCATTTAATTTCATGACTGACATCACTGGGAAAATAAAAATAAAAATAATACTTTTCTAACACTTCCTAACAATAGCAAATTCTTCTCTTCTATGTACAGAGATCAAAGGAAATCCATTCCAGACTAACAGAGTCCATAATGGGCAATTTTTTTCCATACATTTTGTTTTTCATAACAATTGAGGCAAAAAACTCCTTTCACCTAGTCCAAAAAAAAATCTAAATGAATGAATGAATGAATCTGGGAGGAGAAGACCCTCACAGTTTCTGGCCAAAGCAGAAATGATTTGTGTTTACATTCAATCTGAGTCTATTGAGACTCAGGGAGGGAGGGAGGGAGGGAGGGAAAAAGGAAAAAGTGGAGTGAGGAAGGGAATTCTAGAGAGGAAGGAGAGATTTTTCTAATTCTCTACCAAAACAGTGCATATTTAGGTTCAATTCAATAAGCCTTCCCAAAGTATCTACTCCATACTGGGGGAGATAACAGTAAAATGCCTCCCTACATTCATGTCAAGTCTAAAAGCATTTATAAAGCACCTATTATATACTGGACACTTTTCTAAGGACTAAATATCCAGTCATCTTGAGCTCTACTGTAGTTCAGAACTCCCAACTTCAAATGATGGATTAGCCTTAAAGTTCCCAGAAACAGGGACCATAGGTGTGCACCCACATACCAAACCCTGGGGACAGAAATGTGAAGTTAATAAAAATATAACTTTGTTAGCACAGCAGGGGAAGCACGCAACTATCCAAAGAAGTAGAGAGCAGGTGACCCTATTATGCTGAAAGGCTACACTTAGAGGGGAAGGTGTACAAATAGGTAAGAATAAAGGAAATGGGCAGCCAGGAAGCTGCTCAAGAATTCCCAGTTTCCCTTGAAACCACCTGAAACCAAGCCTCTGAACAGAGTCTGATGGAATGAAACCATTTTCTAGCTCAAGATAGACTGGAAAAACTTCACACTGGGATGAAAAAGAGTGTTCAGCTTCAGTAGACTCTGGGAAAGCTAGTGAGAGGGTCTTAATTACAGCAAATAAATATCTGAGACCCTCAGTCTTGGTTCAATATAGGAACAGATCTGTGGGGAGGATTCCAATCCCAGCTCAGAAGGTAAATTCTGAGAAACCAGGCTATTTCCTGAAAAGAGCAAGTAAAGTTATCCCCTACAAACACAAGGGAGCCCTATGCTCAAAGCCAAGGCTCAGAGCTGCACAGGAAACTTGAGAGAGAGCCCGTTTTTACCCCAAAAGTAGAGCTCAGCAATAAAAGTTAAAAAAAAAAAAAAGAAAAAAAGGAAATACCGAAAGAAAAGGAAATAAAATGAGCAAGAAACAGAAAAGAACCTTGATTATAGAGTTACTATGGTGTAAGGGCAGAACAAAACACCAGTTCAGATAAGGACAAAATCTCCATGGGAGAAATCTCAACAAATGATATGAATTGGTTTCAAGACCAAAGAAGCTTCTTGGAAGTGCTCATAAAACACTTAAAAAAAATAAGAAAGGTAGAAGAAAAAATGAGAAGAAATGAAAAGTATATATGAGAGAGTCAGCAGCTTGGAAAAGGAAGGAAAAATTATCTGAAGGAAAGAGGGAAGAACCCAAACTACTGGAAAAATCAGGAGAGGCTTGTTCAGATTGTATCTGAGAAAAACTGTTTCATGATCAGACTAGATGATAATAAATTGGAGATAATATAGATAAATTCAAGATAGAATTAATTTTGAACAGTAATCAATAACTGGTATTTTAAAAGATTTTTTAAAAATCAATAATCGTGTTCTTTATCTAACCATAATAAAGATCATGAGTCAAAATTTCACATGAACTGGAATCAAGGCCTGCATTATTTCCTTTTGATGCTTTTCCCTATGAGTATATGAGATGCTGCTCCCTACCTTCCTTCAAATCTGAAAAAACAATTCATACAAAGATTCAAGCCACTGCCCAGGGAATCCATATCTGGATACATCTGGAATGGGGCATCTGCATTAAAATGCCTGTTATATTTAGGAGCCTGTGGTAATCAATAGCCCTACAGGGACCCTTGCGATATATTCTCTCTCATAACAGAACAACCTTCTTCACTTGGCCAACGGGGAGAGTGTAGTCACAGGCTGAAATACATGTTGTACAGCCTGAGTGGTGATTTCTAGTCAAATCACATCCTGTGTTGCCTTTTTATCATTAAAATTATAAAGGAGACTGAAAAGGTCATAAAATCCATCTAATTTCACGACCGACATCACTGGGAAAAGAAAAAAAATAATACCTTTCTAACACCTCCTAACAATAGCAAACTCTTCTCTGCTATGTACAGAGATCAAAGGAAATCCATCCCAGACTGACAGAGTCCATAATGGGCACTTTTTTTTTTGTATTAACTTCCACGGTCCTCTGGCAAATGCTATTATTATTAAGTTTGAATATATGGGTGTAGCTGTAGATGTTTTGGAGTGTTTGCTGTCCATACCACCTGTGGTATTTAATCACAGGCTGCTACCTGCCATTATCATTTAATTCTTTCCTGTGCACCAGCTTTGTCTTTCCAACTGGATCATATTTCTTTTGTATTTCTTTTAAAACCCAAAATAGCTTCGTGCATATGTTGAGTGTTCAGTAAATGATTATGGGGTGGTTACATATGTATATGTCCTACTCCCACAAAATCATAAAAAGAAAATGTTTTAAAATGTTCTCAATATTTCCTCTCAGACTTTAGTTAAGACAGGAATATACTTTTTTTTTAGATTGGGTCTCCCTATATCAATAGCCACTCATGGACCCATGCATGGAAACATCAGTATGCTCTCTTTTTCTGATTTAGTCTGATTTACCCTTTTTCAGGCAATCTGATACCCCAGTCTCCAATCCTAAGGGCTCATGATGTTGGTGGCAAACAGAGTTTGATCACCCAGTCATCTAGAGCTCTACTGCAGTTCAGAACTTCTAAGTTCAAATGATGGATCAGCTTTAGATTTCCCAGTAACAGGACCCACCACACCTAGCCCTTAGGACAGCAATATGAAGCTAATTAAATATATAACTTTGTTAACCCAGCAGGAGAGACAGCACAGCTGGAGGTGGAGAAAGCAGGTGAGCCCATTATACCAAATGACTATGCCATTGTTTGCCATGAACACTGAGGATGCATCCAGCCAAGTTACATAAAAAGAAGCAGCAAATGTGATCGCTTACTAGCGCAGGAAGGTAGCCCCACAGAACCTGTTGTTGCAGAGTGATTACATGCTTGAAGGGAAATGGGAACAGAACCCAACAGGACTCTGGTGTGCAGCAAGGCAATGTAGTTACCATGGTCTGGAATAAATATCTAGATATTTCCCATCTCTATGTCTATATGCTCTGTTAGTTATACAACTCATTTGGGAAAGTAGCCAAGAGAATGTGTGTGTGTGTGTGTGTGTGTACTTTTGAGTGTGTCATTGTGTTTATCTGGGCTGTCATGCTAATGTGGAGTCTGGGTACAGCTGCACTGCAAGGAAGACTCAGTGATAAATCTGCATCTCAGAATCAGTACTCTCAATATCTAATTGAACACTATCAGCCTCTTCCCTTATTCTTTCAGAGTATGCGAAGACAGATCTAATAATAAAAAAGAAAGAAAGATAAGAAAGAAAAAAGAAAAGAGAGAAAAAGAGAAAGAGAGAGAAAAGGAAGGAAGGAAGGAAGGAAGGAAGGAAGGAAGGAAGGAAGGAAGGAAGGAAGGAAGGAAGGAAGGAAGGAAGGAAGGAAGGAAGGAAGACCAAGAGGGAAAAGAAGAAGAAAAAAGAAAAGGAAAAAAAAGAAAAATGGTTTCATTGGCATAGAAAGTTACTAGGGAGGAAATTCCTTTACCAAAGATCTAATACTTGGTCAGCAACTTAGAGACTTTATAAGACATGTGACTTTCTCAAAGTATCACAGTCAGTATGTGCCAGAAGCAGAACCTGAACCCGGACCACCTCTAAGTCATCTTGACTTTGACATAGATTTTAGTATATGGAAATTCAGAGGCATTATTACATTTGAAATAAAGGAAAACAGAATTTTTACTGTTTCGGGTTTGTTTTATTGAAGGAATCTTAAAAATCACCTTTCTCAGTTTATAGATGCAGAAATTATCTGGAATGCTTAATGATTTACCAGGAATACATCACCCCGAATACAATGTTCTTCCCTAAATTCTTGAAGGTTGATGTATTCTTTTTTTCTTAAATTCAAAACTAATTTTCTATGGGAATGGGAATTACAATGTCTTTTCCTTGCATTATTCTATTCAAAGAGAAATCTGCACCATGCAATATTCCTAAGTGAATTATGCCAGCATGTGCCAGCTCTCAGTTCCTGCAAATGAGACCAGGGAGGGCAGTAGCTCCAAGAGTGGGCTGAAACCATGGGAAATTCCCATTAACTGGAGCCTCATAGAGTGCCAGTTGCTTGTTCTGTTTTGAAATTCCCCAAGATTTTCTAAGATGTCTCAGGATACATTTAAAAGTCCAGACCTGTTCTCACATGTGTTGCTGCTCATGTACTGGTGAACAGATGCCGTTGGTTTTGGAGCTGGCATCTGGTGCTGTCAGAGTACATAACTGCTGCAGATTGGTAATGTGAGCTGAATTTACTGAGTTTTTTCATATGCTGATATGAGAGAGAGAGAGAGAGAGAGAGAGAGAGAGAGAGAGAGAGAGAGAAGGAGGGAGGGAGGGAGAGACGGAGGGAAGGAGAGAGGTAGAAAGAGAGGGAAAGAAGAAAGATGAAGAAAGGAAGAAAAAAGAAGGAGGGAGAGAAGGAAGGAAGGAAGGAAGGAAGGAAGGAAGGAAGGAAGGAAGGAAGGAAGGAGAAATGGAGGGAAGGAAGAAAGGAAGAAATGAAGAAATAAGCAGATGAATACAGAAAGAGATGATGGGAGAGAGAGAGAGAGAGAGAGAGAGAGAGAGAAGGAGGGAGGGAAGGAAGAAGAAGGAGAGACAGAGACAGACATAGACAGAAACAAGAGACACAGACAGACTGATTTAGGAGTCTGTAAATTGAACTCTTCTCACTCATCACAAACTGGATTTGTCAACAGCAGACTCACAGGTAAGTAGAGATGTAATTATTTGAGGAGGAAAAATTAGTAATAGTGAAGAGGATTAAAAAAGGCTTACTGAAGGAAACAGCTCCTGAGTTGAACTTTGTCCCATTTCTTGTTTCTGAAGCTGGTATTCCATTTCCAACTCTCTCCATAGAAGTTCTCACTCATTCCCGATTGCATATCTTCACCTCTTCCTCCTAGAAGTTGCTTTTATTTTTTTTCACCTCTGTTAAAACATCATCTTCTAAAGAAAAACTGTTCAATTCCTCTTAGTTTCAAGTACATTTCTGCCTCCCCCCATTTACATTGAATATACTTGGTGTCTATTTCTACACATGCATGCCATTTTCTCAATAGAATGTAAGCTTCATGAGGGCAGGGGTTATTTTTGTTTTGGTTTTCTCTATATTTCTATATATAGAGGGCCTAGTATATAGAAGGGAGTTCATAAATACTTGTAGAGTGAATGAATGAACTTGGAACTCTAGGTGTGGAAATAAGGGGGATTACATCCCAAACATAGATATAGCAAAGGCAAAGAAGGAGCAATACCATGATCAATGAACAACAAGGAGATCAGGTTAGCTAGAATGTAGAATGTGGAACATGGGAATAGTAGCAATGATATCAGAACTTTGACTCAACTCACCTTTCCAGCCTCTTCATACGCCATCTCTTTGTTCACTTCAACCCACATTCAACAATCCAATAAACTGGCTTTCTCTTTTCTCCTCATATATAGTACTTTCTCTCCAAACAACATGTGTTTAGTCAGTCTATCTTCTGGGCCTGGAATGCATTCTCTCCTTACACCCTCCTCAAATGTTTTTTCAAGATGAAGCTCAAGCATTCTCTAGTATATGAAGCTTTTCTTTGAAGTAAAAAATATATAATATATTATATGAGACATACAATAGAATAATATAATGTAATGTATCCCACTATATATTAGATTATATATTATATGAACCATTTAATATATAATATAATACATAAATAATATATAATCTTTGTTTATTTATAAATGTAATTATCTCCCCATTTAGAATATAAAGTCTTAATAAGAAGGGGTTTTTCACTATTTATTAGAGAAATGCAAATTAAGACAACACTGAGGGACCACTTCACACCTTTCAGATTGTCAAAGATGACAGGAAAAGATAATGATAAATGTTGGAGAGGATTGTTAAAATTGGGACACTGATACATTGTTGGTCGAGTTGTGAACTGACTCAACCATTCTGGAGAGCAATTGGAACTACACCCAAAGGGTGTATCAAATTCTTTGTCTCTACTTGGTCTTTTCCCCAAAAAAATCATAAAAAAGGAAAAGGATGCACATGTGCAAAAATGTTTGTAGCAGCTCCTTTTGTAGTGGCAAGAAACTGGAAACTGAATGGATGGCCATCAATTGGAAAGTGGCTGAATATGTTATGGTATATGAAAGTTATGGAATATTATTGTTCTATAAGAAATGATCATCAGGATGGTTTCAGAGAGACTTGGAGAGACATGAACTGATGTTGAGTAACATGAGTAGAACCAAGAGAACATTGTATACAGCAACAAGAAGATTGTGTGATGACTTGGCTCTTTTCAACAATGAGATGATTCAGGCCAATTTCAATAGACTTGTGATGGAGAGAGCCATCCACATCCAGAGAGAAGACCAAATGTGGATCACAATATAATATTTTCACCTTTTTTGTTAGTGTGTGCTATCTTGGTTTTTTTTCTGTCTCATTTTTTCCTTTTTGATCTTATTTTTCTTGTGCAGCATGATAATTGTGGAAATATGTATAGAAGAAATGCATGTGTTTAACCTATATTGTATTACCTGCTGTCTAAGGAAGGAGGGAAGGGAGGAGGGAGGGAGAAAAATTTGGAACACAAGGTTTTGCAAGAGTGAATGTTGAAAATTATCTTTGCATGTATTTTGAAAAATAAAAAAGTTATTAATACAAAAATATAAGTAGGAATCTTTTTCAAACATTATATTTGTTCCACATACACCCCACAGCTCTTGGCATAGTGCTTGAGCACCTAGGAGATACTTAATAAGTGTTTGTTGACAAGCAAACTTCTTTAAAGAAGGGCTGCTTTATTTTTGTCTCTAATCCACAGTGCCTAGCTTAGTCCCTGGCAAATAGCAAGTAGGTGATCAATAAATCATTGTTGATGTTTTAAACAGGTTGCTAAGAATTTTGAAGCCTGAATTTACTTTGAGGCAGAAGTGAAAAAGGGATGGAAGGAATTGTGGGATGGGTAACTGGAGAGAAGCAGTACATAAAGGCCTGTATTTGTCCAACCTGATTATGACTTCCTAGCCTTGGGCACTATGGCCCTATTCCTTTTTTTTTTTTTTCACTTAACAACATAAAAACACATCTTTTCATCAGCATGGGGCAGCGTGGTTTCCTAGGGCCAGCCTTATAACCTAAAAGCACCCAGAGGCACATACTTAATACTTTGTTTTAAAGCTATATCCAGAATGTTAAATGGTCAAGATTAGCTCCATCAAACAACCAGGAAAAAATGAGCCTTCTCCCAGTCATACCATGCATGAAGCATGTGCTCTGTCAAGTCAGCCAAGCCCTTACCAGGTCCAGAAAAGGGAGTTAAGGCTCTGCAAGGCAAAAGCTCTTACAAGTTGAATACCATGAGTTCATTCTGGAAACACTGAATGAGCGATATATTATTAGGAATAGAAACAATGGTCACCAGTCACTTTCTTTTCCCTTTTTTAGTATGTTTATATTTTGCAGTAAGGTTTCAAATTCCCTGTTTGGAACAAAATGCCAATAAAAAGGAATATTTTGAAAGAAACCCACATTAGTAATTTATCCTCCTAAAAGGTTCTCCAACCTTTTTTTTCCTGGATAAAACCATACGATTTTTTTTTGCCATATGTAGTTAAAAAAAAAAAAAGATGCAGAAACTTAGGCTCCACCTCCTCATTTTTTATACTAGCAAGTAAGGAGTGAAAATCTTTCTAAAAATCTAACATGTTGCCTTTTTCTCAACATTTCCTTTTTCATAGAAAATTTAAAAGAAAATTCAGAATTAGGATTCTGACCTTTTGTTCTACTTAATGGGACATTGATAGGCTTGTTGGAGTTTCCTTTGCCGTGCTAGTCCAAGAACTCTACCCTCTGCACAGGATTTCTAGTGACCATGGAATACTATTCGATACAACATGCTGTGACTCTTTTGTCAGTGAAGAGGTGGAGGACTATTGATGTGAAATGTTCCTTACACTGTCAGAAAATCCTCTCTGTATTGATAGGTTTTGCTTAACTGATTTCGTTATAAAGGAAAATTAACTGGAGGTGGGGGAAGGTTGCCCCTAGAAATAATTGTGATATTAAAACAAAAGGCCTCATTACAAAAGAAAGACAAGAAAAATATTGCTCAGTGTGTATCTTGATATTAAATATGTCTTGGAAAAAATCTGAACTAAGATTTTTTAAAAGTTGAAGATGCAGAGACAAAAAAAATTAGATTTGATTTAAGGAATATATTCTTAGTAACTAGATAGGATAGACCAGACAGGTGATTTCATTGAAACAGGGGACTTCTAGATGAGAAAAATACTTCTATAAATACAGATTTGTACCTTAGCTGAAATTTGGTTTTAGATAATTTCTTAGGACCCTGTGATTTAAGTGGCTTTCCCCAAATACTATGACTAATATAAGATCCAAGTCTTCCTGGATCCAAGGCCAGTTCCACCCATGTTGTTCAAAATTGGAAAGAGCTGCTTAGTAAGTAGTAGATTCCGCTTGTTGGAGACCCACAGACAGAAGTTGGAAATCTTTTTTTTTGCTTATGTTACAGACAGATTATTATTCAGGTATGAGTTGAACTAGACAATCTCTGTGGGCGCTTTCAACTCTGACATATTGTGATTTTGTAAAATTCCATTGTCTTCAAGTGTTTATGCTTTTAAAATCTTTACTCAGATGGGGGTAGTTGGACATTGAAGCAGCAAACATATCTCTCTCCTAGCTGAAGAGCAGCTCTGAGGATGAGGTTAAATGAAATCCTCCCCAAGCCTCC
The DNA here is from genome assembly GCF_902635505.1 of Sarcophilus harrisii. Taxonomy (NCBI): domain Eukaryota; kingdom Metazoa; phylum Chordata; class Mammalia; order Dasyuromorphia; family Dasyuridae; genus Sarcophilus; species Sarcophilus harrisii. The sequence goes on along the minus strand of NC_045426.1, from coordinate 29,058,449 downwards.
CATAATTGTATTTAATATTTTGATCTATTTCAAGAATGATGTAATTTTTTTTCTCATTTGTTGCCATAACAACTAGAATCAGCTCCTATTTGTAGGTGATTCAGTAAGCTTGGATAAGATAAGTCAACTAGATTCTTCCAGAGAGAATTTAATATTTATACCTTCTCAATATGGTATGTACTTGGAGTATCCTCCTCTGTAACACGAGGGGGTTAAAATTAAAGGTAGCCATGGTCCCCTCTAGCTCCAGTTCCTATCTTGTTTTCCTGTTGGTAGGATGTAACTTCCTTGAGGATATCAATTGTTTCCATTTCTTTTTGTTCCTGTATATCTCTAGAACCAAGGACATTTATTTCTATAGTAGGGAGAGAATTGAGAAGGGAAAGAGGAATTCTCTTTTGTTCCTTTGTTCCTCTTCCACTAGTTTCAGAGAACATCAAGCTTCCATCCTTTCATAAACCATGAGAACAATAGACTATAAGTCTTTGTATTTTGATTTTCAAAGTCTTTGTATTTTTATTTCAATTCACATGCTTCTACATGTGAATTACACATGTGAAATTACATGTGTAATGTCTACATGAGAAATTTGTTATGATATTTAAGATGATTAGCCAAACAGCAGACTTTGTCCTTAAGGATGCTGGAAACAAGGAAAGAAATTCCTAATACTTCAGGAGAAAAAAAGTGTGGCAAAATTATAGAAAGATTGATCTTTTAAGAGGCCAATTTTCTCCCCTGAAACAGGATCATAGAATTGGGTTCTGTACTTATGAGTTGCAAGGGATAATACAGCACTTTCAAATTTGTGAAGCTCTTTGTAAATATCTCGTTTTACTCTCACAATGATTCTGAGAAGTAGGTACTATTATTTCTATTTTACAGATGAGGAAATTGAGGCACACAGAAGCTCACATAAGCTTGTAAATGTTTGAGGTTAGATTTAGCACTCTATCACTGTGCCACGTAGTTGCCTCATCCACTCATTTTACAGATGAGTGAATTGAAACTCAGAAAGGTTGTGTGACTTATCAAGGCAGAGCTTGTTTGGTTCTCTAACTTCAAAGTCAAGATGTATAACATGTTAGCTCTGGAAAGGAACTTTAAAATAATTTTGACATTAATATTTAATATAATAAGATATGAAATGTTTTTTCATGAATGAGAAAAAGGAGACCTCTAGATAAAATATGATTTGTTTCATATCACATGGCTTGCAATTGGGGAAGTCAGGACTATACCTCAGATCCTGGGGTGCCCGGTCTAATGTGGAAGAGAATCTGCGAAAGGAAGGATCTATTGTCTAGTAGTTGGGAGGTCTGGGAAGTGTGTTTTGCAAAATGTGACACCTGAACTAAGTCTTATCAGAAGTCAGGGAGACCCAGTGACAGGACTGAGATAGCAGAGTATTCCACACAAAGGTGGGACCAGGGCAAAGGCATGGGGGCAGGTGATGCTAGAAGAACAGCAAGTAGGTGGGTCAAGATCTTCCCTATTAGAGGGAAAGCCAGTCAGATAGAGTTGGGGGATAAGATAATTGTGTTGGAGCTAAGTCCTACAATTGGTTGAAAACTCTTCTACTGACCATTATCATATTAGGCGATTAGGCGACTAACTAATACAAATCAAGCCCTTCAAATTTTCCAACAAATGTAAACCGAAACTTCTCTTCTTTCCCTCTTCCATTCTTTGGACCTAGTAGCTAAAGCAATAGTTTTCACTTTTTTGTGGGTGAGGGGATAAGCAGAGTTAAATGAGTTGTCCAGGATCACACAGCTAGTAAGTGTCTGAGGACACATTTGAACCCTGTTCCACCTTAATCCAAGGCTAGTGTTCTATTCACTATACCACCTCGCTGTCCCATTAGTTTTCACTTAAAAAAAATAAACAATGAATATCTGCATTGTAGATACATATTGGGAAATTCAATTTTAAACATCCTGCTGATTCTCTTTAACACAGATAATAATTGCCCTTTTCTTATGGATTCTGCAAGTTCTATCTTTGGATTAAATTAGATTGTTATAAACTAAAGACCCTAAATCATATGAATCCTACCATCAGAGAACATAAGAGATCGTGGATTCCTTTCCCAGTTCACAAATCACTAATTGTATGACTTTGGGCAAATCACATCATGGGGTGGATCCACAGATTCCTCATCTAGTAAATGAAACTAGGTTATCTCTAGATATTTCATTCAGAATTTATGTTATGTTTTTGTGCATTTTCTGTGACTTTTGGGAAGCTATAGTTCATCTATGGACCCATAGTCCTTTGTATATAGTAGTGTGCTGAAGTCAATTCAAACTGACTTACAAGAAGAGATTAATAAATTTTCAGTGTGAGGATTCACACCTCAGGAATCACAAACACCACTAATCAGAGTGCAATCTATATTTTTTTGGTGATTGTCTAGACTTAAGAAAGTGATGGAGTTAATAATTAATGTTAATAATTCAAATTATACTTAAAAGTGTGCTGGGTATCCATTTCCCCCTGACAAAGTCAGTTGTTATACACTTACCAGCATACCCCTACATTTATAATGACTGGTGTGAGTAAGGGGCTACCCCTTGAGTTTATTTCCAAGAAAGATAAAATCTCTAGAGATGAATTTGAGTGCATTTTGTGGTCAGAAAGTAAAACCTACCTAACCCAACATGCCTCTGGCTTTTCTTTAGCTTCTAGGAAATAGTTTGTTTCAATGTCCAGTTGCTGTCATCAGATGACATCAGGTTCCTGAATACCATTATTTCCTTTGCTTCCTTGTGATGCTCTCTCTCATGTTTTTCTCCATAATTATATCCTTTTGAATTCTTCTGAAATCAAAATGCAAATGAATTGTATTTCCAGGTAAGAAGAAAACTCAATACAACCCTCAGCAACCCATCTCACTTTGAAATATCTCTGAACTCATTTGATAAATATCTCATTTTACTCTCACGATGATTGAGAGGGAGTTACTATTATCCCCATTTTACAGGTGAGGAAATTGAGGCACATGGAAGCTCACACAAGCTAGTAAGTGTTTGAGGTTAGATTTAGCACTCCATCCATTGTGCCACTTAGCTGCCTAACCCATTCATTTTACAGATGAGTAATAAGCTGTTAATATTAATAAGAGAGCAGTTAAGTAGCACTATGTATAGAGTGTCAAGTCTGGAATCAGAAAGACTCATCTTTCTGAATTCAAATCTGATCTCAGACAGCTTTGTGACCTTGAGCAAGTCACTTAACCCTATTTGGATCAATTTTCTCATCTGTAAAATGATCTAGAGAAAGAAATTGCAAACCACTTCATTATTAAATAACTGGATACAACTGGCAACAACAACAAAAAAATAGAGTTGGAGTTCTTTCCAAGTAGAGATAGAACTATCGTCATTTTCCATGAACGTATATGTCTCCCATGTCATAAAATCCAGTAAAATATGAGCTTCTTGAGATCAGAGACAATTCAGATGTGTCCCTGTTTTCCCAGTACCTCGCACAGAGCCCCACATTATTTAATATATGCTTGTTGGATTACAGGGAATTAGATTATTCTTTCTGAGTCCTCAAAAGTTGCCATTATCTTGACTCAAAATGACTTTGGGTCAGTTGGTAACTTAGGATCACCTGCCTAGCCAGACAGACCCTCTTTTTAAAGGTAAAAGGTTATCCTGGATCAAAGTATCGACTCTGTGCCAATCTAGAAAGCAGAACCTAGTAATGACTCCCCATCATTTGGGACTTACTTAGTATTGCTGTCAACCAATAAACAGGAAGTATAAAAGGCCACATATGCATTCTTTAACTCCTCATGATGGGAGGTTATATGAACAATTTGGTCAAAATAATTGGATTGTAATTAGGTAATTGATCCAGTGAGAGAGTTTAGCAAAGTCATTCCTTCCTGACAATTTCTTAGGTATTGCTATTAACACTTTGGGACGGGGTAGAAGAGCTGTAGCTGCAAAATGGCCAAATTCATGCACTTTCTACAGCTTCATGATGCTGAGACCTTATGCTGATTTATGCAGATTTGTGATAAATGGTGACTTTAAAGAGATTTGGGAGTATTCATCTTCTCCCCAAAGAGAAAGTCTATATATGAATGTATACACAGAAACAAAATTAAAATTAAATGTATATCTTTACATATGTTAATATATAATACATATGTTAATGTGTATAATTGTATATATGTATACATATAAATGTATAATATTAATATAATAATTAATATACAATACATATATTAATATATATTTGCAAACTTTAAAAAGCTCTATAAAATTACATATGTATAAATAGATAGATAGAAATACACATAAAACAGACACATTATAAATATAAATGCATATATGTACACATATATATGTATATACATCCACCTTCATTTAGATATGTAAAGATACGTGATCACCATAGAGTCTAAATTATGGCTGTAAACACAGTTGTAATAAAATGTTCATTCAACACAATCCTATATAATGACAATGTCTCTGCTCTACAATCATGTGCCACTGATAATAAAAGTATTGCAAAAATCATGGCTGATACTAAGAGAGTGGTTTCTGCTTTACCAGATGCTTTTCATACATTTTCCCATACATTGTCCCATTTGATCCTCACAGCAGCGACTTGGCAGGGAGCACAGAAAGTATTTTTCACATGAGAAAAGTCTTGGAGAGGAAAGGGGGCATGAGACCTGGGGAGAGACAATGGAAAGAGGGCTGAGTGAAGCATCAGAACAATAGGATGAGAATTCCAGTACTGCCGTTCTCTCCCTGGTGACCTTAGGCAGGTTGCTTCCCCGCTCTGTTTGTCTTTAGTTCTCGCCTCTGGAATAAGAGGAAGTTGTAGAAGATGGCATCTGAGCTCCTTAAGGGTTTAAGTGTGGGATCCTCCAACTAATTGGTGGCACTAATGTTGACCCTCAGGTCTTAGGCCTCCAACATAAGTTCTCCTTCTAATATATCACAACTGTCTCTCAAAATTCTATTATTCTCACACTTTCCTATCTAAGAAACTACCTTTTCTCCTTTTAGCCAAGAGTTCTACTTCCTTCACCTCAAAAGTACTTTGGTCTACCAAGTACTGTATCAATGCTCCGTGCCAGCATGTTGAGAGAAAAACCCACTATTAAATCACTTCAAAACAGGCCTACCTGGTGTAGGTGAATTCAGTCCAAAAAACGGGACCAAATTACCCAGAAATCTTTTAGATATCAGCACAACCAACGTCAAACCAACAAGAACCTAAGGTCCGCAAGGACAAGGACTGATCCATTTTTGTCTTTTAAATCCCAAATGCATAGAACATGTCTTGTAATAATAATTATAATAATTAATATTTCTATAGCACTTACTCTATGGCAGACACCATGCTAATGACTTAACAAGTATTATCTCATTTGATCCTCACAACAACCCAGGGAGGAAGGTGCTATTATTATCCTATTTTACAAAGACGGGATCTGAAACAGAGGTTTAGTGAGTTACCCAATGTGGCAGAGTTAGGAAGTGTCTGAGGCTGGATTTGAACTAGGACTTTCTGACTCCAGCATTCTACCCTAGTTGACAAGATGAAACATAGTATGACCTAGTTGACTAGTTGACACATAGGAGGTACTTAATAAAATTGGTATTTGTAACCTAAATTATTGGGCTCATGAAAGCTTTTCTTGAGTCACTGAGTAACCAGATGGATAAAATACTAGTGATACATATATGAACAAGCAAGCCGGAACCTGCCACCAAGGAGCTTACATTCTAATGGGGCATACAATACATAAAGGGGAGTTGGACAGCAGGGATACAGTGCAGGGTAGGTATGGAGTAAAACAGGCTAAAGGGATAGTTTGTCAACTTATCCCCAGCAAGGTAAGCCAAAAGTTGATCTTTTGAGATCAAGAAAGCCCAGATTGAAATCCTGCTAGGAAATCTTGGTTCCCTGGAGAATACAGAAAAGCAGTTCAATGAAGAGGCAATGCATAGTAAGGGGTAGAAAGACATGGAAGGATGTCATCTACGAGAATAGCCCTAAAGAATGGTAAGAGCTGGATTGGAGAGTTATTTACCATGATAGCAGCAGAGATGTAAGATTCCCAAAAGCTCAACATCCCTGGGTAAAGCAATAGTACTGACCCTAATGTTGTATTTCCTTTCTCATCCCACACTCCAAGATTGCCCACTGTACTGAAAACAACTGAATGGGGCAGGGCAGGGTTATAGTAGGACAAAACTACAGATTTCCATTCCAGACACAGGGGCCTATGTCAGAATGTGCAGTTTATTGCAACTTCCTTTCTATTCACCCTGCTTTTCCATGAAGATTTTATTAAAGCCAAGAATATAAATGCCTAGAACAGAGCCTTAATTAAAAATTTGTGCACTTGCATCACCAGGACGGGATGACATGTTTATTCTTTGGCATTTATTTAGAGGTGTGAAGCACTGGAAACTATTCCAAACCCCCAATGTAAATAAATATTGTTAGAGGTCAATACTAAAGTTAGTAGGTAAAACTGCCCCTTGTCTCAAGACTTGAGGTAATGGAAGTTCTAGATCTTTTTGTCCCCAAACCCTCCCCCAGATCCTACCTTCCCTATTTCTATAGAGGGCAACATCATCATCTTAGTCCCTCAGATTCACAACCTAGGAGTTCTACTAAACTTTTCCCTCTCTCTAATACTCCATATCTGAAAGTCACCAATCCCTGGTGATTTAATGCCTGCAACATCTTTTAGATCCTCCCTCCTCTCTCCTCTGACACTATCCCATTCTAGTGCAGGCCATTGTTACTTCACTCATGGATTATTCCAATAGTCTGCTGCTGCATTGGCCCATATCAAGTCTCTCTCTATTAAAATCCATTCTTCATTCAACCATCAAAATGATTTTCCCAAAGCACAGTCCAAAAAAACTTGTTTCTCCCAGCTCAACAAATTTCATGGCTCCCTATAACCTCCAAGATCAAATACAAAATCTTTTGTTTGACATTCCTGTGCTTTATAACCTAACTCCAACCTACCATTCCAGTCTTCTTACACTTTGCTCTCCATCCCAAACCCTTCTATCCAATGTCACTGGCTTTCTGGCTGTCCCAGAAACAAGACACTCCAAATCTCAGTTCTGGATATTTTCTCTGGCTACCAGGAGCTCTCTCTCCTTTTCTCTGAAAAGGTTCTCTCTCCATGGCTTCATTTAAATCTCATCTAATATCCCATCTTTTATAGGAAATATTTCCCAATCCCTCTTAATTCTAGTGCTTTCACTCTGTTGATTATTTTTTTTATTTATACCATATATAATTTATTTATATATTTTTGTTTGCATGTTGTTCCCCACCCCCCACCCCCATTAAATTGTGAGCTTCAAGAGAACAGGGATTGGGGGAGTAGATAAAGCACCAGCCCTGTACTCAGGAGGACCTGAATTCAAATCTGGCCTCAGACACTTAACACTTCCTAGCTGTGTGACCCTGAAGAAGTCACTTAACCCCAATTGTCTCAGCAAAAATAAATAAATAAAATAAAATAAAACCTACTAAAATTGCTATTAAAAAAGAGAGAACAGGGAATGTCCTTGGCCTCCTTTTTGTATTCCCAGAACTTACCACAGTCCCTGACACAATTGTGTTTGTTCTTCATTTCTGAAGTCCAATGATATCACAATGTTGGAGTCAGGATATGATATGTTCAGCTGTTCCTGATCCAGTTGGCATGAGTTCAAAAGGCTCTAGCTCTGCACTGGCACAAGTGGTCTGTTAGAGCATTTAGAATGGCATTAGCTCTGGATCTGTGCAGCTCACATTTCCTTTGTGGTTTTTTTCAGGGGTAGAACACCTTCTTTGATGTGGCCACACCATCCTGGATAATCTTGTACCAGTATTTCCCATGACTCACAGTCAATCCTAAAGTTCTTCAAAGAGACCTCTAGAGTGTCCTTCTTCTGACCACCATGTGGTTATTCAGCACATCCAAATCCTCCATAAAACAGTATTTTGGGTAAACGTGCATTTGACATTTGTACTTGTATTCTCTGTGAGAGGATGCCTGGAAATTCAGCTCTAAAGTGTACTTCAGTGTTCTTGCACCTTTTCTCACCAAGCAATCTTCAGGATCTTCCTGAGACAATTCAAGCAGGAACAGCTTGACTGTCTGGGTTTCCTGGTTAACAAATCCTTGAGCATCGTATGCCATTTTCATGATGGCGCCGATTTGGGATGAAGGATGATTCTCTCGTGCTTTTTCCAGCAGAGAGAAGCAGCATTGTGGCTTGCTCCCCTGCTCTTCAGCATGATGTTTTCCATGAGGATATCTGTTGCCATAGATTAGAACAAACACAGCCTCAAGGTCACCTATAACAATGATGGCAAACAACTTAACTGGAAAAGGCTACAGGCCAAAGCCAAAGTGGAGGGGGAGTTGGTGCCTGACTTTTCGTTCATCGATGACTGCATCCAATACAGCCAATGAGGCTGAGATACAATGACTCATGGATCAGTTCTCTGCCATCTGTGCTAATTTTGGCCTGATATCAACACCAAGAAAACAGACTTGCTCCGACAGCTAGCCAGCACTCCACCATCCATGTGAAACTATGGGTCGCAGTAAATGGGAAAAAATTGAATGCTGGGAATAAGTCCACTTATCTTGGCAGTATACTCTCCAGGGCTGTCCACAAAGATGATGAGGTTGATGGACACATTGCCAGAGCTAGCTCTTGGTGTTTGGGAGGCTCCAAAAGGAAGGATGGGAGAGGAAAGGCATTAAGTTGCCTGCCAAAGTGAAGATCTCCAGTATCATTGTGCTGGCACATAGTAGATTTGATAATAATAATAATAATAATAATAGATATTTGTGGGGCAGTCAGGTGGTACAGTGGATAGAGCACCAGCCCTGAAGTCAGGAAGACCTAAGTTTAAATCTAGTCTCAGACAATACTCCCTAGCTGTGTGACCCTGGGCAAATCACTTAACCCCAATGCCTCAGCAAAAAAAAATTAATAATAATAATAGATGATCCTTTAAAATAGGCAAAACAATTTATAAACATCTCACAAAATACAAAAACTTTTTGAGGTAAACACTACAGGAATGAGGCAACTAGAGCACTAGACCTGGAGTCAGGAAAACCTGAGTTCAAATCCAGCTCAGACTAGCTTACCAGATATGTTATCTGGGCAGGGTACTTAATATCTGTTGATCTCCATTTCCTCAATTATAAAATAGACTTAATAATATTACCTTCATCCCAAGGGTGAGGATAAAAGGAGATATTTGCAAAGCATTTGGCAGATTCTAAAATACTATCCCAATGAAAATGATTGTGATTAATCCCATTTCACAAATAAAAATAAGGCTCAGATAGGTTAACTGATTTTTCTAGGGTCACACAGCTAGGAAATATCTCAAACAAGAGTCAAGTCCATCCTTCTATCCATGTCACTGGTCTGCTAAAAGCAAGAAAAAATATCCCTGATAATTTATGTTCCTTCTAAAGTTCAAGATTAAAATTATGACTGATCAAGGAAGACAAGATGGTCAAACCAGAAAAGGAAGAGAAGAGATCTCCACTTGCAGATCATCTGATAGCTTCCAATCTGATCCAATTCAGTTCATGAACTATATGTAAAACAAAGGGAAATATGGAAAAAAACAATAGCTGCCCTTAGAGTGTTTGCCTGCTAGAAGGGTATTTAAGAAGCCTGGGTCACAGAGAAGTATGTATGTGATAATTGGAAGAACAGAGGGTATTACAATTGGTGGTAACAGGAGAAACTCCCTATAGTAGGGAACCCATAATCAGAGTTTGGAAGGAAGCTAGGGATGCTAATCTGGTGGTAAGAAAGAGATGGGATACAAGGATGAAGACTAGCCTGAACTATATATACTTCAGAGATTAGAGAGCAAATTTTAAGGTCCAAGAGCAGCAGCTAGGGCAGCTGGACTGGAAGAAAAAGGCATGAAGGGAAGTAATGTGAAGTGAATGTGAGGAAGTAGGATGAAAAGAGATCGTGAAATATTCTGAATGTCTAAGCAAGATTAGATTTTATTTGAGAGAAAAAAGGGAGATATTAAAGATTCTTGAGGAAATGACATGACCATATTTGTGTTCTAAGATTATTTTATCTGATATGTGGAAGACAGATGGAAAGAGACTGAAAGTTCGAAGTCCAGAGACAACTTTTTAATAGGCTAGACAAGAAGTGATAAAGGTCTGAACTATGATGGTAGTTGTAGAATGGAGAGAACAACATAGAAATGATATAATTTTGAAGGTAGAGCTGACTGACTTGGAAATTGATTGGATATATGAGCAGAGGATCAAGGAATAATCAAGAATGAATTTTTCAAGTTCTGAATCTGAGTTATTTAGAATGGTGAGATATTCTCAGTAGAAATAAGAATATTTAGAGGAAGAGTGTCTTTAGTGGAAGAAAGAGATAATAAGTTTTTATTTGGTTTGGGTTCATTTGAAATGCCTGGGGGGAATCCAGCTGAAAATGTCCAATAGGCAATTGGTGAGGTGGAAACAGAGTTCAGGAAATATAGATAGACCTGGGAGCCATCTGCATAAAGATTATCATTGAAACTAATGGAACTGATGAGACCACCCCAAAAGGATGGAGAAAGAGAAGAAAAGAGTGACCAGGTTAGAGCTTTAGGAGCCAACCATGCATAATGAGTAGAACAAGAATAATGATGTAAAGAGGGTAAGGTAAGAGGGTTGAAGAGTATTCACTTTGAAAGTGAGTCAAGAAAGAACAGTCATGAAAGAAGAAAGAGAAGATAGAAAGGACAGTCAACAGGATCAAGAAGTTGCAGAGGGATCAAGAAGAATGATGACTCTAAAAGGCTAGTAGATTTAATACTTACATGGTCATTGGATAATGATGAAAAGATCAGGTTCAAAGAAGGGGAGAGTGGAAGCCAGAATAAAAGAGGCCAAGAAGTGAATGGGAACAGAAGCAAAGAAGGCTTTTAGAATGTACCAAGGAAGAGAAAGAATGACTTCCTATTTCAATATATTATTCTTGCAAATTAGGTGCTGGTTAAGCTGTGCAATAGGTTTGGGTTCCTGGAATGGTGTTGGTGATTAGGGGGCTTAGTATGACTTCTGTCCCCTTCTACCTGTGTCTCTATATCATCCCTATTGGCAGACACTGACCTTTGGTATATGCTGATAGTCAAGGGGAACCAGGACAAAGGAGGAGGTGGCAAAGACCTAGTATCCTCCATGTAGATGAGAACAGAGTAAGAAAAAGAACTTGTGCATCACAAATAAGGTCAAGCAGATATCCACCCAAATATTCCTGTCCATCTCTCCTATATGGGAGGGGAAAGGTAAAAAGGAGTTCTTATTCCATGGTGGGCCCCTCCCACATATAGACACCATCCCCAAGCATGGCCAAAAGGGAAACATATTTTACCAGGGACTCATGAAAAGTATACTCCAAAATCTTGCCTGTCCATCTTTGTTATCAAGGGTGCTACTACTCCGATCTCCTCCAACTCTGGTTTTCCTGTCTATCTACTCTTTGTACCTCCCTTACCTAGAGAAAAAAGTCCCATGCCAACAGGAAGTAGGTTGGATGGGCAAACAACCCAATCTCCTTTGGCCTGAACTTTGGGTAATTCCATCCCCCTCTTTGCTAAGAGCCCAACTCACCCCTTACACAGAGATTTAAAGATGAGGGGCTAGAAGAGAAGACTTACTTCATTTCCTCCCTCAATTCTCTGGCCTTGCCTTCTGTGGGCGAGGGGTGGGGGGAACATTAGGAAAGGCAGATTACCAAATATGACTTTCCCAGCCTCTGCTATAGAATGGTGGTAGCCCATTGCAGGAATTGTTGACAGTGTTGATAATCCTACATATACCTTTTCACAATTACCTTCACTGACATGACCCTGGAGTCAATAAGTATCTATTGAGTCCTTACTACACTATAGATACTATACTAAACTCTGAGAATATAGAAAAAGACAAAAGCAATCCCTTTCCTAAAATACCTTAGAAATTAATGACTTCCTTCAAGTCCTCCTTAAGACTATTATCTTCCCACTGAGATTGCTTACAATTTATATTATACACATTTTTTTATACATAGTGTTTTTATATGGTCTCCTCCAGTAAACTGAGAGGAGGGGCATTTTTTGCCTTTTTCTTGTTGATTTGGCTAATTAAGGTTAATTGGGCTAAGGGCATGTAAATAAGAAGGTACATAAAAGAAATGCACAGCATAAATAGGTCATTCCGGAGGAGAAGTCAATAACAGCTGATGGAAGAAGGAATGGAGACTAGAAAAGACCTCTGGAAGAATATGAGATCTGAGCTGTCCTGGAGGAAGTCAAAGCAACTAAGAGACAGAGAGGAGCAGTACATTACAAGCCAGGAAAGCAAGCGTGCAAAGCTGGAGATGGAGGATAATGTTGGAAGAACTACCAGTCAGTGATAGTGGAAAGACACCAGAGCATGTGGAGGGGAGTCAAGTGTAAGAAGACTAGAAAGAAAGAAAGTGGATTGTGAAAGGCAATAAATACCAAACAGATTATTTTCTGCTTGATTCCAAAACTAGCCCTCCTACTTGTTAGCAGGGCTATTTGTAACCCCTCTAAATTTCTATTAGAACCAAGTTCCTTTACCCCATCTGGTTATGGCTCCAGATAGAATAAAACTGTGGGAAACAGATCTTTTGCAATAAACTCATTCACAAAAGTGGCTGTGATCCATAGCTTGGGAATCACTGGCCTGGAAGATCTCGGGGGTCCCTTGTAGCTATACTATGATTCAAAGAACAAGGATATCATTTGTCTTTGCCTCCCTGTATCACCCCACCAAGGCCTTCTTTAAAGCAATGAGCTTATCTTAAAACTCAACTATTTGCAGAATATATACAATACAGTAAGTGAATCCATTTGTTGACTGGTTAATCTCTATTGAATGCTTTATAGGCCTGCGCTGAGCTGAACATGCATCATGCTTATGTAGACTGTATTATTTAAAGATTCACAAAACTCAATGTTTAATAAATGCTCCAGTGGGTAACAGCCATTCTGGAAACTATTCAAAGAGTGTCATTACTCCCACAACTAGCCAGCTCATTAACCTCTAAAGAATTTAGCTGCTTCCAAGAAAAGAGGTTATATGACTGGAGCTTTTTGATAGTCTGGCCTCAGAATCATGTCAGAAGTTTTCCCATGGGCCAAACTCCCCCTGGGACCATGCAAATTCTCCCCATTTTCTGATCTACAGACTGCATCCGTTCACCATCCAAACACAATGTCCAGAGACATTGTGTAACATAAGCTACACCACTGGGCTGACAGCTCTCCAACAATATGTTTTTTCATCCTCACCCTAGCCACGTGCAGCCTTGTCATCCCTGCTCCATCCTCCAAACTCTGTAGTTTGCTCTGTCTTACTCTCTGTGTGGGTCTCTGTCATTGTCTCTGTCTCTCCTTTCTCTCTCTTTCTTCTTCTCCTTCTTCTCCTTCTTCTCCTTCTTCTTCTTCCCCTTCTTCTATTCTTCTCCTTCCTTCTTTTTCCCTCTTCTTCTTCCTTCTTTTTCTTCTCCTTTCTTCTTTTTTTCTTCCTTCTTCCTCTTTTTCTTTTGCTTCAGATCCCAACAATCTTCTCCCCTTTTTTCCAGGAGGAAACGAATGAATTCTTGACCTTCCATTTGGAGAAAATATGGTCTCCACACCATACACACACACACACACACACACACACGCACACACACACACAATCCAGACAGAATGCCTACACACATAGGAAAACATTGTTCACGTCACACTTCTGGGGACATCTTAAATAGTTTTCCAAACTGTAACCATCTTAAGAAGACAATACCATGGAAGTAAACATAAGCCTAAACCTGGGGAAACTGCACATTGTGAAGTGGGCAGAGTTGTATTTCAGATAACAACCTTGAATGTGGGATACGGCACATCAGCAGAAGAGATATCCTCTGCAGACCCTTCCAGGTTTCAAATTTTAGGCTTTTCTGTCTAATTTATGGAAGATGGGGTCTTCCATTCCTTTTGGAAGGATACACAGAGAAGCAGTTGGTAGTATGTAATACAAACCATCTCAGCAAATTCCAACATAGCTTAAAGGTTTATGTAGCCAAGAAAGGAAGGGGCTGGCAGTTTGTCAGATGGGCAGATAGAATGCACTGGATGGAAGAAAAAAATGGACTTGGTCAATGGCACAACAAATTGTAAGTGGAAATTTAAGGAAATAAGCTACCAGCTGCAGGTATGTCTTGGCTGAGCCTGAACTGCTGGGGACACCCTGCTCCCACTGACCACATGCTCTCACTCACATAAATCAGGCAAGTAATTACAGCTAAAGATTGTATTTAGAAATAAATAAACTGTATCTAAAAGGAAATTATATATCAAACATCTACAAATTACTTGTAACTAAGCAAGGACATTCAAGAATGTTATACTTAATAATTGATGAGGATATCAACAGTGAAATCTTAAGTACACTAGAAAGAATAGGAACATTAATAAAGCCAGCTATTAGGAGCCAAAGGTCGGAAAGGGAATTGGAGAAGGTATTTTTTCTTTCCCGAGATCAGCTAATGCAGAACAAGATTGACCTCTAGTGGTGGATGCCGGGACACATGGTACAGCAAATTGCCTGGCAGAAAATGACCAAAGAGCTTTATGGGCTGATTATGTGACCCATGATTGCCTGCATAGGAGCCATACATATGACAAGAGCAATAGCCTCATCTCTAAGTGAGAAATACTTCTGACAGAGGCTAGAATCTCTATGAATCAATTCTGAGCCTATGTACACTCAGGTAGGGAGAAGGACTGGTCTGAAAAGTCCCTTCACTAATGCTTAGTGTCATTTTCTCTACAACTTAACAGTCCTAAACATTACTTATAGCAATGGGACATTAAGTCACCTTAAGTTACGCAGCCACTAGGATTCCACATTTTCCTGGAATATAAGCTGGCTTTCTAATATATACACACATGGACTATTATAAATACCAGGTACCATGCTAAAGCATTACACAAAAAGGAAAATGAGGGCGTGTTTGATCTCTGAAAACTTATATTTAATCATCAATAACTACCTGTACTCATTTTATGCAAATACAAAGTAAAATGCAAAATAATTCCCAGGGAGAAAAAATATAGTACATATAGATACGTGCTTACACACATATATTATAGGCCTTTGTGTTTATTTGTGTATATGTGTTGTATGTTAAACTGTGCCTGACACATACATAAAGATTATGCATATATATATATATATATATACATGAAATAAATATATTGTAATTAAAGTACCAAATGAAAGTATTTTAGGCTCCCATAAAACCAATATTTGAAGATATTTTATAGAAACGTAACAGTTTTGCTTTTCTTGCTGCTCTTTAAAATTTGGTGCGTTTTTTTTTTCTCCCACCTCCTTGACTTTGCACAGACTGGAACTCTTTTCTCACATTTATCTTGTAGAATCCCTTGGCTTTAGTCAAACCACCATTCATATGTTTTCTCCCTAGTTATTAGTGCTTTCCCTCTTTTCAAATTATTTATAATATTCATAGACACATGAGAGAAGGACCTGAGGGAATAAATACCAAAGTGTTTGAGGAGAGAAGAACAGCAAAACTGGCAACAAATTTTAAAATATTCTTTTGATTATTTTATTCATCTGCTTAAATATCTTTACTACCTCAAGATCAAGTCCTAATGTTTTAGCCTGACATTTCTAGACCTCCACAATTTAGACTCATCAGATCTTTATATCGTCATCAACCCTTTTTATTATTTTATTAATAATAATAATTTTATATTTATCTTTATTATAATTTATTTTCTACAAATCATCTATATTAACCATGGTCTCACCTATACTACTCAATCCATGGTTTGCTGAATGCTGCATGAACTTTCCCATCCTCTTAGTCTCTCTGACATTTCCCTACTTCATCCCCTTCCCATCCATCCTAACCTGGTCCTTCCAGAATTAGCTCAAATCTCTGCTCTATGTCTTTTTTAGTCCAGAGAATATTCAACTTCTGTATGGTCTATATTAAGGCTTCTTAAACTTTTCCCACTGAAATTGTTATGCTATCCCAAGTATATAATTATATAAAATAGGTATGCGAATCAAACATTGACTTATAATAAATTACAATTTCATGACTCCTATATTCAGTTATATAACCCCATATGGGATCAGGACCCACAGTTTAAGAAGCTTTGGTCCACTCCAGAGGTGTCAAACATGATCTGGCTACACAAAACCCCCAAGAGAAGCCAGAATAAGATTAAAATGTAATTGGGAAATATTTAATAAAATAAGTAAAAAATACAATTAAACTTCGATAATATTACACTTTAAAATTGTCAATATGCAACCAGTAGGAATTCTTTTGTATGTAATAGTGGTTCCTATTTCTGTTTGAACTTGAAACCAATGGTCAACACTCCTCCTTGGAGTTGAGTTGGACTCCTCAACACTCTAGAATATTCAGTTATTTCTCTCTGCTCTTGTTTTTTAACTATTCCTGTTTCCTTTGTGAGAGTTAATCAATAAATGTTCTTAAGCCCCACTTAGATATCAGACACTATAATAGGCAATTGGGGATTCAAATACAAAAATAAATAAATAAAGCAATCCCTATTTTCCAGGAGCTGACTTTCCACTGGCTATCTTCTGATTGACTGTAAGCTCCATGAGGACAAGATTTCATTTCAAATAACAAAAATATGAACAAAATTTATAAAACAACAATCTACAAAGATTGCTTGGAGAACAAATCAGATAATAAAAGCAATAAATGTTTAACATAAAAATCTTTAAGTTGCAGCCAAAGTGATTCTTACAGGCAAATCTGTGTCACTGAATAACAAAATGAACTAGAAAAAGGAGAAAATAAATGAATTGAACTTGTACCAAAAAACTCTAGAAATGAACAAAGAAATTGTTCAAAGGTTGGGGGGGGGGGGAAGGCATTGGGAATAAGCATTTATATTGAACATAAGTTCCAGGAAGTAGACTTTGTGCTAAGTGCTTCACAAGTATTATCTCATTTGAGTATTCAAAACAATACTTGGAGGTAGGTGCTATTATCACACTTTTTAAATTATTTTTAAAGAAACTGAGGCCCACAGTGGTTAAATAACTTGCCTAAGGTCATACAATTAATAACTGTGAGATGGGATTTGAATTAGATCTACCCAACTCCAGCACCAACACTGTTTCCAATGGATCACAACTGCCTGAGGGAGTGGTAGGGAGGGAGGAAAACAAGATTGTAAAGTCAAGATCATAAATAAATAGAGTAGAAAATGATAGTGGTTCAGTGAATAAGTTAATAAATTAAATTGGGAGCCTTTTTTTTCAAATGGGCAAAAACACATTTAAACTTAAAAAAGAGAAATTGTAAATTTGCAAAATTACATATTTGAGAAAGTTACAAATAAATTAATATTATTAAAGAATATTACACACAGATTGGTTTCCAAAAAAAAAATCAGAACTAAATGTAATAGTTGACAAAAAAAGTGAATTACTAGCCCTAACACAGTAAAAAAACTAGTAAGTGAAATAAAGCAATATCAGAGAAAGACAGATTTTGCAAGAAAATATACCTAGTTCAAGTATATTTATAGATTAATTCTTTCAGAGTTTGTAAAGTCAAATAATTCCACCATTACATAGGCTATATTCATAAATATAGAGAATGAAAGATATTTTCTCATTTTTATGAGGTCTGCATAAGATGTCCCCAAAGTCAAAAGTCATTTTAAGCACTAATAGAATTTTTTATTTTTAAAAGCCTCTTGTATAATTTGACTATCATTTTAATTCTATTTATTTCTTCTCCTTCACCTTCTCCTCTTCTTCCTCCTCTTCCTCCTCCTCCTCCTCCTTCACTTTCTCCTTCTCCTCCTTTTCCTTCTTCTCCTTCTCCTTCTTCTTCTTCTTCTTCTCCTTCTTCTCCTTATTCTTATTCTTCTTCTCTCTCTCTTGCTTTCTCTCTTCCAGAGCCAGGGTCACACAGCTAGGAAATGTTAAGTGTTTGAGGCTACATTTGAACTCAGGTCCCCCTGACTTTAGGATTGGTGCTCTATCCACTACACCAAATAGCTGCTCCTATTTCTCCTCTTAAAAATCTTATTTTTTCATTCACCTTTGAACAATTACTTTGTTCAGTTTCAAATGTCATTTAAGCCATAAAAACTTAAAACTGCTTCATGTAGATCAACTGTTCTTCCCACACAGCTGCCATCTAGCCAAAATGTCTTTCAATCTGTTCCTCATAAACGGCCTCCCATTTTCTGTCATTCCTTGTACTCTGAAGGGATGCCCTCCTCATCTCCACTTCATAGAACAGTTTACTTTAAAACTTGGTTCAAGTGTCACCTAAATGATACCTTTACTGTTGCCCTCATTTGCTAGTTAACTCTCAAATGGCCTCTTGTGAACTACTTTGTATGTTTATTTTCTGGAGCAACCAGGTATCACAATGGACAGAGCTCTAAGCCTAGAGTCAGAAAAACCTCAAATCCAGCCTCAGACATTTACTAGCTGTGTGATTCTGGGCAAATCACTTCACCCCATTTGCCTCACTTCCTCATGAGTAATATGATCTGGAGAAGGAAATGTCAAACCACTCCAGTATCTTTGCCAAGAAAATCTCAACTGTGATCATAAAGAGTCTGACACAATTGAACAACAAATGTTTTCTGACTGATCTCAGAGGTATTAAGTATCAGAAGAAGGATTCAAACTCATGTCCTACAATTCCAATGTCATTACTCTTTCCACAGCATCATGGGATATAAGGCTAATCTTGAAGTCAGAAGACCTGACTTTGAGACTCATCTCAGATACTTACCATTAATCTCTGTGATCCTACAAAAGTCACAGTGCAAAATTAATGTGTCATTTTCCTCATTTTTACTATATCCATACCTAACTTTCTCATATGTAAAAAATAAAAAAGGCTTCCAGACACATTTTCTATCTTGTGGATTGGGAACTTCTTGAAATCAGAAACTATTTTTTTTCTTTCTTTCCTTCTCTTGAGCTTAGAATAGCTCTGGTACATAGTAAGCACTAAATAAATGCTTGATGACTTGTTGGCTTACAGAGATATGAGGAAAGGACAATTTAGATGTTCTTCAATGTCAGAAATCTTCCTGACTGTCCTTGGTGATATTGAAAGTTCAAAGGGATTTTAAGAGTTTTTATAAAGGAAATGAGCTTACAAAGAAGATGAAGTATATCGTCTAAAGCTTATAATCTATTATGTTACATAGATCTAGGATTGGAAAGGACTATAATAATAATATAATAATAACTCCAACCTCCTTTCTTTAATAGATATAGAAACTCAGGCTCAGAGAGAAAACAAGTTTAAGGTCACACAGCAGGCTTTGAACCTTACTCTTTGGACACCAAAACCATCGAATTTTTCCATTATACCTCTCTGCCTTCACGAGAAACTTTCAGAAGTGCTGTTTTCTTCAACTCATCATTTAACTTTATTTTTTTTTAATTCCTCATTATGCAAGAAAATCAAACAGACAACTTGCCCTGGAAACAGATGAAAATTCACCTCATTCAATGTCATGGTGAGTTTTTATTAGCTTCCAAAGTCTATTATTCAAATATTATTCACATTTTTATTTATTCATTTTTCCCATTAAAAAAAAGATGTGCTTTCTTGAATAGCCTCAGGGGAAAAGGTCAGTGAAAATAATATCAATTAAAATCTTCAATTTAACCAGACTGTAAGACCAACAACTTGGGGGACTGAGTAATGAAACTTTATTACAAGTAAAATTCTGAGTCATTTCAATGAGTTAGCTTGGGGTATGGTAAGCCAGGGCAGTTGAGATCCATAGTTAATGCTATATTTTCTACCAGCATTAAAGAACGGGGCATTCTTGTTATGAATAAATGAATGTATGGATGAACAAGTGAGTGAATGAGTGAATAAATGAATATGAATGAATGAACAAGCATTTATTAAATAGGTGCTGTGTGCCATGATCTGTGTTAGGTGCAGGGGATGTAAACAGAAAAATGAAAAAGTCTTTCCCTCAAAAAGCTTATAGTCAAATAAAAGGAAACAATATATTTAGGGGAGAGCAATCCATGGAATCTTTCCATCTGGGAAGATGCAAGGATGATGAATTAACCCATATTTTGGATAACTATACCCAAAACAAGATGTAGAAAAGGGAATAAGGGAATGGATGAAGAAAGAATAGGGTTGCAGCAGGGTAGTTGGCAAGAAAGTTTTCTAATTGAAGCCCAAATGAAATGCCACATTTTAATGCTTACTTGATATAATAGTAAAGAAGTACCTCATGTATCACACAACTGAATAATTTACAAAGAATTTCATGACAGCTTGGAAACATTCTATATATTTTTTTTAAAAAAATGTAATCTCTAAAGTTTTAAGGGATCTCAGCAATCATCCAATCTAACTCCATCATTTTAGAAATTAGAGCTTTCTCAAGATCAGTGATAGGTCAGAGACTAGAACTCGAGTCTTCTAATTGCCAAGTCAATGTTACTTTCCAGTAAAATACATTGTATCCTTTGAAGAATAAAAAGGTAGATTTAATATTTTTAAAATTGCACCAATTAATATTTAATCCTTTTCTGAGGATTCAGAGAGCAATTTGTGTACCTTAATGTGCCTTCTGATCACTTATAAGAATATCAAAGTTCTTTGTGTTATGGCTGTTGAAAGTTCTAGCTAAGAGACCTTTATGTTTAAACTAAGGCTGAGTCCAGAAGCTTTCATTGTTTGGACTTTTTTTTTCACAAGGCTCCAAATAAAGGAGATAAAATCTAAACAGTAATTCTCTTACAGGGTCTGATTTGGAATCATTGGAAGGGACTGAAGTTGGGGAGAGGAGGGAAAAGGAAAGATCAGTCAATAAACATTTATTAAGTGTCTACTGTATGCCAGACACTGAACTAAGTGCTAGGGTTATGAATAGAGAAAAAAAAAAAAAAACAAACTCCCCTCTCTCTCAAGGAGTTCACAGTCTAGTAGTGAAACAACTAGAAACAACATATAAATAAGTATGTACAAACAAGATATAGACAAAAGAAGTGGGAGGTAATTAATAGAATACAAAAAAAGGGGGAATTAGGAAAGAATTCCTGCCAAAAGTGAGATTTTAGGTGGAAAGAAGTTACTAGAAAGACCAAAAGACTTCAGGAGAGTTCCTCCTTCATCCCAATCCTAGGCTCTATATCAAATATTCTGAGTTTGATACAATGAGACTCTGTAAATCCTCAGTCTTCCCTCTCCTTCTTTCCTTCCTCTTTCCAACTCTCCCTCCCAATAGCCTTATTCCATATCAGCTATATTTGGTGGATTTCTGGCTACTCAATATCTTCTCTATGAAAATCTCTTGAGAGACAAAATGCCCCCATTTGACTGAGTGGGATTCAGGCAGTACTATTACCTTCTAGACTTTAACTTCACTTTATCCCTAAAATATATTGTTTCCTATGAAAACAGATGAGCTAAGTAAAAGAGAGAATAAAATATGGGAATTGAGGTCAAGAATACTTGAGTTCAAATTCTACTTCAGAAACTTAGAAGCCATATGACTGGGTATGTCACTTAACCTTTGCATATCTCAGTTTCCTCATCTGGAAGATGGAAATAATACCTCAGTGTATTAGTAGGAAAAGATCAGCTAACATGTAAAGGACTTTGCAAACCTTACAATACTATAAAAAAATCTAATTATTATTATTATTAACAGGGCCTGAGGGAAGAGTAGGAGGACGTAAGGCAGAAGGAAGGAGAAGAGTCATGATGGATGGATTCTTTTTCTTAGAGCTTGTTTTTCCCTTTATGCTGAAAATTAAAATATAGAACTGAGATAGAACAACAACATAGAAACAGAGAAAGAGAAAAACAGAGACAGAGAAGGATAGACTAACAGAAAAAGACTGACAGGAACAGAGAGAAAGACAGAGACAAAGACAGAAACTAAGAGAGGGAGAGGGATTCAGAGACAAAGACAGAAAGACAAAGACAGAGACAGACAGAAAGAGGGAAGGAAGAAGGAAAGAAGGTAGAGAAAGACAAAGATCCAGAACTGGAAAGTTTTTTTTTTAATCCCATTCACCTCTAGGCGATGTTGGTATAAATTTCAAACTCTAAGAAATGGATGAATTTGTTCTGTGTCATCCAGGAGTCAGCAAAATGAAATGGGAAAACTGGCTGGATTTGGAATCAGAAAACATGGTTAAGATCCTGCTATGCTACTTACCTTGTGTGTGACCTTGGCAAATCACCTTCATTTCACAGGCCTGTTTTTAGCATCTCTGAATTTCTATTGATGTACACTTTTTTATCCCTAGATAGAATGTTGGCTCCTTGAGAATGGGAACTAATTCATTTTTTGTCTTTGTCTCTCTAGCACTTAGTGTAGCACCTGGCACATGGGGGATGCTTAATAAATGTGTAACCAATGATTATTTCAAGGGTAACATAGATCTAAGAATGCTACAACCTAATTATGTAGCCTATCATTGGTTCTATATGAACATCATACACGGGTAGCCTCCCGGTCTATCAGGCTAATAGACAAATCTATTCATCACTTTGGTACTACAAGGGCGCTGAGATCTCATTAATGTGACTTTCCAAAGATCACACAATTAGTAAATGTCTGAAACCGTAATTTGAATTCAGGTCTTCCCGACTCCAGGTGCAACATATTCTTTGTTTCCATTTTCATTCTGCAATGAGCATTCTCCATTGAAACAAAAGTACCACTGGTGAATATATACATACATACTGATAGCACTATGTACATAGAGAAGACAAAGCACTAAACAAAATGACATGAAATCCTCTAGCTGTAGGACCTGAGACAAATCTCTAGCCTCTGTGAGTCTCAGTTTCTTCTCTATAAAATGGGAATAATAAAGGTATCTACCTCAGAAAATTGCTGGAGTTTAAAGAGTTCTATTAATGTCAACTATTATTATATATTTTCTATTGTACTTTTTTGTAATTGTTGACATGCTGTCCCTCCCATTAGAATGTGAACTTGAAAGTAGGAACTATCATTTGCCTTTTCTTCATATTCTCATCTCTTGTGCCTGGCACAATAGCCACTTAATAAATGTTTACTGACTGATGCACATCTCCCTTTTATGTCATACTTAATATGAATAATCATAGGATATTCAAACAAAGCTATCTATGTTTTTATATCTTTTTATATCTTTCAAGGATTCCCTGCATTATTAATGTAGCACAAGAAGAATTTTGTTCTTCTGAAATTGTTGAATCAATTTCTCAACATGCATTTATTAAATACTATTATAAACCAAACACTGAATATAAGGATTCCCTGCATTATTAATGTAGCACAAGAAGAATTTTGTTCTTCTGAAATTGTTGAATCAATTTCTCAACATGCATTTATTAAATACTATTATAAACCAAACACTGAATATAAAAAGAAAAAATGAAATAGCAAATAGTTCCTGCCCCCAGGGAGTTTTCCTTCTATCATTGGATATCACTTATGAAATGAAATTTTAAAAATATATAAAATAATTTGGGGGGTGGGGTGCAGAATTACTAATTAATTAATCAGGTTAAATTTCTTATAGGAAGTGCCATTTAAACTGAGTTTTGAAGGAAGCCAGAGATTCTAAGAGCAGAGGTGAGAAATGGCCACAGTTCAGATATGGTAGATAGACTGTACAAAAGGTCAAAGATAGTCTAGGAATATGATGTATCAAAAAGAAGGAGACCAGTTTGGCTGGAATGAAGTTCATAAAAGAGCATATAATGTAATAATCCAAGAATAACAGGATTGATGTAGATTATAAAGGGCTTTAACTGCCAAACAGGAATTTATATTTTATCCTAAACATAAAAGGGAACCTTTTCTTTCTAAGCAAACAGAGTGGGTAAGTGGCAAGGTCAGAACTTCATTTTAGGAATTGCATTGAAGCAGTTGAATGAAGGATGGATTGGAGAGGAGAAAAAAATAAATGTAGGGCTATCAAAAAGGAGCTATTCCAACAGCCTAAGCAAGCATTTCTCAGAGTGGTGTCCAGATAATCTAAGAGCATATGAGACCTGTAATGAAGGCAAAATCCAAACCACTTGGCAGCATATTGGATATATGGGATAAGGGAAAATAAGAAATTGAGGATAACTGCTAGACTGCAAACTGGGAAGGATGATGGTATCCACCTCTAAGTGGTATGTTAGGAAAAATGGAAGGTTTGAGGGGAAAAGAAAATGAATTCTGATTTTGGCCATTTTGAGTCTGAGATGCCTAAGGCAGTTTTTTGCTATTATATGTTCAATAAAAAGGATTATGTGTCATGGAATCCTATTGGGATTCACATTTGCAGCTTGAACAGCTTTCCATCATCTATATAAAAGGTCTCTTTCAAATAGGTGGTTAAGTAGCTCTCTTTCTCTACCTAAATGAGAATGAGCTGGGGGAGAGCACACTCATTTTCTACCATATTTTATATTTATCCTTAAGCAGTTCTTAGGGTGAGGAGAGAAGGGATGGAGGAGGTAAAAGCCCGAGGGTAAGGCAATAGGACAGGTAAATTTTTAAGGGAGAAGAGCTGAGATATAGATAAATGATGATGATAGTCTATAGGTAGACTTTGTTATGTATTATATATGATATGTGTGATATCACACGTAGGTATACATATGTATTCTTAGAATACATTTGCAACGAGATCCTTTATATTTTCTATATTCAGAGTGATCTGGGTTCTGCTCAGGTAAGAACAAAACACAAAAACCAATAGGGTTTTTATTGTTGTTGCAGATAGATGGGTGCATAGATGGTATACCAATATTCATTGGTAGAGGGATTTTCTTAATTACTGGTGAGATTAGAATCATATAAATAGAAGTAGATATGGACATAGACATAAGCACAGATATAGAACAATTATCTACCTACCCTTACCAGAGAGGCTTTCAGATAACTGAACTTTAGCAGACACAAGACAAGATGAGATAAAACTCAATAGCAAGTAACAGAGAAGCAGCAACCATGAGATCATTACACTGCAGAAATTGTACATCCAGCAGAGAAAAGCAGCAAGCAGTGTGACGATAACACTAGAAGACACCAGCAGCTCTGAAATGTCAGAGATGTGAATTGGCCTGACCTCACCTATCCCCTACATGAATATTCTCCTTGCAGGTTTTCCAATCCAATGGGTTTCTGGTTTCCTTCAGGCATATTCACTGGTCATGCCTCCAAAATGGACTGCCAGAGATTGTGTATGCCTTGAAGGAGCTAAGCTACCTAACTCTGCACCCCTCATACTATGCTGCTGCTTCTTTATCTAGTAATGGACTATTCCATATTCCCACTCACCAACTTTACTTCCAGGGGTCCTCAAACTTTTTAAATAGGAGGCCAGTTCACTGTCCCTCAAACTGTTGAAGGACTGGATTATAGTAAAAACGAAAACTTTGTTTTGTGGGCCTTTAAATAAAGAAACTTCATAGCCCCAGGTGAGGGAGATAATCGGCTTCAGCTGCCGCACCTGGCCCGAGGGCCATAGTTTGAGGACCTCTGTACCTAGGCTATAATTCTCAGCCATGGTCAAAAACCTGCCAGTTTTATCTCCCACACTAAGTTCCTTGAGGGTAGATAGAGATGTTTCTTTTTTCTTTTTTTTTTTTTTTTTTACTTTGTATCCCCAGCACCCAGTAAAGTGTCTGATTAACTGACTTTACTTTGAACTCATGCATCCTTTGGTTTCATGGTAAAAGTAAATATATTGGTGAGCTATGGTTTTGAATGGTTAGTGAACAACAATATGAGAAGGGAGTCTCAGATGGTATACACACATACATAAACACACACACAGTAGGTACATGGATGTGTTCATTTCCAATTGATGAAAGTAAGAATTTACACCAACTTCATCTTTACTGGTTTATGTTTTTGTTCAGTCACTTTTAAGTCATATCCAATTCCTTGTGACCCCATTTGGAGTTTTCTTGACAAAGATCTGAAGCATTTTGAGATATCTTTTTCTAGTTCGTTTTATAGGTAAAGAAAATGACAAAAAGTGGATAACTTGCACAAGGTCACATAGTTAAGTGACCTGAATATCTGAGGCTTGATTTGAACTGTAGTCTTCCTGACTCCAGGCCCAGAACTCTATCCACTGAGCTACCTCTATATGGTTTATACGTGTTTATTACTTTATGTTTATTATACAATAAAAAGACCAAATAATCCATCTATTCCAGAAGATCCTTGTTATAATGTATGAGAGGGTAGGCAAAGCCCCAGGAAATTAGAAGGAGGACCTGAAGATTCCTAGAGCTTTCTCCCATCAGCTTATATTGGGAGAATTTTCACTTGAAGGCATAGTACTTATTGAGTATTGGGATTGGAGTTATGGAAGGATGAGGGGATTGGGGTATCATGACAACAGTAATTCCCAGGAGTGTTTAGGGGATAACAGGATCTTTCTGATTGGGAGAGAAGGCAACAATTAAGGAGAGAAAAGCCATGCAATGCATTTCATTCTAGATGAGGGTGGGAGAAAGTTCTGTTCTACAGGAATTAGAAGGTGGTTATCTATTCCCCTGAGGCTGAGTCATTTGTATGTAAAGCATCTGCCCAGTAATGAGATGAGTCAACATGTAAAAAAAAAAAAAAAAAAAAAAAAGTCCTACAAGAACATATCTTTAAGAGTAGCAACAGGCTCAGTGCCTGCAGCTAAACCCTGGGAAAAGAGAAAGATGATCGAATATTTCCTCCCATGGATTTAATTTTATAATCCAAGTTGGAGGCAATTATGTAACCAAAGCCTCAGTTCCCTCATATGTGAAATAGGAATAAAAAAACCCTACAGCATCTGCTTTACAAGGTGGTTGGGAAGTTTGTGTGAAAGAAGGTATATAAAGAGCTTTACAAGTTTTAAATTGTTATTTAAATGTAATTTCTTAAGAGAAGTGGATTAGTATATAGGCCAGACATAGAGTCAGGAAATCTGACCTTGGACAGCTCCCTTAACTTCTCTATGCTTTGGTTCCCTCATCTGTAAAATGGAATACTGGCAAGCAAAGAGAACATCACCCATACTGTATACTCCATGCTCACTCAGGAGTAGGGATGACATGTAGCCCCTACCTTGTTGTTACAAGGACAAAATGAAGCAATGATGAGAGATTTAAAGTAGGAAAGGATCATTGAAATCATCTAGGTCAGTTCTTTCCTTTTGCAGAGGCAGAAACCAAGGCTAAGGAGTGAAGATCATGCTGTGCCCAAACTCTCACAACTAGAAGTTGGTATATCTAGGATTTGAATCCAGCTTCACTGACTCAAAATGCAGCACCATTTGCACTTGATCATATATAAAAAAAAATTGTCAAATTTCCATGTATCTATATGTTAGGTATTATTGCTCAACCTGTTTCTCAGGGTAACTCCCGCCTTTCACTTCTCCCTTTCTTCCTGCTTTCCTACTTTTTCCCACTTTCTACTAAAGAATAGATGGTGTGGTCTAAGATGGGGATGCAGGAGAAGGAATACTGGAGCCATTCTAGTCACTTCCATTTACATTCCAAGTTTTATCTGTAGAGAACTAGGAAAAAAATAAATCAGATTCAAAGGAATTACTCTCCATAGGACAAAATTTCATCTCTGCTTTTGATTTTTGGACCCTCTGTATCAGTTCCCTCTATGTGATAAAGGGTACTAAAGTTATTTGTTAAGATTATTCATGTTTATGTGTGGTTTTGTCTTTATTTTGTTAGTGATAAACTATTTTTAGAGATAATGCATCACAGTGGGCAGAGGGCTCAGGAGTCAAGAATCTTGGGTTCATATTCTACTCTTAACTATAGCCCTTGGATGGAAATTTAACTTCTTTCCCTCAATTTCCTCATTTGTAGAACAGATATAGAGGCAGAGCCAAGATAGCAGAGTGGAAGAAACATTGATCTGATCTCTCCCAACATTCCCCTTCAAACAACTTTAAAGTAGCACTTCAAATTCTGCCAGTCTAGAATGGCAGAGCCAACAAAAGATCAGTGTAAGACATTCTTCCAGGTCAAAACAACTTAGGAAATTGAAAGGAAACATCTATGGTAGATGATAGAGGTTGACCTAGAGCACAAGTGGATGCAACACCAATGGCTGGACTAGGTAGTGGGAACAGAAACAGCAATAACACATTTAGATGTTGTCAAGATGAAGACAATAAGGAAACCTGGAAACTGGTTAGAAATAGTTTATGAGTCCCTAGAACCCAATGTAGACCCTGATAGGATTTGTCAACTCCATTGCCTTGCACCTACTTCTAAGTCACAGTTCAAAGGCAAAAAAAAACCACTTTCAGTCAAGAGGAAGCTGGGACTCAATGGAGTAGTATCACTTATGAGTCCAAGAAATCAGCATCCATTCCTGTTTAGGAAACAGAGTGCAGACCAACAGAGCAGCAGACCACAAGTATTCCCAGATAATACCAACTTGTAAGCATTGAAAAATTTTAAATCTCCAGAATTAGCTCTGAAAACAGCAGTGTAAAAAAGCCTGAATCTTGGATAGTATCCTTGCTAAGCACACACACACACACACACACACACACACACACACACACACACACCAGAGCCCAATTTTAACTTAGTTCAAGATCAAGAAACAGACTGGAAAAAATTTTTAAAAACAACTGCAAAAAAAGAACCTGACCTTTAAAAAAAGCTACTCTGCTGATAGGAAAGACCAAGATACATTACGAGAAGACAGTAATATCAAAATAAATATAAGGAAAGCCTCAAAGAAAAATGTGAGTGGGAAATAAGCCCTACAGCTTAAAAATATTGAAAAAGCTTAAAATGCTTTCAAAATCAAATGGTAAAGAAAAAATAGATGAAGAAATGAGGTAAAGAAAGAA
Source organism: Sarcophilus harrisii (assembly GCF_902635505.1). Classification (NCBI taxonomy): domain Eukaryota; kingdom Metazoa; phylum Chordata; class Mammalia; order Dasyuromorphia; family Dasyuridae; genus Sarcophilus; species Sarcophilus harrisii. The sequence continues at coordinate 29,029,501 of NC_045426.1, read as the reverse complement.
AAATAATTCTTTATAAAGCAAAATTGGCCAAATGGGGAAAGAAGTCCCTGAAAGCTATGATCAAAAAAAAAAGAACCAAGACATCATATTTCAAAAAACTGTAAATGGAAACTGACCCAATATCCTAGAACCAAAGTACAAATAGAAATTGAAAGAATCTACTAATCACTACTTGAAAGAGTTGTATGAGAGGCAAGATGAAAACTCCAAAGAATATTATAATCAAATTCCAGAGCTCCCAGGTGAAAGAGTATTTATTGCTTATAGCCAGGGGAAAAACATTCTAAGATCATGGAACTGGCCAGATCACACAAGATTTAGCAATTACCACATTGAAGGAGCAGAGGGCTTGAATTATTATATTCCAAAAGGCAAAAGAACTGGGACTGCATCAAGAATAACCTACTCAGCAAAACTGAATATAGAATTATAAACTTTCAAAAGAAAAATGAATATTTAATGATATACAGGACTTTCAAGGATTCCTGTTGAAAACATTCAAGCTAAACAGAAAATTTGATTTCCAGTTACAAGACTCAAGAGAAGTACCAAAAGATGAGTATGAAAAAGAAATCAGAAGGGATTCAATCAGGTTATTTTGTTTGTACTTCTATATGAGAAGGTCATACATGTAACTTCTAAGAATTTTAACATTACTAGGGTAGTTAGGAGAATACTATACAATCAGAGAACATTTGTCAATTCTAATTTTTAAGGAATTATTTTTCTTCAATAAGCTTTTATGTCTTTTTCCATTTAGCCAATTCTGCATTTAAAGTTATTTTCTCTGGTATTATTTTGTGCTTCTTTAACCATATTATTCTCTTTTTATAATTTTCTTGTATTGCTCTTATTTCTTTTCCCATTTTTTTATTCTATACTCTTAACCTCTTTTAAAAAAAAAAAAACTCTTCCAGGAATTCTTGTTAAGTTTAAATCCAAATAACATTTTTCTTTGAAGCTTTGCTTGTAGCTATTGAATTTGTGTTTTGATCTTCTCTGCCATTATATTAGTTTTTTATAGTCAGATTCTTCTTTGTTGTTGTTTGTTCATTTTCCAGCCTATTCCTTGACTGAATTTTCTATTAAAGTTGAACTCTGCTCATTTCAAGATAGAGAAGCAATGTCCCAAGCGTCAGGCTTTTTCATGATGGTAATTTAAGAGTTAATTTGGGGTTCTGAAAATTTTTGGTACTTTCAGAGGTGCTGTGATATAGGGAGAAGTGTAGCTGTTACTCTCCTGGTTTTTGATCTGGTCTTTACACAGAAAGGGGCACTGCTTTCCTACAGTCACAAGTTTTTGTGCTATTCATGACCTGGGAACTGTTACCAGGGTCCCTAATATCCTGTAACTTCAAGTGCTAGTGCAATTTTCTACTTTGGAACTGAAACCAAGAATCTGGTTCCCTTCTGACTTACCACAAGTGCTTCTCTCCACTCTGGAACTGTGACCCAGAATGTTTCTGGAATAAGAGCTCCAAAATTTACTGTTGCTCAGGATCTGCCAGTCACCACCAAAGCCCATCACTTATGCTATTGCTACATTCCTGGCAGGTACCCACACCAGTATCACAGACCTCTCCTGCTAACCTCTTAAACTATCTTTGGCTGGGAAAAATGCTTCACCCTCATCTTTTGTTGATTCTGCTATTCCAAAATTTAATTTAAAGTATTATTTAAAGTTATTTGAAGGGGAATATTGAGAGACTTCAGGTGGTTGCTTGTATTCCTCCATGTTGGCTCAATATATGTAATATTGAGAAGCTACGGTTGAATCCCCTCCAAAATGGGTTTCTATGTTTACTTCCTGTTCTCTACTCAGGAATGAGGTATAAGCTGGCTTCAATTCTGGGGAGGCTCTTCTCTAAAAAGTTGGGAACTAGGGTCCCTATTCTCATAAGCTTCAGTTCATTATGTTTCCACCCTAGTGCCCTAAGAGAGATGTACTTGGGATTTTACCCTCCAAAAATGGGGCATTAAAAGGGACTTAATGTACAATGTGAATTAGGCATGATATATATTGTTTATGCCTGTATCCCTCCCTCCCAAAAAAGAAAGGAATTTCAAGTACAAAACACTAAAAAGTATGCATTTGAAGAAAACAAATATTAAACAGGATTTAGTAATACAATCACTTTTTGGAATCCACTGGGATGCTGATGTTTAAATCTCATTGGAACATAAAGTACTGATAATTAGGTATTCTTCATTTCAACTCTACTTTGCACTGCCCAAACTCCTGGTACATATTTCCTGGTAAAAACAGTCAGGTTTGGGCCTTTCCTTTATCAGTGTCTAAACACTCCAAGAGCCCAAGTTGCCATCCTCTCTCATCACTTGACTTCTCCCTTATCACTATTTGGCCCTGACACAATGAGACCCAGGGCTTCTGGATATCTCAGTCTTATAAGTTAACCTCTAAGCCTGGCCATATCCATCTCAGAACAGAAATTAATCTAAAATCAGAAAGAGCAAACACAAAGGCAGAAAAGTCAGCCAGGGGCCCAGAAACAAGCTCACTTAGTTGGGTTCCCTCTGTACTGTCTGCCATATGGTCAAGGCCACCATGATGCTGAAAGGAAGAAAAGCCACAGCTTCCCACCCCTTGCTGGGAGCCTCGGAGCTACATGATACCACATGCAGATTCAAAGTGAAAAAGAGTAAGCTAGAAGCTGGTTTTTCTCTTAATTGACATGGTATATTGGCTTCCTGCTAACTGACATGGGATGGAGAAGGACTAAGGGAATAGTCAGAGGTTACCATGTAAAACCGTAATCCCAAGTCCTTGGAGCATTAGGTCACCACATGATCCAGAGCAGGTCTCAGAATCCCCATATGGTTGACTGGAGCCAGAAAGGACAACTCTAAGAGTTACTTGTGGGATAGCCCCTGTCATACTGTTTTTATTCTCTGCTCTTCAGTCTGGACTCTGGTGTAGCCCTAGCTTTTAATCTGACAACAACAGATGTCTAATTCAACCAATTATACATCCTTCTTGACTGTGTGACTACTTCTAAGGAGATAAAAGCAGATTTTTTTGACCCACCTTTAGTCAGATTTTCCTCCTCATATTGAAAAGCTACAAGGTCATTACTACCAAAGGCAGGATGCCCTGCAGTAAGCTCATCTATAAAAACAGTCTCCATGGACTGTCAGGAGGCAAATGTTCAATGTGCATTATTAGCTGAGGTTGGGCATTTGTTACTTGCAAAAAGCCACAAGATCACATCATGGATAAGAGAGATAAAACCCCGACTTGAGGGTTTCTCCATAAAATGGGAAGAAAGGCCACAGGAGAAAAATAAGATCCATCCTTCATACTATGATCCAAGTCGTCCAAAAGCTTTATAGAGACTCATTTATTATTCTTCACAACACTTGGATAAGAAAAAATAAGAACATGACCATTAAGGGAGAATAAAGGAAGCCAAAGCATGGCCAAGAAGCCCTCATTTGCATGAGCCAAGAAGAAAATCATAATAGGCACTGGTCTCACCATCTCATGGGATGAGAGAATCCAGATTCAAAGGGCCATAGGACCGTAGATTAGAATTTGATATAGATCTTTTAAAGATGAGGAACTTCAGGGATATGAATTGAATGCCCAAGCTCAAACTCAGTCTCCAGATGTAAAGTTAATGCTCTCTCTCCCAATGGACTTCATGTCTTCAAGAGCTCAACTAGCCATTACAACACATATCAATCAAAATGACTTTTGTTATTCAAGATTAAACATCTGAATCTGTCCATTGTTAGTTAACAATAACAGTTGTTCATCTGGATAGATTACATTTGAAGAGCCTTTAAGTGGGAAAGGCCAGGAGATGGGGTTGAAGGACCTTACATTTTCCAGGAGGGATAATAGTACACTGGTAAATACATACAAGAGTGAACTGAACAGGAGAAAACACTAACAACTGGAATGAAGGATTAGGGATCAGAAAAGGCCTTGAACAAGTGGTAGTACCTGGAGAAAGCCTTGAATGAATGTAAGACGTTCAATATAGGCATGGAGTACAGCCTGCATAAAGAGCATGGAAACAAGTGATGGGATGGTAAGTTCAGAAATAAACAAGGAGACCAGTTTGTGGAGAATGTAGAGTGTATTAAAGGGAGTGATGTGAAATAGACTGGGAAGGTAATCAGGAACCATATTGTGTAGAGTCAAGCTTCTTGAACTGTGGGTCACAACCCTAAATAAAGCTGGATAACTGAATGAAAAGTTCAAGAAATTATGATTTATTATTGGCAATTTTTTTATTTGTATATCTATTTTATATATCTACATACATGGGGTCATGTAAAAAATTCTCAGATAAAAAGGAGTTGAAAGTGGAAAAAAATTAAGAAGCCCTGGTATACACATTTTAAATGTATTTAAATTTTAAATGCATTTAAATGGCACTATGATGAGTTTTGTTCTAGAGATAATAGGGAGCTGTTGATGTTTTTCAAGCAGGAAAATTCCACAGTCTAATACTATTTTAAAATTTACATATTACTATTACTTTCCTTGTAATAATCCTGTGGAGTAGAGAGTTGGGTTTTTATCTGATCAGTGTAAACAATAATTTACCATCTAGGTGGTTCATGTTAAGAACCTTACTTTTCAACAAGAACAGATTTTTTTTTTCTATCTGGAATTACTTCAGAAAATTATCTTCTTTTAGTTACTTCATTTTGTTTTCATTTTGTTGTTTAGTTACTTTAATTGTGTCTGACTCTTTGTGATCTTTTTTGAGGACTTTCCTGGCAGATATACCAGCATGGTTTGCCAGATAAAGAAACTGAGGTATACAGAGTTAAGAGAATTGCCCAGAGTCAAACAGTCATTAAGGTTTGAGGCTAGATTTGAACTTTGTTCTTCTTGATTCCAGAACTTGTACTCTGTCATATCGTCTAACTGCCCCTTTTCTTCTCATTGACCCAGCCAATATTTATCAAAAGAGAGGTGCTGATAATGTTTACTTTAGAGTTTCCCCAGTATTTTTACACTCACTCAAAATACATATCCAAAACATTATCAAGTCTTATCAATTCTACAATCTCGATGTTTCTCAACATACATCCTTCTCTCCCACAGCCATCTGAATTCAAGCCTTCTTTACTCTTGTCTATATTATTTGGACTCATTTCATCCCATTTCTACTGAATTATAATCCAACACTCTATTCATTACTCTATGATACCCTCCTTGATCTCCTTTCATTTTTGATACTGTTAATTAGTCCTTCTCACTCAATGATCTCTCTTCCTTTGGCTTATGAAATGTCATATACCTTTCTCATTTTTGTCCTGCTTCTAATCACTCTTTCACTGATTAGTTCTCATTCTCTTCCTGACCTCTTAATGTGGGTATGTACCCCAAGGGAATATCATTGTCCCTCTCCTTTTCCTATACTCACTTCATTCATTCCCACTGTTTAACTACTACTTCTCTACAGATGACTCCCAAATCTGTATGCTCAGTCCTGACTGTTCTTCTGAGTTCCAGATCTATCTTTACAATTTTAATATGAATGTCCCACCAACACCACAAACTCAACATGTTCAAAATCAAACTAGCTATCTTTTCCTTTATGTCTGCTGTCTTTTCTTTTTAATATTTCTGTCTCTAGCAGCAAACATTCCCTCTCTCTCATACTCCTAAGCTTGGAGTTCTCTTTAATTCTTCCTTTTCTTTATTTCTCACATCTAGTCTAATAGGTTACTAGCTCACATTGATTCTGCACTTATACATTTCCTATCTTTTTCTGTGTTTCTATGTCTCTCTCCTATTTCTATCTGTCTCTGTTATATTCTTTCTTTTCTGTGCTGTCACTATCAAAATTGGGCCTTATTATGACTCAAGGTAACTCATTAGATTTCTTATATGAATTTCATTTCTATTCTTTAGCCCCTTTGGTCAATTCTTCACATCATTTCCAAAATAATCTTCCTTAGACCTAGATGTAGTCATTCACCTCCTCTATTCAATGGTCTTCAATCATTCCCCATTGCTTTATTGATAAAGCTAAATTTCTTTTGCCTGATAGTCAAGGCTCTTCAAAATCAGGCACTCCCTTTCACAGAACTTTGTAAAGCACACTAGAAAGAAAACCAATGATTCTGACCCAGCTGAGCATATTGTTCCTGTCTCTAAATATCAACTGGCTAATGAATTTGCTCTCATCCCAAGGACAAACTTCACTACAAGTATTTTCACTTAACACTTTACATACCCGTGAAATGTCAAAATATAATTTCATTCTTATTGAAATTGCTTTAACATTGACTCTTCTAAGTATTGTCATCAATGAGATCCCATCTAAATAGCAGTAAATGAAGACAAATTATTTGTTTTCAGCTCATCCGTCTATTTACAGAGAATATTTATGTTTGAACCAGAGCAACGTTCATGTCCAAGTTAGGGTCACTTAAAATAAATGACAATGTCAGCTAACACATATATATATGTTAGATAAAGATTCAGGAGGGACATAACAGTAATGTCAGCATTAAGGTATCTTTCACATAAGTTAAGCAGGACAAACAACAATGAATTCATTAAAAGACATTTTGGACTCAGCCTTTCCACTTGGATCTCCAGTTTCATCTGCTGCAGTTTTTGTCTGAGTATTCCACTAATTTGAGCATGTTGAAAAGATATTTATTGATCATAAGTGGGTAACAAAAAGGACAAATTTACCCAAACTAATTTATATATTCAATGTTATCCCGTTTACTAAAAAGTCTTTTACTGAACTAGAAAAAATAATAACAAAATTTACTTGGCTTTTCATTTGTAATCTGTCTTGACCACAATCACAACTTTACCAGAGAAATATAATGTTCAGGGTCCTCCTTCATTCATTATATCGTCAATCCCCATATTCCATATAGTTTACATATAAATATGTACTTAGGACTTCCCCTCCTAGAAAACCCTTCTCTATCCTTTCTATCCTCTATGCTAACTTCCTTCTAGAAAGAAATCATTTCATAGGATGGAAGATTTTAAGCTAGAAGGTGCCTTGGAGGCCATGTAGTCCTCGCACAGCACCTACTCACTATTTTCTACTTACCCTTCCAATGTTAAGATCAATGATCCTTCTCTAGCACACAGAATCACTAGATTGCAGAGAGGGCTTGGAATTCAGTAGCTATCTGGTCCAATGGAGAACTGCAAATGAATCTCCTCTAAGGGATTAGCCAGCTTCAGCTTAAAGATCTCCAGTGACCAGCACTTTCCTGCTTCCTGAAACTGCTCATTACACTTTTAGATGGTGCTGTAATGAAGCTTGTTTTCTTCTATCAAGTCTAAATTTCTCTCTTTGTAACTTTTATACTATGTCTCCTTCTCCCTTCTAGGATGACCCAAACTGAGGCTGATTTCTCTGCCACATAATAACCTTCAATAACCTCAAGGCAGCCATTATGTCCCTCCTGAATCTTCTCTTCACTAGACTAATTATTCCCTTCCAGTATCCCCTGATTCACTCTAGACATTTTCCCCGATTGTCCTTTATGCCTGAAGTTCACTCTCTCTCATCTCTACCTTCTGGCTTCCTTCTCTGCCATTCTTCAAATCTCTGCTAAAATCCCACTATTAACCAATCCTTATATGACCCTTCAGCATCCTTGCTGCCATTCTCTGGATACACTCAAACTTATTTATGTCCTCCTCAGTCCTGACTTTTCTCTCTCAGCTCCATTCTCTCATTCCCATTTCCATCTGCCATTGGCTCCAAAAATTCTATCTATTCAAATATGAACTCATGATTTTTTCCCCAAAATTTTTACCTCATTTTCATCTTCCTATTTTAATTCAAATTGCCACCATTTTTTCATCTAACCAATATCAAAATCTGAATTACCTTTGCCTAATGCTACTCCCTCCCCACAGTGACATTCATGCCCACACACATGCAATCAGTTACCAAGTTCAATTGAGTCAAATTATGAAATGCCATTGAATAATAGGATCATATTTAGAACCACAAAGAAACTGAGGCTGAGAGACCTGAAGAAAATTACTGAATGTCACAAAATTAATAAGGAACAGAGCCAGAATTCAAATACAGGGTCATCTGATTCCACATCTAAGACTTTTCCCACACTCCCATATACTGTCTCTATTTCATTTATCCCCTCCATTTCACTTCAGGCACTACAATTGTAATCTTTCTGTTTTTGTTCTCTCTGATATATCTTTCTATTATTGGCAATATAATGTCCCTAAACTATACTTCTATGCTTTAAAACTTTCAATGGCTCCCACTTTTCTGTCATAAGAAACTAGAAACCAAGTGGTTAAGTATATTTAAGTATTTTCTAAGTGCCAGACACTGTACTATACACTAGAGACACAAAGAAAGACAAAAAGATGATCCCTGATCTCAAAGAAATCACAGTTTAATAGTAGATACAACATGCAGAGAACTATATAGAAATGAGATATGTGCAAGACCCAGTGATATTAAAGGGCATTAGGAAAGGCTCATTGCAAAAAGTGGAATTTTAGCAGAGATTTGAAGAATGGCAGAGAAGGAAGCCAGAAGGCAGAGATGAGAGAGAGTGAATTTCAGGCATGATGGACAATCAAGGAAAATGTCTAGAGTGGATCAAGGGGTACTGGAAGGGAGTAAAGTATATGAAAAGTGGAAAGGTAGGAAGAAGGCAATTTCTGAAGAGCTCTAAATACCAAATATGTTTGTCTTTTATCTTGAAAGTGACAAATTTAGAATAAAAGAGTGATGTACTCAGACCTAGACTTTAGGAAGATAGGCTGAGTGAAAGTTGGATTGGAGTAGGGAAAGATTAGAGCTAAGGAGAGCAGCCTGCAGAGTAATGAAAAAGTCCAGGTGTGAGACAATAAGGGCCTACACCAGGGTGTTAGCAGTGTCAGAGGAGAGAAGAAAGAAGAGAGAATATCTAAGAGATATTCTTAGGTAGACAAAGTATGTAAGTAAAATCAGGACTTAATAACAGATTGTATATGTGGGTTCAGAGAGAATGAACAGAATGATACCTAGATTCTGAGCCTTAGGGACTAGGAAGATGGTTTTGTCCTCTACAGGAATGAGGAAGGGAAAATTTTGGGGTGAGTGTGGGAGGGAAAAATCTGCCATTTCTCTTACCTCATGTCTTAGGACAAGAGGCAGCCATCTTAACAATAAACTCTGTTTTTACTTCTATTGTTAATTTAATTAATATTAATTAATTTCTAACAAAATTTATTTACATTGGGATTTGGAATCTTTCTAGAAAAATAATTTTGGTAAGTATAAAAGGAGTTGATTTAAGGAGGAGTAAAATGATTTTGTAGTAGATCCAGTTAAGCAGTTTTGAGTTTTGAGATTTTCCTGCAGCTTTGTTCACTGACACAAATAAGACAATGCTAAATCCAAAGCTGAGAATTAGCAGAGCAAGATCAGCAAGAAGCTCTGCAAAAAAATACAAGGTAGGGTTGAACTGATACACAAAAGATTCAAAATGAGGAAGAGAGACCATTTATGGGTTATGGTCTAGAAATTAACTAAGGAGTGAAGGGATCGGAGGAATTGGAGCTCACAGTGTTGATGATGAAGAGCAAGATTTGTAGTTGGTAAGACAAAAAAAAAAAAAAAAAAGATATGGAATGACAACCCAGATCATGATGATACAAAAGATTTTCAGCACTGATGAACACAGAAATGGTGCATTATGGTTCATGGAAAGATTAATGGTATGACTATCTCTGCATGTAGCTGAGGAAAGACAGAGGAATAACTCAAGGGAAATGGGTTAGTTAAGGAACTGGACTGTTAGGGCACCTGAGGGAATATCAGTATGTTCATTAAAGTCTCCTAGTAAGAAAACAAAAGTTAGTGAGAAAAGAAAAACTGTTCACTTCACTGAGGAAAGGAGGTATATGTCCTAGAGGTTGATAGATAACAGCTACCAGAACCTTGGGATGATAAATATGGACTGAGAAAATCTTAAAGGAAGAGATCTCCTTAGTCTGAACCTCCATATCACCAGCTATCTAACATTTCCAGTCTATTTCACTCTTCTATATTCTACCCAAAGAATATTTTGACACATCTCCTTTCACTTTTTGGCACCTCCCACCTCACTGCATTTGTACATCCTCCTTACCCTGAACCTACACCTTCCTAGCTCAGACTTTCCCAATCTCTGTTTTTTTGGGGGTTTTTTTAATCCCCTTTCTTTAAGGCACAGTTTATAGCCTTTCCAAAGCCTTCCTAGAAGGCTTCGGGAACCTTCTCTCCTTCTGTTTCACTTCCCAATGGCATTCATTGGATCATATATTTAGAACTCAAAGAGATCTTAGAAGAATCTCCTGATTCTTACTGTTGAGAAACTTGAAACCCAGAAGTCACAAGTGATTTGCCCAAGAGTCACTTAAGTCATGAATATCCATACTGGGACTTGAACTCAGTTCCTGAGACTAAATCCTGTAGGGCTTTTTCTAGTAAACTCAGCAATCACATTTTAACTTCAAGAGTTCATTTGGGGGTATATCTTTAATCTCCCCACTGAAATATAGGCTGCTTGAGGGCAGTTGTAATGTTTTTCCTTTTTGCATTTGCAGTAAATGAATATAGTCATTCCACATGCAGCAAGTGCTTGACACAAGTGTGCTGAATTGAATCAAAATTGACGACTTGGAAAAGAAGGGAATAGCAGTGGAACCAGAAGGTACTTGAGCCGGAGTTTGTTTAATCTATTTGGTTCAAGTCAGAGGTAATGGCCCTGACAGTTTAGAATGATTTTAAATGCGCTCCAAATCTGGGCACATTTGCATAAGTACTGGAACGTTTATATAGCATTCCTAATCCTATAGGAAATACCCAGACAGGGGAATTATAGGAGCACTTTCTTTGCCCACTCCCAGTGAGCAGAGCTCTTTCCTGCTATAGGTCTGCATGGTCGTGCCTAATAAGGCATCTTAGATTGCAACAACATACACACTATTGAGACATGTCATGGCAAGTAGAAAATTAGAAGAAAACATACACTTAAAAGAGGCAATCTGTGGAAAATTTAAATACATTCCATGGATACCCTCTGATGAGATGACATCTGTTCTTTACACCACTTTGAAACTGAGTAATTCCTGTCAAGGGATGCTTGCACTGTGCCCATTACCTACCCTATCCCCAACACATACACTCATACTTCAATTAACAACATAGCAGAGGGATCAGGAGCATTGGACATTTGTGACAGTCACTAGCTGGTCGACCCTGCCCTTGTCATTTAAGGTCTCTGAGCCACAATTTCCTCATTTGTAAAATGGGGAGAAATGGGATATCCCAAAAGTCTTATCGTGGTTTCAAACTTCACTAGCCTAGCTCATGGTTTTAAGTTCTACTAACTTTAAATTTCAATAAGGCTTTTAGGACACTATGTATGTTCATATTTTTTCAGTGTTAAGGTGATCTATCAAAGTCAGTTATCAGCATCATCATTCTAAAGATAATTCTCACACACTCACACACATATACACAAATACACACACAGTCCTGGGGAACATCCTAACAAAAAAAAAAGTCCTTGGGAGGTGGAATGGAATAGCAATGTAATTTGAGGATTCTTGGGAAGGAGTGCCACCAAAAATATATATCTTGTCTCATTGCCTAAACCTCCCCATTGCAAAACCATCCCTTTGAGAGCATCCTCCGTTAAAATGTATGCTTTACTTGTCAGTCGTGCTCATCTCTCAAAGCCCATCTCAGATGCTCTCTCCTCAATGGCACCCCGAAGCAGCATTTGTAAATTACAAAGAACAGTGAACTAACTGGAAATCAGGAAAGCTGGATTCTAATTCCAGCTCTGCCGCTAACCAGACAAATACTACTGGTTAATCACAACCTCTAGGGACTATATATTCCTCATGTGGATCAAGGTCTCTTCCAGCTCTGAAACTCTATGAATCCTATTTAGTTTGTGAGTTGTTATTAGATACATTTTTCTGCTTTCCCACATGGTCATTCCCCATTTTATATCTATGAAGACTGCTTTCCATCTCTGAGGTCATGGTTTTGAACTTGTCCTTGCTGAACTCAATTATTCTTTCAATTCAGATCACTTATTTTTCAAGGACAGGTACAAAAAGTTCACACCATATTTTCTGCCCAGCCCTCTATCACTCCTACTCTTAATAATCTTGTTCTAGTCATTATTTAAATCAAATGTTCTCAAAAAATATATCAGAACCTTCAGCTTTGAAAAGAATTTTGTATTACTTCATTTTGTTTGTTTATCATCATCATTCCTGACTATATTCATCTTCCCCTTCCCTCCTTTCCCTGTAACAAAGAAGAAAAAGCTAAGCAAAACCAGTCAATCCATTGACTGAGTCTGGCAGTATATACTCTCCCTCTTCCACCTGTCAGTGAAAGGATAGCAGTTCATTTCCCACCTCTTCTTCAGAGCTAAATTTAATTATGCTTATTGCAGAGTAACAACCTTCCTTCTTCTAAAACAGAATCATTGTAATAAAATTCTTTAATATGATTTTAAATGACATTATTAATAATAATTAGAACCCCCAGGATACTTAGTTGGCTTCGAAGCCAAGAAGACCTGAAGCTGGCAAGTCATTTCACATTTCTGTGATCTAGGCAACTTACTAAAATATTAAGTCATCAAGAATGCAATAATATTCATTGATAGAGACAGTTCCCTATAGCAATCAAATTGGACAAGTCCAGTCCCTCTCACAATTACAGATGATATTAAATAAACTAAAGTTGATTTTTGTATATATCATATCTCATCAGTTCATTTTCATTCTGAATGTAATGGTGCTACTAACAGTTTACTTATTGAAAAGAATATGGTAATTTATTATAGCTTTTTATTTGCAAAACATATAGATGGGTAGTTTTTCAGCATTGACCCTTGCAAAACTTTTTGTTCAAATTTTCCCCTTCTTCCTCCCAACCCTTCCCCTAGATGGCAAGTAGTGCAATACATGTTAAATATGTTAAAATATATGTTAAATCCAATATATGTGTATATATTTATATACTTATCTTGCTACACAAGAAAAATTGGATCTAGAAAGAAAGAAAAAAACCTGAGAAGGAAAACAAAAACTGCAAGTAAATAATAACAGAAAGAGTGAAAATACTATGTTGTGGTCCACACTCATTTCCTATAGTCCTCTCTCTGAGTATAGATGGCTCTCTTTATTATTGAACAATGAATATAGTTATTATTAACAAGTCATGGAAATTTCACATTTAAAAGGACTTCATTGGATATCAAGATGAAACTCAGCTCCTGACACAGCGTCAATTGTTGACACACTGTCAAATATTGATTTCAATTGTTCAAATATTTGTATAAGAATCTCTTCTATAAAATAGCCAATAAATGGTCATCCAGTCATTACTTGGAGATCCTTATTGAGAGAAAATTCATTATCTTCCAAGTTAGTACATTCCACCTGGGGATAGTCATACCTATTAGAAAGTTTGTCCTACTTCCTTTCCTTCCACTGCAATATGCCTCTCTGACATTCTACCATAGTTACTAGTGCAAACCTCTGGGACCAAGCAGAACAGAAAAGATTCTCTTCTATGTGGTATATTTCATCAAATACTTTAAGACATCTATCCAACCCCTTAGGAAGTTCTAAGATATGCTCTGAAGACCCCTTACCAACCAGATCACCCAGACTGGACATATTCCAGTTTCTCCATCAATATCCTTCTGCAAATGTAATGCCCAGAACTGGCCTCCACATTCTAGATGTGGTCTTTTCACAGTATTGTGCTGTAGAATAGAATCTATTAAGACGCTTAGATATTTTTAAGTCAACTGGCATCTAGCTCTATCTCCCCCATCCTATATAACTATTTTATATTTAGAGCCATTATTCCATACTACAATGTTTTTACATTGGTAATATGGTCATTTTCCCACTTTAATACATGTGTGTTTATATATATATATATATATATATATATATATATATATATATATCCAAACACATATATCTATATAAGTATACATTTATAAATATATGTAAAAATATTCACCAGTGACTTGAGAGGAAAAGACATAAATTTTAGCCTTAAATCTAGCCAATATGACTGATATTGACTATCAGATATGACTGATCTTGACAAGTCCATTTGCATTTCTGAATCTCTGTTTCTTCATTTATAAAAAGGTAGAATTAAACTTAATGCTCATTACCATTGCCTGCCTCTCTAATAACATTTTTTAAGGCAAGGCATCAGGTAGTTCTCATTTTATGACATTTTTACTTTAACAATTCAAGTTGTTCATATGTTTATTTAACTAGTTTTGTTATTTTTTGTTTTTAGATGCTGTTGTAAATTTGCTGGAACTATGGAGTATAGGGTTTTTTGATTTAATTTGAAAACATACATAAAGTTCTTGCATTATTAGCAAAAATTATAAATTCAAGTTTTAGAAACTACATTTTCAGAATTTTTCAATATGCAACAATATGTAATTGTTGTATCAATTGTATCAATTACCCATTTTCTCTTTTTGTCTCAAAAATACTCTGTTATCTTGCATACTCACTTAGGGGGAGAGGATACAGGAGAGAACTATAATGATTTTTTTTAAATAAAAGACATCAATAAAATGCATTTTTAAAAGAAAAATATTTTTAATTGTAAGTTGATAATCATGGTCACCATATTTGTTTCTCAATCATAATGGATATATTTATGGACTTTTAAGAATAATAAAGTTCATTATATACATTATACATATCATATATTATTGAATTTTATAATAACCCTATGAGGTAGACTACAGATAATATTACTTACAATTTTCCAGATAAAGAAATTAAACTTTAGAGAGAGATTAAATGACTGAAATAGGATAACATATCTAAATATCCCAGGCAGGATTTGAATACGGTTCTTCCTGGGTGGGCCTGAGTCGATTATTAGATTCTGAATTGGAGATTTGGTTGTTGGGGTTTTATTTCATCATTAAAGTCATAGGTTTAGAACCAAAAGGTTCCTCAGAGATCATCTAAACCAAGCTCTTCATTTTGCTTGAAAAAAAGATGCATACAGAGATCACATGGGTTAAAATAAATGGCAAATTCTGGTTCTGAAACTTATTACAATGCTCACAATCTCTAAATTTACTCATTTTTCCACTTTTGTGTTTTTATCTATTCATGTTTTTGATGTTTCCAAATTATTGACCATAGGAATTGGCACAAAACCATGTTTAGAGTTTTTCTAAAAAGCTAAGACTAAAAACAAAGACTTTATTTTATAGACACAAAAATAGAGACCACCTGACAGTAGTTTGTGTAACATGCATTTTTGGCTACTCTAAAGTTAGATTTTTAAACCAATGAGAAATTATTTTTGAGTCACATAATTGATCTCACTCAATCCAATGGTTCTCACCATCAGCTAAATGCACAAATGGCAAGCCACTAGTATAGACAGCAAATTGTCCAGATTTGCTACTTATGTTTGTCTGTTATTATAACTCTTTTCCTTAAGAAGTCATCTTTAGGGTTCAGAAATCATAGTTAAGAAAGCACAGTCCTACATTATTGATCCTTATAGTTCAGTGTCTCAAAGATCTATCAATAATACCATGTGGATATTCTCCCTACCAATGAAGAAGTCAACATGGCACACATCATAAAGTTCATATTGTAATCACAGTACCTGAATCAAACATGTTTATGGGCTACTATGAGCAAGTTAATGACCTCCTTTAAGCCTGTTTTCTCATCTGTACAATAAGGTAGTTGGACCAAACAGCTTCTTTCCATTCTAAAGTTAAGATCCGATGATTTATTGGATGCTTTTGTGTCATTGCTTTGGAATAGAACCTTAGTGGAGCAATCTTTAATAACACAATTATTAATAAGTTATTAAGTATAAAGTTATCAGTCATTATAACATGAAGCCTTTTCACACATACTTAATATTTATTATTGGACTACCAACAAGTACAGAGGCAAAAAATTATTTGTGTAGTTTTTAAGTAGGAATTTAGATCAGATGGAATTTTCCATTACATAATGCATACTAACCATTTTGGGTTGGAAGTTACAAAACTTGGATTTGGATTCCAGTCTTTGATATTTGTTGCCAGTGTGAGGACAAGGTCATTAACTTCATTAAGCCCCAGGTTCCTTATCTTCAAATGAGAAGATTAGACTCAGTTCTTCAAAGTTCTCTTATACCTCCAGGGCTTTGTGTCTCTGAACCTCTTTAATCTTCCATTCTTCCTCACTAAATTCTGTGCTACACAGCATTCACAAGACCATGGTGACATTTCAGCACCATGGATATCATGATAATCATGGAGAACTGTAATGGTACCCTCACCAGATCATAATCAACATTTCAAAATGTAAATTTTACCCAGATTTTGACTGTAGTTCCTCACTAGTTTCAGAACATACAACCCATCTGTTAGATCCTCCTAAGAGACAAATTCAAACCACTTAAAAGTATCCCAGATCTATCATGAAAATCCTCTCATAAAAGTTAACATATTTTGGAGTAAACAAAACAATATCTAAAAAGTTCCCAACTCCATTCCGCTTCTAGGAGATGGATTTCATGAATTTTTCTGGGTAGCATGATTTGCTAGGCATGGGAAAAGCATAGAAAATTAATTATAGATGTATGTTAAATTACTTTCATTACTATCTTCAGTTTGAGGATCTCATGGTGGAATGACTGATTAAACCATCTTTCTGGCTCTGCCCTGAGGCTGCAGCCATTTTTATTCTACCAGCTTCTTCTAGATGAGAAAGAAATCTAGAATGCTCTTTTCCTAAAGTTCAGATCTCATGTGAATACCTATTGTTAGGTTTTTGTAGAAAAAACAGAGTTAAGAAATTTAAGAATCTTAGGAAGAAAACAGAACGTGAGAGTAGAATCAAAGACATTGGTTAACTTAGAGGAGCCTACAAATATTCTGGAAATATTGTTTCTGTAATTGGTGAGATTGCCTCAGAATAAGTAATTTTAATTAAACATCTTTAAGAAAAAATTTAAAATGAAAATCTAAAAACTATCTCAACTTAGATCATTTTGGTAGAGGACTAGAATTTCAGATATCTAAAATGTCCAGAGATGGGGGGGGGGGGACCTTTGTATCTGTGTGTATTTCTGCCTGTCTCAGTCCTTTCCTGTTTCTTTGTCTTCTGTCTCACTGCCCCTGTTTTTTTTTTCAGTTTCTCTCTTTCTCTGTCTCTGCATCTGTTTATTCCTTTTTTATTCTGTCCTTATCTCTCTCTTTTTGTCTCTATCACTACCTTTGTTTGGTTTCTGTTTTCTCTTTCTTTCTCTGTATCTCTTTGTGTCTCTCTATCTCTCTGTATCTCTCTCTCTTCTCTATCTTTTCTGTCTTTGTCTCTCTCTGTCTTTCTGTCTCTTTGTTTCTCTCTATTAGAAGGGATTTGAAAAGATCATTCTCACTGGGTGAATTACTTTGCCAAAATTATATACTCCATGATAAACTAAGGCAAGGAGACGCCAATGCCCAAGATGGAGGCAATGCTTCATTATATCAATGGCATAAATTACCTAATTTCTTGTACATTATAATCACAGAAATTGAGAATTGAAAGCAACATCTAGTCTAACTCGTTCTGAAAAAAAATTTTGTCAACATTGCTGAAAAAGTGGTTAACTAGTCTGCTCAAAAATCAAGCAATCAACAACCATTAAGTTCCTACTGTGTGCCATTGACTGATCCCTATGCTAGAAATACAAAGATAGAAATAAAACACCACTTTCAAGCAGCTTACAGAGAGGCAATATGTATATGAGCATATCTGAATAAATCCAAAATACATACAAGATATTTAAATATGTTAGGGACAAAGGGCACTAACTTGTAGGGTATGAGGAAAGGCTTCCTGTAGATCATACCTAAGCTGAACTTTAAAAGGAGAAATTTATTCTATTAGGCTGTGGCTCAGAGCAAGTCAATGTGAGGCATCCTAGGGGGTCAGTGCAAAAATGAAAAAATGGGAAGTGGAGAGCTACATGTGAAAAGCATCCAGAAAGCTACTTTGTCTAAAGTACAGCATGCAGGAAGATGACTGATAGGACATCTCCCATGAGAATAACCTTCTACTTTCAGAGGCAGCCCAGCTCCATTCTACACTTAGAGGCAGTTCTATGTGTCAGGCCATTTCTTTTTATGTTAGACAATATGATCCTGTGAAAAGAGTTCTGGATTAGGAGTTAGAAGATACAGGTTCAAATGCTCCCTTTGTTCCACTTATACCTCACTCAATGTTCTGATTAAAAAAAAATAAGGAAGTCAAATGATATGACCTAGAAGGTCCCTTCTAGCTCAGAATCTATGTTTTCTAAGCTTCGGTTCATCCTTTTGCAAATTCTGTCTAGTTCCATTAGTTCTTTGCTCCAAATCCAAACAAAAGACGTTTAATCCTCTTCTAGAAAGACCCTTCAAATACTTGAAGTCAGTGACTACATCCTACCTAAATCTTCTATTCTCTAAGACACTCCATCTCCTATCTCCTAACATTTTCATTGACTGTCTTCCATGCTTGAAATGATTTCTCTCCTCATTTCTTCCCCAGTTCTCTCCTTCAAGTCTCAGATAATTCCCACTTTATTCTCAACCTTTTGTGGAATGCTAATGTTAATGCTAATGCTTTCCTGGTGAAGATTGGATCTTTTGCCATCTTTGCATCCCCAGGCCTTATCAAAGTTCTTGACACATAGTAAGTGTTTAATAAATACTTGTTGACTATTGATTTGACTTCAGGCTAACACCAGATCTTACAACAGAACCTTATATGGAATGAAGAAGCCCTTTTTCCATTCTACTTGTTGCCCTATACAATGATATGAATATCTTTCCTAAAGATGGTGTCCAGGAGAAAGTACAATGTCCAAATGCTCAAATATGTGAATACTAACTAATACTCTGACCAAGACAAAGGACAGTGGGACTCTCTCTCTTGCCCTGAACATTAGACCTCTCGCAAGGCAAGCTAACCTCATACTGAGCGGTAATATCACACTATTAACAATGTCAACACCAGTGATTTTGAGTGTATAGTCAAAACTCTCAGGTCATTTTCAAGAAAGTTGACAATCACACCTTTCCCATCTTGGACTTGTGAAGATTATTTCAGTACTCTATATTTAATCTTATTATCATAAGATCGTGAAAGGCAGACATGGTAATATAGACAAAAAGGTGGTCCAGGGGCAAGAACAACTGGGTTCAAGTCTCACCTTAGATCCACAGTGTTTCCATGACCACAAGGCTCTTGGCAGGCTGACAAAGTCTATGGATCTCTTTTCAAAATCATGTTTTGTTGCTTATATTGATAATTGAAGAAAAGATCAGGTTTTAGTTTGGGGGTAGAGAAATAAAGATGTACCTCTTCTTCAAGTCTCCTCATTTTTTAATAGTCAAAAAATAAACAAAAACTAAAAATCGCATATACAAAAATATTTCTTTTTTGTTGTAATTAAATTTTGTTCACAAGTCTCAATTGATTTTAGATTTGGCACTTGACAAAATTTTTTTTAAAGATCATGCCACGATTTTTCTTTGACATTCATCCTCTGGCGCTGCCCTTATTTCTATCTTTTTTTCAAGTATAAGTTGCTTGGTAAAGTCTGTGTATGTCATATTTGTCTGTTAAGACAGCTCCCCAGTTTCCTCACCATAGAAATTTTTTCACAGGCTCATAGATCCCAAGCTAGAAGAAATCTTAGAGACCATCTAGTCCAAGCCCTTCCTTTTAAAGATAAGGAAAACTGAGGCTGAAACATATGCTCAAGGAGAGATAATTGTAAATATCAAAGGTAGGATTCCAATGCAAGTCTTCTACTCTTATGTCAATGTTATTTCCACTCCACCATACTGTCTCTCCAGTAAAGATGAGGAACTCTAGTAAAGCTAATCAGGGATTCTCTGTGTCTTCTGATTTTCCTTCTTGAGCATTTCTTATTTCTTTTGGGATGATTTTCTTATATAATTTTAAGCCTTGGGCATATCAGAAAGAATACTTGGTCTGAAGTCAAGCTTAACCTGAATTCAATTTTTCCCTCAAACACTTGTGAGTTGTGTGATCCTGAGCAAGTCACTTGCTTCTCTCAGCATTAATTTCTTTATCTGCAAAATGGTATTTTCTTCACAAAGTTGTTGTAAGGATCATATATAAAGTGTCTTGCTCTTGAAGCGCTACGTAATGTGAGCTATTATTTCTCTGACCCCATTGAACTTTGCTTTCCTAAATCTTGGTTATCAAGAGACCATTCCAGTATTTCATTGCCTTTAGAGACAATAGGACTTTCCTTCAAGGATTCCTAACATTTCTATCACAGTCCTCCTTATTAGTCAGAATCAGATATATGGTAAAATTGTGCCTTGTTGGTTCCCCTACCTTTTGAAAGATGGAATCGTTATTAAGATGTGTCAAGACAGTGTTATTTGCTAGGGTTTGGCTATTACAGTGGCCTGCTGCAACACCCACCAATGTTCAAATGCTATGGAAGAAATATAGTCCCCATTATTTCCCATTCCCCCTTCCCCTCTCAACATAAGAACTCAACTAGGTGCAAGCAGGAAAACAAAGATGAAGTGGTATAGAGCCCAGAAAAAAATGAGGTTATGCACAAGAGGAAAGGGAAAGAGTAATGACATAAATAGTCCCAATTCGCAAAGACCCTGATTTGATAATCGCCCAAGCTACATCTCTGGCTGATACAGCATTTAGCTTTGGAGGATAAAAACTATTATTATATTGAAGAGAGTCAGACCATTGCTCCCCTGATCTTGCATAGAGAAAGAAAGACAAAAAGAGAATCTGCTGAATGCAATTGTTATTCAGTCTAATGTATTATCACAAAGCCTAAGTTTCTGTACTTTTTGCTGATCCTCAGTCAGTGTTAACATTATTGTAGACTGTGAATATTCATTCCGAGCCAAACCAGAGTCCCTAATAGGAGAATTTAAAGAGGGACCTCACAATTGGGTCAAAGCAACAAACATTTATTAGATACTAGTTACATGCCAGATACTGTGCAATGAAGAGGTGAAAAGACATTTGCTACCATGATATTTGGTCTTTCTGCTAGACTTAGGCTTCATTTCTTGAAATGTTATTTCTTTATCATATCTAAATAAGTTATGCATCCTATGAACTCCTAGAATGCATTCCATATAGATTATCTTAATTATTTTGGTTGATTCAAGCTCCTGCTACTTCATTCATGAAGACACTCAAATGAATGGTGTATATATATATATATATATATATATATATATATATATATATATATAATTTCAACTTGGATTATATTCAAAATTGCCCCCTTGGAAAACTGGTACATTTTAAATTAAACCCTTATTTCCCTTTATTTTTCCAGGCCAGATGCATGAATATTCTTCATTCATTTTAAGAGAGATAACTTACTTTAGATTTATCTGAGACAATTATTTGTCTTTAATATTTCTTAAATCTCTCTCCTTTTCAGTCTTGAAAATGATACCAACACATAGCTATGTCCTCATGTATAAAAGAAAGAGTGAATAGGAAGATCTCTAAGGTCTCTGACAGATTTCAGTCTCGTCACAGTCTGAGTGAGAGATGTAAGATTACATTGATGTAAAAGTCACTCAGCAATAAATAAACATATTTCTAGTGGGATTTTAGAAGTGTATGTGTCAAAAACTACAACAATTTTTCCTTTTTTTCTGTTGTCAGGTCCACTAGTTCAGTCCTAGCTATCAAGATTGAGAGGCAGACCTGGGCTAATGCACCACTGATGACATAAAATCCATGAAAATGAAGAAAAATTATGATCCTAAGATTAAGGAAAAACGAACTCTCTTTAAATTGTGTGTGCTCCATAAAGTCCTTGAAAATAAATACTTGAAAAAATAAAAGGAAAAAAGAGAAGAAAGAAAAACCTTTAAAAAGGAATTAAACATTTGAAAAATCTTTATGAGATTTGTGCATTCATTCTTCAGTTGGTGGTGAGCCATCATTATTCAGAATTCCTTGTGGTTCATGGAAAAGATTGGATGGATTTAGAGATTGAGGAACTCCTTTTGAAATCTAATTCTGTTATTCCCTCTTTGTGCAACCACAGGTAAATGCCTTAATCCCTTTGGGCCTCAGTTCTTCTTCTGCAAAAAATGAAGGGGTTAGACTAAATGACCTCCAAAATCCCTCCAGTTCTCTATCTACGATCCCATGATTCCATGACCCAAATTTAATTGAGGTCAATAAATATTTTACCTGGAAAATTAAAAGAGGGAAGTGGCAATTCACAAAAACCTTCCGTCACCCTCCAGATCAACACAAAACAGAAGTCCAGGTTTGGCACTAACTCATTAAGTCAGCTTCATCCCAAGAAAAGCATATCATCTTCATTGGCCGTTCAGAAGAGATGAAAAGTCCCGGGCATCTTAACCTTGTCAGTTTGCTAACACAATTTGATGGAAAAGTGACAGATGTTAAAGAGAACACAATTTGTCAGGAAAGACAGCATCTACTTCTAAGTCATTCAGCATGAGCACACATTCTTTATTTTATTACAATTTTAGACATACATGTTGAGGGCTACAAGCTCTCTCCCTTTTTTTCCCTGTTTTTGTGAATGGTGTAAATCCATCAAAACATATTCTGATTTCAAGAAGAGGGAAAATTAATTCTCCTCAAATGATGAATTTCTCACAAAGGTCTTGAAAGCAAATACTTTAAAAACTGAAGCCTGACAAACAACAAAATCTAATTTTGAAAGATAATATAATGCTTGAATAAATCAGGCTACAGGAACAAATATAAATAACCTTACAGTCATGAGGGACAGAGAAGGTAAGGGCAAAAAAAGAATTAATGAGTGAAACGAACACTTCAGCTTCAAGACGTAGCCATTAAAATTCAATATTGATTATCTCCAGCAATACTGGATAAGCGAAGGCTGTTAAATACTGGTGTCCCTGGAGAATTAAGTAGCCCTTTCTTGACATGGAATGCTTTTTCTTCCTATCAGATGTTTCTCGCTTGATGTATGTCAGAGAATGAGTGTCAAAAGATGTGTGTTGAGACATCCATCTCCCAAAAGCAGTTATTATCCATTATTCTCAATAGTGCCATGAAATAGATAATGCAATATATATATATATATATATATATATATATATATATATTTATATTTAATGCTCTAATCACAACGAACAAAACAAGTAAATAAAACCAAAGGAAAAATACCTCTTAAATGAAATATACAGGGTGAGATAATGCATGCATTAAAAAAAAATGTTCAACATGTCCCCTCTACTTAAAAGAGTTTAATTCAACTGTCTTTTACTGATTAAAAACAATTTCTAGAGAAGTTATCACATCAGGCAGCTAGGTCATGGTGGATAAGGTATCAGGCCTGAAATCAAGAATTCATCTTTCTGAGTTCAAATCTGGCCTCAGAAACTTATTAGCTGTGTGAACCGGAGTGAGTCACTTAACTGTGTATGCCTCAGTTTCCTCATCTGTCAAATAATCTGGAAAAGGAAATAAGCTGGAGGATAAAACACTCCAATATCTCTGCTGAGAAAACCCAAAATGAGGTCATGAAGAGTTAGATACAACTGAACAATGAGGTTATCCTATCAGGATTTAAAGTTTGGTTGGGTTTTTTCAGGGTAAGGTAGTCCTCGTTCTCTACCTTCCTCTCCAAAGTCATCTTCCAGCTACTCAGTATTTCTATTTTATGGGCCTATTTATGGACGTGTCATCTCCTCCACTAGAATGTAAGTGCTTTAAGGACAGAGGCCATTTGCTTTTCTTTGTGTCCTAAGAAAATGATTTTTAAGAAAGACATTGATAAAAATTTGGTTTTTTTAATAAAACCCATTTTGACATGAACTTTGCAAACTCCCCTCAAATGTTTTCATCAACACCTTCCTTCCTTCTATCATATTTCTATCAAATAGCCATGTCATTCAGGAAAGCTAATTATCTGAGTAGCTGATCTCAATTCCTCCTGCATGGCCTTCAGATTCTCATCACCTTTTTCACTATGTCTATGACATTCTCTGACATATTTGTGTCCTTCTAAAAATTTTGCTCCCACCCAAATTTAGCACAATTATCTAGGGAGAGTATGAACAGAGCAGAATGGATCCCTTCCCTTGTTCCAAAAACTAGACCTCTCTTATGAACATCTTTGGCTTCAATATCAATGTCACTGTTTCCTATCGACCATCCAGTGCACTAAAACTCTAGGTCTTCTTCATAAGAACAATTACCTAGCAATGCTCCTCTGATCTTGTTATGAACTTATTAATGTTGATGTTAGAAACCTATGTTACAATTGTACGTTTATCCCTCTTAAGTTTCACTGTAGTCTATTTGGTCTATTATTCTTGCCTTTTGAGATCTTACTATATCCTGATTTGGTTGTCCATTGCTCTTACCTTTGTGTTTTCTTAGATTCATGAAAAGTCTCGATGAAAATGTTGAAGACAAATCTTTCTACACTTTCTCTCAGTGATTTCATTGGCTTCTATCCCAAATCTCATCTCCAGGATTGATCTCTCTCCTGCATTCCAGTCCAGTGTCATCAATGGCTTGTTGGATATTTCCAACTGTATATAAGGAAGCTAAGAATAGCAATTCTTCATTCAAAATACAAGGGGCAAGGCACATGCGATGAATTCACAAGAGCTTTCTTCTTGCCAAGAAGTACTTTTATTTAAGAGATGTTACAGACAAAAATGAAAAAAGGTAAAAATAGGCATCAGGACCGGTAAATATGAACTAGATTTGGGAGAGCAATAGAGTTAGCAAGGAAAGGGGTTTGGAAGAAGCCATTATGGAAGAAGCCACAATGCAAGAGATATGAGTACCATTGACTGGAAGGCTAAATCCATAAAAGGGATTAACAGAGTTGGCCATAATAAGAGAAAGACACCATTAAAGGGAAGATGCTATGAAGAGATGGCATGAGAAAGACCTCACAGTGGATTTAATCTTGAAAAAGACTGAGCAAAGATCTTCATTATAAGAATACCTTTTACAGGGGAAATATCATCTTGGCGGTTTCTCAGGGAAGGAGGAGAAATACCAGAGAAGGGTTGGGAAGATGAAGGTTGTGTCTTAAAGATATTCGGGGAAAACTTGGTTCCAATCAGGGATCAATAAAACAGCCTGGAGAGTTCCCATCTTGGGTATCTTAAAGGTAACTTAAAGATGCTAATCAAGACAGTTTGGGCACATCATAAGTGCCTTAACTATAGTTTCTCAAACAGCATTTAGGATTTTCCCCGCCACCAAAAAACAACAACAACAATAATCCCTCTCTTCCCAACTTTTCTTTTTCTAAGGTTCCACCATTTTCCAGTATCCAGGTTCATCCCATTAATGTCCACTTTAATTTCACTCTATTCCTCTCACTCATATTTCATTAATTGCCAAATCTTACCTCCACAACACCTCTTACATCTGTCCCTTCTCTGCATTCACAGAGCTACTACCCTAGTTCTGGTCCTCATCACCATTCACCTGAACAACTTCAGTAGCCTCTCACTGGGTCTCCTGGTTTCCAGCTTCTCCCTTCACCAATCTATCATTTACATGCCTGCCAAGTTAATATTCTTAAAGGGAATGTTAGGGGGTCATATCTCATTCCCATGAGATGTCCCATGTGACATTGAAAATAAATGTGATATTGATAGTGTTTGTTATGGTGAGAGACAACAGATGGATGGATGACATATCCACAGAATATAATCAGAAGGTCCTCTCACCCATATTGAATGTTGCTTCTATGGAGAATTTATGAAAAATATGAAATATATGAAAAAAAAAAAAAGCTATTTCACAGAATGAGAGAAATGGTCTGCACAATTCACCAGTAGAGGGAGTGCCCACATCAGTAAGACAAAATTCCATTGCCATAGTGAAATGCTATTGTGGATGGCAGATATATTTATTTCTTCTTCTTGATAAGCCAAGTTTCAAGGGAGGGTGAGAGAAGTTTAATTTAGTCAGCAGGAAAGCTTACAAAGGCAATGCTGAATTGATTTTTTAATACATTTTATTTTAACTGCCATTGACAAGAGCAAGTATTCAAATATATAAATAAGAGCAAAGGAAAAGTCAATCGAGAAAGACCTAAATAAAATGGGAAAACTGAACAAATAAAGTTAACAATGGGGTCTAAAATGACTGCACATATTGGAAAAGTCGCTTGATATTCTTAGGCAGTAGAATGTTGGAATCAGGAAAATCTAGGTTTCCTCATATGTAAAATCTCAGATGCTCAGAAATCATGTTTTTCAACTCCAATATCTTACAGATGAGGAAACTGAAGTCCCAGGATATAAAAGAACTTATCCAAGGTCACAAAGTAATCCCAGTTCTCTGACTCCAGAGCTAATTCTCTAACATTTTATTACATGGGTATCTTTGCAACTGAATGGACCTAATAGGTATATTAAAAAAAAAACAAAAAAACAAAAAAAACCTTTTCAGGCTTTAAAATTTCTTTAGAAATGTCATTTTATTTTTTATTAATGTTTCAATAAGTTTCTGTTTTTTGTTCTTTCACTTTCTTTTATTGTTTTTATCAGATTATAATTTCCTTGGATAGGGAACTTCTCTTAAGGAAACTCTCTCTTCCATGCAATTAGATATTTGTTCAGCAACTTAGAATCTCAAAAAATTATCTGAGGAATTGAAATTAGATGGCTTATCCAGGGTCACACAGCCTTTCTAAGCCAGAAGTGGATTTTGAGTCAAGGTCTTCCAGAATCTGATAGAGGCTCTCTTTCCAGTAAAAAGAATGCTGCTTCTCAATTTTTTTTATTCACCAGTTGTTAAATACAAAGGGGCTGCTAACAGAGGGGGGACAGGAATCATTAAGTAAAATTCTGAATCCTTATAAACAGCTTTTCTGCATATTAAAATGCTTTTTTAAAAAAAAGAACACCAATTTTAAATATGCTTTAAGAGAAAAAACTTAGCTAACTCATCCCAACTATTTGTCCTAAAAACTACCTTAAAACTAAGGAAAGGCAATGGCATCATTAGTGGAGGCTGAGTGGTTTTTATATTTGTTGAGAATATATAAAATGTCATTTTTGGCTAATAATGTGAGTTGTTGGGTCCCAAGGTATCCCTAGTCCTCTTGTCCTTCTCAACCAACAAACCTGTAACCTTAGTATCCCGGAGCCCCCTTCTGGTTTCAAAAGGCTACTTCTTCTGGCTGAATCCATGCTTTTACACCTAGATCAAGAAGCAGACAAGGATGGAGACCATTTTTTTTTTCTCCCAGGTAGCAGAATGCTCACCACTTCCCATTTTAGCTCTTATGGTGAGGGGAGGTGGGGGGGAGGAGAAGGCTTAAGCATTTAGCACTCTCCACATACAGGATTAACATAAGAAGGGGATCATTTAAAGGCTCAAGATCTTATCTGTTTCTCATCCTATGTGCATGATCATGAGAACTAGGCCATACCTCTTCTAGGTCTTCTGGTCTAACTCAGCCCTTCTTCCACATCAGCAACAAGTTATATTCCTCTTATAACTCACAAATTAGGAAAACTGGGTTCTAGTCCCAGTTCCTTATGTGATTTTGGCTAAGTCTCTTTTCCTCCTCCCCCAATAAAATGAGGAGATTGAAATAAATAACCTCTGTTAGGGGTCCAAATTATAGCTTACTTAACCCAATTATTTACTTTTTCAAGCATGGAAAACCGACATACAGTCAGTTTGTTATCATGGCTTTATTGGCAAATAGTCTTAAAGGATGGAAGAAAAAGAGGATGAAAGGGGAAGGAAGAAAGGGAGGAAAGAAGAGAGGAAGGGAGGAAGGAAAGAAGGGAGAGAGGAAAGAAGGGAAGAAAGGAGGGAGGAAAGAAGGGAAGAAGGAAGGGAGGTAAGGAGGGAAGAAGGGAGGGAGGGAGGGAGGGAGAAAGGAAGGGAAGGAGAGAAGAAGGGAGGAAGGAAGGAAGGAAGGAAGGAAGGAAGGAAGGAAGGAAGGAAGGAAAGAAAGAAGGAAAGAAGGAAGGAAGGAAGGAAGTTAGGAAGGAAAGAAGGAAGGAAGGAAGGAAGGAAAGAAGGAAGGAAAAAAGGAAGGAATGAAGGAAGGAGGGAAGGAAGAAAGGAAGGAGAGAAGGAAGGAGGGTAGGAGAAAAGAAGGAAGGAAAGGAGGGACAGAGGGAGGAAAGGAGGGAAGGAAAAAGGAGGGAGGGAAGAAGGGAGGAAGGGAGGGAGGAATGGAAAACAGATATTATTTAAAGTGTCCAGGAAATTAATGAAATAAAATGGGTATAGTACAAGGAAACATAATAATGCTAACTTTTATACAGTGCTTCCTATATGCGAAGCATTGTGAAAGTGCTTTACCATTATTATGACTCTTGATCCTCACAGCAACCTTACAGATCAGGTATTATTATCTCCCTCTTACAGCTGAAAAAATTGAGACAGAGTTACTTAAATGAGTTGCCTCTAGTTACTATGTATCTGAGGCCAAATTTGAACTTGGGTCCTCCTGGCCCCGTAGTATCTCCCTAGCATGGAAGGGACTCTTAGCTCTTCATCTTCCCTGATGGAGAGAGGAAAGGAAAGGAGATTGACTAACAATATAATGGGAAATCTGGAGCCCTCCTCCTGTCCTCAGTGGTTCTCAGGTCCCCTGGCCCAGAGCAGGCTAGGGAACTGGATTGGTAAATGATTCTCCGGATACCTTCCATGCTTATGATTTTCACCGTAATGTAATACGACTGGTATTGGGACCAATTCCTTTTGGATCTGGAGCTGTGGGAAGCTCAGGCCAGATGGGGAGTTAACGTCCTCTCATTCCAAGGCAAAACCCCGGTCTGCCAAGCCCGGCCCTTGGAGTCTGTTCTCAGCTGTGCTCACAGCTTTGCTCACAGTTTTCTCCAAAAGCAGGGAGGAGGAGCAACTCAGTGCCCTGGGCAGGGAAGCAGGATGGGGTGGCTGCTGGCAGACCTCCAGAGAGGGGACTCAGGCTGAATCACGTCCACACTGGCAGCCCTGCCTGCCAGGGCTCTGAGAAGTTGTTACTGGACAATGGAGAGGGCTGGCCTTGGTGGAGAGAAGCTCTCTTGATTTTTCTCTGGGAGAACAGAGAAAGGCTTGATCCCCTCTTCCCTCTTGCCTGTGGAGGGGGAGCATTTGCTCAGAAACTTTCTCCCTTTAGGATTTGAATTGCTTACAACTTTTGGTTTCTGTAGTGTTTGCTTTGATAAAAATTAGCCCTTTGATGTACAACTATGATATCATCAGTCTTATGATAGTATCTTTCCTTTGTGAACAAAATGGAGCTGAATGGAAGGGATGAAGGATAAATATTGATGCAGAGAGAAAGACAGAAAGCAGATGCCATATCTGGAATCGGTGGAGCTGCAGAGGAAGTATTCTCCCCACATGCAGTAGGGGGCTGGAGCCATGGGGCTCAGTTAGCCAAGAGACATTTATAAAATCCCTACTATATGCTGGGCACTGTGCTAAGTTCTGGGGATCCAAAGAAAGGCAATAGACAGCCTCTGCTTTCAGGGACTTTACAACTCAATGGGGGAGACTACATGCAAATAGCTAGATACAGAATAAATAGGAAACAATCACTAAAGGGAAGATGCTAAAAGGAAGAGGGTTTGGGGAGGGCTTCCTATAGAAAGTAGGATTTTTGACTGGGACCTGATAAAAATCAGGGAAATCAGGAGGCAGAGAGAGGAAGGAGACATTCCAGGCATGGGAGGCTAAAAGAACAACAGTTGAAAGAAGGGATATTTTGTCCAAGGAAAAGCAAGAAGGACTGTATAGTTGGAGGCCAAAAAGAGGATGGTGTGAGGTACAGGAAATTGGAAAGGAAGAAGTAATATAGGAAGGGCTTTGAATCTCAAATAGAGAATTTTATCTTTGATCCTGGAGCTGATTCTGACTGGTGAGTTTACTAAATAAGACAATGATGATTGAGACCTGTACTTTTGAAACTCACTTTGGTAAATAAGTGGAAGATAGACTTGAATGGGAAGATCCTGGTGGCAAGCAGACCAACCAACAGGCAGAAAGAGATCCTTAATGGTTATGGTTTAGTTTAATAACTTTTAAGCTTTTAATAATAGAAAGAAATATGCCACACAATTCAGGATCATTTCCCCTTGGTTTTTAAGTCATCTCTAAGCAGACAACTGATAGAAAGAGGAGACCACAGGCAAATCTAACTAACTCCCCCTTATCAGATTGTCTTTTCCTAGACAATTAAAATGATTCTCCTGGGAGGAAGAGCAGGGGCAGGCAAAGGCAAGGTCATGGTCCAAAGTCTGCTAAAAGGGAGAGTTGCAAAAAGAAGGGGGGGTCTAGAAGTCTTACTTTTCATCTATCATTTATAATGGCAATATTGTCAGATACCACCACCTACTGGTTACAATAACAATGTAATTCAATTTCTAAAAGGAGTTATCAGGAACCCTTTATGTATGTTATATGTTGGGTGCTGGGGGGAGGGAGGGTAGAACTTTAGTCTTTGAATTAAAGACATTTTTCCTCAAATAGCACATCAAGGTAAAAAAAAGGCATATTCCTAATATAACATTAAGGTCTGTTATCTCTTCCAGTTTTCCATTCCCAATAGGAAAGGCATAAAGTAGAAATCTCATAAATCCTACCTATTGGGATGGTTCCAGACAAGATTTTCTTCCCCTGGCCATTCTAGCTCCCTTTTTCTCTTTGGGTAAAATTGTTGTTGTTGTACAGTCATTATCATGAGCGACTCTTTGTGGCCCCATTTGGGATTTTCTTGGCAAAGATACTGGAGTGGTTTGAATATTTCCTTCTCCAGTTCGTTTTATATATGAGAATACTGAGACAAACAAGTTAAGTGACTTGCCCAATATCACACAGCTAGTATGTCTGAGGCTGAGGCTGGGTTTGATCTCAGGTCTTCCTGACTCCAGACTTCCAGACTAGTTGCCTTTATGTAAAGAGAGTGTTTAATTTCCAGGCCTTGAGCTCACCCTCAGCAACACTTTTATTCTATTGATCCATTTTTTCAAGGGGGAATCTAAATGAATCTTGAGTCCATGTTTTGGGATTCTACTTGAGTTATAGGATTCATTCTGAAAATTAAAATGTGACTGAGTAATTCTAAGGAAGACTGTAAACCTCCCATTTCAGAAATGCAGAATCCTAGAGAAAATCTGCATCTAAAATATAAAATCACTCTAGGACATGTCTCCATGTACAGGCTGATCTTAAGTAATTACTTTCATATAGACAATGGGAACAAATTAATTTTTTAAAAGAGAATCAGGCTTCAAAAATATCAATAGCAAAATAGGACATGGGGCTTTCTCAGATCTGCTTGTATAGATGTAGGAAAAAGAAAGAGAATGACAAAAAGATATGTCACATCTGTTGTGCTTCCAGCCAAGAAAGGAGATTCCATTCATTGATCAGGCCCTTCTGACAACTGGGTTACTACAACCCATTTTCCTGCTATAGTAGATGATAATGGCTGTCACAGGACATCCCCAGGGGGAATCTGATTGTTTTCCACCTACATTAAATAATCTCTGCCATGCTCTATCATCTTCAAGTCACAGTCACCAAATCCTGTTCAATCTCCTCTTCTACACAAACTTTTCCCTCTATTAGATCTCATACTCTCGTCTCAAAACTTCCACAATGATAGTTTTGCTCTTCCTTCTCCAAAGAAGCAATATCATTAGCTCCTGGTCCTTCTAGATCTATAGTACAGCCCTATAGATATACTATAAAGACCCAGACAGGTGATAACAACAGCAACAGCAGCAGCAGTGCCTTTAACAGTAAAGCACTTTAGGAGCAACCTAGGGGACATGAAAGGAACTGTTTATTAGATCTTTATGGCTCCAGAGGAGAAAGTGAGGGAGCTGACCTTGCCCAGCCCTCCTTCACTTAAATCCAGTTCACCTGCATGTCATGGTATCTCCTCCCTGATGTCATGATTCTCTCTGAGAATGAGAAGCAAACATCAACAACTGTAAAGTCAGGTTCTAGTCTTGCCTTTTTTCCTTCTTAGTGCTGTGACCTTGGACAAATCATTTAAATGTTCTATGATTCAGTTTCCTCACTTATAAAGTTAAAATAATAATGCCAATGCAGATAATTTCACAGCTCTCCTCTCCCTTCTTTCAATTTAGAAAGTGTGAGTATGTGGATTTCAATAAAAATGTATGAAAGGGGGACTCTCAAATTTGAATGCTAGAAGGAACATTAACAGTCACCTTTACCAGACCTGAAATATTAAATAAGCATCCTAACCAATTACCTTACACATTATGAAAGTCATTTTTGCAAGGGATTTTCCCCTTTGGAAAATTATCTACTTTAAAACAAGCAATTAATGAAAGCGCCTTCCCAATTTCAAACTCTATCTCCTACACACCATACTAATGGTTGCCTTTGTAATGATTGGTTATATTCTTGGTTTAAATTGTTCTTCTGACGGATTTCAACTTAAAATGATCACAGCTACATAATTATACAGTCACAGACTCTCAGAGAAGGAAAGGATTATAATCAAATCCAAATCATACCTACCTGAAAATCATCAATAAAACATGTCCAACAAGTGGTCAAGTAAAATAATCATGCTCCCTCTTTTATATGCTGAGTCTAGAAAACATTCTACTTAGCAGGTATTTCCTAATATCATCATTGATATAGTGCTAGAAAAGACTTCAGGAACCATTTCATCCAATTCCATGATTTCATAGATGAGAAAATAATCCCTGGGACATTAAATGACTTGACTAAATATCACATGGCTGTAAGTGGCAGAACCAATATTTGAACCCAGATCCTCTAATCCCACATCCTTCCATTTGCTATAAAGCTCCCCTTAGATGATAAGTTTTTTTTTATTGTCACCTAAAGCCAAAGAAATCTGGATAAAATTATAATGTTGCATGCACAGGGTAAGGAATAGATTTGATATACAATGTGCATCTCACCCAATGTTTAACTGAAGTTCTGGTTTTCTGCTGATTTCCTTTGGAAGATGAGCACAGCATGTATAAAATTCCAATCACCTTGGCAATGGGTATGCCATTTGATACGCTTATTAATCAACCTGGACAGCTTCAGCTTCAGTTGAGCAGGTGTTATTCACACATAACCATGCATGTAAATAGGATTTGCATGTTCCATTTCTGATTCATCACCAATCTAGCTGACAGAGCATTTTCCTAAAAAAAAAATCTCAAACCAAATCATCACTTCTTTATGATTTAAAGAAATCTTTTGCTTTAGGGTCCAAAGAAAAAATTTAGAAGCATAGTTATTGGTCAGAGAGAACTCTCTAGAAAAGATAGATCACCATTACTCTCAAAAATCCTATAGGTTATGAGAATCCTATTAAAAATTTTGCCAAGCTATATAAAAATGGAATTAAAAAGCTTTTTTTAACCAACTATTATGACATGTAAAGTGCTTTGTAAATCTGAAAATGCTACATTAATGCTACTTATTATTATTACTTACTAACAATTGTTATTATCATTATTTTATTCCCCAAACTACATATTTCTTTAGTGTAGGAAACTTTTCATTAGGAAACTTCCTATACCAACACAAATCAACAACTGCTTTACAATCTGCCATATTTGTAGAGAGTTGCCTTGAGCCTTAGTTCATACAGTCAATATGTGTCAGAGGCAGGACTTGAATCCGGGTTTTCCTCATTCTGAAGTCAGTTCAGTTACGCACTATGCTGGGGCGCTTTTTGGAGGAAAAAAAAGGCAGAAATGTGGAACATCATTTTACTATGACTATGACTAGACAAGCTTTAACTTAAAGTTCATAATCAAGAAATAAGCTGGTAAAAGATTACTATAGTGACAAGGAAGATCACAACTCAAACTTAGAAGACAATGATATCAAAACAGCTACAAGCAAAACCTCAAAGAAAATATGTGAATTTGACAGAAGCCCCCCAAGAATTCCCCGAGAAGCTAAAATATTATTTTTAAAGTTAAATAATGGGAAGCAGCCAAGATGGCAGAGTAAAAGCAGGAACTTGCCCAACTTCTGCCTTTGCTCCAAATGCTTTTAAATGATGACTAAAATTTTAGAGCATCAGAAGACCCAAAAAATAGATTAGAAAATTTTCCAGCCAAAGGTAACTTAGAAACTCAGTAGAAAAGATCTGTGTCCAGGGCAGGGCACCAGACCCAGTCCCAGCCAGATCTCTGAATCAGCAGTAGTATTGGTGCCTTGCAGGCCTTTCAGCCCTGAGACATCAAAGAGGACCTGGAAGGTCAGTAGAAAAAGTCTGTGGAATCTGAGTGGAAGCCAGCATGCAGTCCCAGCACAGACCTTTCCACCACCAGCCCCAACCCCAGCATCAACAAGGTGAGATTTCTGAATCAGCAACAGTGCTGGAGGCTTCTAGACCTCTCAAGCCCCAGGACATCAGGGAGTACTTGGAAGGTCAGTGGAGAGGGTCTGTGGTGAGAGGTGGGAGTCAGCCCAACCTAGGCCAGCACATTAGATTTTAGCTCTATGGCAGAAAACAGTGCTTGTGGTCAAATTCCTGAAAAGATTTCTGAAAACAGTTGCATAAAAATCCTAAAGCTTGGGACAGTGCATCCTCTACCCTAGAAACAAAGTCCATTTTAACAAAGAGTTAAAAACAGAGTAATAGACTAGGAAAATGAGCAAAATCAAACAAATATGATAGAAGAAAATAGGTAGGGAAATGAGAGCAAAAGAAGAAAACTATGAAAAGACAATTAAATTAACAGCTTCGTTAAAAAATAAAGCACAAAATACTGAAGAAATAACATCTTAAGAAATAGAATTGGCCAAATGAAAAAGAGGTACAAAACTGCACTGATAAAACTTCCTCAAAAGCAATTTTAAGTACAAAAAAAATTGAAGAAAATAAGTCATCAAAAATTAGAATTGGGCAAATGAAAGCTAATGACTCTATGAAACATCAATTAAAAATTAAAAAATAGAAGAAAATGTGAAACATTTCATTGGATAAAATAACTGATGAAAATTAAGAGAAGTCATTTAAAAATAACTGGAGTACCTGACAATCATGATCAAAGAAAGAGTTTAGACATCATATGTCAAGAAATTATAAAGGAAAACATCCCTGATATCCTAAAACCACAAGGTACAATAAAAATAAAAGGAATTCACCAATCATCACCTAAAGGAGATCCCAAAATGAAAATTCTCAGGAATATTTTAGTCAAATTAAAGAGTGCCCAAATCAAAATATAAACTTCAAATGGTCAAAAAAAGGTATTCAAATATCATGGAACCATAGTCAGTATCAAAAAAAAATTTAGCACCTCCCATATTAAAGAAGCAGAAAGCTGGAATATGATAATTCAGAGGCAAAAGAGCTAGCATTAAAACCAAGGATAACCTACTCACAAAACTGAATATAATCCTTCATGAAGAAATATGAATATTTAATGAAATAGAAGACTTTTAAGCATTCCTGACAAAAAGATCAGAACTGGATAAATATTTGACCTTCAAATGCAAAACTCAAAAGTACTAAAAACATAAATGTGAAAAATAATCATAAGGTACTCAAAAAAGGTAAAACTACTTATCTTTCTATATATGAAGATGATAACTGCAACTTCTAAGAACTTAATCATTATTAGGGCACATAGACAGACAGAGGAAACAGGAGTGAGTAGATTATTATATTGGAATGATCTAAAAAATGTGTGAGAAAGGGGTGTGCTGAAATAGGAAAGAAGGGAGTGGAAGGGTGGGGAAATGTTCTCACATTAAAGGATGTACAAAAAAAGGGAGTTTTATGCTGGAAAGGAAAATGTGGGGTAGAAGGCAATGCTTGAACCTCACTCTCAATTGGAATTGGTTAAAATGGGGAAATATACACACATTTGGATATGGAAATCTATCTTACATATCATGAAGATGGGAAGGTGAATATAGAAAAGAGAAGGGGTGACAAAAAAGAAAGGAAGATTAAGAGAGGTAATCAAACTTTAGAGGAAGAACAGGATAAAAAGAAAGAAAGAAAGAAAGGAAGAAGAAAATAGGATGGAGAGAAATACAAAATTAGTAACCGTAACTGTGAATGTGAATAGGATTATGATTAGTTTAACCATAAAAAGGGAGTGAATAACAAAAAGGATTAAAAAACATAATCCAAAAATATGGTGCTTAGACAAAAGACACTTGAAACAGAGAGACAAACACAGAATAAGTGACTGTAGCAGAATCTATTACACTTCATCTGAGATTAAAAAAACAGGAGTAACAATCATAATCTCAGACAAAGGAAAATCACAAATAGAACTAATTAAAAGAGATAAGGAGGGAAATCATTATTCTGCTAAAAGGCATCATGAGCAATGAAATAATATCAGTACTAAACATAGTATCCAAATTCTTAAAGGAAAAGTTAAATGAATTACAGGAGGAAATAGAGAGCAAAACTATACTAGGCAGAAGGAGAACTCAACTTCATCCTCTCAGAAATAGATAAATCTAACCATAAAATAAATAGGAAAGAAATTAAAGCAATGAATAGAATTTTTAGAAAATATATGATGGAATTCTGGGAAAAAATGAAAAGGAATAAAAAGGAATATAGCTTTTTCTCAATTTTACATGGCATCATCAAAAAAAATTACCATTATTTTAGCATAAAAATCACATCAACAAATGCAAAAAAGCAGAAATATTAAATGCACCCTTACCAGAGCTTAATACAATTAAAATTTCATTCAATAAAGGATCATGAAAGCATAGATAAAAATGAATTTGAAACTAAATATCTAATATCTAATTTTTTTATTATAGCTTTTTATTTACAAGTTATATGCATGGGTAATTTTACAGCATTGACAATTGCCAAATATTGTCTAATCTAATATCTAATATCAAATATCAATGTAATATCAAAAAAAGAGGAGGTCAAATAGTAACAACCAATATTTTCATAAAAAAGAATGACAACAATGAGACAAGAGAGCAAATTTTGAGAGATTGTCATAACAGTCCTTAAAATATTTAAAAATTTATATGTCAAAATGTGTGTATCAATTAAAGGGAAAGAGAGAGCAGATCAATGAATTAGGTTTAGACATAGAACTTAAACTAGAAAAAGAACAAATTTAAAATACCTGAATATCACAATGGAAATCCTAGAAATCAAAGGAGACATTGAGAGTAAAAAATGAACTAATAAAGAAAACCAAGAACTGGTTTTATTGGAAAGGAAGCATAACATAGATAAATTATTATTTAATTTAATTTTTAAAGAAAAAACAAATTATCAATATCAAAAATGAAAAAAGTGAAATACACCACTCATGAATATAAAATTAAAGCAATTATGAAAAAATTCCTTTGTCCAATAAAGTAAAATTCCAATAAAATTGACCACTTAAGTGAAATGGATATATGTTTACAAAAATCTAAATTTCCCAGATCAATACAAGAGGAAATAGAATACTTAAACAGCTCTATCTTAGAAAAAAATTAAACAAGCCATAAATTGATTCCCTTAGAAGTAATTTCTAGATGTTTGTGGCAGCCCTCTTTGTAGTGGCCAAAAACTGGAAACTGAGTGGATGCCCATCAATTGGAGAATGGCTGAATAAATTGTGGTTTATGAATATTATGGAATATTATTGTTCGGTAAGAAATGACCAACAGGATGATTTCAGAAAGGCCTGGAGAGACTTACACGAACTGATGCTGAGTGAAATGAGCAGGACCAGGAGATCATTATATTCTTCAACAACAATACTATATGATGATCAATTCTGATGGACGTGGCCGTCTTCAGCAATGAGATGAGCCAAATCAGTTCCAATAGAGCAGTAATGAATTGAACCACCTATACCCAGCGAAAGAACTCTGGGAGATGACTATGAACCACTATATAGAATTCCCAATCCTTCTAGTTTTGTCCACCTGCATTTTTGATTTCCTTCACAGGCTAATTGTATACTATTTCAAAGTCCCATTCTTTTTGTACAGCAAAATAACTGTTTGGACATGTATACTTGTGTTTAATTTATACTTTAACATATTTAATATGTATTGGTCAACCTGCCACCTGGGGGAGGGGATGGGGGGAAGGAGGGGAAAAATTGGAACAAAAGATTTGGCAATTGTCAATGCTGTAAAATTACCCATGCATATAACTTGTAAATAAAAAGCTATAATAAAAAAATTTTAAAATAAGTAATTTCTAGAACCCAACTGATTACACAAATTATTCTATGACATTTTAAGGAATAATCAATCCTAATGTTATGCAATCTTTTAGAAAATATAAGTAAAGGGGCCTACCAGATTCCTTTTGTGATACAAATATGTTTTTTATATGTAAACCAGGGAGAACAAAAACAGAAAAAGAAAACCAAAAGCCAACTGTCCTAATGAATATTGATAAAAAAATTTAAATATTCTCCTAACAAGCAGAATACAGAAATATGTACAAAAATTATATTCCATAATCAGGTGGGATTTATAACAGGAATAAAGGGCTGGTTCAATATTAGGAAAATTATAAGAATAATTGACCATATAAATAACCAAAATGACAGAAATTATATATCTATAGATGCAGAAAATATTTTTGCCAAAATATGACATCCATTCCTATTTAAAACACTGGAAAGATAGGGATAAATAGAGCTTTGCTTAAAATTATACACACACACACACACATAAAATTAATAGCAAACATCAATAATGAAGACAAATTATACTAAGATCAGGGTGACATAAGGAGGTCAATTATTACCACTCCTTTAAAATTGTATTAGAAATGCTAAATATAGCAATAAGACAATAAGACAAGGAAAAAAACAAAGAAACAAAAGGAATAAAAATAGGAAATGAAGAATCAAAACTATCACTCTTTATATCTGGTGTGAGGGTACTCTAGAACCCTAAGCAATCAGCTAAAAACTAGTGGAAACAACATTTTTTTCTTTGTTTGTTTATTCATTCATTCATTCGTTTGTTTGTTTGTTTATCTATTTTTTTTACTATATCCTGCAAAAAGAATTCACATAAATCAGCTGCATTTCTACATACTTCCACCAAAACCCAGTAGAAAGAGTTCCCTTTAAAATAATTGCAGACATTATAAAATACTTTGGATTCTGCCAGCCAGGACAAAGCCAGAGACTATATGAACACAATAATAGAACACTTTTCATGCAAATAAAGACAAATCTAAACAACTGGAGAAAATCATTTCTCATGGGTAGGCTAAGCCAATATAATAAAAATAACAATCCTACCTAAATTGATTTATTTATTCAGTGCTATACCAATCTAACTCCCAAAGAATTATTTTTTAGAGCTAGAAAAATATATATATCTGAAAGCAAAAAAAAAAAAAAAAAAGGTTAAGAATATGAAAGACATCCATTGGAAAAAATGGGAAAGAAAGTAGCCTAGCAGTAACAGATTTCAAATTGTATTCCAGAATACTATTTATGAAAAAAAAAATTGATATTGACTAAGAAACGGAATGGTGGAGCATTATAATAAACTGAGTATACAATATGCAATAGTAAATGAACATATTAATCTAATGTTTGATAAATTCAATGAGAAGAAGAACTCACCATTTCACAAAATGGAAAAATATACTTGTCTGAGCTATTTATCAATTGGATAATGACTCCTATTGTTACAAATTTGTTTCAGTTCACTATATATTTGAAAAATGAGATCTTTATCAGAAAAATTTGTTATAATATTCCCTCACCCAATTTCTGGATTCCCTTCTAATTTTGACTACAATAGGTTTGTTTCTGCAAAAAACAAAACTTTTTGATTTCTTGTAATCAGAATTATCCATTTATTTCTTGTGATCCTCTTTATTCCATTTAGTCCTCTTTGATCTTGGTCAAGTGCTACTGATCACCTTCTGGAGAGGAAATGCCCATTCTAGTGCAGATAGTCTCAAGAGACAGAATCACTAGAGATTTTCCCCTATTTTGATGACTAGGCGTATCAGAGTAAGCTGAAACTGAAAAGGCTGTTGAGCATTTAGTTAACAGAGCAATGACAAAACCTGTTCATTCTTCTATGAACAAAAGACGGCATAACTGCTAAAGTCTCCAGCTGAATCTGGAAGCTGGAAACAGACATTCTGCTCTTGGTGGAATCCCATATGGCTGTGAAGAATAGCAATACTGAAACCAGTGAATCAACCCTAAGCAATATCAGGGGACAGTATAAATAAGATAACCAAGGATCTGGCAGATTGCATGACAATAAAACCAGTAAGGAACAAGTCTAGTAGAAATCAGGTTACGATTGGCAGTTCTGTAGCTTCATCAACAAATCTATATAACCAGACCATACATGTTTATTGTATGCCTTTCCAGGTATTTATTCTGAGTATGTTTTCTCCTCCCACTAGCTGCATGTGTGTTTGTAGGAGAATGAACCACAGGATTTATGGTTACTACTTCTTATGTTGCTACTCATTACTCTGCTATCCATTAAATGCTTTTACTGTGATTTAATTTTGTCCTCTGAACAGCTTGTAAAGTCAACAAAATTAGTGGTTTTGGATAGATTTGAACCCATTATTGGCATTAAACTTATCTGAGGGGCCTAGTCTTCAAGGAAAGGAAAACCAAGCACTATTTATTACTATTTATTTTGCTCAGAAACTTTATATAAAAATGATAGTGGACTATGAAAGTTACTCCAACCTACAGAATGGAAAGTCTTTGAGGACAAAATGTAAATCTTTGTCCCCCTTTGTATCCCCATTATCTAACATAGTCCCTAGTTCGTGGTAGGCACTTACTAAAAATTTAATCCAAATGGACTTCTTCCAAATCTTTTTCCATAGTTATATCCCACCACTCTCCTACACTTAGTCTTCACTCCAGCTAAACTAGACTTAAGATTCATTGCTCTGTGAAGGAGCATTTTCCAGCCTTAGGGTTGTTGCTTCCAATCATCCCTTCACCTGGAATGTCTCTCATCCATTTCTACCTTTTGAAGATCAGTCTATTCCCATATCAGGGGATGCCTCCTTCATGAAAGAGGAATTCAGTTTCTCCAACCATATTTATCATATTCCTCTTCAAATAATGTATTTTGCTGCATTTCAATTAGGAAACTTAACAATTTGGGAATATATATTTTCTTGAACCAGTACCAACTTCAATTTCATCCCTCATCCTGTCAAGTAACAATCCAGAACAAAGTATAAACCAAATTCCATTGAAGAAAGAAAATACAATTAATAGGGTACCATTTGTCCTTGGATTAGTCAAATATGAATGATACTAGTTGCTGAAAAGCCTTGTGGAATCTTTCCAATTTCTTCCAAGCATTATGATTTTAGAAATAATTTTAATGAGAAAAACTGATATGTTTCCTATGCTATCCCTAACTACTCCATCAATATGGATGTATCCCAGGGATCTTCTAAGTAAATCTACCCTGGAATAGCATTTATGATTCCAATCTGATTCTAAAATGAGAATGACTTAATAGACTTAATTTCTTCAAATGTAGATCTACATGGTTTTGTGATCTTCTTAAATAATTAACAGTGTGACAAATACTCAAATGCAAAACAGAAAGGAATTCTTGGGATTGGATGGCAAGGAAATGAATATGAAATATTGTACTTTCTTTGTGGTACTGTATTCCAAATTTCTATTTTGGGGATAGATGCATCTTTTAGAGAAAAAGCAGTAGGGGAAGAGAAGGGAAATGAAGGAAAGAAAAATAGTGAAGAGGAAGAAGAAGCTATGGGCAGGTTGAAGATAGTGATGCTTGAAGAAAGATGGATAGAAATGAAACAGAGTAATTTAGATCATCATCATTAGTTGATATTTGGGAGTCAGGAAGCAGCAAGAGAGGGATGAACTTGAGAGGAGCTGTGGGGTATTGGACAAGGGCTACAAGGGAGTAGGTATTTGGCATGCTTTAAGTATGTGGGTAAAAGCATCATGGAAAGTGAGGCAATCATTGTCCTCAAAACCATTTTCACAGATTATCTCTTGCTATGCATCTCACTCACACTTTGACTGAACTTTGCCCCTCAGTAAGTTTTCTAAAATCCAAAATAAGATAAAATTAAAATTAAAAATTTTTAAATAAAATAAAAATGAATTTAAAAACCCATATATAGCATGAAGTAACTACAGAAAGCTAAATTTGAAAGAGGAAAAAAGAATATTAAAGACAGTCCCTCAGTATATCTCCTTGCATTAAAAAGTTATAAAGATATGGATAAACAAAGGGAGAGAGAGAGAGAGAGAGAGAGAGAGAGAATGATAGATAGATAGATAGATAGATAGATAGATAGATAGAAAGGCATCCATGGCAAAAGTTCTCAAGGAAGTTCTGGTTATCTGAAGAAGGTATAATATTTGACAGATATTGCATTATGTTAATATTTAGAATAACAGAGATCAAGTGGTGTAGTAAATATAAAATTGTCTACAAAGCCATGAAAACCTAGGTTCAAGTCCACATTCTTATATATGAGTTTTATATTCATATATATATATATATATATATATATATATATATGTAAAGAAAGACAGTTTGACCTAGTGATAAGAAAGCCAGTCTTGGAGTCAGAACCACCTGGGACTGAGTAATTACTTCTGTGATCAGAGTCATTTGGTCTTTCATTACTCAGAAGGAGCTTTCTAAATCTACTCATTGCAGACCAGTCACTGATCTTCATCAATGAAAAGAGTTTCCAATGACTGGGAATTCCCTAAACTCATGAAATAATAGGTCAAGAACCACCACCCTCCTTCCCAAAATATATCTGCATGCACACACACATACACACACACACACACATGTTGGATAGAAGTAACAAATAATGCATTTAGTTAAAATAGCCATAAATGTATATTAATCAATGTATACAGGTAACTGCAAATTAAAGATGCTGAAATATGCAAAAATTTAGACAGCAAAAAAAGAAGAAAAACATGTCTATTAGTCAGAAACAATACTTCATTTCTAAAGAATTCACACACATGTGAGTTATTCTCAATATTCCCATTTGAGGATACATTTTTCAATAAGCACATCTGGAAAAATCATACACCATTAAAATAATAATCATATTGTTCTTGAGCCTGATTGTGTTCCATTCCTATGGGACATAAACTAATTGATTGCCTAGCAAAATTTTATTAGATATTGACTATATGGATTCACTTTCTACTAAATATATTTTTCAATCAACCTACTAGGAAATTTAGCTCAAATTATAAACAGAAAATATTATTTTATCCATCTTACAAATAATGCCGATACTATGTGAGAATTGTGTGTTCATCTCTTATCTGTATACAAACACATGCAAATGATGTGAGCATTTCATTAAGGCAAATGTGATAGAAAGTACGAGGGTGGGTTTTCATATTTGGCTGATGAAGTCAGTTTTATGACTTTATATCCATGCATCATGGATAAATAATATGTAAAAGTATCCTCTGAATTTAACATTTCAATTTCAATTATTCATTATACATTAAATCTAATTGTTAAGATTGTTTTTTGTTCTTAATAATGATGTCCTATAAATTACCTAAGATATTTTTATTGTTTACTCATCACTGAAATTTCCAGATATCTTACTCCAACCTTCCCCTCTCTCATAGTGAAGAAGAAAAAAAGAAAAGAGCTTAATAATACTAACCAATATGCCAATCAAGTAAAACACTACAGGTAGTCAGTGATAGTCTAGTAAATGTTTAATAATCAGCTTTCCAGAAAAGAAAATGTAAGTATCATGCGCTTTTAAGTTTAATCTTCATTGTTAATATTGCTTCCATTATTTTCTCAAATGTAGACAATTGACAAAACAACACATCAA
Source organism: Sarcophilus harrisii (assembly GCF_902635505.1). Classification (NCBI taxonomy): domain Eukaryota; kingdom Metazoa; phylum Chordata; class Mammalia; order Dasyuromorphia; family Dasyuridae; genus Sarcophilus; species Sarcophilus harrisii. The sequence goes on along the minus strand of NC_045426.1, from coordinate 28,985,615 downwards.
GACCTAACTTTTAGTGATTTAACAATTTCCAATATAATACTCACAATGAAAATTTAACATTCAGCTTTTGCCTGGCTCTAACACACTTCTATGAGTATTCCAATTCTACAGACTCTAGCCTCTGGGAAGTAAGGTGACACAGTGGATAGAGTATTGAGTCAGGAAGCCCTGAATACAAATCCTACCTAACATATTTACTAGCTGTATGACCCTGGGAGAAACCCTTAAAAGTTTCCTCATCTGTAAAATGGGGTTACTGAGAGTTTGATACTGGGAATATCAAATGAAATAATATGTAAACTATAATGTAAACTTTAAAGTATTAAATAAATTCAGTTGCTGAAAAGATTCTCATATGTCTTCTCTGGAGTTAAGCTCAGACATTATCATTTCACTGTTCTGATTTTTGTTGTTCTTTCAGTTTATATTTTTCTAGTAATTGTTTTCCTGGCTCTACTGAATTATTTTCATTTAATGGTTTAATTTATATGTATTTATGCATATATACACATATTTATTCACAAACATATATATATATATATGATATGTGTGTTTGTATGTACATGTGTATATAAATATATAAATATACTCTTTTGCTAAAACACAGCCAATTCATTTCATCAAGGATTTATTATAATCACTATGGATGTAATGATGAAATTAAATGACTCTCTTCCCTAAAGAAATATATTCTATTGAAAAAAAAAAGAGGACATAATTGTCTTCACATATTTTAGGGACGTTACATAGAAGATGATTTCTGTGTGACTATAAACAAAAGAATGTTGACCAGTGATTTGAAAGTACAGGAAGACAGAATTAGAGTCAATGTAAGGCAGTACTTCTTGCCAGTTAAGAGCTGTTTTAAAATGCAATCATTCGCATTGTAAGCTACTACATTTCCTGTCATTAGAAGTAGTTAAGTAAAGGTTGGATAACCACTTGCTAGGAATACAGAATAAAGGATTGTTTGCATTCATCTCCTTTCTAACACTAATATTTTACAAGTCTTTGATTGTATGAAATTCATCGGTCAAAATATTTCATCTTTTTCTTCAAAAGAAAATAAAATATGTCTAAAATGTGGCAAAAATGTATTACATTTGCTAAAATGGAAGTCTATGGCTGGTTATAAAATAATAAGGAAACAATCATTTACTACCTCTGGAAATGGGAAATTTTTAATATAACACCCTTTTTTTCAACTTTATTACATTCTTAAACAAATTACCTAATCGTATATACTTTTCCAAAAAAAAAAACACATTAATTTCAATATTCTGGTTTCTAATCTTCTACAATTCCCAAGGAGGGAAAAAACAAACAAACAAATAAAACAGTAAACAATAAAGAATGAACATCTCTTGACTTGACAAAGAGAGCAAATGTTTGCCAGTGAAAGTAGTTTCTAAGAATTTTTGCTTTCTGTACCACAGCATTTGTTTTTTAAAGCTATTAAACTGCTTAATCTGTGTCAATGAGTGCTCCTTCATTGATTTCTCATTTTTCAGTGTCAACAGCTCATTTATATAGATCAGAGGAAATTTGTTTTAATTGAATTCAATATTTTTTCCATTTTTATCCTTTCTTCTAGTTTCAAGTTAATTTTTAACTTCAAAATAATACCAATGATATGTCATTTAACAGTTGGGAATGAGCTGTATGTTAAAATATTCATTTCATTCTTTATTATGTTATTAGATGTTCTCCATGTCCAGCCTCTCCCAACTATTTTCTTAAAAAAACAAAAGGATTTATTATGTATAAGCTTTATAGTCCCTGACTAACAAATTAACTTATTTCTTCCCTTTGAAGTATATCTCCCAACCTATTTTTTACCATCCTCCCCATATCCATTTTTGCATTGAAGTCATGAATGTTGATTTGAAAGATTTTATTATGTTCCTCATAGAAGTTCCCTGATCCTTTGTTCTTTGCAACAGATATTGACAATTATCCTTATTTCCATGGTGATATTTTTTAAACTATTTATCATGGATACTCAAATATAAGATAAACTAATGCCCCCTAGATTATGATTATTGGCCTCTTGATCCATGATAAAAGTCAATTCCACTAAATCATTTATTTGCCTCTCCAAGGAGAACCTGCAAACCATCACTTCATTTAGTTGTGACAAATTTTTATATTATTTCATTTATAGTGACAAAAGCAATATGATTTAATTTTTCTAGTCATGTGTGGTCTTGGTTACTGGACAAAGCCCTTATGTTTATAATACAAGAAGGAGTGATATTCATAAATTATCAAAAACTATGTATCCACCATCCCATTTTCTGACTCTCTGTAAATACACAAAGACTAATGGGGAGGGCTTTACATTATGTCCTTTTAATGAAATTACTGTTTCATTAATTTTAGTTGAATCTTTATAATTCTCAAGTAAACAGTTTTATCATCTTCAAAAGCAATGGGTTTTGTTTCCCTTTTGCTTCCTATCATAAGTTCTTTTTCATACTATGACCAGAATTTTAAAAACTATAAAAATAATACTGGTGACAATGGGCATCCTTTCTTTAGGTCTTACGGGAAAGACTATTAGGATGGTTCTCCATTACAGAGACTGATGGCTCTTGGCTTTAAATAGATAACACTTATCCACACATTATGTTCATGATTTTCCTAATGTCAAACCAACCATATATTCTTTAGTATAAAGCAAATGTGGAAAAAAAATTTAGAGTCATTTAATATGTCACTATATTTTATTGTCCCTTCTGCTTTTTTGAATTTTCTTGAGGCATAATAAATTCTGATTCAGTCCTTTAACTCTGTAAATGTATGCTTCTTATACACACACACACACACACACACACACACACACACACACATACACACACACACACAAATTACTGGATTCTGCTTTGTACTCTATTTTGTTATCTTCCCTTTTTTCTGGGTGAATTCATTCTATTCTTGTTCCTGATTATGATCATTATATACTTCTCTCCTACATATCCCCTTTAGCCTTCTCTTTCTTTGCTCCTTATCCACTCATTTGTAAAGAAGTACATGATGAAAAAGAAGGAATTTGATAGTTACTAGTAAATTCTGACTTAAAAAGTCTGTTGTTTCTCTATACCCCCTTCTTTTCATCTAACTCAAACTCTAAATCATTTGTTCTTAAACATGCTTTCACTTTTATTACAGACAATCTGAAGTTGATCTTTATTTTGGTCATGACTAGTTCATTTTCCACTGGATCTTCTCTTTTAAATGCCCATCTTCCCATTCCTGCCTATTTCCCTATGTACATTTATGTTTTTTCCCCTGAGGCAACTGAGATTAAATGACTGGCCCAGGGACACTGCTAGGAAGGGTTAAGTTGAGGTCAAATTTGAACACAAGTCCTCCTGTCTTTGGGAATAGTGGATTTATGCATTTCTATATCATTCTTTGCCTGTTGCCTCAGTTGAAAATGAGGGTCCTGAGTTGCCTGCTTTCCTTATCCTTTCCTCTATATTTATATATTCTTCTCTCATGCACCTTAATTATGAGAGCAAGTTCCATCTTCCCCCCCTTTTTTTAAACCAATAAAACAGAACACATGCAGGGCTCCATGTATGTCTTTAATGCTCCCTGTGCCCCTTAGAGATGGTGTGATTCTGAAGACACATGACTCTTCCTCCTAATATTAGAATATCAGCATTTCATCATCATTTGGCACCTTCAATTGCTCATTTTTTGGTTTGCTTTTCAAGATTTTACCCAACTCTAGTGTTTTTACCAGGGACTTAGAAGTCCTCTATTCTATTAAAAAATCATTTTCTATATATTATTATATGGAAATATTTGTGTTGTTTTTTTTCTTGGTTACGATAAGTTTTTCTTTCTCTAAATAATCTCCTCTTCATAATTTCCTAATTACTATAAAGGTCTATCCTTCCAGTTACCAAGGCCCCCACACTCTCATTCATCACAATATACAATCAGTTGCCAAGTCCTATCAATTCTACCTCAATTCTACCTTTCTAGATTTCTCAAGCAAACCCTCTTCTGACCCACATATCAAATGAGGTGATATTTATAAAGTACTCAGTACAATTCCTAGCCCATGGTAAGCACTTAATTAATGCTTGTTCTCTTCTTCCCAACCCCAAAATGCCATCATCCAAATGATGACCCTTTCACCCCCCACCTGGACTATTGTAATAACTTGCTGGTTAGCCTTCTTGCATCAAATCTCTCCGCACTCCCATTCATCCTCCACCCAAATGTTAAATTAATTTTCCAAAAGTACAAATCTGACAGTACCCCTCTTCTACTCAATAAAATTCTATGGCTCCTCATCATCCCCAGGATTAAATGTAAAATCCTTGGTTTGATGTTTAAGCTTTTCATAATCTGATCCCTATCTTTCCAGCCTTTTAAAATTTGCTCCCTCCCATGTACTTTGACATAGTGACTCTGACTTCCTTTTTGTTCTTCACACGTGATGCTCTGTTTCCTCATGCCAAAATTTCTCAACGTTTTTATTGGATGTACTCCACACCCAGAATTCTCTCCATCCCTCTCTCTGCCTCCAGCTTCTCTGCACTCTTTTTAAGAGTCAGATAAATTTTCATCAATTGTAAAAAGTCTTTTCTGATTCTCCTTAACTTTATTTCCTTGCTTTGAAGGAAAAATCTCCAATATATTCTGCATGTATGTTGTTTTTCTGGGTTTCCCATCCTTGAGATCAGAAACTGTTTTATGCCTTTATTTATATCTTCAGGGCTTAACATAACAACTCAGAACAGTAGGTACTTAATAATTGCTTGTTGCTTTGACTTTATAGTTGTTGTGACATACAGTTGCATGATCCTGAAGATAGTTCCAGAACATTCAAATTTCCTTTTGGGGTCATATAGTACTTTTTCTTCTGGTCTAGGAGTTCTCAATTTTGGTTGTGGCATTCCATAGTAGTTTCAATTTGAGATCTCTTTCAGGAAATCACCAGGAGACTCTTTCTAGTTTCATTTTGCCCTCTGGATTTTATAGTTTTGGGCATTTTTTTCTGATTCCTTGAAATACAGTATCTAATTTTTTTTTTGCTCATAAAAATCTAATGATTTTTAAAGTTTTTTTTCCTCCACTTGTTTCCGATAGCAGAAACCCTTACATATTCTTGCATGTTTTGACTTTGTTTCAATACTTTTATCTTAGTTTGATTTTTCTTGTGCAGCAAAATAATTTTATAAATATGTATGCATATATTGAATTTAACATATATTACTAGCATGGTTAACATATATTGGATTATTTATCATTTAGGGAAGGGAATAGAGAAGGGGAGATTGGAACACAAGGTTTTGCAAGGATTAATGTTGAAAAGTTATCCATGCATATGTTTTGAAAATAAAAAGCTTTAAAAATATGTTTTATCTTAGGTAATCACTGAATTCTGTTTACTAGATTCTATTTTTCAGGCTCTAGTGGGTAAAACTTTCCACTATGACCTTGTCTTCTGCTGTGGCTCCAAATGTTCTAGGTCTTGGAATTCTTCAGTCTGTATCCTTGAACTTCACGGGCATTGGATTTGTTACCAAAGGCCGAGGACTAAGATCCTACAGCCTTCAGTCCCTGACTCCTAAAGCTTGCTTTTGTTTTTTGCTTCTGCTACCCCAAGTACATCCCCCTCAGAGTAACTACACATTTCAGAGTCTATGAGATCAAGTTGGGTTTAAGGCTTCCAGCATATCCCACTAAGAGTGTGCTCAGACTTCAGACTATTTACCAAGAGAGTTTATTTTGGCTTCAACCTCTCCCCTAATGACTCTTCTACTTCCACAGGCAGATTCTAGCCATCTTATTATATGTCCTTGATCTGTATAGATGAATGTTCTAGTTTCATCTTCTTGATCACTCATTTTTCTAGTGTCCTTTCATATATCTTCTAGTCCCAGGGGTCCTCAAACTTTTTAAATAGGGGACCAGTTCACTGTCCCTCAGACTCTTGGAGGTCCAGACTATAGTAAAAATAAAAACTTTTGTGGGCCTTTAAATAAAGAAACTTCATAGCCCTGGGTGAGGAGGATAATCATCCTCAGCTGCTGCATCTGGCCCATGGCTATAGTTTGAGGACACCTGTATAAATCTAGAGTATATATAGAAAGACAAACACTCAATAACCTTTCACATTGCCCTCTTACCTGGGAATTTTTTCTAATTTATATAAAAAGATCTGGAAAAAGTCCGGCCCCAGCACAATTGGTAAACCTTTAGCAGAATGTATATGTGTGTGTACATATATGTATGTATAAATGTATGTATATTTTAGACAAAATGTAATACATATATGCCCTATCCACCATAGTAGAACATAAGCTCCCTGAGGACAAAAAACATTTTTTTTCTTGCATCTTTAGCACTTTGCAAAATTTTTTGCTTGGCTTGTAATTTCATCAGTTCAGGGGACTCCCAGAGAAAAACTTTCTCAATTGAAACAAATCAGAAAAAGAAACCTGCCACTATGCTGAATGCTTTACATATATCACAAATTTACAAATATCATGTCATTTGATTCTCACAACAATCTGGAAGATAGGGGCTATTTTAAGCCCCATTTTACATATGAGGAAGTTGAGGCAGTCAGAGGTTAAATGGTTTGTCCAGAATCACATAGCCACTAAGTGAATGAAACCAGATTCAGGTCTTTCTAACTCCAGATTCAACACTCTATGTTTTTAGTCTTAAAAAATTACCGGAGGCACTTAAAGTTAAATGACTTGGCTAAGGTCGCACTGCTGGAATGATGTAGAGAGAACTTTGACCCAATCTTCCTGACTTTGAGGCTGGCTATCAATCTACTACACTGGGCTATCTCTTGCCTCGTACATATTAGATTCAATTTATAGAATGTCATAGACAAGAATAATAGCATATTCTTGCCATAGCAAGAATAAGAGTACACTACTGGAGAGGTTGCAATGGAGAATGCTATGGAGAAACTATTGTCATTGATGAATTCAAAGATACATGGCATCTTTACAATGAGATACTATTTTTTATCTTAAAGCTACACTTTAAAAAAAGAAACAAAAGGAAAAAGCTTACCTCCCAGAGTAGGTTCACCTCAAAATATAAACATTAAAATAAAGTGACAAATGCCAGAGACCTAGGGTATTTAAGAGGGTCTACCAAGATGACTAGGGTTTCAAAATACAGTGAAGCAATCATACCAAAACAGAAGCCCTTAAAATGCAATATATCTTGTTATATATTTTAAATACTCCCTGATGTTCTGTTGGGCACATGACAATGTTTTCTTTTATTTTGTTTCATTTTATTTTGTATTCCTTTTCTGTTTTTCTTCTTTTTTCTTTTTTTAAATAAAATAAAAATTTAAAACCTTATTTTAAAAATGCAATATATAATAAAATGAGTGTAGGTCTTACAGAAAGTCAATGCAAACTATAGAACAAATGACTAAACTGGAAAAGAAGGGGATAAAAGACTGGAGTCATTTTTTTCTTAGTCAGCAGAAATCCTGGAGATCATATCAACAATTCCCAAAAGTTACAGAGAGAGGCTGAATACTGAATACTGAAGAAAATACTGATTTTAAGGTGTAAGAATATCGGATGACAGTATAAGACTTCCCTCTTAGCAATGTCATTTTCAGATATAATGCTGGAAAAACTGAGGCAAGATGCAGATTAGAGAGTTTTTTTTAATATTTTTTTAATTGGACAGTTTAATTGATTGACTGGACAAGACTCTCCTCTCAAAGTATCCAGTGGCAAATATGAGAATCCCAGGTTTTTTTATAGGCCTCTTGAAACAGAGAAAAAAAAGAGTGGGAAATTTCTGGACCATAAATTTGGTACTAGCTGGGGGGGTTAAAGGGGGACTAGGGATCCAGAGTCAGGATGTCTGAATAAACAGAAGTAAAGATGTCAATGAGGTACCAAGATAGTCTTATCTTTTAGAATATTTAGAGGCGGGTAGTGCCATAAATTCTTGAGGTCAGAAGGAGTTAGGGGCCAGGAAGTCTGATCTCCCCCTTATCTTGAGTCTTACATTAACAATTTATAACCTTAGAGCAATGGCCCTTGGTCTTAATGAACTGGGGATAGAGGGTTGGGGAGATGGAGGGTGGGGGTGTGCAACTAAGGGGATTGAGGCAGAACTTAAGGAAACTGAGGCAGAACAATTTAGGGAAACAGGATAATTAGGGAAACTAATACAGGGAAACTGAAGTAGAACAGTTCAAGGAGACGGTGGCATAACAAGTCTTCTTTTTTTTTAAATGGTGATTATGATCAGTGAGGGATAGAAATAGAAATCAAGGCCAAATCAAGGAAGATTGAAAAAAACATGTCAAAAGAAGACTGGCATAATGTAGTCATGAAGCTACTATTTCTCAATAATTTTGATTTCAAAGTAATATTTTAATTTTACAGGATTATAGAATTATAACCACAAGAGATCATTATAGGTGATAGTGGCTCCTCAGAAAATTGAGGTGAAGTGTCTTGCTCAGCCACACAGGAAGTGTCATAGGTAGGACCTGACCTTAGGCCTTCCTGATTCATCTATCCCTCTGTGCACCAGTACATCTTGTTGGACTTCATACATGTTAGTTATTTCTCTGAGTCTTGCTATCTATCTTCAGCCACATAAAATGTATCTTCATTTAATTTAACTACCTTATAATAAGGAAATTACGAGGCTAAAATAAGCTAATATCTGAGAAATGAGTTTTTTAAAAGTAAAAAAGCATCCTACATCTAAAAGCAGTAGAATAACTGTTATGTTCATTAGTGTATATGATTAGTATAGGTTGCTCTAATTTGGAGAGCAGTGGGAGAAAGGTCACTCTGAATTAGGAAAGTAGTTTTAGCAGCAAAATGCATTTAAAGAAGTAATTTTGTTACTTCTCAAAATAGGCAATAATTTAAACTAGGCTAACAATGAGTTGGCCAGTACGTCTTGAGGTTTTAATGAATAAATCAGAATGATTTGCATATAGATGACTTATCTATAAAATAGTATGTTTAGGTGCTTGGAAATTAGGCAGCCTCTTAACTGGGTTGAACAGTTAAATTGGAAGTATGTGTGATATAATGACTCCCATTGTGACCTGCCTCTTGGCACGAGGTAGATCCTTAGGCAAGGACTTTGTCTAATCTAAGGACTTTTAGATTAATTTTAATTAATCTTAATCCAATAGACCTCTCCTATCCATTTATACAGTTTAAATTTATTCCTCAATGGTTATCATACTTACTACCTCTTTCAATTTTTATATTCCAGTGGTTCTGAATCCTCTACTTCCAAAATACAAACCCATTCCCTATCCCCAATTGCTCCTTACTTTTCATCCACTTCAATTCTGTACCTTCTCCAAGGTTCTATTCAAGCAAAGGAAGCCAGTGGTGGGAATAATTCAGGGTTGGATTTTGGCAAGACATGATTGATCAGTGATAGAATAAGGGGCAAGGAGTACTATGATCAGTGAATTGGGAGTATGAGAGAAATTAGTGTCAGCAGGAGGAAGGCAGATTTCAATGAGTCCCAGAAGATGGAAAATGTAAAGAAAAAAGATATGTCCTGGAAGTAACAGTGAAAGGGCCAGGCAGATATGAAGCAGGGTCTTGGGAGAAGTACTTAGAATGCTGGGAAAAGAAATTAAATTTTAATATGTTGATGAGTGTCATTCTTTGCTCTCACATCACATATGCAAACCACTGGTAAACCTTAGCATTTCTATCTTCACAAGATCTTTCATAAACACCCCCTACTCTCCACTCATACAACCAGCACCCCAGTTCAGTTGGCTTTCTCCCATGATTCCCAACATTTTCTCCCCAATAACTACTTCCTATCTTTTAGTAACAGGAGAGTCAGAATAGTATTTTCCCTTGCTAATTTCTTCCCTTTTGAAGGATACACTACACTAAACCAAGATGGGATAGATGATACATATATACATAGATAGATAGACAGATAGATAGATAGATAGATAGATGGATGGATAGATAGATAGATAGATATAAAGAACTTGAAAAAAAGGGATAGGGGATAGAGATGAGAACTGTAATTTTATTCTCATATAACTCTCATGCTCTCATGTGGGAGAAATATTACTCTACTAATGTAGAGTGTAATGTAGTAATATAAATTACTAACATAATTTAAGATCTTAAAGGATTGCCTGGGGTAATAAAAGGCCAAAGATTTGGCTAAGGTCACACAATTAGAATATATTAGAAGGCATTAAACCCTGCTTTCTCTCCATTACACTTGGCTATACTTCATCCTAATGTGGTGACTTATGGCAAGTAAGAAATGAGAAAGAGGAAGGAACCAAAGTGTTTGAACCAGCATGGCAGAAAGAACACCTCTGACAAAGAATTACAAGTGGGGAAATAAGAATTCAGTTTTGAGATGAAAATTAATGAGTTCAGTTTTTACAGCCAAGTGGGTATATCCAAAACACAGCTGGACATCTAAGATTACACATATGGATGAACATAGGAGAGAAATATGAAGTAATGAAGCTGGATGAATATTCTGTTCCCCAAAAAAGGGTACTGAGATAAAAAGATTAAGTTCTGGACTTTGAAGAAAAGCTATAGTTAGATGAGAAAAGTAAGAAGTAGTAGAGAGAAACACATAGGATAGAGATGGAGAAGTAAAAGGGGAATACACATAATACAGTGTAATAGAATACATTATGGTTTATGGATGTTATGGAATATTATTGTTTTACAAGAAATGATCATCAGGATGATTCAGAGAGGTCTGGAGAGACTTACCTACATAAACTGTTGCTAAATGAAGTGAGCAGAACCAGGAGATCACTATACTTGGCAACAACAAGATTATATGGTGATCAATTCTGATGGACGTGGCTCTTTTAGACAAAGAGTTGATTCAAGCCAGTTCCACTGGTCTTGTGATAAAGAGAGCCATCTGCACCCAGAGAGAGGACAGTGGGAACTGAGTATGGATCACAACTAGCATTTTCACTCTTTTCTCATTTTTCCCTTTTTGATTTGATTTTTCTTATGCAGCATTATAATTGTGGAAATATATCTAGAAGAATTGCACATGTTTAAAATATATTGGATTATTGCCTCTAGGAGCAGGGGTGAAGGGAAGGGAGGGAAAAAAATTGGAACATAAGGTTTTGCAAGGGTGATTGTTGAAAATTATCCATGCATATGTTTCAAAAATAAAAAGCTTTAATAAAAAAAAAAGAATGTAGTTTCAGTAGTATGATGGGGACAGAAACCAACTGGTTAGGACTGAGGAAGTAAATAGAGAGAAAATTGAGGAAAGTAATATTATTACTCATTTGAGAACACTAATTATAAAGAAGAAAAAGAGGAACAGGACAGAATCTAGAGAAAGCAAAAATGTCTAGGGAGATTTTTTTCCAGTGTGGAGGATCTGTGAATGATTGAAGGCAAAGGAGACATCTGTTCAAAGATCTCCAAGAAGGGGAGTCTACACCCCTCATAGGCAGCTCGTTCCAATTTGGGACTGTTCTCATTGTTAAGAAGTTTTTCCCAGATCCCAAGCCCAAAGTTGCTTCTTGGAAACTTCTTCCCAATGTTCCTGATTCTCACTTTCTGAATCTGTGGGAACGCTGACCTAATCATGTAATTATCCCAGATCTCAATTTCTTCATCTATAAAACAGAGGCCAGCAGTAGCACACTGCCTCACAAGATTGCTAATCAAATGAAATAATGTATGTAATGAGGTCATATATGGGAAGTACTTCACAAACCTTTAGCTCTATATAAATGTGGGCTTTCATCATCTTGGGTAATAATAAGGACAGTAATAAAACAGGTAACCATGGTGGCTAGGTTATATACAGAGCACAGTTCACTCTACTGGAGGCTAATAAATTGAATAAAATAAGAGAGTTTTGAAAAATTGGAAGCTTTTGAAACCCAGGGATTTGATTTTTTTTTTCTGCTATGTAGCATGTCAGAGGGGAGGTAAATGAGATAGTCAACTCTCTTTGACCATGGGTGGATTATTTTATTACCCATGATAAATCTTGCTTCCAAATTTTTACTGACATTGTTACCTACTCTGCTTAATTAAATATAAATTAATAAACAGGCTCTCTCCAGAAGCCAGAAGATGAAACCTTTTAAGAGCAAACACTTAATTATCTTCCCACCACAGGGAAGGTATGAATTAGTAAGTTTCAAGAGAGAAGCCAGCTCTTCCTAATGCCGATGCTCGGCATCAATCATGGAGCTGCTGCTCTTTATTCACAACATGCACAGGGACTAAGCCAAACGGGATGCGGGGAGAGAGAAGGAAAGTGACAAAACTTCCCAGGTTCTCTACCTTCACATCTTTGGCTTTCCACTCCCTGCTCCCCTTTCTCCCAACACAGACACAATTTTTTTTAGAAGGATAATAATTTTCCATAAGGTCTAACAATCCAAATCCAAATATAAACATAAAAGTTCATTTCCAAATCCAATAAAAATTATTTCAAGTCCCCTCCACACATATGATTCTGGATTATTTTTGTTGCTGTTCTATAAGTGATCACAAGGTTTGTTGTTATTGTTATTGTTGTTGTTCAATCATCCACAGCACTTTTGTATTGTCTTAGTAGAAAATGTCTACCCCGATACTAGGAAACTGCTCCCCTGGACTTTTGCTAATATGAGTATATCAATGACCATCCTGAACCCATAGCTGACCTAGATTGGCTATTACTGAATTCTCTACAGAAAGACTTTTACCATGGACAGAATAAGCAGGGACCCCGAGACATCAGAGTCCAACTGCTTCATTTTACAGAAGAGGAAACTGAGTCCCACAGAGATGAAGTATATATTCAAAGTAGCATGAGTAGAAATGGCTGAGCCAGACCCAGGCTCTTTTATTCCAAATACAGCATTCATTCCACCGCATTAAATGCTAAACATTGGAAGCATTCACTTAATAAGAAATTTACCCCTTTCACACCCCATTACAAAATAAGGGTCAAAATGGGTACATGATTTGTGCATAAAGGATGATATCATAAACAAATTAGGAGGGCAAGGGATAATTCACCTATCAGATCTTTGGAGAAGGGAGGAATTTGTGGCCAAAGAAGGACTAGAGAACATTATGAAAGGCAAAATGAATAACTTTGGTTACAGTAAATTAAAAAGATTTTACACAAACAAAACCATCAGAAACAAGATTAAGAGGGGAGTACAAAGCTGGGGGGAAATCTTTACAGCCGGCGTTTCTAATAAAGGTCTCATTTCTAAAATGTATAAAGAACTGTGTCAAATCTATAAGACTTCAAGTCATTGATAAATGATTAAAGGATATGAACAGTTTTCAAATGATAAAACTAAAGTCATCTCTAGTCATGAAAAAATGCTCTAAATCACTATTGATTATAGAAATGCATATTAAAACAACTCTGAGTTACTACTTCACATCTCTCAGATTGGCTAAAATGACAGGAAAAGATAATGATAAATGTTGGAGGGGATATGGGAAAACTGGGTGCTTTGTTGGTGGAGTTGTGATACAGCTATTCAAGAGAGCAATTTGGAACTATGCCCAAAAGGGCTATAAAACTATGCATACCCTTTGACCCAACAGTGCAGTTATTGGGTCTGCATCTCAAGGAAATCATAGAGAAGGGAAAAGGACCCATGTGTGCAAAAATGTTTGTAGCAGCTCTTTTTGTGGTAGCAAAGAATTGGAAAATGAGTAAATACTTATTAATTGGGGAATGGCTAAAGAAGTTGTGGCATATGAAGGTAATGACATTTTATTGTTCTATTAAAAAATTATGAATAAGATGATTTTAGAAAGTCCTAGAAAGATGCTGAGTGAAACAAGCAGAACCAGGAATACGTTGTACACAATAACAGCAAGAATGTGTGATGATCAACTATAAAAGACTGGATTCGTTTCAGTGGTTCAATGGTCCAAAGCAATCCCAATAGACTTTGGACAGAAAATGCCATCTATGTCCAGAAAAAGAACTATAGAGACTGAACTATGACCATTTATTTTTTCATTTTTTTTCTCTGATGGTTTTTCCTTTTCGCTCTGATTTTTCAATCCCAACATGATTCGTAAAGCAATGTGTATTAAAAATAAAATTTTAAAAAAAAGAAGAAGAAATTTACTACTTTCCTGTAGAACTCAAATGCATAATGGGAATTCTAGCTCATTTCCAGTAATTATCAAGCTGTTAACCTAAATGGTTTTAATCTATGCTAATATGATAATTTCCCAGTTAACAAGCCTTACATAATAAGGATACTTTTTTTTTGGCTGAGGCAATTGGGGTTAAGTGACTTGCCCAGGGTCACACAGCTAGGTAGGGTTAAGTGTCTGAGACTACATTTGAACTCAGGTACTTCTGACTTCTGGGCTGTTGCTTTATCCACTGCACTACCCAGCTGCTCCAATAAGAGTACTAACATAGTCAGTATTTGGTATATAAGAAGTGACAAGTATATGTTTGTTTCCTTCCTGCCTCCCTTCCTTCACGTCAAACATAGTAATGACAACTTGGATATACCTTCCCCTCCTTTAGAATACTGGTATTGTTTTTTACATTCTGAGAATAAGAGAATGTGCAAAATCGAATGACTTTCTAAAAAAAAAAAAAGAATATGAAGGAAAATAAAGCCAGGTAACTACTAATAAAGTGGTCACTTCTATTTTTGATTTAAGTCAGAGGCAACCATAAGTTCTGGGAGATTCCTTCAATGAAAATTCACTAGAAATAGGCTTTCCGGGAGCCAAAAATAAGTCTTTTGGGGAATGAGAAAATAAGAAAAAATGAAATGGTCCATAGATAGAACAAATACTTTGGGGGAGGAGAGAATGACCAGTTTTTTTTTTAAATTTTCTGACAACTGAACCTACAGACAATTACTGTTCTAAAATATCTTATCAGAGGTTGAATTGTTTGACTAGAAAACAAACCAGATTAAAGAGAATAAAAGTCAAGATTCACCATGGAAGCTAGAAAGTGATTGTCCTTGCCCACCTCTTCCCTTACCTCTAATCAAGTATAAATGAGACTGCTCCCCACCACCACTGGGCTATCTTCAACATGGAGACTTTCCTAATCCCCCCCAACCCTGCCTCTATGCCCTTCCAAACGCCCTTATATGAAACCACTTTGTTTTTTTGTACTGATTGTTATTAGAAACATTCTGGACATAGTCAAATAATCACATTTTGTCTTCCCCTTAAAATGTAAGCTATTTCATTTTATCTTTGCATCCTCTTAGTTTAACAGAGATCTAATCGGAGAAAACAGCCCATAGAAGAGGTTTGCAAAAGCAGAGTAGATGGAAAGAGTCAGTAATCTCTAGACTTCAGTCTAGAGCAGAAAATGATGCATCTTTTTATTGTCATTTCCATTGATTAAAAAAGAAACATACCTCTTTCAAATGTGGAGCATTAGACAGCACCAAGGACTTTGGTTGTAAAAACTTTCTTTTTCTTGTCTTCCTTAGCTTTGGGTACTGAGAGAGCAGCTCCCGCAGGGCAAACACATCTTCTTTAGAATTGATTTCCTACATGAAGGCAATAGGAACTGGACCAGCAGCAGAAGCAGAATCAGGGAGTGGGGGCATATAGGCTGCTTCTATTCTCATGTTGTCCATTGGTTTTGGTTGGTATATATTTAGTGTGGTAATGTGCAGATGGCTGACTCCCCTGTATGAGGGCTGCTAGCACTGGGCTAAAATCAGGATCCCAAAATCCAGAGTTAGGGATGTTCTGCTGTTCCATAGAGTTTAACTACCCACCTGCCTCAAGCCCACGGGCACTTTAGGTAGGTGCTTTGAGCAATATGATAGCACTTTGAGATTGGCATAGTACATGTATTCTATTAAGAAAACAAGATTGATTAAATGTAGATTCCTAATTATATAAGTTCCTCGAGGGCAAGGACCATTTCATTTTTATCTTTGTGTTCCCACCACTTAGCACAGTACCTGTACAGAGTGGGCATTTGATAAATGCTTGTTGAATTGAATGGATTTGGAACAGTCTCATTTTAGTAATTTTTATAAAAATCTTTCTTTCTTAGGGACTGCTTTCATCTTCATCTCTATTTTTAAAAAACACAGTTTAGTCTAACTTTTGAAGCAGGAATATTATAAATTCAGTATCCTAGTTAACCTTTGTGTCAGCTTGACCTCACTTCATGCTTTCTTGGGCAAGCTAGGGCTCCTTATTGATTGATCAGATTTATATGATGCCTGCCCTCTGAAAAATACCGAGCACTGACATGGTCTAATCCAACTTCAAGAACAGCTTTGATAGCCCCCCTCTTGGGAAAAGTAGATGAAAGCTGGATCTGGGCGTGATTAAGAGGTTTATGGGATTTATCCACCAACATGAAAGCTCAGAAGCTGAGGCCTCCACTAATTGTTTTCGACCCTAGGTCCCCAAACAATGACTCTTCATTATTGAGCGATCTTAAAGTATAAGATGAACGTTGCCTACCTTTAGATTGTACTTCTGGGAATTACATAGAGCTTCTGGGATCCGTGCAGACTTTTTGTTTGCTTTTTTTGTTCTAAGGACAAAGGCTCAGATTCTTATTTCCAAAGCTGCACCTGTCGAAGGAGATCAATAGCAAGGTTATTTTCAAAACGAGCTCAACAAAGCATCTTCTCTCTTTTTCTCTTTGATTTTAAATGAAATGGCATATCTTTGCTATTAGTTACATTTACCATTACTTTATAAGTTTGTGCTTGAAAGGATATCATTTCAGAGGCTGTTTATACTCCTCTGAGCCTAGGTCAACATTCCCAATGACCAGATCCTTGTCCTTTAGTGAACTGACACATTACGTGCTTCTAAATGGTATGCCTATAATTTGGATAAGTTGTCAAGCTACTATCAGTGCTGTCTGGATTGTGATTTCTAAGTCTGAATAGTTGCATTCAGTGAACTGCATCATAAGCTTTGACATTTTGACAAAAACTGAATTTTTATTTTAAAAAACTATCAATATGAGAACTGTGTATTTAAATGAGTAAATCATTAATCAAAACAAAATGTAAAGAAATTACATTACTTAACCCTTAGGTGTAATTACTATTTTACCTATTCCTATTATATCCTGCTGGCCCCAAATCATGTTTCTCATATATCCATCCTATTTTGGGTACCTGGTTCTTCATCTTGTCATCTGTCCTACTGCTATACACATCTCCCTCCCTAGTCCACAATAAGTCTAGCATTAAGAAAAAATCTGTTTGTCACTTTCCTTCGTTCTCAGCATCATGACATATATCTTTTTTTTAAATAGCTGTCGTCCCTAGTCTTCTGACAAAAGTCATAAAATTCATACAATCACAGAATCACAGAGTTGAAAGGGAACTCAGAAATCATCCAGACCAACTCATACCTGAAAAAGCATCGCCACCCTCACCACATTATAATGTACCTGACAATTGGTCACCAGACCTTTGCTAGGAGCCCTTCAATAAGGGGAAACCCACTTCTTTCCAAGGCAGCACACTGCACCTTGAGCCAATTCTAATATTTTTTTAATCCTAATTTTATCATCCAACCCATTAGCAGTCCCCCTCAGCTTCATGCATTGCAAAATTGACAAGCATGGACATTTCACAGGATTATAATTAGTCGATGAATATTTATTAAGCTCCTACTATGCAGTTCCCACTATGCTAAAACATTAGGTCATAGAGCTAGAGCTAAAAAGGACCTTAGGAGCCAGAGCCAACTCTTTCATTTAATAGAAGAAGAAACTGAAGCTCAAAGAAATGGAATAAATTGCTCAGTATGACACAATGGCAAATGAGAAGTGGAATTTGAACCTGGATCTTCTTACTGCTACAAAATTAAATTGAACAGGTCCACACAAAGAACTGTGTGACACTCCCCTGGAGACTTCCACACCCCTCCCGCTCCCCCACCCCGGGTTGGACATCCATCCAATAACCATTATTTTTTTACACCTGATTATTCAACAATTTCCAATCCATTCTATTATCATAAAATATATTGATTATCATTTATTAAATTTACTGTTTCAGACACTGAGCTAATTTTTGAGGCTACAAAACAAAAGGAAAAACATTCAATCCACATTTCTTCATCTTATCCCAAGGATCTTAAATGTAGAGACAATATGAGCTTCACTTTGCTATCAAAGTGGTCTGTTGAAAAGAATTTCTTCACCCTGGAGTAATGGATTTCTATGGGATGTTATGACCTCTCTAATCTTAAAAGACTTTCAGTAAGAGAAAAAATCATCTACCTTGCACAGATATTAATCTTCCTAAAAACTAAAATTAGACCACATGATGTTTGTATCTTTTCTAGATCCATGATGCACCCAGCAAAAGCTAAAAGACTTTCTCCAGATTTTGTCACTAATATAAAAGTTAAGAAAACATGGGTGTAAGCTTGAAAATTTGCTCTATTTGAATGAATAAGATGCCTACTTTCTCATTTAAATAATGAAGTCTAGAAACATGTCTGAAATGAAATTCCCAAATAAGAAAGTCTTCTAGACTAGAGACTAAAAATAAGATCATCCAAAAAAATCTTACTTAACTACACTTTATTTTACATTTTTAAAGTGTCTAAAAAAGGGAAGCTTTAATATCCCCTTTTAGAACCTGAGATCATGTTCCTATTGTTACGCTGTCTCTCTTCTTCAGATTTTATTTAAAGACAAACATTTTAAGATACTATGGCTAGATGGAGCTGTTCAAGCCCTGCCTCTTGAAAGTAAAGGTAGAATGAATGCAAAAGAGAAAATGACTGAGGAAAGCCAAAAAGAACAAGCACTGATTGGATATACAACCACTGTGACCTATTTGGGAGTAATTCATTCACATGACTACTAAACTTGCTTTTCTCACAATCAACTATGAAAGAAGACTGAGGGTACAGATTGGTCATAAATTGTTGTTGAATTTTTATTAAAATTAAAATTCAACAACCCTCATCCACAGGTTGAATTTTAATAAACTCTTCATGGAAGAGGAAAGTATTATAGCCGATCTAAAATACTATAGTACTCCCAAAATTTCACTGAAGAGGTTATTCCCCACATCTATGGCTGTCCAGACTATGAATTGTTTACTTGAGTCCTATTCAGATGCTCCTTTCCATATGGTAGGAGCTCCCTCTAATTCTCCTACCACATGTCTGACCATCACTTGTCTGAACCTCTATAGAGACTCCTTTTTGAACAGTAGGAATTCTTCCTCAATTCCCTTGATATTGAACCTTGTATCCATCCATTATTTGTCCATGTCCTCTCTTAAATCCTCTAGGGCTCCTTTACACACTGTGGGAGCCTTTCTCCAAAGCAACTGAAATAAGGAAGATCTGAGTTCAAACCTGGCCTCAGACAGTTACTAGCCCTGTGTAATTGTGTGACTGGGAAAGTCATTTAATTTCTCTTTATCTTTATTTCCTCAACTATAAAATAGGGGAGGAAGGAATAATAGTGTCAATTTCTAAGGATTTGTGAAAAGTCAATTAATTATAATAACCATAAAGTACTTAGAACAGTGTCAGGCACACCGTACTATATGAATTTAATACTATTTGTATTAATATTAGCTAAAGAAGTTCAGCCTCTTTATCCTGGAAATGAGAAAACTCATGGGTAATCTGATAACTATCTGAAGAGCTATCACATAGAAGATGAATTGGATTTGAGCTATTTCATTCTAGAGGTAAGAATCAATTATAATACATGGAAAGAAGGTGAAGACAAATTGATTTTATGTCTGAAAAACTCTCTAACAATTAGACATGTTCAAAAAGTACTACAGGATTCCTAGAGACTCAGTGGATCCCCTTCCCCCTAACCCTTACCTAAACTTTACAGAAGAAATTGGATGAGTCCTGATCAAATTCATTATAATGGGATATTATGAATTGGTCTAGATGGTCACTGGGATCCCTTCTAACTAAATTCTATAGTTCTATGATTTTGTTGTGTAAAAAACAATCCTTTATTTCAAGGAGAAGTTTGGGTTCATCAAAAGAAAGCAGAACAAAACCCTACGCCATTTTCCAAAGACATCCAAGTTCTACCCTCTTCCTGTTTAATTTTTGTTGTCTGTCTTCATTAGCTATCAAAGATGTCTAAGGCTTATGGGTTGTGTATTCAACTGTATCTTATAGTCTGATCAATAGGTATTTTCTCTCCACTTACCGTTTCCTATATGGATTAATAGGTCAAGTTCTTTCTATTGATTACAGATAACATTTAGGAGACTGCAACTAAAGACAGGAATATCTCAAGGTACTCACCATTTATGGGGAATCTCTTGTTGATTGGGACACTCGTGACACTAAACACCCCTATGATAGTGACAAATATGTTTGGTGAACATACATGCTGCTACATCTAACTAAGGACTCTGCATGATTTTGATATCTGCATGGAAGCCACTGGGTTGGAGGAGTCTTGAAGGAACTGGTTTTCTCTACCAATCAAAAACTTTTAAGTGTAAGAAAAAAGTTTGAAAGAAAAAAAAAAATGGGCCACAGTGAGTTTTCATAATTTCTATACCTTGCAAGTACCTGTGCAATTCTTAAAAAAAAAAATACTACTTAGTACAGAATATCATCTGTGAAGAACTTCTCATACTTTTGCCCAGGATGGTATGTGTGCAAGTACATGAGAACATGTGTGTATGCATGTGTATATGTGTAAGCACGTGTGCTAGTCTGTGTGTGTGCATGTGAGGGTATAATATGACATGGAAAAGATTATTCATTCTCATTTAAATTTTGTAGAAATAAGAGAGGAATAATATGGATATGTAGCTAGTGATAAACTCTTGTATTAATAATATAAGCAAGTAGCTGGTGATAAACTCTTGAATTATTTTTTTGGTAATAATATTGTCAGGTTTGTTTTCATGCTTTTAATATCTTCTTTTTTCATTATCTTCAGAACTACTCCCTTAGTTCTTTCAAAATTGTGTTATCTCTAGGACAGCCCTTATCTATGTGTATTTGATCTAGTTCAACTATATTTTCTGTTACGGTTTCTTTAGATTCATTTCTATTTTCTCATGCAGCAAATCTGTTCCTGAGATTTTGGGTTCAAATTTTGTGATCCTATTGAACTTGATGGTGAAAGAATTATAATAAAAAGTTATTCCATTTTTGACATATCTTGTATTCTTCCAGTTTCATCCTCAAAAGCTGTAGGAAGGATTTTACTTCATTGGGTCTCTTCTCATCCTTTTTTTTTTTCTTTCCCTGAGACAATTGGGGTTAAGTGACTTGCCCAGCCTCACACAGCTAGAAAGTGTTAAGTGTCTAAGGTCAAATTTGAACTGAGATCCTCCTGACTTCAGGGGTGGTGCTCTGTCTACTGCGCCACCTAGCTGCCCTTCTTCTCATGCTTTTTAAAAAAAAAAAATGTTCTAACCACTTCTTCTGGATGTTTTATGAGGCAAAATTACTCAAAATCATCTACCATCTTTGTCCTAAATCTACCTGCTATGCTTCTGAGTCACATCTTTGGGATAGAGAATATAAAGAGTTTTTTGATTTCTAAAATTTTCCCATGTCCTAAAAATTACAAGGGGAAGACAAAGTGAATATTACATCATCTATGCTTGTTATGGGAGCCACTTTCTAGTGGCTGCTGGGGATCTAATTCTTACCAACAGAATAAATCCTTCATGGAAGAGAGTCATAACGATACAAGGAGCCTGAGAGGTAGTTGCAGTCTCTGACCTCTCTTCTCTTCCCTCTTGCCTCTGATTTATTTCATTCCCAATTCACAAGCAACATCTGGGGTCAGTAAAGACTGACTTGCAGTCCCTTCAAGTGTGTTATGATTCAGCTGTGGAGGCTTTCAGACAATTGACCTGACCCTTAATGGTGCAGTTCCCTTTAACCCTTTACAGGCTTTCTGGGGCCTATACTTAGGCGTGGTCCTTGACATTATGCTCATCAATAAGGTTGAGAAAAACTTAAAGAATTTTTGTGATGAGCAAATGCATTTTTCCCACAGTTGATTAACTATCTTAAGTTCACATTTCATATATGTCCAAGAACAGCAAATGATATTTTATCAAATTAAATATCATTATTCTAAATTGCAACAGTGATTGGATGGATAAATTTTCCCAAATGAGGAGGAAATTTAATGATCTATTTGGAATGATTGAATTCCAAGTCTGTTAAGTTGTATAAAAGTTGTATAAGTTGTATAAAAAAGGGTGAACTGACTTTTTGAGATAATATAACTTTTCACAATCTGATATATACACATATATATGTATGTGTATATACACGTGTAATGAATACATGCTATTTTTCAATAAGAGAAAAATTACAAAATTAGGGCCCCAATAAGAAAAAATGAATATTTATAAAATGGTAAAAAATAACTTTTTCTTCTTTTTAACATTTTACAATTTTGAAGACCATCTATACATATTTTATATGTGTACATATAAGTATATATAAATATATACACATAAACATGGATATGTGACTATAATACATATTTTATAGATATGGGATATATATGTGTGTATGTATACACATAGATGGTCTTCTAAATCATAATATTTTTAAAAGAAAAAATTATATTTCACTACTCCATAAATGATTGTTATAAATATATATGTAATTTATTATAAATATATATATATAAGCACACATATTTATGTATGTAAATATATTCTAGTAAAAATTATAGCCTATCCTCTTCTACTGTATATAGTTCTTATACATGTCTTCCCACAAATATCCCAAAGATTATCTATCCAATGTATTTTCTCATGCCTTATAATATTTTGTAGGTACAAGTATCAACTTGATAGCTTCTTTGGACCTACTGGTCTAGTCCACTTTCTTTTCCAAAACATACAATTTCTAGATAATGTATGTTGTACCTTTTTCTTGCACCTAAGTCATTGCTTGTAATATGCAAGTCTACTACTTCAATCCATCATGCATTTCTCCATTTCTCTTTAGGTCATTGATCTCATATCTCTTCTTTCTCTAATCTATCCTACATACAGCTGCTAAAGCAATCTTTAAGTGCAGGTCTGACCATTTCACTGTCTTTACCAAAAAGCTCTGGTGCCTTCCAAATACAAACTCCTCAGTTTCACATTTAAAGTCCTTCATAGCTGGGCTCCAATCCACATTCCCAGACTTCATACACATTATTCTTTTTTATATACTCCATAGTCTAGCAAATTGGTCTTCTCGCTTTTCTTATCACATGGTATTTCTCCTCCTATTACCATGCCTTTTCATAGGCCATCTCTCTTGTTTGGAATGCACTCTGTTAGAAACCTTTCAAAGAACAAATCAAATACAACTTTATACATAAAGCCCTTCTTAATACATGAAATTGCAGATAACTTTGATCTCTCCAAAATTACTTTGTAATTCAAGTTCCCATTACACTTTATTGACTATAAAAATAATTTAATTTGGTAAAGTGGAATAACATTTTGGGGATTGTCCTCCAGCAAGACATTTGCCATGCATACGTCTAAACTATAAAAGGATCTTTGAGAGATGTAACAGAGATAATCTTGTTTAGTAATCTACTGAACATTAGTAAGAAGACAGGCATAAAATAGATACATGCTCACCAAAGTGTTCATGATTATTATGAAAGAAATTCTCAGGATAGAGTCCAAGTTGAAGATGTAGATGATGAATGATAAAGTCTTCCTGATACTTCTGTTCATATGCTACATAGGACTGATTAAATCAAACCTTAGAACAGTGCAAAATCTAGTAAATGAAATCTATAGTCATTCTTAAGATTTGACCTAACTATCCACAGAGGAAAAACTAAATGGATGAAAAAATGTCTGTTTTCTAACCTATGGCATGCAATCAATAGTGTTCATTCAACTTGTCCCAAAATTGAAAAGAGGAAGGCCCAAGTAGGGATTGTGAGCCTGTGATTCTGTCAAAAGCCTAAAACATAGTAAAGAAATGGTTAGCCATAATCTAGAAAATCGTAAAGCATGTGAGGAGAGGAAGTTAAATGCTTTAGCAGTATCTACAGTTTTCTCTTAATCCAGCAAAAGGAGATCTTAGAATTTTAAATCCAGAGCCAGAAAAGACTTTAGATACCATCTAATTCAAACCCATGGGTGATTTATTCAAGATCATATAAATAGTATACTTCAAAGGTTAAATTTGAACTCAGGCCCTATGACTCCAGAGCCATTGTACCATACTGCTTTCCAAGCATCATCTTGCCCAATGACCCCTGCCTTTGTTAGTGTACTTTGCATAAGCTTCATTTCATCAGCCTACTAACTCAAGCATGGAGTCAGCACCATGGCCAGGGAAATCCAGAGTATAGTGGTGGTAAACTCAAATAAGGACTTGGGGGGAGAGGAAAGGGGATTCATCTTCCTGAGTTCAAATCTGGCCTCAGACCCTGACCAAGTCACTTAACCTTGTTTACCTCAGCTTCCTTAATTGTGAAATGAGCTGGAGAGAGAAATGTATCTCTGCCAAGAAAACCAAAAATGGGGCCATGAGAAGGAAAACAACTGAACTACTACAACAATCATTTTGAACTATAATTAGGAATATTTATCCCTAGGACAAATTCAGTTGGGAAATGGGAGGGTGGGGGTAGGAGGGGATTGAGTTAGGAGGAAACTTCAAGCATACTACAGTTGGAAAAGAAAACTGGGGAAAGAAGCAGCACTGAACTGGAAAAGTTTCACCTGGAGTGTGGGAAAATATCAGGATGTCACTTCTTCTGGCACACCCTGACATAAAGTCATAATGATAAGACCTCGGGGATGGTAACCCAAGGCTAGAGATGACAACAACATGATGAACAAGCACGAAACACAGAGATGGTAGAACAAGGATCCAAAAAAGAGAGAATGGATGTCCTAGATATTAGATTTCCAGGAGAAAAGCCCAACAACTCCCATCTTAATTCCACTTCTGCTTGAAACTGATTATTTCCATCTTGAAAGGCAGATTACTGACGCCATTCCTTCTGTTGTTGTTCTACCCTGATATGTTGTTGGTCCTGAAATTTAGACAGCTATAGCTTACAGAATCAATAGGAAAACTGCCAGGACCAAAGCCTGGAACACGGAGTCATGGGTAGGAAGATTAATCATGTCTTGGTGGTAGAACTTGTAGCCTGAGAGGTTATTAGTCAAATGTTCTATGGTAAATTCTGAGCGGTCTGTGGACTTGGGAATGGTTGGCATTGAAAATGAGGGTTTAAACCTAGATGGCACCAAACAATATAGAATAAAAAGTTAAAACACACAGGAGAAACTGATCTGGATTCATGTGAGTAGAAACTATTTAGCTAAAGGAGCTGTGAGGATAATGTAAATACTTCACTGATAGGAAGAGAGAGGCATCTTGGATAGTTTTTCTGTGACTATGAGAATGAAAGCAGAAGCAATATACTATAGTTATATAACACCCTAATTATCTTTAAGTATCTTCAAATTCATCTAAAAGTTAATTGTAAGAAAATTACCTAACTATATCAGCTAAAAGCTACATAGTATGGTTTATAAAAATAACCCATGCTCATATAGTTCATTGTCTCCTATGAAGAAAAAAGTATATATTTTTTACTCATCTCTACCATAGATACAGGATAACTTCATAGCAGGAATCAATGCAAGTTGACTATAATTACTTTGAAACCTCAGTATTCATTCTCAAAAAAAAAAAAATTGGGGAGAGGGATAGCTAGATGGTGGAGTGGCTAGAGCACCACACCTGAAGACAGGAGGAACTGAGTTCAAATCCAGCCTCAGACACTTAACGCTTCCTAGCTGTGTGACCCTGGGCAAGTCCCTTAATTAATCCCAATTGCCTCAACAAAAATAAATTGTTAAAACATTAGGAAAAGTACAGGGAAACCCCATACCAATCAGGGTTCCAAATAGCACTACTTATGTCCAACCACCATCAGAAGGGATCATTGTGTTTTCTGGTTTGCTCATGGCTTTAAGACAAAACAACATCCCTCCTGGAAATCTTGCATCCTGGAGATTACAAGCCAAGTCAAATGATACATCAGAAAGCTTCTTAAGTTACAATGTCTATTTATGAGCCTTTCACAAATGTAATTTCTTTATTCTCCAGGACATTTGCCTAATTGACTAAAGATGTAACCTGTGAACCCTATGATTCTTTCTTTAATCTTCTCACTTACCTCCATACTACCAAGCTTCACTCTGCCTGACATTTAGACTATAAATTAAAACTTTAGACCCTGACCTATCACCTTTGCTTCAGTTGCAAACTTCAAAGTGCCTATAAAATGTTTGGATGTCTAGCCATTTGTTCCCAGTTCAGAGTGAACAAAATTGAATAACTGGGATACTTCTGAAATCATAGCAAAGTCAGGGTACCCCATATATGTTACTCTCTTCCATATACTTTATATATGTATATGTGCTTCTATGTGTTGAAATATATATATATATACATACACAGATATGTTATAGATATTTCCCTGGTAGCTTGTAGAGTCATTTTCTGGACCAAGATTCTGAGCAGCATCAAAAAATTGAGCTTCAATGACTCCGTGCTAGTAGGTCAGAGAAATGGGACATCATTGATGAACTCTTTCTAAGCCTTCCTACTGTTTGGGCATTTTGAGTCAGAAGTCAGAAGTCATCTTACACACTCACTAGAATGATAGAAGCCCTTTCCTTGCCTTCTAGAGAGTATGACCAAATGTATACATGGACAACATGAACAACTGGTAGATGGCATTTTAGTTCATAGCATAGTGAAGGTACCCCACATATATATTTCAAAGACTCCACCATATCCTGACTTAACTATTATATCCTATTCATAGTCCAAGAACAGAAGGAACAGATTCAGGCTTCTTTAAATATCCAGCCACATAGTATTTCAGTAGATAAAAATGGGTAGTCTTTATTGTGAGCAGTTTGGGAAGAGCAGAGAGGAGAGGTATACCATGAATTGAGAGTTTCTCCCTGCAGAGAATCAAGAGTCTATTCTCTATTAACAATTTCAAATGGAATCTGCAGTTGTCTTTCATTACCCACAGAACATCCACACTGGATGGTAATAATGAATTCTGCTCTCTCAGATCCAAGAGCTAAAGAAAATTTTAACAAAGGATTGAATGAGAGATAGTATGCTATCAGACAATAAACACAGAGTTAGGAAGACCATACCTCCAGCTTCAGACATTAATTATGTAATCCTGGGCAAATAAATCATTTAACCTCTCTATGGCTCATTTATCTCATCTATAAAATGAGCAAGATTGGCTCATTGGCCACCAAGGTCCCTTCCAGTTCTAAAATCCGATTCTAGGAACCCAGATAGAGGTAAGGTACATACCTTTGTCCCATCTGATGGGTCACTGAGTGACCAAATGGAACATCTCCACCCCAATATGGTATATCAATAAATCAAGAATTCATTTGTTCAGTACTAAGTGCCAAGTGCTCTATTAATGAAGCAGTCTTTAAGGACTTTACATTCTACTAGAGGAGAAAATAAAATAGATAGGAGTTGATTATGTTGGAGAAGAAAGTTAGGTCAGCAAAGGCTTCATGTAGAAAAAGATACTTGAGTTGGACCTTGAAGGAAGATAGAGATTCTAAGGGAAAAAGGTAAGGATGAAAGTGAATTCCAGGCATGGGGGACATAGAGAAATGTGGTGAATAATTATTAAATTCCAGTCTAGAAGGATTTATCTATGGCAATCAGCACTCCTGGAAACAAGAAGATTTAAGGTAGAGTCACATTAACTTTTTTCAAATCACAGTGGAGGGAGATATTGAAAGGAAGTAGTATTTGACTTTATCTGCTTGATCCAAGAGAATGGAATACAGAACAATGGGTACAAGTTGCAAACGGTATCATTTAGGCTATGTTTAAGGAAAAACTTCCTAATAAAAAGAGCTGTTCAAAAACAGAATAGGCTGCCTCTGGTGGTAATGGTTCTCCCTCTTTGGGGGCCTTCAAGCAAATACTCAATAACCACTTGTCAGACATATTGCTGAGGGAATTTGTGTTCAGGTGTAGTCTCTCATGTTTGTTCTCTTCTGAGATGCTGAGATTCTCTAAAGTTAGAAAAGACTTAGCATCAAGCATAGTGGGAAAGGGCTGAGGGAGGCCATTGGACAAGGAGAATCCAGAATCCATACAAGTAGGGGATCAGCTCAAAAATCCAGTCTTCTAAAGGTCAAAAATAACCAGGCTCAGCATGGCATGTTCTCCAAGCCCAGAGTCAGAAATCTCATTCAGTTTTATTCTTCTCAATAAGAAGTGATTATGTACCTTAATGCAAGGTACTGTTAGGTTCAAGAGATACAAAGCCAGAATGAAAACAGCCTCTGTTCTCACAGAGCTTTGTGATCAGGACAACCCCAAACCTAAAGATATCACCAGAGATTTCAATTTCCCTCAGGTCTGGTGATACTGGGCTGTCTTTCCAATGTCAATTTAGTTGGTCCAACGATGTAGATACCAACCACCAGGAGAAGCTCCAGGCACAACAGGCATAAAAGAGCCTCCACTGGTTTTAATAAGAAATGTTTTCAAGTATCACAAACCGGGACAGACAAGCCTGCCATTGCCAGTGATCATTTTCTGGTCCTCAGAGAATGACTATCACTAAAGCTGAGTGATAGGGAGGGGGATGCCCTTATTGTTTAAGAAACTACTTGTTTAAGAACTAATTGTCATGGCAGAAGGGAGAATATCTGAAAGGATTCTGCAGGCCACAGAGATAATTTAATTCATTCCCTCCCCTCCCCCCCTTTTTATTTATGTATAACGGAAACAAGACATTGAAGAGTTAAGCACTCGGAAAGGTCTAAGGAGCACACCCAGAGAACCCAAGTTCTCCAACTCCAAATATGATTTTGCACCATCCAATTATTTAGCTAACTGAGCTTCCTTCCAGCAGTCCTTGAGGAGAGGAGGGATGTAATCAGAGTAGGAAAAATACTTAGGTTACCTCCAGGTGACCTGGTTTGGAGAGGAGATAGCCTCCTTGTAGTCAGGCAAACCAACTAGAAAGCTACACATACCCTAAGAGAATGGTCTCTATAGGATTGCTTGCAGTGGATAATGATAATATCGATGACAATCTAAACAGTCACTAACGTGAATAAAGCACTTTAGATAGAGTAATTCTTTGGAACATCACAATCACCCTGGGAGATAATATCCCTATTTTAGAAATGAGGAAACTGAGGCAAACAGAAAGGTTGTGACTTGCTCAAAGTCATGTAGCTAGTGAGTATCTGAAGCAGGATCCAAATTAGGGTCTTCCCCGATAACAAATCCAGAGTACTTGGCTACCTCTAAGAGATAGGGAAAGGAAGCCATGAATAAGGGAGATTGAGGAGGTGGAACTGACAAGAACTGGAAATAGAAAGGGTTGGGGAAAAGATTAATAAGAGGGAGTCAAAGTCAAAGTTGAAGGAGTAAAATCTATATCTCCTTCAGATAGTGTATATATATAAATATATGTATATTGTGCACATATGCATGTAATATACATAACTGTAGATATAAAATATAACTACATTATTAATTTATTAACATACATTGCATTGTTTTGTTAATATATCAAATAAATCTAGAAACATACAATATATTCTTATTAATATATTAGATATGCATGTGTTTGTATGCAAAATGGCAAATAGATAACATATGCAAGGTCCAGAATTGAACAAGAAGAAAAAAAGAGGGCAAAGTTGGCTTATTTTTAGTCATCTCCTAGCTTCTCCTTGAAACAAAGACCTATCTTTAACCCTGTTCTGTTAGGATTCTTACAAGGTGCTAAGTCGGTTGTCTAATTTTAGCATCTTGCTTAGCAGTTCTCTAGCTCACTAATGTATTTAGTACTCATTGGCGTTCTACAATCTTCACAAGTCCAGGAGATTCACAAGTCAGGATTCACTCGGGAAATTCACAAGTCTGGCGATTCACAAGTTCAGGGGAGGAGATTCACAAGTCACAGCTCCCACAATCCCACTCTCGGAGGAGGAGTCAACCTTTGAGTTCACACCTTTAAGAGATCATATATAAGGAGCTCCCACAAGCTAACTAGAGACTTTTGGGAGATTGAGAAGCCAGGATTCAGTTGGGCAGAACAAAGGATTCAGAGGGAGTTGGAGGCTAAAGCTGGCAGAGGCAAAGGACTAGCAACAAGAGCTCTCAGTACCAAGGAAAGCTAACCGGGCTATTTTGGAAGAGACAATAAAGGACTGGACTTTAACTCCTGGCAGCATTTGAGGTAATTACTCTGAACTGAAACTAAGGCTCCTCCAGAAGCCCCACAAGAAATCTGCTTGCAGAGAACATTATAATTTAGAGAAGAGAACATTACACTGTTCTTCTGTTGTTGATGGCACGTGCCTATGAATAGATGTAGGAGGCCATTACAGATTCCAAACGTTGACCATCACCCAAGAGGCAATGGACAAACTCACAGAGGATGTGAGCCCACTGGAACACTTTACAAACTAGGGGTTTTACATGATGAGTAAGGGAAATGAAGTCAGGAGAGAAATCTAGAAAAAATGGAGGGGGGCATATGAGAAGAGCAAAAATAATAAATAGAGACCCTACATTCTCCATTGGTGTGCTGATAATTGGTCATAGTGATAGCAAATATCCATAAAATGTTTTATAATCTGCAAAGGGCTCTACATAAATCAAGGGCACATGAGGAAATGCCTCATCGTCTAGGGAGGCCCCTATGGGGTGAATTGTGGAGATGACACACAGGATGGACTAGCATGAATGGACAGAGGGAGCAGACCCTGATGAGAAGGATCCTAGATGCATTCTAGCATTAAGACATTGGATGGGGACAAAGAAGCAGCATCATTAGAGAGGGTGCTGATGACCTTTGCTGTAACATGTAATAGTCTGGACAGAAGCCAGAATGCAAAGAATCAATGCAAAGGATTGATAGGGAAATGGTGGCTAACTTTAGGTTGGCTACCATCTAGATTGGCAGAGAAGGTAAGGAGAGATGGGACAAAAATTGTGGGCAAAGAAGGGCCAAGGTTGGTTAATTTTTTTTTTTTTTTTGGTGGGGTGGAGAAAACTGAGAGAACAAGAGAGACTTGAGCATGCTTATAGAATGAAAGGGAAGAGAACATGAAAAACTGGAGGAGATAATAATGATATTTATATAATATTGTATAATATGTATAATAATTATGTAATTATGTAATGTTATTGTTATAGCCCTGCGAGGTAGTTACTATTAAACCCTTTTTACTAAGGAGGAAACTGAGTCTAAGAAAAATTAAATCATGTATACAAATAGTTAAGTGTGACTCAGAATCTGAAATGGAGTCTTCTCACTTGAATCCCAACACTCTCTACACTGTGCCTCATGGAAAAAAAAAAAATCCTAGAAAATAAGATTAAATACACAGGGGAAATAATTAGTCTTGGCAAAGAAGGCCACATATCTGCTCTCCCTTCCCCTGGCCCCAAGATAGTAAAGAAAGAGAAGAGAATGAGAGCTGATGTCGGTAAATTTAGAGAACAGGGGGACAGATGAGTGTTTTTCTTTTACTCTTCCAACATCTTCCATTCAGCCAGATTATCTCCTTGTAATGTTTTCTTTTTCTCTGCCAAAGGAGAGAATCTAGAGCATCTTTTCAATCCAATCCTCATTTTACAGATAAGGAAACTGAGGCTCAGAGAAACCAAAATGATTTGTCCCACAGCAAAATCTGTCTGTGTCTGTATCTGTGTTCTCTGCCCCCCCAAAAAAAAATAATAATGTACCACTCCTTTTAAGTAGCCATAATTTGACACTCGGAACATTTCTTTTGGTGTTTTGTTGACTTTATGGCTTGGTTTTGGCATTTTCTGGTTAAATTTAGACAATGACTAGGCAATTATGCAGTTTTCTAAAAAGCAAACAACCCCAAAGAAATCTTTTGCTTGTCATAAGTCGGGGTGCTACTACAGAACCCCGGAAGGGCCAGCCTGGGGAACCCTCCCCCCTCCTTCCCTTCCCCTAACATTCAGACACACTCTGGGGAGCAACACCGCAGCCTCCACGTGGGGGCGGGGCCCTGGAGCACAAACAGCCGCACCCCCAGAAGGCCACACCTGCCCTCCTCCCCTGGGCCACGTCCAGGAAACAATGGCAGCACTCTCCCTCCCTGCCCCCAGCCCCGGCCCCCCCCTAGGAAGAAAGGGGAGGCTCTAATAGGTTTGGCCGAAAAGGGGGAAGGGGCGGAGCAGGGCGCAGGAGGGGCGCGCAAACAGCTCGCTCCAGCTTCCCTCCCGGTCTCTCCTCTTTAGAAAAGGGCTGCGAGATCAGATATCGGGTTTCCAAAGGGCTTTAGAGGTGGGAATCTCGGAGGCGGTAGGGCCAGACACTGGGGGGATCGAATATGGCTCCTGCCACTGACCCGCCAGGCTGCTAACAGGGTGACCTTGGGCAAGTCACTTCTGACTCCCACTCCTCTTCAAAAAGCAGCCAATTCGAGGGCAGGACACCCACAGTGGGGGGAGGGAAGAGGGGGAAGTAGCGGGGCGCTCCCAGATCACCCGAAGGAAAGTGGGAGGGGAGAGTGCAGTCCTGAGTCAGACCACAAGGAAGCCCCTAGACGGAAGGAGGGAGAAGGTCCTCCTTATGCTGCTTCCCATACCCCTACCCCACTTGCTCCCAAACGCACATGCTCCCGGTCCCTCTCCACTGCCCTCGTCCTTCCTCCTCCAGCCATGGAGCTCCTCTTCTCCAGCTTCGGGGTAGAGGGCCCCCTTCTTCTGGGACCCGACCCTTAGTGCTGTCCGTGGTTTGCCCCCACCTGCCCCGCCCTCTCTCTCTTTGGGGTGGGAATCCCTTAGAATAGTTTAGAGGCCATCTAGTCCAACCAATTCATTTTACAGATGGGAAAACTGAGTCCTGGGGCCTCCGTCAAATGACTTGCCCGAGATCCTCCAAGTGACAGAAGTGAGATTTGAACCCGAATCTCTCACCAGGGAAAGGTTCTTTGCTCTCCACCTAAATTGCTCCAACCCCGCCTGTCAGACCCAAAACCCGCCTATTTCTGCCCCTCCGGGAAGGTTAAAGGATGTGTGCCTTTTGAGTCTGGGGGGAAGCAGCAGCCAACAGCAGCAGGCTGGGGAGCGGGGAAGGAACTCGTTTCTCTGATCTGTCCAGGTCCCACAAGCGATAGGGGGTAGCAAACAACTTGGGAGGAGGCTGGGATTTTTCATTCTGCTGCTGGATGGTGAGAACTTGTGAATTTATAAGAAAAAGCTGCCCAGGAGTCTTAGCTTTTGCTGGTCCAAGAACTTGATGATTTAATTAGTTGGGGACTCGACTCTATTAATACCTTTTATTCAGACTCGACAAGTGCTTTGAAGTAGAAAATTAATACCTAATATTCCTGACTATTTCACTGGTAAAGCAGTATATAAAGAGAGTATGAGTCATTTTTAAAAATCACTAAATAAAAGGGTAGGTCAGTCAATTAGCAAACTGTAAAACAAAAAACAGACCAAAAAAAAAAAAAAATTGGATTGGGCATAAGGACTGGGGAAACCCCAGGAAGGGAAATTCCTCCAAAGGCTGCGGTATCTTCTCTGTGATTTATGGTTTTGAAAACTTGTCTGGGACAGATTAAGTGAGTTGTCCAGAGTCATAAAGCAAGTATGTGTCAGAGATGAATCTTGAACCTAGGTCCTTTCCTCTTTAAGGCTCTACGTCCACAATAAATCTCACTGGATTCATAGTGTTCATAAAAAATCTCTAATGTTATACCATTTGAATATTTTTTTCACATTCATTTTTTCATCTTTAGCTTCTCTTCCCCAGTAGGAAAAAAAAAATGCTCCATAATATAGTACTTTATTTTTTCAGTTTATCAAATTTGTGTCAAAAATCTTATGAACTAAATATAATTTGAAGATCCATCTTTGACCACTTATTAGGGAATTTCTCTCAAATTATAGCTGATGCTGCATGGAAAGTATTAGCATCTAACAATCTTGTGTTTGCATTAAGAATTAATACACTATTTCATAATGCTAAATTGTGTCACCTTACTCAACTGAATAAAATAAAAAAAATAAATGAAAACATTAACAACACTGAAGATTTCCAAACCCATTCCATTTGAAAATCAGTGTTTTAAATGCAAGATAATTTTCTTCCAAAAACAGTTATATGTTCATAAATGAGCAAAATTCTCCATCATACATACCACTTAACCATGTGATAGATGCTAAGTAGTATTAAGGTCTTCAAAGCTAGAGTGGAGTCTTGGTCAAAATTGGTTTCCCTCCATGGATATTAAAGGTCCAAATAATATCACACTTTCGCATCCTTCAGGAAATGGGCAATGATATTTTATTTAGTGAAAGAGAACATTCACAGTCTCAGAGTATCGGCCAGCCAGAGCATCACCACCTCAATCAACTTTTCTTCAGTTATAGAGAACTTGGGTTCCTAAAAAACTCACGAGTTGCAAACTGTTAGAAATTGTTGGAAACAATTCCACACGAGTTGGAAAGTGGAATGGAAAGTAAAATTCAATAATCTAATGTTTTTATCTTTAATTTATAGGTTATATGTGTGATTTTGAAATAGAGAAAGCCTCATGCAGGTTTAGGATCATCAGTTTAAAAGAAAAGGACTCAGATCATCATATCCCCAATGGGGTTATTACTCAGAGCAGATAGCAGATGGAAGTTGTGGGATTTGAACCTAGTCCCCTGAAGCTCAATCTAGCCTTCTGGGAAGGAAATATTTTGATTTCTCAAATGTCTCCTCATAGTCCACTACACTTAGGACCCAAAGGAACAAAACCAAACCAATGAAAGCCACTGAAAGCAAGACTGCCTTTTGAGGATGGCACAGGATGTGCCCAGACTGGCAAGCAAAGGCAAAAATACTATCAAGTGATAATTCTCTTAAGGATTATTATTCCTCGCAAAGGGAATGACCTTTGCTTAGGAGAAATGATCACCATGTTGTACCTAATTATGAGAAAAAGCAAGACAAGATGGATTGCCATTATTTTCGGTTTGGATACTCACTCAGAAATTATAAAGCTTATACTGCATAGATAATATGGTTTTAAATGTTGAAAGGTACTTGCAAACCTCCTCAGGACTCAACTCCATAACATAGCAGTTAAGGTGCATAAATGAAACAAATCCAGCAAAATTCCAGGGGACCTCTGTGAGATCTTTGTAACAAACCAAGTTAGAGTAAAATACTCATCATCTATTTGGGGTCCTCTAGTGATTATTAATAGATCCCAACTAGCTCATAAACGTGTAGTGTTATACTGTGGACATTGTGTTAGGCTTTGAGGCAACTCCCTACTCTGAGCTACAACAACCACGTGTTCAAATTCTACCCGACAGAAGTTGGATAACAATAAGAAAGTGTCTTTACCTCTCTGTGCTTCAAGCAAAGTCTCTGTTGAGATTTTATGCTAAAGTTAGGATCTGTCTTCTTTAATGAAAGGAAATACAACACTAAATGAAATCAAAGATCCCTGATGTGCATTACTGACATACCTGGATCACAGGTTGAGAGAGTCATCAAGATCTTGAGCCATCCAATTCCAACAGACTTGTGATGGAAAGAGCCATTTGCATCCAGAGAGAAGACTTTGGAGACTGAATGTGGATCACAGCATAGTATTTTCTTTCCCACTTTTTTCTCCTTTGATCTGATTTTTCTTGCACAGCATGATAAATGTGGAAATATGTTTAGAAGAACTGCACATATTTAACCTGTAATGGATTACTTACTGTTCAGGAAAGGGGGGAAGAAAGGGAGAGAGGGAGAAAAATTTGGAACACAAGGTTTTGCAAGGGTAAATGCTGAAAACTATCTTTACATGTATTTAAAAAAAAAAAAAAAAAAAGAGCTTTTTATTTTTCCAATCTTAAGCCATTAATAGATTTTTTTTTTAAAGACCAATTAGTTTCACGGCAGTGATCTGTTTTAATTTTGTATTTAACACAGCATATATTTAAATGATATTTAAAGAAAATAAATCATATATAAGAAATTTTATTACTAATGGGTCATACCAGTGAGGGTATCAAAGATATTAGAAATTTTTTAAGTCAATCATGTTTTCAACAAGAATAAGTTTTATTATAAGAAACTTAAATGACATCAAG
This sequence comes from Sarcophilus harrisii, assembly GCF_902635505.1. Taxonomy (NCBI): domain Eukaryota; kingdom Metazoa; phylum Chordata; class Mammalia; order Dasyuromorphia; family Dasyuridae; genus Sarcophilus; species Sarcophilus harrisii. The sequence goes on along the minus strand of NC_045426.1, from coordinate 28,949,469 downwards.
TGAAAATGCAAAATTGTGCAATTATGGCAAAATGTTTAAAAATTCCACACATTTCCCCTAACCCTTCCCACCCCTACCCCCGCCCCCCCCACCCCGGACTACAGTACTTCTTACTACATACCTGAGCACTGAACATTGAACGCCATTTTAAACTGCCTTAAACAGTGAATTTGATGCCTTACAGACCACATCCACCTTGTCTCATGCACCACTGCAATCAGTCTGAGACTTAATCTAACATCAGCTGTGTACCATAACAAATGAAGATGGAAAACAGATTTCAACTTCACTTTTCTGTAAAGTCTTAGTTCACATTTTCTCTAAATATATCGGAAGATGCTGTATAAATAATCTTTCAACAGGGCCCTAACTTAATTCTATAGTGCTTATGGTACCTTTTACCAATTTCCTCCCCACACTATGAAAATTTACCTGAAAAAATCTAAGTAGAGAGCAAAAACCATCACCAATCTAACTTTAAGGCCTTCTTTTGAAAGCATTTAAAAGTGGCAAAAGGTTCCAGCTAGATTATTGTTTAGACAAAGATTAAGCACACCTAAGATTCAACAGATTTCATTTCCATGGCAAGTTACAGGCTTTAGCTTTTGAACATATTATCATCTTAGATCGTACCCCCGGCATAAAAGGATAAAACAACAATAAAAGTTGTACTTTAGTGCAGATCAACAAAATAAACTTACTGTAGAATTAACTACAGCATGTTGTACTCCTATACAATCATATGATCAGTCAATTGCTAAATCAAATGTTCTAGGTCATGTTTTCAAGTAATATGCTGAAAATTATGTTCTACTAAATAAATAGAGATTGTCAAAAAGCAGCAGGAAATCTAAATAGTCAACCAAGCTTTTAAAACAAAAAACTAACACTTAACACTTTTTGCAAGGATAGTTTTTATAGACTAATGCAACACTGTAGTAAAGGAAGGGTGCTTCAAAAAGCCTGCAGATAGAGCCCTACACAAAACTATACAATTTACACAAAGAATAAGAAAAACTTGGGAGGAAGGGATGGGAAATGAACATTTTAATTGACTGACTTGTACTTAAAAATAAAAAAAAATAATAAAATAAAACAACAAAACGGCATTATAACAAACACCAAGAAAGCAATTTTCTCACTTTCTAGGACTCCACTCTAAAATGTAACTCTATAAATGCCATCAACCTTAAAATCTGCTTCAGAAAAATCCCACTACTTACACATCTCTCCAAGAAGCAGTTTGGTAAGTTTCTGGAAAATGAGGTATGTGATGCAAGGAGGCAATGTTAATTTTTTTTTTGTTTGTTTCACAGTATCACGTTAAAATTTGTGCAATATTTAAATAAGAACTATGTCAGTTTGCTTTCTTTAAAGAAGATAAAAATTGCTCATGTGATAAGGACAGATCCTGGATTATACTTAGCTGCTATTATCAACTTGTCTAAGACTATAAAAAATAAGTTACTCATCCAAATATCTGCCTTATTTAATTACAAATGAATTGTTCTTCTTCACTTTAATGTACTTAGATTAGTGCTAGAAATTTGTCAAATATAAAGAATGACACTTGGAATCTAAAGATGCAGTTATGTTATGACTGATTTAAAAAAATGAGATATCAAACTCTTCACTTTTTTTTTTTTTCCCCTTTTCAAGCTCCTGCAACCAGCAGAGGCTAACCCTAGGAAAAGGATCTATTTTCATAAATTTGATGTTAAATATACAAAAACAGAAAAAAAAAATCAAGTTAAAAAATTTTAAGTTCGCCATGTCTCTTCCTTTAAAAAAAATTATCAAAAATAAGGCCAATTCTCACATTATCTTCTGTGGAGAACAGACACAACATTTTTACGGTGTTAAGATGAATAGAAATAGAGGAATCAGGACAAGCCAAATGTGAGATCTACCAAGCAGTTTTGGAACTAACTTCATGCAAAAAAAGACAAAAACAAAAAACTACAAAACTCTCAATTTCCCAAAAATAACAATGAGAGAAACTGAAATCAACAAATGGCCATATTCTGCTATCATTTTAAATGCAGAATCCCACTCAAATCAAGAGGTCTACAGTAGATGTATTCTGGCCATAAAACCAGCAGACCACTTTGAAAGACAAGCACAGTCAGGCAAGGTAACAATACCTGGCCACACGAAAATGGAAGTATACTAGCACCAGCCGCCTTTGGGTTTAAAAGCCCTTTACTAGATTATTATCTTTGTCTCCCCCAAACATGACAAGTGTTAGCACTTGAAAACATTTTGTTGCCAGAAAACTGCTAACTTATATCATTAGGTTGACTTAAAGCCACATAGGAAATGTCAATTACCCAAAACAGCTCTTTTTTTCTGAGATTCAAATTTTTTCAAAACTTATTGTACAGCTGAACATATAACAAACACCTCTGTATATTTGAAATAGCATACATAAAAATGTATAAATATTAAGAATCAGGACCTAAAGGAGTGTTCCTCTATGTTGGTTAAGTCACAGCTAAAGTAAAGACCTAGTGATATTGCCTCAAATTTTTACCCGTATTTAAAAGAAGTCACTTCGAACCAGTTTGGACATCCATATCCAATAATGCTAGCCAAGCTTCTGCAGTAGTGCATAGTTGTCTTGGTTCTTCTGACATCTTAGTTGCTTTTAATCACAGAAACCTTCTAGAATGACATGATTAAATTTATATCAGAAAAAATGCTGATAATTGCACTTTGTCACCATCCCCTTGCTGAACTGAAAACATTACACGTATGAGAGCAAATCATTTCCCACATTGCCTTCTTTAAGAGCACCCATCCCCATGAACACAACTCTTTCAGCTTACATTAAATACTGACAGAATGTCTTTGTTTTATTGTAAGACATGTCACCTCAAGTATCAGTTACTACTCAAATCCTAAGGCCTGTTTCCCACTAAAGTACTTTCTGAAGACATTGTGGATATAGTTTAGCAACGGCACATTCAAAATGGCGCCCAAGATCCCAGAGGCGATCTGGAGTTTCATACACTTTCTTCCACTGGTCTGTCCCCTCATCATATTGATAAAGCGAATTTTTTCTGCTGGTCCTGAAGACATGCTCTTCCACAGTAACTTGAGTTGCACGAACAAACAAGTGGAGTTTATTATTGAGAAGTACAAGTTTCAGATATGGATTTATAGACTGATCACATGGAAAATCTTTCTTACAAGTCCATTTGTTTAGCTCAATATCATAGGCCTCCACGGTAAACATACGCTGATGATTTCCACAGGTTCCAGCGATATAGTAGATAGAATCATTATATACAGCTGCTAAGCCCTGGGTTCTAGGCACAGTCATAGGTGTTAAAAAGCCCCAATAGTCTTTCTGAGGATCATAGCAGAGGAAAGATTCTCCTAAAAAGCAAAAAAAATAGACATTTTCAGTGGAGATCACATGACATATTTGAAAAACTATTTCATAATCTTCAAAAATAAACAGTGTCACTTGTAGGTTGTAAATTACCTTGTAACGTATATTTGCACAAGAGAATTCAAACTATGCAATACATTATTCTTTCAAACAAGGCTAAACTTTTTGATGATAAACTACACAGGGCATGGAAAATTGTTTCATTGACTACTAGTATTTAGGCACCACCTCAAGGGAAAGTTAAAAGGATCATAAGTATAATACTTTCACTCCTATATATCTCTAGACTCAAGAGTTTTGTAGGAAGTTTGGGATTTTAGATATTTTCTGTGATTAAGGTCTTTAAGTTGGAAAAGTAGGACAAATAATAGCTTTATTATAATTAAACTTCAGCATTCATTGATTGCAACAGTAGAACTTTTTTTTTTTAACTTAAAAACTTTTAACACAGAATGGTGGCTCAAGTGGACAAGTAAATAAGTGTTCAAGGAGAAAGTAGGCTGACAATTCTAGTCTGCTAAAATAATTTAAAAACAATTGATATGGCTGATATAGTGACACTGGGCAGTTTCCGCCCTGGCAAAATAAAGGACACATACTATATCTCATAAATAAACTGAGCAATCATATTTTACAAAAAGACTGACAATCATTATGTATTACCTGCAACTTAAAACTACTTACAATTTAATAACCTTTCAAAATTGATGGGTCACATGATCATGATTTTGTGGATTGTTTTTTTTTTTTTTAAAACACCATCAAGTAAATTACACAGGAATAAATTCGGTCATCCCTTATATTTATGCATAAATATGAGCCAAAGTTTGTCTTGAGCATGGGTGAAAATAGCTGTTAGCATGCTAACAGTATTTATTTCAATCTGGCCTAAGAATATTTTTATATGGTTTCAGTTACATTCTATTACACATCATGAAACATGTTTTTAAAAGTGATTATTCCAAATGAAGTAAGTGCTAAACAGTAAATTGACACTATATTCAAAAAGCACTTTCCCCCCCACAGAGCTCTTCAACAAGAATTGTTCTCATCAGAGATTTACAAGGACTCAGTACTATCCCTTTGCAGAAGGAAAGGTAAAGTATCCTGTCTAAACTTGACAATCACGCGACACCTACCCTGTAGAACATAGATGTTTTCTTTATACTCCACAGCACTGTGGAACTCCATTGCTACAGGCATTGGGCTAACAGCTGTCCAACAGTTATCTCTGCTGTCGTAACACTCCACAGATTTTAAGGGGTTCCTCCCATCACCTTCATAAACACGCCCACCTATTGCATAGAGTTTCCCACAGCAATGAACCAGTTTACAGCCTATTCTGGCTCGAAGTAAAGGAGCTTTGGGTAGCCATCTATTTGTAGCATGATCATACATCCAGAAATCACTCTCTGCCTTGTGGTCAATGGAGACTTCACTGCTGCTTGGCCTGTAGCCTCCCGCGATGTAAATGTCATTATCGGGGGACACAAGAATTCCCACCTCTCTCAGGTCATTTGGTGGTTTGCATAGTTTGAACACTCTCCCTGTGACTATATCGAGACAAGGCACTGTTTGCTTCTTTCCTGAGTGTTTATGGGCAGCATCAAAACATATGATCATTTCCGATGCAGTCATCCCAAGCCTCTGTGTGTAGCCGTTGGCACTACACGGCCCCTTCTGGACAATGGCCTCAGCAAACATGGGAGGGATTTTCTCAACAAAGGTGTCTTCCATCAGAGGCATACGGATGCACTTGGCAAATATTTCTGGAAGGTACGCTTCTCTTCCCTCTCGTTCATGTTCAAACCACCTGATGATACTGTCATAGACATGTTCCTCTTTGTCGACATTTAAGTCATCACTGTCTAGTATACTAATAAGTTGATCTTTCCTTAAGTGAAGAAACTCTTGTTCTTTGGTGACACACAGAAACTTTTTACGGATGTATTCCTGTGATCGGTCTTTTAGCTCCTGATGACCATAGTGATCAGCAAAAATAAAAACTCCAATGGAGTTCTGTGGATCCAGATGACTTATCATATAATTAGCACACTGGTCCTGAATGGAAGGGATCTGGAAGATGCTAGCTGCAGTGAACAAAGCTTGGACGTTGGCCTCGGTGAGTACGACTCTGGAGGTATATGCATAGTTCAATACTAAATTCATTGACTCAGCTTCAACACCAACTATACGCACTTCTTTCTGTGTACTCTCGGTAAGGCCGCTAGTGAACATTGATCTGATAAGGGGAGGAGAAAGCAGTTAGAATAGCATTTGGGTATTACAATGTCACTGTAACAAATAGCCAAGTACAAAATAAACAAATTACAAATATATTTGAATATACTAATACGCTTTCCTGAAATTCTAAATGAAAGCAAAAAGATTTACAATCCTCAAAAGGCAAGTTCTCATATTCAATCTACTAAAGGAACTGGGAACTGGCACTGAGAAAAAGAAAGTAAACCTCCTGGAGCAAATCCCAAATAGAAGTAATTATTCCAAGCCCCTCTACTCTGCATGTACTTCTCTTCAGAAGAGCTAGTCTTAAAGACAAAGTAATTGTGAGAACAGATAAATGAACACTCTTTTAACCATACCAATAAATTCCAAATTCAGGGAGATGATTTGGTAACAATTATGCAGAAGATATAGGGGCAAACACTTACTGTGGACCATTGTTCAAGGCATAATTTCTAAATATCCTGACTACATTCTTAAACTTTTAGTGTGTTAACAAATGACCAGTTATATAAACATTTTCTTATTATTTTTTGTGTTTTACTATAAACTTTACAGTGACCTGTACTCAAATCCATCAACTTTTCTAAAGTTTATGATGGATATTTAATTTTATGAAAACTTCAGCTATTTGCAGTATACCTTAAAATAACTATATATTTTCATAGATACATATGTAATCTGTAAGACAGATGTGAAATTACATAATGAAAAAAATTAAGTAGGATGAGATACATTAAACTGAATGTTTTTTGACTAAAAGAAACTAAGTCATCTTAAAATATAGATGTCCCTCAAAAGTTTATTTTAATTATATCCTACTTCCTATATCAAAACTCTGAAAATCATTCTATAATATTTTCCTATTTATTGTACATAAAAATTATTTAATTACTTCAATCACACTTGAACATTCTAAAATCTTTGTTTTAAAATTTTCATTATCTTTCTCCAATTAAAGAACTGCCATATTTCCCATAAATTTCTCCTAGAGAGGAAAAAAAAAAAATCTGGAAATAAAGTTTATATTATGGTAAGAATAACAATCCTCCACACTTCTAAGTAAGTTTAACAATTGTCTCAGCCTTCTGAGAGTGCTAAATCTTTTAAATTAATAAATTCTACCTGTAACAGAAAATGCTATGCTTTTAAAATAAGATTAAAGGATTGGCATAATATCAAGGACTAGGAATCAGACAACCAGGATCCTGGTTTTCTTAAACATAAGTCATCAATAAAAGTTATTTACTTAAAGTTTTCTCTTTCTAGGTTAACTCCTAAGACCAAGGATTAAAGTCAAAAGGAGATTTCATCTAATAATAGTATCAGAAAAGCACTTTTAAAACCTCTAGGTATGAGGCAGCAGGTGGAGCAGTGGACAGAGCACCAGCTCTTAAGTCAGAAGGACCTGAGTTCAAATCTGCCCTCCAACACTTCCTGTGTGACCTTGGGCAAATCATTTAACCCCAATTGCCTGGGAGGGGGAAGGGGGGGGGGGGAGAGAAACTTTAGGTATTATATAATGTATTATAAAAACTGAACATGTCTTTTTTTTTTTTCTTTTTTAATAAGGGAATGAAAAAAAAATCCTTAAGGGGGAACAAAGTAGCCTCTTGAATGACAATATATTCATTCTTTCTTTATGGAATAGTTATTGATCAATTCCATAAACTTCCTTGGAACAGTTGGAATTTTTAAATTACAATTAATATGGAGGTATATAATGAGCACAAGAGTGGGGCTAGACATTACAGTACTAAATGTTTTTAAGATGTAATAATTTTTTATTATAAAGATATTTATAGTTTCTTAACAAAATATAAAATAAAACAATATTTATATTCCCATGTATTCACAAGATGAAGCTCTTCTTTTGTTTTTGTGGGAGGTTTTTTCCAATTCTAAGAATTACAAGTACCCAATAACTATAGAAAACAACTAAAAAGAAAGGCACCAAACATCAGAAATTATGAGCTACTCTGAAAAGCATTATTCAACACCACCATTATAAAACTATTAGTAACTTAGATAGAGGCTGGGGTAGAGAAGTCACAAGTGAGTAGAAGAGGGTTGGCTTTTTAGCACAGCTTATTTTAAGTAAGATAATCTTAGCTATCAGCAATTAAACAACTTACTTATTTGGGTAGTCACCAACACACAACTTATTAATTATGAAAAGTCAACACAACTAACTACCAAACACCACCAGAGGTTATTTTGCTACTGAATACCACTTACTAATAAAAACATGACATAAAAATTAGACCCTAGGCAAGTCTGTTAACCCCAACTATCTTGCAAAACAAAAAACAACATAATATATATATACATATATATACATATATGTGTATGTGTATAAAAAAAATCAATGTCCATATCTCAAATGAGGAAAAATATCAGCTACAAGAAAGTTACTTATATGTGTATGTATGTAAATATATATATATATAGTTCCCTAAATTTTGTCCTGTTAATTCTTTTTAAATCACATATCTTACAGTTAGAATAACTACTTACCTTAAGTATTTAGAGAAAATCTTATGTCATTTTTTAAAACTGATTTTTCTTGCTCAATTTTCAAAGTCATAACTGATAAATATAAATATCATTTAAACTCTCATAATCCTGGACAAAAGGCCAAAACTTTTCACATATCTAGGTTCTAGTGTTCAATAGTAATGAAAAGAATCTTTAAAAGTAAAGAATGATTTCTATAGCTAGACTTATACCTTACCTCCTGCTGTGGATCTCTCAAACAAATATAGTTTCTCTAAGTGAAATACATAACTAATCCCCAAACTAACCATAACCTTCCCCCCTCCCCCCCCTTTTTTTTTGCAGCTGCTCTCTGAATTCTAGTCTCAGTTCTGACATTTAACTTGACCTTGTTTCCTCAGCTATAAACTAAAGATTCTGAACTAGATCATTAACATCTGGTTCAGCAGAAAGAACAGTGCTTGCAGAGTCAGGTTCAAATCCAGCCTGATAGGACACTGAGGAGTTCTGCTTTCTGGGCCTCAGCCTCATTATCTGCATGTTAAGGAAGTAACTAGAGATTATGTGAGGACGGCATGAACAAGCACTAAAAGCCTACTAATAGACACACAGTAGGACCAGTCAATGTTCAACTCTCTGATCCTATGATCCTTTTCACCTATAAATTCTCTCCTATTCAGTGATTCTAGCTTAGTTCTTTTATATCCACTGTCTCAAATTACTTTGTCCCAGGAATATGAGAAAAACTACATTTTATGAGAAAAATAAAACCTCTAAATTAATTAAAAAAAAAAAAAAAGGGAAACTTCTTGAAAATCAATTAATATAAAAGTGTTCACCTAAACGAATAAAAATAAAAAACCAAGAATTCTCTTATCTAACTTTTTTTTTTTCAATTATAAAATGTCCTTCAGCTAAAAACTGAATTCTTTGGAATAAGTTTCAGAAAATGCCAAACTTTTTTCCAACTGTTCAGACTAACCATCTGCGGCATATTCACAAGGAACATGTTCTACGCAGTTCTGAACTAGAACTTTAGAGCAGCAAGTAAACTGGACAAAACTTTGTCCAAAGACCACCTTTCTCTTCCTCCCTAGGAGGAGCAGTTAAAAGAATGCCGAATCGGGGGCCAAGGAAGACCCAAAGTCACGGATCCTGCCTCGGAAACGCTATCTATGCCAGCGTCGGGGTCTGGCCCGGTGCCCGGCCCAATGGCTGAGCGGGAGGGTGCGGATGGTCGGCCTGCGGCTCCCAGGGGTCACCGATGCCAACTCCTCCGGGGGCTGCTGCTGCTGCCGCCTTTCTGTCCCTGGCGCTCGGCATACAAGAGGAGCTTAATGAACGCTGGGGCCCTGGTCACCCGCCTAGCCCCCAGGCTCTGGTCGGGGCAGTGGCCCTGGCGCCTTTGCAGAGGGGCCCTGCGCGCGGTAGGTGCGGAGACGGGACGGGCGCGGGCCACGGAGGGACAGACTGAGGCGGGTACCTGAAGTAGGGGCTGATGGCCGCCAGCACGTTGCGGTGGCACGAGAAGGTTTTCCCGTGGTCCACCTCCACGACGATGTCGGTCAGCTGGCCCTCGTCATACATGGTCTTGAGCTGCTGGAGGATGCTGCACGCGTGGGCGGCCTCCGCGGGCCCCGGCCCGGCCACGGGCGGCGCGGGCGGAGCGCCGTTCGGCGCCTGCGGCGGACACTTACTTGAATCTGCGGGAGAGAGAGGCACAAGCCCCAGGTTCCGCGCGCGGCCGAGCCTGAGCCGGGCCCACGCCCCCCCCCGCGACGCGCCTCGGACGGGCCCCGGACTCGCGCGGTGGCGGGGCGGGGGGGAGAGTGGGGGCGGGGCGGGGGGAGGACGCAACGCGAACGCGCGGGGCCCCCGCGGGGGGGCGGCCCGGCTTCAGCCAGCCACCGTCGGGGCCCAAGGGAGCCGCGGGGAAAGGAGGGAGAGAGAGGGGGGCCCACGCCCATCCCGGACCCCCCCAACCGCTGTCCCGGCCGCCCCCCGAGCTCGCGGGCCGCGGCAGCACCCACCTCCCGTCGCGGCCATGTCTCGGAGGGGCCCCGGCTCGAGCGGAGTGTGGAGAAGAGAGGAAATGTCATTTCGCTTCCCCTGCTCCCCCCGGTTCCGGCTCGTCAGAGAGCACCGAGGCCAATGGGAAGTCGCAGTGCCCAGACCCCGCCCCCAACCCCAGCGTTTCGGGTGCCTATTGGTCGGATGTTGCCGAGGTGCGTGTCGGGAAACGTAGTCCGTTTCAGACCGGCCCCGCGTGGTCGCTGGGAGGAGGAGGAGGAGGAGGCAGAACGGGCGGTGGCCGGGCTGTGGCGTGGGTTTGGGGCCTGTCTGGGGGCCGGCGGGTCGCCTTCGGTTTAGGGCGCCCTTCATGAGCCAGGCTCTGCAAACCCCTTCATCTTCCCATTTAGGGCGCCTGGATGCACCCAGCCCCCTCGGTTTCCCCGCTGCCCTGCCACGGGGCACGACAGGTGTCACCCACCGGCGGGACGTGGAAACTGAGGCCTAGGCCGGGGCCACGCGGGCCCGGTCCGGAGTGGGGGCAGGACTGGGGCGCGGGACACGGCGCCGACTCGGCACGGTCCTCCCTGGGAAGGACCGGGCGGGAGTTACTCGCCCAAGCCCTTCCCCCTTGTCGGCTCCCTCGTGCCCATTGTTCGGGTAGGCAAACTGAGGCACGGCGCTCACGGGGCTCGTCCCGAAGTTGGGGTTTAAAGAGTAAAATTACTGGAGAGACCCTCCCCCCCTCCCCCCCTGCAGCGGGTCCGAAGCGGGACGAACTCCAGAAAGTGCCCGTCTGGTCCGGGGGCTGCTCCTGGGCGACACGGACCTCCCCTGCCACGCCCACGGCGGGATAACGAGCAGATGAGACGGTGACCCGCCCCCCAAACCGAATTGATCTGTCCGTAAGAAACCTCCCAATAAGCCTCAGCGCAAAAACGTAAAAGCCCATCTGTGACCTGCCTCCCCCAGCCCTCCCCTGCCACAAGGAAAAGGATCTGGCGGTCTGGAGACGGACTTGGGAAGTGCCGTCTGCGCCAGCAAGTGAAAAGGCATTTCTGCCCGGGCTGGGTGGTTTTCACCCCATCATTTGGTCTGGTAACAGGGGCTGAGTGATTCTTAAATTTCCACCGGCTTTTAACCTTGCTGACCATCAGAGCTGAGTCGTGAAAAACATCTCCCTAACTTTTAGAGCACGTAAAAATTAATATGAAAAAATGAAATTACCGGTAGAAAGAAAGAAGGAGAGAGAGAGAGAGAGAAAGAAAGAAAAGAAGGAAGAAAGAAAAAGAAAGAAAGAAGGAAGGAAGAAACAAAAGAAAAGAAAGAAGGAAGGAAAAGAAAGAAAGAAAGAAGGAAAAGAAAGAAAGAAAGAAAAGAAAAGAGAAAAGAAAAGAAAGATGGATGGGAGGGTAGGGGAGGATCTCTCTACATTTTGTAGTCTACACAGTGAATATCTTCATTAGCAATTGTGTTGTCTTCCCTTCAATCTGCTCCCCAGGCAGCGGTGGATGTTTATCAATGGGAGGGAATTACATCTACTGACTCTGGACAAGTAGTGGCCTGCTGGACTGATACACCCCCGCCTCCCCTCCTATCTTATATTTAATTGCTTTGATATTTCCATACATCTGTAATCTTAGAGAGGAAAGCAAGTCACAACGCAGCCCGGACTTCTCAGCCTGTTCGGTTTTTGTCTTTGTCCTTCATACATCATCCAAAGGGACTCTCCCTAACATTCTGGAGGGCACTCTTACCATTTCAGAGATACTAGTACAATAAATATAACCTCCGTTTCTGGTCCTAAGTGAATCTGATGGCATTTTTAATGCCCTTTCTTTGCAATTTGTTGTTGGGAGCTTTAGGGAAAGTTCTATAGAGCCTCAAATTATATAGAAAGTTATATAAAATGCTGGTTCCCCAATTAGAGTATTGTAGGTTTCACTTGGATTCCAATTTTGTTTCTGACACTCTTTGTGAACACAGGAAAATCACAGCCTTTCTCTCTGTTCCTCCCTTCCCTCATCTGTAAAATGGAGTTAATGCTGACAAGACCTGCCTCCCAGGGTGGCTGTGAGACTCAAGTGAGAGGACACATATCAAGAGTTTTACACATTTTAAAAATATATAAATGTCAACTCTATTAGCCCATATATGAACAGGAATTTATTTCTTGTATTTGGCATCATTGGAATAAGGCTATATAACAAAACGTGTGCTTTGTAGATAGTGTTACACTTTAAATCTGTATTCTTTCTTTGCTTTATCATTTGGTGCTATAAAATACAATTTATCATTAAGTATTTACTTAGTTTCTAGATACATGGCTTTGATTTATCTAACTATTGCTCTTCATAAATCTATTTCGAAAATATATTTCATATACATTAACAAGTCACATTTATATAGTGCTCTTCTCTCAACAACTCTGTGGAATAAGTAGCAGAAGTTTTTGGTTTTTGTTGTTGTTTATTAATCCAATTCATTGTTATAAGAAACTCCCAGGGAGGAAACTAACTCTACCAAAGTAGACCAATACATACAATTTAGGGGCTTAAGATGTTAATATCCTCCTAAGCTAGGTGACTGTCCCAGAGTCTTATACATACATAGTATCAGTAGCAGAATCTGAACAAAGGTCATGCTGATTCTGAAATGACTCTCCATTACGCAAAAAGGTCTCTCTTATGTCCATTTTTGTTGTTCAGTTCAGTCATTTTCAATAGTGTCTGGCTCTTTGTGACTCTATTTGGGGTTTTCTTGACAGAGATGCTCCGGTGGTTTGCCATTTCCTTCTCCAGCTCATTTTATAGGTGAGGGATTTGAGGCAAACAGGGTTGAATGATTTGTCCAGGTTCACATAGCTGGTAAGTGTCTAAGGTCATATTTGAATTCAGATCTCCCTGACTTCAGGTACTTCACTCTATTCTGTTCACCAGTTGCCCCCATTTTACAGAGGAACAGTATAGGCTTTCAGAGAACTTATTCATTTCACTTGGTCATTCAACCAGTAAGTTGAGATTTGAATCCAGGTCTCTTGACTCCAGGTCCTAGAACAATTTCTACTAGAGAATACAACACTATCATTCTCTAATTCCCAAATATCCTTAGATTTCCAATCAAAATTATTAAATTAAGAAAAAATAAATGGAAAAATCCAATTTCTATTTTTAACTTATTTTGGAGTCAGGTTTAAATCTAAATGTTTTAAACATTTGTCACTTCCATTAAAATTCTCTACTTATTAACAAAAGTACTTGGGTAATATTCATCAATTACTTTCAGAAAAGACTGTGTGTTCTCTATTCCTTTAGTGCTGGAGGAAGAGGGGCAAGGCAGAATTCTAGAGCTTCTAAAAGCAAACCTAAGTAAGGGGAAAGTAGGGGAAAATATTTACTGCATTGCTAATTTGACACCCCTAATAGGGCTAAATTCTGATATGATAATCATATATTTTTAGGACTATTATTTTTTAAATCAAAAATATCAAGATAATAAAATTTAACCAACAGACAAATAACTATTTGTTCTCTGTGACCTTTAAGGATACAAAGAAGATCCTGTTCCATTGTAAATGCTAAGTAACACTAAGCAGTCAGCTTTAGTTTGAAGCAGTTCCAGCCAATGAGTTTTAAAGGCAGGCAGCAAAAGTCAACCAGGTTTCATTTTGATTAAATGGTTATAATGCTCTGCTTGCTAAATTATTTTCCCCAAAAAATTTACATTTTAGAAGGAAACCATATAAAATTTAAAAATGAGAAAAGTCAAGCAAATTCAAGAAGAATGTGATATGGAAAAGTCATTGGAGTTCAAGGGTATGGATTCCATCACTGCTTCTAATACTTAGCTATCAACACTTAGTAGGAGTTTGTTGATAAATGCTTGTTGACTTGAAGGAGACTTCCCGTGTGACCTTGGGCTAGTTAACTTAACTTCAGAACCTGTTTCCTTATCTGTAAAATACTACATGGTCTCAGGTCCCTTCCAGTACTATGATTCTACAAGAAATTAAATGATGTATATGTGTGTTTATACACACACACACACACACACACACATATATATATATATATATATATATATATATATATATATATATATATATATGGCATGGCTAGGTCAATATATCAATGATACAAATTGTATCATTGTATTAGCTCTTCCACAAGAAGATGACAAGCCATCTATAGCTAGGTTTATAATCAGTAAGCACTGATATCTTTTTTTAATCTTCAAAGGATCAAGGATCTCCGTGCCTTCTCTGTCTCCACAAAGGGTCTCTACAGATTCATGCACATGAAATGGGTTTAGGCCTGGGGAGAGCCTATCCTGAAAGGGTATTTATACTACCACCTTCAACTCTGGAGCCCAGGACAGGGAAGAAGGGGGATGGGGAGGGAATCTCTTAAAATTTAGGTTTGGCTTTTATTTAAGGTCTTTCCAAAATGGAAATAAAAAGATATTCAGGACAGCTATTTATTTCCTGAACACACACACACACACACACTCATACACACACCCCCACACCACACATACCCCCACACACACACTGCTTAATATAAGAGCCTCACAAATGCCTATTAAGGATCTAATCAATCCAAAAGTCAAGAAACATATATTAAGCATTTACTAGGCTAAGCAGTAGGGATACAAGAAAGACAAAACCAGTCCCTGACTTCAAGGAGCTTACCCTCTAACGGAAGAGACAACATACAATAATTATAAACAAAACATAAATGTGTTAGAGATAACCAACCAAGGGAGCCAATAGTATTAACGGGGATGGGGATAGGCTTCTTAGAGAAAGTGAGATTTGAGCTGAGATTTAAAAGAAACCAGAAAGTAGAGAAATGCAGTCAAGAGAAAAGACATAAACTAACATCAAACAGATGAAAAAAAAAAAAAAAAAGTTCCAAATCACTAGTAATAAGACAAATGCACATCAAAAGAGCTCTGAGGTCTTGCCTCATGTATACCAGTTTGGTAAAGATGACAAAATGGTGAATTAAAATTGTTGGAAGGAATGTGGAAAGACAGGTACACTTCTCCACAGATAGAGGGGTGAATTGGTTCAATAATTTAGAACTAAACTTCACCTTTTGCCCCAGAAAAGTCACTAATAGATATACACTAAAAAAATCAAAGAAACAGAAAAGACTCATATATACAAAAATATTCATAGCACTACTTATTGTAGCAAAGACTTGGAAAACTAAGGGTGTTCTCATCAACTGGGGAGTAGCCAAATAAATTATGGTCCATTAATATTACTGCAGTATAAGAAATGGTAGAAGCAGTTAGGTGCAAAGTAGATAGAGTGCCCAACCTCCAGTTACAAAGATATTGCTGAACCAATTCATCATTCTCTCCATACCCATGTTGTCTGTGAAACCCATTCCCAGGTTAGTTTCATCTTCCTGCTGATGGTCATCTCCAAAAAATGTTGAATTAGCTACAGGCTCCTCCTGAAATGCAGCTTCCCAAATGAGCACCCAGGGATCTCCAAATCTTTTGAATTCACAAAAGGTTGAGGCTGGAAACATTATCTTGAGCTCACTTGTCAAGTCACTTATGTTCAGGTAAAGCACATCAGAAAAGACATCCTGAAACCCAGGCTCAAGTTTGCCTGACAGAACTTGTACTGTAAATGGCATGGGCTCAAACCCCCTGTGCTGCCAGGAAGAGGAAAAGGGGGCCAGTCCCCTCTTTCCCCACTATAGAGAGGCTCAAAGGATCATGACTTGTTCAACAAATGAGGAATATGAAGAGATGCAAAGAATGGATTCTCTTTAAGATACACCAAATCAGAGGCTCTTCCTGATCAGTGGCCAAAAAGGGCTTTTCTTCATCCCCTCCAAGCACTGGCCATCCAGCAGTGAGCCACACTTGCTGGTACATCATACAAGGGACAGCCTCTGTTAAATATCTTTTTTTTCCTTTGGGGGGAGGGGCACAGCACTAGGCCCTCGGGGAGAGGAAATCAAAAATGTTTTGAGAGGACCTGATTTCCAGTGCTGCCATTGATGTTTATCTATAATTTAGGGGAAAACTCTTAATCTCATCTCTAAAATGAGAGGGTTACACTACTTGTATTTGGAGGTCTCTTTCAGCTTTAGGTCTGTTATAATCCTCTGTGAAAAGTAGGTAGTGGTAGAGCTGAGCTCTAAAGGAAACTGAGGGTTCTACATGAAGAGACAGAGAAGGAATGCATTCAGGTCAAAAATGATAATGCAAAGGCATAGGGATAAGAGACAGAAGAAAATGCAGGTGAAACAGCGAAAAGTCTATTTTGTCCAATCCATGAGTACATAAAGGGAAGTGAATGAACAACAGTTCAGGAAACAAAAGCTGAAACCAATTTGTGAATGGCTTTAAATGTCAAAAAGAAGAATCTGTGTTGGATCCAATTTTCCTAACAGAGCTATCAAAAAGTGGATTGGATCCAGTGATGTAGATCACAATATCTCTATACCCACCCATCTAGTTCAACTATTAAAATGCTGTGATTCTTTGGCTCTTGCCCGCCTTTCCTAATATCACACAGAGGGAGCCACCTGATGTGTTGAAGGCTTCCCTTTGATCTCTTGACACTGAATACTAATGAAGTATTTGGACATCCATTAATTATCTCTCAATTGTGCTACTTGATCAGTCCATCGTTTTTGCCTTCAAAATAGCTCTCAATGATATCCTTTGCCTTTTTCCCCCATTTAATAAGAGGGTAGGCACATAGGGTGTGAGAGAGAGATGAGAGAGAGAGAAAGAAAGAGAGAGACACACAGACAGAGACAGGGAGACAGAAAGAGCCAGAGCCAGAAACAGAGATAGAGACAGAGACAGAGAGCAACTAGATGATGCAGTGAATAGAGCACTCAGCTTGGAGTTAGAAAGTCTCATGTGACTGAATCAAATCTGACTTCAGATACTGACTAGCTATGTAACCCTGGACAAGTCATTTAATAATGTTTGTCTTATTCTTCATCTGTAAAATGAGGTGGATCAGGAAAGGGCAAACAGCTCCAATATTTTTGCCAAGAAAACCCAAAATGGGGTCACAAAGAGTTGTACGTGATTGAAAAATAACTGAACAACAACAAAGTGGAAGAGATAGATAGATAGATGGATAGACAGATAGACAAATAGGTAGGTAGGTAGATAGATGATAGGATAGAAAGAAAGAAAATGATAAAAGATAGTCAGAGCCATTTGAATGTACATTCAAAATAGACAAAGTTTTAAGACTTAGTTATTGCCATAAAACTTAACGATCAAAATCAATGGAGATAACCACAGCATTGTGAAAACCAGGGTAGAATGCAGCTTTTACATTTAAAAGCTAACCAAGATGAAGGATAAGTAGGTTATTAAAGAAACATATTTGAAAGATGAGGTTACGGTTCTTTGTATTCTCTGTTTCCACATCTAGAGAATAGCATCAGCTTCTTTTTAGCAATTATCAGTAGTCCCAGGCTCCTGTCGATAATAATACCACACAACATAAGAGTGATAGCAACTCTGATGAAAGAAGTGTAAAAGAAAATAGAACTTCACTTCTGCAAATGGATTCTGTAGTTTTCCAATTTCCCCGTTCAGGACTTGTAGCGGCTGTGAAATTGACCAGGGCTATATAAAATGAAAGTAAGGGAGAATACCTGTGACTCTTACCTTTTAGCAAATGACATTCTCATATATTTGTCCTTCTCAGACCACAGACGCAACGTCCTTGAAATCCTTGATATCGTTTTCTTTTTCTTGGAGACTTTTTGTTTAGCTTGATTCATGTTCAAAAGGAGTTGGTGAAACTGGGAGTTTTACATAAAAATAAATCATTTAATATCTTGGATGTTATAGCATATAGTCTGCTAGTTCTATCCTATATGCCAAGCTACTGCTAAATAAGCAAATAAAGTAGAGATTAGCTCCAAATTTTTCTGTTTGTGGTTTTGTTGTTGCTTTTGTGTTCTTTTATGTCTTATTTGTTTTATTTTACTCTGAAGGTTATATTAACTAATTCTGATATAGTGCTTTTAAACTTGTCAAAGTAAAGTAAAAATGCTAGATATTATTTGTCCATTTTACAGATAAGATTCAAGAAATTAATCATTTCAGTCTTCACTGTGATAGGTAACATTTGGAGATAGTGGAACTTGATAATGCTAATCTTGTTTTTGTATGCCAAAAACATATAACTATCGCCATTTTTAATTTCATTTTTTGGGAGTTTGAGATGTCCATTTGTAATTTCAAACATGAAAGCAAATATTCCTTTCTCCAATACACATCAACAACTGCTCTTGTATCTTGTTCTTTTATTAATTAAATTTTATTATTCTCAATTAACAAACATCTGTTTTCTCTCCCTCCTAGTGCTAGCTACTCTCCCCAGTGGAAAACAACAACAACAACATAAAACAACATAAAACAAACAAAAAAGGAAAAATAAAACCCTTGTAACCGATATGTATAGTTGAACCAAATAAATTCTCACTTTGGCACATCAAAAACAAAGATAAATGCATGTTAGTTGCTTGGAGGTAGTCAGATTAATTGGCTTGCTGGGAATCACATAACTAATAAATATCCATAGTGACTTGAATTCAGGTCTTCCTTAATCTTCATTCTATTTGACCTTCTCTGTCCTTGATACTGTCTATCACCCAGTCTTCCCAGAAATGCTCTTTTTTTGTTTTTTTTATGGCACTGGTCTCTTTTAGCTCCCCTCCTACCTAACTGCTCTTTCTTTTTCTTTTTTTCTTTTTTGCTGGAAGACTTTTTTTCATCTTTGATGAATTTTATCCAGATCAAGCCACTAACACCTGGATATTCCCCTAGGCTGTCTTAAGCTCTTTTCTCCTCCAAAAAAAAAAAAAAAAAAGAAGCATCTTACTTGCTGATCTCATCAGTTCCCATGGATTTAATTATCATTTCTATGACATAATTTCATACCTAGGAACATATGTGTGCTTGCATCTATGATATATATATATACACACATATATATGTATGTATATATATATATGAATGAGACAGAGACAGAAACAGAAATTCAGACCTCGTTCAGGGAAAACCCAAGTTCAAATGTGGCTTCAGATTTTTATCATCTTTATGATCTTGGGTAATTCTTACTTAATCTTTTCAACCTTAGTTTCCTCAACTGCAAACAAAATGAATTGATATTCACAAAGTGCCTAGCACTTTATACATATATGTCACTTAGTGATATATACATATATCACTATATATGTGGGACATATAATATGTACTATATTATGTATCTGTATGTGGGTATGTATATGTATACACTTATGTGTATATCAAAGCTCAAGTCTTATATCTCCAATTACCTTTTGGACTTTTCAAACTGAAGATCTTATCAACATACACTATGTCTCTCCTATATCCCCTTCTCTCTTCTTGCACTGTCACAGCCCTGTTTCAGGCTTCTCATCTGCACTGTGTTAATAGAGTACTGGAGCATCACCAGCCTCAAGGCTCTCCCCCGTCCAGTACATCCTCCATTCATTCATGAAAGTGATTTTCCTAAAGTGTAGATCCAACCATACCATTGTTTCCTTACTCAACTCCAATGGCTCTCTATTGTCTCCAGTAGCAAATATAAGCTTCAGTATTTGATGATGAAAGCCTTTCTTTCTTTCTTTCTTTCTTTCTTTCTTTCTTTCTTTCTTTCTTTTTCTTCCTTCTTTCCTTCTTTCTTTCCTTTCTTTCTTCTCCTACTTTTCTCCCTTCATCTCTCTTTCTTTTGCCTTTTTTTCTTGCTTTTTCCCCTCTCTTCTTTAATTCATGGGGAGAGGGGAAAGGAATGGTAAGGTTTGGGAAAACCAAACATGTGGTTTCATACATTACTGGAGTGAATCCAGTGTAAGGACATCTCAGAAGCAGAAAGGACATTCCCTAAAGTTTAGATGAAGAATAAGAGCCCAGACTCAATGGATCTGGAATCAGGGGCTTTTGTCCCTATCTGTTTATTCTATTACTTATGTCCTCATATTGTTATTTGGTGGGGAAAGAGGGATGGAGCAAGAGACTTTCCCATGGTCACACTACATATACATACACACAGACACATTCATATATATACTCTCACACATGCATACACATAATATACTCACATGCACACACTACATATATTCACACACTCACATGCATACTCATACACACGTACACTCACACATGCATATCCATACACACATGTATACTCACACATACACACAACATATGCTCACACATATCCACATAGACACAAACACACTACACACATGCATATACACACAAACATGCATACACACACCAATGGTTAAACTCAAATTTTCCTTGTCCCCAAGGTCAGTCTTTTATTCAACTCAGGTTGTCTCATACAACTCCCAGAAGACTCCATTCACCCCTGATGCAATAAAAAGAAGAAAGAAGAAAACAAGCATTTGTTAAGCACCTACTATATACATCAGGGACATTGCTAAACACTTAACAAATATTATCTCTTTTTATTTTCACAACAATGCTGGGAACTAGGTGCCATTATTTATCCTCCTCCCTCCCCCCCCCCACCTTTTTTTAGTTGAAGAAACAGTAAGAGGTTGAGTGAATTGCCCAGACTACAAAGTGAGTATGTATCCAAGGCTAAATCTGAACTCAGGTCTCCCTGCATCCAGGTCTGGAGGTCCATCCACTGTATCTCCCAGTTGCATTTGGAATGAGAATCAAGAAGCACAACCCCCACTATCTCTTATGGCGGTAACCATGAACAAGTGGCTTAATCGTTCTGAGCCTCATTTTTCCCATCTGTCAAATGGAGATATTAATATCATTTGCCTCACTGGATTACATTGGGAGGATAAAATGAGAGAATGTATTTAAAGTGCTTTCCAAACCTTCAAGCACCATAAATAAATGTCGGTTTTATTAACTTTACTAAAGGAAGAAAACATATTCCAAATTTACTGATGTTTCATTTAGACCAAAAAATAAAAGAGAAAGCTTTAATAAAGTATTATAGGAGCTTTCATGGAGTAAGAAGGAGAACGGGGAACTAGCCAAGGATTTCAGAAGCAATAGATTTCATTCCTGTTTTTGCTTAAAGAGATACTATTGATCCAACTACTTATTATTTTAACTGATAAATTAATGAGTCCAAATGGCATCAACTATTTGCTAGATCTATAATCATTTCACACATAATTTGTCATTCATGAACACATGATTAGAAAATGTGCCAGAAGAAAGGGGGTTTTTTTGGGGGGAGGATCTTATTTTTCATTTTATTTACTCCTAATTGTACTGCTTTGATGTTGTCCTAATTATGGTTGGAAAGGTATTTTAATTTTGTATGTCATCACAATTGTTTGTTTGCTCCTTTAAAAAAATATATAACTTAGCTTTAATGTATATATACTCTGTTCAGACAATAGTATAGGCATTTTTCCCCCTTAAATAATAATAAAGGTATTTGCTTTAAATGAATTCAGTCTTGTATTTCTATTTTAAAAGAGTATGTGATGAAGTCCTGGTTAACTGGGTTGGCTTGTCAGAGAAAGCCTGAAGTACTGATAAGGTTACTCCCTGAGGCAAGCTGGGAAAGGCACTGATGGGATCAGCTCAGTCTTACAATCCCACCCCTGTGAGGTCTTGGGTAACCCTACCTTACAGTATCTAATCAGAAAGCCAAGTTATGATGTCAAACCCCTGAAGTTAAATTTCTACTATAAATCAGTCCATGGTCTATGACATTTTTGCTGAATCTCTTTTGGATTAGTCCACCCTTGCTTTCTGCCTCTAGTGTGTTTCTTCCCATCCCTCCCCTCATGTGTTATGGTATCTTTCTCCTTACCCTATTCCTCCCCCATCTCTCAAAGTGTCTTTCTCCTTGTAGCTAACTTTAGGGTGCTAAAATTTAGCACCTTTAAGGTGCGAAAATCCTCTATGGATTTAGCCTATCAGTCAATTACATACTCTCACTTTTTGGCTGTTTAATTGTGAGTTTCACTAGGGAACTTGGTTCTTCCATTGTTAATTGTAAAAAAAACAACTTCCTTGATAACTATATGTGTTCCCAACTTTATTTCATATTTACTCTTCCTGGTATCTGTTTTACCTCTTCATTTTGTCCATAATCTCTTCTCATAATTACATATACCTTTTGACAAAGGAGGAGACCCTTGTGAGTTCTTTGCATGCAAATTGCTACCAAACCCCATCATTTGGTGCTAGACCCCAATCTCATCATTTGTATATGTGCAAGACTAGAACAAAGGATGAATTTCATTAATAAAGTCATTTTCCTTCTCTGTTCTATATATAAAATAAAAGTTTCTTAATTTGAAAGTCAGTATCAAGCATAGCACTCAAAAAACAAGAAGCACAATTGAATTTGTTAATCTTAAATATTAGTCAAAATTATTATTTGCTTATTCAGGTTCTACCACTAGCATTCTATGAACTAAGTAAGTCTGAGCTGCAAGAAATAAGAACAAGCTCCCCAGAAGAAAAAAAATGACTTGAATGACTGAATAAGTTATGGTATGTGAATATTATGGAACCAGGAGATCATTGTACATGGCAACAACAAGATTATATGATGATCAATATGATGAATATGGCTCTTCTCAACATTGAGATTATTCAGGCCAGTTCCAATGATCTTATGATGAAAAAAGGCATCTACACCAAGAGAATTATGGGTACTGAATGTGGTTCACAACATAGTATTTTCATTTTTTTATTGTTGTTTTTTCTCATTTTTTTTCCTTTTGGATCTGATATGATAATTGTAGAAATATATATGGAAGAATTTCACATGTTTAACATATATTGGATTTCTTGCCATCTAGGGGAGGAGGTAGAGAGAAGGAGGGAAAAAAATTGGAACACAAGATTTTACAAGGGTGAATGTTGAAAATCATCCATGCATATGTTTTGAAAATAAAAAGCTTTAATAAAAAAAATGAAAAAGAAAAAAAAATGACTTGAGAGACAACCCCCTTTGTATCCTTGACCTAACTCAGAGAGTTCAAAAAAATAGAAACAAGCTTGTCTTAGTTAGTTGTGTTAATTAATTTGGTTCATCAGCCCACCCACAGTGCTATACCAGAATTGACTTATTCTTCCATTTATACTATTAATTAATCTATTAATACTATAAAATCCATGCATACAATAGAACAGAAAGTTCTCATGTCCAGTCATGCTGATTGGGATCCATTTCAATCCAAGTAATACTATTTCCTGTGTCTATACTGATGATTGAGACAAATTTCCAAGTGATTCGATTATGTATATAAGATAATTGACATTTAGGGATAGAGGATATCCTTAATTACTCAAATTATTAGTATGTAAATCCTGAAATCCAATAGGTATCTACTCTGTTTTACCATGTAAACGAAATAATAGAGTTGAGATTGCCAGAAAGGATTAGTGGAAGAAATTTCTTTCTTACCTTACTCTATTTCTGCCAGTTAATCCGTGAACTTTATTATTAAAATCTTGGCACATATCTGGCACTGTGAGAAAGATTGGAGATAAAAACAAAGCAAAAGCATGGTCCCTTGCCCTCTGGAACCTCATAGTGTAATAGGAAAGATTACATTAAGATTATACCTTACACCTAGATTAATAAATATCTGTGTCATTGAACTGAAACACTAGATGATTAAAGATTTCCTTCATAGAGTGTGAGGGAAAAGTAGGTAACTTTTACAACCTTTTCCAACTCTTAAGATTCTGTGATTTATAGGACAGCCTATTCTATGATTTTTATTCTTCCTTAACCAAATCCCTTATTTACAAAGATGCAGAATGGAAAAAAAAAATCTCTCCTTGAAATATTTACTGTGCATATGTACATATATTTATAAAAAATATTTACTGTACTCGAACCTAATTATTTTTATTTTATTTTTAAAACAATAGCTTTTTATTTTCAAAATGCATGCAAAGATAGTTTTCAACATTCACTCTTGCAAAACTTCCATATTTTTCTCACTCCCTTTCCCCCACCTACCTCCCCTAGACAGCAACTAACCCAATATATGTTAAACATGTGCAATTCTTCTATATATTTTTCCACATTTATCATGCTGCACAAGAAAAATTGGATCAAAAAGGAGAAAAAATGAATAAAAGAGGAAAAAAGTAAGCAAACAACAACAAAAAAGGTGAAAATACTATGTTGTGATCCATATTCAGTCCCCATAGTCCTCTCTCTGGGTGCCATTGGAAACTGGCCTGAATCACCACATTATTAAAAAGATCCAAATCCATCACAGTTGATCATCACATAATCTTGTTATTACTATGTACAAGTTCTACTCACTTCTCTTAGCATCAGTTCCTATAAGTCTCTCCAGGCTTCTTTGAAATCATCCTGCTCATCATTTCTTATAAAACAATAATATTTCATTGTATTCATATACCATAACTTATTCAGCCATTCCTAATGAGCATCCACTCAGTTTCCAGTTCCCTGCCACTACAAAAAGGGCTGCTACAAACATTTTTACACACGTTTTTTTTTTTCCTTTTTTATGATCTCTTTTGGATACCTATTCAGCAGAGACACAGCTGGATCAAAGGGTATGCAAACCTAATTATTACACCTACAAATATTTACTATACTTAAAGCAACATAGGGAAGAAAACCTTTTGAAAAAATCCGGTTGTAATGCCTGATTGTGGCTTGGAGGTCACTGTGAATTCAGAGTTATGCTGACAAATACAAGATCTGGCCCTTCCTAGTAAAGCAAAAGAGCTTCTGATATAGGCCCAGAGATAGCCTTTATATTTATCATTCAAAAACCTGCCTGCCCAGTTTTAGAGAGCCAGTTCACCAAATTATGCAGTGATAATTTTGGGGGGCAACAGCTGTCAAAGAAATTCTACTATATCGTAAAGGGTTGCAATCTGTTAGTGGTGGGAACAGCCAAACTGGTGGAATCACAGATCCCTAAAATATTGAAGCAAGGGAACAACCCTAATCAAGACTTTTTACATTCTCCCATTGCATAAGTGGATATACGATATTTTTATTTGAAAATAAGGATATGGTGAATTGATTTTTTTTAATGGAGCAGGAGAGCATTAAGTAACTACTGAATTTTTTCCAAACCTTCACATTTAAACACTTTTGTCCCAAAGCCTGCAGCACACCAAATGTATTTGCAGCTTGATTAATAATGGTTTTTATCTCAGTGGAAAAATGATATGACATAATTGAATGTTGACCCTACACAATAAGCTTTATGTAAGAGAGCTGTGAGTCAGAACTGTAGACAAGAGGAGCATTTTTTTAAGAACAAACTCCCATTATAGCAAGAATCAGGATGCCAGATGATAAGTGACCAAGAAGGAGGGGTTAAAACCCAGACATACTAATTTCAACTAATAAGATAACTATCAAGGTGATAAATCTAAGCAAAAAAAGAAAAAGAAATCAGAGGAAAATGGGCAGGTGGAAGCTTTTCTAGTAGAAGGAAGGAGCTCTGTGTGAGCTCTGCTGTGAAAATCTCAATCCTCCAACATCAGCTAGCTTAGAATTGAGGTTTAAAGTTATTTCCCAGGAGAAGGATTTTATTTCCTAGTTTGAGCCTGAGAGATAATCAGGCTTACTGAATGTCTGGCTTCTGAACTTCAGACTTGGTACCTGGAGTAGGGGCTATTTCTGGATCATTGGTCTATGGATCAAAATAGAGAACTGGGGCCAATAACATGCTAAATTACATTGAGGAAAGAAGAAAAGGGAGAGCTTAGAATAAAAGGGATGAAAATGGGGAAAGACAGGGACAGAGAGATAGAGAAAAGTCGGACATACATTTGTAAGTATAGGCACATTTGTGTTCCCTGGAACACACAGAACATCAAGTCTTCTTTCAATGTCCAGTGACAGTAGCTAATTGATCTTTGTGACTAGCCCTCAGGGCTCTCAGGAGGCTTTATTCTGTGGTGCAAATACAGACAGAGAGAACATTTTTGATGGGTTATTACTACTAATTTGAGGTCAAAAAGCCACTTTTAAGTTCATACTGAAGTCCTTTTTGCTAACTAATGAGATCATAAAGTCCCAAAGAAAAATAGTGTCATACAAATATTTTTTCCTCTAAAGTTGAGCTTTTCTTAAATCTGTTCATGCTGTTTACTAAATTCTATTTGTTTTGAAAAGTTTACTTGTTTTTCTATCATCACTGTCAATATATGTAGCAAGTCCTCTGAGGAAGGCTTTATGGCAGACACTCGATCAGAAAGAGAGAATACAGACAGTTCATCACCAATTCTTCCTTACTAGTGGTAAAACATTCTGACAGTAGCTCATTAGCATCACCTTTGCATGTAAGAGTCACTGCATCAATTTTTTTTTCTTTCCCCAGATCAGGTCTGGTTATTCCAAACCATTTATGATTGATTAATGGATTGATTAAGGAAGTCCATTAGCTTCCAAAAGTTTACAGAGTGCTTTGCACATATTACCTCATTAGAGTATCAGAATGACCTTACAAAGGAAGGTAGGTGATACAGTGGAGAGAGTACAAGGCTTGGAATCAGGAAAACTGAGCTAGCCTCAGACACTTACTAGCTATGTGTCCTTGGCCTGGTCTTACTTTGGACTTGAGTGCACTCATTTGTAAAAAGAGATTTATAATAAAGTTAAGCCCTGAACTTATAGAGGAAGTCTGATAGGGTACAGAAATGCTGGATTTAGGAGCTAGGAAGATTTCTGTTCAAATGTCACCTCAGATCTTCACAAATTTTATGATCCTGGGAAGTTTCCTTGTCCTAGATATCAACTTTCTAGGATATATCTTCTAGGTCATCAGAGTGTTATAATCAGGACTAGTAAAGGGCTTTCCATACCGAGGGTTATCTCTTATTGAAAATCATGGAGAATTTTGAAAGTTGGGAGAAATCTAAGTAGCCATCTCATCCAATCCATATGAGAAAAACAATCTCTATGACAACACATCCAACAAGTAGTTATACAGTCTTTGTTCACAAAGCTCAAGTGAGGAACATCTCGCTCATTTCTGAGGCAACCTATTCCCCTTTGGATTTCTCTATTCTGTCAGAGAACTTTTCCCAGCATCAAGATAAGATTTGCTTCTTCATAATTTCTCTACATTGCTTCTGATTCTGCCCAATGGGGCCCTCTTCAACAGGACAACCCTTCAATTAATCAAACTATCATTATGGTTTCTCTTCACAAGTTTAAACAGGTCCAGGACTCATAGACTTAATATCATTCATCATTCTGGATGACCAAAAAGATCATATATCATTAAGCATACTTAACTCCCACAATCCCTTTCCCCCTTTTTATATGAAGATTCATTACATCTGGATGCACAAGGATTAGTGAGAAAGAATAACTCAAAACAGCAGAACAATTTTAAAGTAATTTTAGTTATCTAGAATTTTGGCAGTATCTTAGATTAGATTATTTTGTGGGAGAGACAATAACTATATATTGTCATATAAAATGAAACTCAAATATGTATACATATATATTCATATATATGTATGAAAATATATGTGTATATAAATATGTATATATACAGGAGGGAGGAAAGGAGACAGAGACATGAATGCATATACTTACATAGATATAATCATAGGAATAGATAGATATAGATATTTTAGTTTTATAAAATTTTCACAAGCTGTCCAAATTTCAAACTTTTTCAGAAAGGATTCAAGGCAATATGTGCCATAATTAAATTGTAAATCTTTTCTTCTTCAGTAAAAGTTAACAACAGAGATTGGATAATACATTAAGACAAATTAAGACAAAAAAGCTATTATAGAGGGTGTGGCTTTTTTCTAAGCATTTCTCAGTGTCATATACATACATATATTAAATATATATACAAAAAAGAGAGATATTCAGAGAGACAGAGAAGGAGAGACATGAATATATATATATATATATATATATATATATATATACTGATATAGATATAAGTATAGGTATAGATAGATACAGATATTTTAGTTTTATAAAATTTTCACAAGATGTCCAAATTTCAAACTTTCTCAGAGAGGGTACAAGGCAATATTTGCTATAATTAATTTGTATATCTTTTCTTCTTCAGTAAAAGTAACAGAGATTGAATAACACACTAAGACCAAAAAATTATGTTATTCTATAGGCTATGGCTATTTTTCTAAGCACTTCTCAATATCATTGAGAGCATCTGAGCTGCAACCATGAGAATCTGAATTCTAAGAGCAAAGACTTTCAAAACACCAGTACTATATAGAAATTCATGACCCCATAGTAATAGGTCCTTGAGTTTAGGAAAAAACATTTGTAAAACTTACAGCCAGTATCCTCTCTTTTATTGCATAAACATCTGAATCTATAGCCTGCTAGGACACCTCATGAATGAGCCTGAAAAAGTCCTCCATGCGCATCCAAGCCAAGAGCAGCTAAACTTGTAGAAAGAACTTTTCCTCCTCTTCTCTCATTTTTGCTACAAGGTGATGAGATGATAAGATCTATGTGCTTCACATTCTAGGAACTCCAGGATAGCAAGAGATATTTCTTCACTGTCTCCAGATTCCTAGTAGTGTGACCAAATGTCAATTGATTTTATTAGGTTTCTGTTCATCAAGTGCTTCTGAAAAAATTATTATTGCACTCTTCCTTTCCCCAACTGTACATCTTGAAGGAGCTACATCTGTCATAGAATTCAGGATGTTTCTTTTTCTAATGGTAGCACATTTGATGAAATTTTGGTCACTGAGTATTTTTCCTCTCTCATCATTTGCCTTCTTAAGTTTCTCAACTTGATTCTTATGGACTTAGTATCACCAAGCTTTTTTTTTAATCTTTCATTCTTATTTTCCCCAACAATGATCCGGACTAATTCCTGGCTTGTTCACTAGCAGCATATTATTCAATGTGACATTTAGACATTCTTTCAGCCTCAGCTTTGACTTTTGGCCTTTCTTCCCACTTCTTCAATCACATTAATAAATATCAAAATGATACTACAAGCTTCCTTGGTGAGGTGTTCCATCATATACAATCCTACCCATGGATCAGCCATTTGGGGAACCCCAGATTCTTCTTGAATCATGATCTAGGTGTTTCTGGCTATTGGAGCATGTTTTATCATTGACAAATGCTTCATCAGATGAATTTGTATACAAAGACTGTATCTCTTCAAATGCTGCTGCCATTGCTTCCACTGTAGTCCAAGCAATAATTTTGTAAGGATCCCACTTAGTAAGTGATTATCATCATGTCTGACAGTGTACTCTTAGAAGAGGCGTGAAGTTTGCAAGATGAAATATTTTTTTAATTAAATCAGCTCAGTCACTACCTATCTCTCATTTAGCTATTTTCTTATGCAAATTCATTCCAGTTGTCCAGAAGAAAGACAATCTTGATACGGACCCATCAACTGCTAAGGCCAGTTTGGAACCCATATGCGTAATACTCTAAACTAGTGGTGTCAAACTCAAATACAAATGAATCCCTGCATTGAATTAGAAAATAGAAATTGATATTATCTATATTGTATTACATTTGTATTTATTTTGTAAAAGATTTCCCAATTAAATTTAAATCTGGTCCAGGCCCCTCTTGGAAGTTTTGATGACTTCTTACTCTGACTCTGAGTTTGTGTGTGTGTGTGTGTGTGTGTGTGTGTGTGTGTGTAAGAGAGAGAGAGAGAGAGAGGCAGAGAGAGAGAGACAGAGACAGACAGAGACAGACAGAGACAGAGAGAGGAGAGAAAGAGACAGAGAGACAGAGACAAAGAGACAAAGACAAAGACAGAGACAGAGAGAGACAGAGAAGAGAGAAAGAGACAGAGAGAGACAGAGACAAAGAGACAGAGACAAAGAGAGAGACAGAGACAGAGAGAAAGAGAGAGACAGAGACAGAGAGAGGAGACAAAGAGACAGAGACAAAGACAGACAGAGAGGGGAGAGAACGAGACAGAGGCAGAGAGACAGAGAGAGACATGAACAGTTCATGGAAAACCATGAACAAATAATCACCTAAGAAGAGATACACACACACACACACACACACACATAGAGAGAGAGAGAGAATATGTACATTCAGATAGTTTTCCTGTGTGTGCACATGTGCCCAAATGCACATACATATATATATATATATATATATATATATGTGCAAGTTTGTGTATATATATATATATATATATATATATATATATATATACATATATATGCCTATTTACCACCTGCTGGTTGATAAAATCATATTACAACATTCTCTATGGGTAAGAAAGCATCATGGCAACATAGAAAGTTGTACAGTGTCACCATACAACCAAAGCAAGCACAATTATGTGGTGGCTGCCTTTGTGATGAATCTCCCTGAATTGAGCTGGGCTGGATCTGGGATAATGAGAACTGAAGCTTTTCCAGCTTAGTAGGAATTAGTGGAGTTCGTACTCCAATGAATGAATAATTGAATAAATGAAGGCATTTTTAAAAATCTATTTAATGCTTCCACATGCCACGCATTGTATTAATTGCTAGGGGCACAAATACAAAAGTGAAAATAATCCCTGTCTTCAAAGGCATTCTAAAAGGGCAGAGGTTCTTAATCTGTTTCATGACATGGACATTTTGGGGAGTTTGGTAAAACCTATGGACACCTCAGAATAATATTTTTAAATAAATAAAAATATAGAATTACAAAAGAAGCCAAAGATTATTGAATATATATATATATATATATATATATATATATATATTTTACCATCCAAGTTCAAGCATCTCCTAATAGCTATTCACAGATCCCTTTGGGGTCCATGGATCCCAAATTGAGAAATCCTGTAAAAGAAAGGAGAGAACACAAATGGGAAAAGATGACAAACTGGAGAGGGCTACTTTGTTTGGAAAATTACAGGAATAACGAGTGGCACTTTAGAGGAATAAGTTGACACACCCTTTCCAAAAGCATTAGTTGCTTTAATCTGATTCTGGTTCGAGAATAAGTGTGCCATTTAAAAAGGTCCAAGAGACATAATTTCTGGGTAATTTAATCATTTTATTAATAATGCCAGAACTTTAATACAAGAATGGAATATTTGGTCATCTCTCTCTTAGACCAAAGGCAATCATAGTGGCAAGCTCACAGTTCATATGGCCTTTTAGAGGAGGAGTGTTTCTGAGGGTGTCAATCAATTATGATTGGCTAACAATTAATGAGAGAATGAATATTACGAGGTCAGTTAGCCCTGAGCTTTGATTATGTTATTTACTTCTTAAGTTATCCCCAGTTTGGGGCAATATATTCAAAAAATTTATCTGCACCCAAACTTGAGTAGAGTACAAAGGCTCCACCTGGGTGGGTTCTTGGTAGAGAAGAAGGTTAGCTCAACTTTCAGACAAGTTGAAATGAGGATAAAAGAAAAAGAGAGAAATCTGAATCTTTTCAAGTCAATGCTTATTAGAAATAATAATCATTCTTCTCATTAGAAAGAACATATTTGTGGCACCTGGTAAGGAGTGAATTGAATCATGGCTAGACCTGGAAATATGTACCTAGAAGAAGTGGGTGGGGGGGGGAGTAGCACTAACCACCAATCATGATATCTGACCCTGGGGGGAAAAGTTCCAGAGATGAGTTCTGGGGCAGGGAGGAAAGGGGGATAGGGCATGATCTTCAAGAGCCCAGGGGTTACTTCCATAGGGGAGCAAAGCATTAATGTGCTGTCATGAGGATCAAAAGAAATGATACTGCATGTGAAAGCACTTTGTAAATTATGGGGTACTCTACAAATATATGGTCTCATTATGAGTTATCTCATTTGATCATGATCCAGTCACTGGGGCTCTGTGGATCTCTAGTACCTCATCTCGAGTCAGAGAATCATTTCTGACCTGTCTGAACGTAGAAGACTATACCATATAATGTCCGCAGGTCCCTTTCCAGCACTAAGATGTATGATTCTCTTTAGACACCCTGATGCTGTGAAAACAGCCCCAGGAATTATTATTGAATTATGCTCAGGGTCACATTTGATTGAGTTTAGGTCAAATCTTTTATTATAGTCTTCTATTTCAGCGTCTGATAAACGCTGATTTTTCCAATTGGAAACACAGTCCCCCTGTTACCAGGGTGTATTGAGATGGAAAGGACATTTAGACGGCAAGCAGACAACTGTTCTATAGCAATATCCTCCCTGACGTCAAGGAGAGGCTACATGTGGGTTTTAACTTAGTTATCCTGTCCCACCAGGTTTCTCAGTAGTTTCAGTCTCTATAACAACCCTAACACAGGTCTTTATCATTTCCCTCCTCCTGGCTTTAGCTGGGACTATGTGGCTCTTTGAAACTATTTGTTTTCAAACAGACAATTTTTTTAATGAATGTTTTGGTATAGAGATCTTTGTAGGAGTTCATTTTCTCCATCTAGTTCTAATAAATAATCTTCTGGTCTAATAGTAAATACTGTTGAGTCATGGGCAGGGGCCCTGGATCCACTCCCTTTTCCAGAAGGGTCCCCTCTGCTCAGGATCCAAGCCTCTTGTTCAGTCTTGGCTTCTAATCAGAGAGAGCTCCCTTCCCTACTCTGCCAGTGACTGAGGACAAATACATTTATAGCTTAAGTTGTAACTCAAGCCTAGAATTTTTTCCCCAAAATATGAGAAGGAAAAATTGTAGCATTAAGAAGAAACCCCTAATAAATAAACTGAGGCACAGAGAGATTAAGCAACCTCGTTGAGATCAAACCAAGGCTCCAAGTCCAGATGATCATTCATTACTTCATGCTTCACATATGGGACAGGTATTTATTTCCTATCCACAAAAGAAATGTTTGAAGACTCACAGACAGAACTTAAAATGAGAGAGTCAGTAACTTATAATTACTGTTCCCATCACTATGGGGGACTGGGAGTTGGCCCTCATCAGAACTCAAAGCAGAATACAGCATTGTTAATTATTTCAGCTTCATACTGTCTCCTTCAAAGTCCATGTCATCTGGAAAGGCACCTCTGGGTTTGGATCCATCCTTTTCTCAATGGTCCCCTTCTCCAAATTCAGGTCTCCTGCCCTTGCTCAGTCAGCTTTGGAGGAA
This sequence comes from Sarcophilus harrisii, assembly GCF_902635505.1. NCBI lineage: Eukaryota > Metazoa > Chordata > Mammalia > Dasyuromorphia > Dasyuridae > Sarcophilus > Sarcophilus harrisii. The sequence goes on along the minus strand of NC_045426.1, from coordinate 28,916,251 downwards.
AGGATTCTTTTAAACTCACCCAGTCACTTCTAGGGCCAGACATATTTATCTCTGAAGAGAACAAGAACATTCACCTGAGATCAGGAAAGAAATGGCCCAGATCGCAGGCTCAGGCTTACAATCTAAATCATCAGGCAAATTAATTCCCCACTATAGGCCTCAATTCCTCCATCCATGACAGAATTAAACCAAGTAAATCAATGAAATTAAGTGATTTTGATATGATTTAACTCAACAGACCTTTTCCTCCCTCTCCCCTACCATCCCTCATGCCCATACAAAAGGAGAACAAAGACTCTCAGAGACAAAAAGCCTCAGATTATCCAGATGACAAAAGGGAGTTCCTGGAACTCTTGGTTTTGTTCTTTACACTGCAAAAATAAAAGATTTTTGACTTATCCAAAAGGGATTGATTGGTTTACTTTTGACCATCTCATTGTGGACAACAGGAAATTCTGAAGTATTTATCTACTTCAGAAAGCCAAGGATATATGAAAGAAAATATATATATATATATATTTCTTGTATATATATATATATATATATATATATATATATATATATATACCTTTGTGTGTGTGTGTGTGTGTGTGTGTGTGTGTGTATGTGTGTGTATAAAGAGAGTGAGACCACTAAGATATTCCTTTGGACACCTATATCTTAAATATATATATATATATATATATATATATATATATATATATATATATATATATATATACACACACACATACGTGTGTGTGTATGTATGTGATCTTCTCTTGTAATTTCTTTTTTTTTCTTCTCTTGTAATTTCAAGGGACTCCTAAGAAGTTTAGCAGATAGATTTAAAATAATTTTTTTTAAAAAACACTTTTGAAGAACCCAGAGTTTTACTAGCCCTCAACTAGGCTCTGACAAAGTTATTATAAAGGTGCAAAAAAAGACAGAAAATATGATCTAAGGAGAAGGCTGTAAGGACTATTTTCAAATTTTAATCAAATTCCTTTCTGTTCTTCTGAGTATCTTGGGGTATTACAGATACAGTCCTGGACCTGGAGTCAACCCAAATAGATTGATGTTCAGATTCAGTAGTTGGAGATCTCAGAGAACATCTAATTCAATTTGTTGTACCCAGACAAGAATCCTATTGATACAATCAGTCATCAAGCATCTATTAAGCCCTAATATGTGCCCAGAGGATACAAGTGCTGGTTGGTGATACAGAGAAAAAGGGATGTTCACCCCAAGCATGTGAAGATTTCTCTCAGTAGAAAAAGACAGATGAGAAAAATTTGTTCCAAGAGGCATGAATCTGACAGAAGCAAACATTGTGAAGTGCTTAAAGCTTGCTAAGAGCAGGGCCATCCACTCCATCTTGGACCATTGCCTGTCATCGTGACTTTTGTTTTAACACTGTTCTTCAGTGACTCTGGAAGAGAATGAGACTGACAACTCTGCAATTCTGCTTCATCTAAATCCAATTCATATAGAAGGCAAGACATCACCCTGTTGTGATATTATGGATCCTCTTCAAAAATGAAGAATTAAATAATGGAGGAGAAGGCTAAACAATGGAGAAGAACAAAAATAATGAACTATTTTTCCTGCTACATAAACCAAGGCACACTTTGATATATCCCGCCCCCAACCCCAAACAGTAGAGACAGAGTTTCACCTTTCCAATATGAGCTTGGTTACATAGGTCACCTAAACTACAATTAGGGTTTAAAAGAATTGTATTTAGCTCATGGCAGTTTCCCCTCTTAATGAATGGGTTGGTATTTATGTGTTGGTCAGGCTAACAGAAACTTTCTTTGATGCCAGAGAACAGGAGAATAAGGAGTACATTATCTATTTGAACCTCAAAAAGCCCCAAAGGGAAGGAAAGAGCCACTGTAGAAACTAACCCTTCTCTGCCATCTAGTGATGTTCATGATGAAAGGTCAAGTTCTTTTTGTTATAGGGATTTTTTTTCGTGCGTGATTAAGTTCCCTAGCTTGTCTTTGAAGCTTTTGTTCCCTGAGATAGTTTATAGGTTTGGGGACCCCTAGCTATTTTCTTTCAATTTTTTCTAATTGCTTATTTACTTTTGATTTACTCATTTTATATTATCTTGTACTTTATGGAGGCTTGTTTTTTCATCCCCACTCCTGCCCTTAGACTGTAAGCTTTTTGAAGACAGGAACTATTTTCATTATTGTAATAGCTTATGATTATCACAGTGCTTTGAAGTATTAATAATGCTTAGTGTATCAAATTGAACTAAACTGAATAAATCAAAAATTATCCTTGTTACCTTATATACCTAGTAACATTAAAATAAGGTCCAGGATTTGGGGTTCTAATACATTTGTACAATTTTTTTCTCAGGTGTTTATTTCATTTTCTAATTTTAATAATTCCTTAGATAATACAATGCATTCTGCTCTGTTTTTGTTATCTTATTCTCAACTGTGGACCCTATCCCTTGTCGTTTCATACATGGAAACCTAACATGACTCTCCTGTATTTGAGAGCAGTGTTGTTTTGGAAGAATTCAAATTACTGAATCTAAATTCCACTGGAATATGTTGTCTTTGACCTCCTAAAACAGGTAACCGATGAATCAGGTCTTCAATATTCCAATGCAAACTGAAACTTGGCATTTCATTCTATGTAAAATTAGGAGATTGGTTTCAGTTGGTTTCCAAGATTCTTTCCAATTCTATATCTCGTAAATCTTTAAATATTAAAGCCTCATCCCATTTTTCCTATTCACTATATTATAGTATATATATATTATATTTTTATCTGTTATTATATATATGCAATATAGTTTAGCTATTATAACGAATCGATGAACATGTTCATGTTAACTAGCCAAGACTGTCAGATAATAGACTAAATAGAGACTTGGACTTCCATTAAAGAAGGCCTGAATTCTAGTCTTTCTCCAGACAATTATCTGCTATATGACCTTGAAAAAGTCACCTAACTTCTTATGTTCAGTTTTTTCATCTGCAAAATGGGAATAATAGCATCTACCATACAGGGTAGCTGTGCAGATCAAATAAGATAACATGTAAAAAAATATTTTGCAAATCTTAAAGTGCTACAGAAATGCTGGTTATGATAATGTTGAAATTGATGATGATGATGATGGGGGGGTATGTTTGCTCTTATTGTTGTCATGTTTAACTCTTCATGAATATATTGGGGATTTCTTGGCAGAGATGCTGGAGTGGTTTTTCATTTTCTTCTCCAGCTCATTGTATAAATGAGAAACCTGAGGCAAGCAGGATGAAGTGATTTCCCCAGTATCACACAGCTGCCCCTGATAATGACAACATCTGCCAAATAATTCCAAATTCCTTGGCCTATGATCCAAGATCTCCACAATCTATTTCCAACTCACCTCTCTAGTTTTTCCTTCTAAATTCTTTCATATTATGTGTGCTTCCATTCCAGGGGCTACTGAACATTCTTACCTCTCTGCCTTTGCTTGCTTACCATTGACCATTTCTACTTGTTGAAATTTAACTTGTTCTTTAAGATTCAGCTCAAAGATTTCCTCCTCTCCCCATTATACCCAGCCTCCCAATTAGGCACTGTCTCCTAATTCTCAGGAATCCAAGACTGTTACTCTATTAAGTTCTTATCATGCTCCACTTAGTGCTATCATTATTTGTATTTTTTTTGAAAATGAGGATCATCTTTATGTTAGCTTCCATTGACAAGAGAATCTCATAGGAAGTTTGGCCTTTTGTTTTGTTTTTAGCTGGTCAAAAGACTAAAAATACTATTTTCAGGTGTATTTTCAGGGAAGGAACAAACCTGTATCAAAGCCCTACCATGTGCTAGAGTCTTAAGTCTTAGGGACTTAGACCCAACTAAGTACTTTACAATTATTATCTCATTTAATGCTCACAGCAATCATGGGAGGTAGGTGCTACCATCGATCCCTTTTTCACAATTGAGTTTTTGCAGAGGGTGCCCAGTTCTATCACGTTTCATGCCTTCATCAGGGCAAACATTAAATTTATTTCACTACTGCAATAATACATAGCTACTCTGCCTTAGAGTGTTTACCATGTAGTTGTCCAAGGAGTAATACACTCAAACAATCTTCTAAAAAGCAAAGGAGAAGGACACCATTTATCATAGGTTAAGGTGGGGTAGAAGATCATTAGCGGAAGTTGCCCTTGAAAGGAAAATTAATTTTATCCCACTGAGCACAGTGGGCATTGCATCAAAATAGAGCAGACTCACAGGAGGCAATTAATGGGGCAGATATCAGAGTGCCTTTTCTGATTACCCCATACTGTCCAGTGGATTTGACCTCGCTGTGACAGGCTGGTCGAAACAAGAACCCTGTTGAGCTACGGCTCGGCAAGAAGAACCACCTCTTAGCAGTGGGAACAACTTTATTGAAACCATCTGTTGTTTTGGGCAAGGGGAAATAAGGAGGGAAACTCCCCCCAAAAGTGCTTAACCTTCATACTTTAGGCAACTAAAACCAAATCACACACAAATGCTTCCCAGGAACTTCATCTCAGAATCATAGCCCCCAGAGTTTCTAATAAGCCCCAGTGGGCACATGCAGTTTTATGGATGGCTTAGGCAGGTGATGTTAGTTGTCAGGAATCTTATTACAGCAATGTGATATTTACCAATAAAATTTCCCAAGTATCTTCATGAAACTTAATTGCAAATAAACTTTACAAATTGGAGGTGAACTGAGTGAGAATAAACAGCCTATAGATTCTTTGTTATTTTTATAGATGTTTAATTGGAGAGAAAATGGTCAAGCTGAGAATTTCTCCTCTTTGATATTGATTTATCTTCATTACAGATCTCTGTAGAACGTGACATATATATATATATATACACACACATATATATATGGTCTTCATACATACATATATATTATCCACATATATTATTATATGTATATATACATAAATTACATTTATTATAATATGTATACATTTTATATATTATCTTCACCTTTTTACAGGCTGAACAGACCAAAGTTTGCTTTTCCTTCATAGAGAGAAGGGAGAAAGACAGATTGGCCAAAAAAAAGTTCAAATGATTGATGAATTCCTCCCTGGCTCTGAAGGACTTGTATGTATCCTTATCTGACCTATTCATGATTGGTTGTACAATCCTAGAGTAGGCTAAAGGCTCCACATCACTTCATCTACGTCTATTTAAAACTCAGGAACATTCTAAGCACCTCTATGGCCCTTTCAAATCAACTTATATTCTGGATAAAGTCAGTTTCCTGGACTATGTTTTATGGGCAGCTTCATTTCCCAGAGTTAGAGATTTAGATGTGGGTGAGTTGAAAGCATGTGTCTCTCTCTGCATTTTTTTGTGAAAATACATGCTCCAACCATGATTTAAAATTAAGTGCTAATATACACTGAAGTATGATAGGTATGAGATGTGAAACCAGACTAACACAAGCCTCTATACAGCCGCAAATTCTGGGAGAATATAAAATGAAAGTAGACCAGAGGACAATGGAAAGATATATTGCTAGCAATGACTTGCAGGGAGAAAAAAAAAGAAGCTTAAAAAAATTTGTCAAAGACATATTGGCCAGAAAATAAGTTGGATCAGTAAAGTAACAAGAAAGCTAGAACACAGATAAAGAGTCCAAGGATAGCATTGGTATCCCTGAAGTTACAGATTACAGAGACTGGTAAATTCTCTCTAAAGGAGTTACAGAAAAATATGAACACATATTGCGGAGATTAAGATGGGCTCCAAAACACTTTTGGAAAGTGTATACACTTTGTTGAGTGATGCCTTTCAAAATATCATAGAATAAATGTAATCAATAATAGTAATAAGTTTCAACATAAGAGTAAAGGTATCTACTGACTGAAGATTTAAGGGTGGAATGTCAGTAGATTTCGTTTTCTCAGTGCTGGCCAGGGAAATCATCCCCTCTCTTCTGCAAGTGATGAGATAATCATGATAAGAAGTGGTTGAAAGTTCCTGCCAAGGAGAGGAAGCTGAAGAGAAAAACAATGGCTAATAGGAGTTCCAGTTTGTACCAGTTGTCTTAATTTGCATTTCTCTGATCAATAATGATTTAGATTTTTTCATATGATTAGAAATGGTGTTAATTTCTTCATCTGAAAATTGTCTGTTCATATCCTTTGACCACTTATCAATTGGAGAATGGCTTGTATTCTTATAAATTTCTCTATGTAGTCAATATGTAGTCAGTTTCCTATATATTTTAGAAATGAGGCTTTTGTCAGAACCCTTGGATGTAAAAGTTTTCCCCCAGTTTTCTGCTTCCCTTCTAATCTTGTCTTAATTTGGTTTTGTTTGAACAAAAAGTTGCTTCTCTACAGATCTGGGAGGTAGACTATCTCTTGTTCTCCTAATTTTGCTTATAGAATCACCCTTAATGTCTAAATCATAAACCCATTTTGATCTTATCAATAAATAAGATTTCAATGAATTTTTATTAAAGACAGCAAATATGATCATATCATGAGTGTTTTTGTTTCCATGAACACCTGTGATGAAATAATCAAATTTAGGCCATAAAAGAAATCAGTGAGCAAGAATGTGATGTATTGATTAAAATTAAAATATTTAAAATATTTTATGAACATTCTGGACTAAACTTGATTTCTTTACTACTTAAAATCATCTCTAAAGCAGATAGACTTATTTGATTAGAGCTGAGTACTAATAAGAAGGAATCACTGATTTAATCTACATCTAAATTTACTGTTTCATAGGCATATGGTTATGCCTTCCTTCTTTACTTTCTATGTCAGAAGAAATAGTTATCATTCTTGTTAAAGTTAATCCCATCGTTCTGTGCTCTCAATTCTATATTCTGCTTATGACCTTTATTCAGAAATTAATCTTTCTGTCTTATTCATCTTCAATCTCTCTTCTCATTAATTTTTCCCATTTGCATATAAAGATACTTAGGCCTCCTCAATCTGAATTTTTTTTAAAAAAAGAAAAAGACTTCTTACCATGCTATCTTATCTAACATGAGTAAATTTCTCTAAAATCTATCCTACACAAAATGCCTCAATCTTTCATCACCCATTCCTTCCTTGGTTGTTTACAGTTTGACTTTTGTCCCTTCCAATCAAATGAAATTTCTGTTCAAAGATCATGAAGAATATGTAAAAGTCCAAATCCCATATGGTTGGGGGTTTTCCCAATTATCTTCCTTGCCATCTCCATTATCGAATTCTATTGCCCATTCCTTCAATTATTTTCTCCTTTTTTTGACTTAGATAACACCACATTCTTCTAGTTGTCTGAGTAACTCCAGTGTATTCTTTTATCTCTTTCTCTCTCTCATTCTTTTTTTTCTCTCTCTCATTCTTTCTTTCTCTCTCTCATTCTCTCTCTCCTTCACTCTCTGTTTCTGTCTCTTGTCTCTCTCTCAGTCGGTCTTTTTCTTTGTCTGTCTCTCTGTTTCTCCAAAGGTTCCAACCACTTTAGCCCTCTTCATTTCCTTTCTCTTTCTTTTTCTTTTCTGTCCCTTTCTTTCCCTCTTCTCTTCTTTCTTCATTTTCTTTCAGCTTAAAGGAATATCAGGCAAGCTGGGAAGTGGAGATACACCCAAGCATAGGGGCTACTGGGGAAAATGCTGAGAACTGGGAGATGGAAAATATTTGCATAAAGAATAGTGAGGAAGCTATTTAAGGTTTAAAATGTAATAAGTCCAGAAGTGAAGGAGGGCATCAGATTATAGAAGGCTTTGAAAACCAAACAGGATACTTGAATTTGGGGAAAGGAACTGAAAGAAGTGAGTGTCAAATCAGTGACACAGGATGCATATGCATATGGTTCTATTGCATGGGGCAGGTGAGAGGACATGCAAAGAGCAGGATGTAGGTTCTGATCCTTCAGACTTTCCCGCACCCAGGCCATCATTTGGGTGATGTTTGTCACCATTTTTTATGGCAACAGATATCTAGATCATCTGAAAGTCTTAGGATGAACTCTGCGATTCATTCTCCAGCTCTATGTTTCTTATTCCTTGGAATATGGTTACTTTTGTTTGTATCTTATGAACTAATGATTTTGCAAGGGTGTCTAGACTTTAGGGGATAGTTCCTTTGTGATCCTGGTATCAAACACCATGGAAGGAAAGATCATCTAATATAATTCCTATCTTTTATGTATGAAGAAATTCAGATCTAGAGAGATGAAATGAGGTCATATCACATAGATCATTGTGGCAGAATTGAGATTTGAATCCAGGCCCTCTCACTTCAAATGGTTATGAATGAAAACCCAAAATATAGTCTCTGGGTAACTGATAATTGATTAATGAGTCTAGCTAATAATTAATAAATTGACAATCAGTGATTCCTCTCAGTAGCCAAGGGACATCCTAAAATACTTTAAATTCCTTCTGAAAGGGAATTTCCCTGATAAGTAAAATTAACCTTTACTGGTAGATATTTAATGAAGGATGGGCTAAAAGTCTTCAGCTCCTCCTCCTGAGAACAAAGTTTGATTATGAGACCAATAGCCTCCAGAAATCTTGATAGAGTCTTCCATATGGACCTCTTTGGCTGTTTTTCTTCTTTGTAATTGGGTCATCTTAAACTTCAGTTTCTTTTTACAGCAATAGTTTCCCCAGACTAGATTCTATTTGTACTCTAAACAGAAATTAGGTCTCCTAGTTTGTAGGGTCCTTCCAAAATTGACAAGCATGTATCTTAAGGATAGGAGCAACCCCATCAATGATCTTCAGAGACTGATCTTAACAATATTTTGCAGAAAATAGAAGGGGAAAGGATAGATTTCAATTAAGAATTAATATAATAGTATAATTTTAATTTCTTTCTAAATCAAGCACTTTTGCAATTGTAGCAGATGGCAACATGGACTGTCTGCTTACAAGAAACCTTCCAAGAGTTTGTGTCCTGCCAGAAATCATGGAAACTGTGGAGAGACCTCATAGAAGCATGTTAGTAAATGATCACTTTCTTTAAGAAATAGAAAAGACAATTTATAGAATCTAAATGGAAAAATCTTAGTGTTTGAAGGGACTTCAGTGGCCATGTGGGTCAATCCTTATCTGAAAAGAATTACTTCAATGACATACATGACAAGTAGTTATGTAGACTTCACTGGAAACTCTCCAATGATGGTGGTCATCAGTGGACAAGACAGTCCTGTTTACTTTGGGTCAGCCTCAAACACTGCAAAGTTTTTCCTGGCATCAAAATGCTATTTTCCTCTTTGTATCCTTCCAGTAAGCACAACTCCTTGTGACCCTCTGAGCCCAGCCAGAATAAATCAAATATCTCTCGCTTGTGGCAGCCCTCCATGGACTTTCAAACAGTTCTCATATTCTACCAAAGTTTTTGCTTTGCCGTATTAACCACTCCTACTTCCTTCAACTGGTCCTTGTATGGCATGGTCTCTGACATCTTGATTGCCCTCTTTCATCTTTGTTAATGTTGTGGGCAAGGAATCATTCTACTTCCTATTTCAAAAAAAACATAGAAGGGTCAGAGCCAAGATGGTGGAGATTACACACACATCTTTCTAAACTCTCTTTTTCCTTCAATCTAGTTTAACAATATTTAGCCTCAGAATTAGTGCTTGACTGTCAGAACCCACGAATATTGGAAGTACAACACATTACCAACAGAAGATAATCTCAAAATTTGCCAGAAAAAGTCTGCTTTGCTCATGGGTGAGAACAGAACGGGGGTGGAGGGATGGAGGGGTAGGCCAGGGGCAGACTCAGAAAGTCAGAGAGAGCTCAGTCACGCTGAGCAGACTGGAGGGGGGCAGGGTGCGATCTCAGCCAGTGGAAAATCTGCAGGGAAAACTCTACCACAGTGCTGGCTACTCTGCCCTGGCAGCAAGCCAGTAGATCAGCAGGGAAGCTATAAACACAGGGGGTAAAGGCTACAATGTCCAAAAACGCTAGTTCTTGGGACCTGGCCACACCCTCCCATCACCTTGAATGACTCAGTGTTATCCAGGGGCAGCCCCAGTTATTGGTCCCAGGACAACCCTAGTAGCTGCCTTTCCACTGCTGCTGATTCCAGTACCTGATTTCAGGTCCCAGAGCAGCCAGTGAGTGCTGTCCTACTGCCCCTTCACTGCCACTTCCTGTCGTCTATAGAGGCAGCTTGGAAAAAACCCTGCTGCCCCTGATAAGCAGACCATAGGTGGGTTTTTTGTTTTGTTTTGTTTTTCAAAATGAGCAAAAAGGCAAAGTGCACTCTAACTATTGATAGCTTCTATATGGAAAGAGAGCAAACTATTAAATTAATAAATAAAACTAAAAGTTTGTTTTATGAAGAAACAACAAAATAAATAAAACTTTGGTAAATTTGATTAGAAAAAGGAAAGAGGAAAATGAAATTGTTAGTTTTAAGAATGAAAAGGGAGAAATTTCCACTAATGAAGAGGAAATTAGAACAATAATTAGGAGTTACTTTGCCCAACTTTATGTCAATAAATTTATTAAATGAAATGGATGAATATCTTCAAAAATATTTGCTTTCCAGATTAACAAGAGGAAGAAACAAATTTGTTAAATAGTCCCATTTTAGAAAAAGAAATAGAACAAGCTATTAATCAACTCCCTAAAAAAAAAAATCCCCAAGACCAGATGGATTTACATGCGAATTCTACCAAACATTTAAAGAACAATTAACTCCAATGCTATATAAACTATTTGAAAACATAAGAAATGAAGGAGTCCTACCAAATTCCTTTTATGACACAGACATGGTACTATACCTAAACCAGATAGGATGAAAACAGAGAAAGAAAATTTTAGACCAATCTCCCTAATGAACATCGATGCAAAAATCTTAAATAAAATCTTAGCAAAAAGACTACAGAAAATCATCTCTAGGATAATATACCATGACCAAGTAAGATTTATACCAGGAATGCAGGGCTGGTTCAATAATAGGAAAACTTAGCATAATTGACTATATCAATAACCAAATTAACAAAAACCATATGATCATCTCAATAGATGCAGAAAAAGCATTTGATAAAAGCCAACACCCATTTCTATTAAAAACACTAGAGAGTATAAGAATAAATGGACTTTTCCTTAAAATATTCAATAGCATCTATTTAAGACCATCAGTAAGCATCATATGTAATGGTGATAAACTGGAACCATTCCCAGTAAAATCAGGAGTGAAATAAGGTTGCCCACTTTCACCATTACTATTTAATATTGTATTAGAAATGCTAGCTTTGGCAATAAGAGATGAAAAATAAATTAAAGGAATTAAAGTAGGTAATGAGGAAACCAAAGTATCACTCTTTGCAGATTATATGATGGTATATTTAGAGAACCCCAGAGATTCTACTAAAAAGCTATTAGAAATAATCCACAACTATAGCAAAGTTGCAGGATACAAAATAAATCCACATAAATCCTCAACATTTTTATACATCTCCAACAAAATCCAACAGCAAGAGATACAAAGAGAAATTCCATTTAAAATAACTGTCAATAGTATAAAATATTTGAGAATCTATCTGCCAAGGGAAAGTCAGGAACGATATGAGCAAAACTACAAAACACTTGCCACACAAAGTCAGATATAAATAATTGGAAAAATATTCCTGGATAGGTCCTGTGAATATAATAAAGATGGCAATACTCCCTAAACTAATTTATTTATTTAATGCTATACCAATCAGACTCCCAAAAAACTATTTTAATGACCTAGAAAAAATAACAACAAAATTCATATGGAAGAACAAAAAGTCAAAAATTTCAAGGAAACTAATGAAAAAAAAGTCAAATGAAGGTGGCCTAGCTGTACCTGATCTAAAACTATATTATAAAGCAGAGGTCACCAAAACCATTTGGTATTGCCTAAAAAATAGACTAGTTGATCAGTGGAATAGGTTAGGTTCACCGGACAAAATAGTCAATAACTATAGCAATCTAGTGTTTGACAAATTCAGCCTTTGGTATAAGAATTCATTATTTGACAAAAATTGCTGGGAAAACTGGAAATTAGTACAGTAGAAAAAAGGATTGACCCATACTTAACACTGTATACCAATATAAGATCAAAATGGGTTCATGACCTAGGCATAAAGAATGAGATTATAAATAAATTGGAAGAGCATATGATAGTTTACCTCTCAGACCTGTGGAGGAGGAAGAAATTTGTGCCCAAAGAAGAACTAGAGGTCATTATTGATCACAAAATAGAAAATTTCTATTACATTAAGTTAAAAAGCTTTTGTACAAATAAAACTAATGCGAACCGGATTAGAAGGGAAGCAATAAACTGGGAAAACATTTTTACAGCTAAAGATTCTGATAAAGGTCTCATCTCCAAAATATATACAAAATTCACTCTAATTTATAAGAAATCAAGCCATTCTCCAATTGATAAATGGTCAAAAGATATGAACAGACAATTTTCAGATGAAGAAATTGAAACTATTTCTAGTCATATGAAAAGATGTTCCAAATCATTGTTGATCAGAGAATTGCAAATTAAGACAACTCTGAGATACCACTACCCACCTGTCGGATTGATTAAAATGACAGGAAAAGATAATGACAAATGTTGGAAGGGATGTCGGAAAACAGGGGACACTGATACATTGTTGGTGGAGTTATGAACAGATCCAACCATTCTGGAGAGCAATTTGGAACTATGTTCAAAAAGTTACCAAACTATGCATACCCCTACCATTACCATACTGTGCATACATCCATCAGTGTTACTACTGGGCCTATATCCCAAAGAGATATTAAAAAAGGGAAAGGGACCTGTATGTGCAAAAATGTTTGTGGCAGCCCTTTTTGTAGTGGCTATTAACTGGAAATTGAATGGATGCCCATCAATTGGAAAATAGTTGAATAAATTGTGGCATATAAATGTTATGAAATATTATTGTTCTATAAAAAATGACCAGCAGGATGACTACAGAGAGGCTTGGAGGGGCATAGATGAACTGATGCTAAGTGAAATGAGCAAAACCAGGAGATCATTATACATTTCAACAACAATACTACATGATGATCAATTCTGATGGACGTGGCTCTCTTCAACAATGAGAGGATTCAGATCAGTTCCAATTGATCTGTAATGAACAGAACCAGCTACACCGAGAAAAAGAACACTGGAAATGAGTATGGACCACAACATAACATTTCCATTCTTTCTGTTAATGTTTGCTTGCATTTTTGTTTTTTTCTTCTCAAGTTATTTTTATCTTCTTTCTAAATGTGATCTTTCCTGTGCAACAAGATAACTGTATAAATATGTATACATTTATTTTATTTAACATATACTTTAACATATTTAACATGTATGGGACTACCTGCCATCTAGGGGAGGAAGTGGAGGTAAGGAGGGGAAAAGTTGGAACAGAAGGTTTTGCAATTGTTTAGTGCTGAAAAATTACCCATTTAAATGTTTTGTATATAAAAAGGTATAATAAAAAATAAAAAATAAAAAACATAGAATACAAATTACCTTAAAGAAACTTTATATAAAAACTAACCATGAAAATTAAATTTTCATTGACTATATTAAAGGCAAAACACTCTAGATAGTTAAGTAATGCACACACATACACAAACACACACACACACTCACACACACACAAAAACATATATATATATATATACATAATTTATATATATACAATGTTATAGTGTTTATTTAACAAATACTTATTCCCTTCCCTTTCTCTCCTCCACATTTGTGTAAAAAAAGGCAATAATATTTTAAAAAAATTTTTTTTGATAATTACCCATATTCTAGGATGGTTTCTCAGTCCCAAGGTCATGATAATTATAACTCCATACACCTGGGAGACTTCAATGAAATAAACTGTGTGCAAATGTTCTATGATTCTCAGAATGAGGATTTTGTTCTTTTGAATATAAGAATCTACTGTGATAGGAAAAGCATTCTTTTTTCTTTGTCACTCTAAGAAAATCAGATGATGCAGCATAAAAGCTTAATAAAGTTCAATAATCTCTAGTTCTTAAAGCAGGCAACTGCATCATTCAACAGTAAAAAGAAAAGATTTGAAATTTGTTTTTATATGCAATTTTTAGCATTTAGCTTTTAATTTTCTTTTTCTTTCTCATTTAGCTTTTTAAACACAATAAAAGGAAAGTATTTCTCATGCATATTTTTACTCTGAATTTGGTGTGAATTAGAAGCATGAATGTCTTAGAGAGTTGGATTCCCAGTATCAAAACTTGCTTTTTTTGGTAAGAAAGTTGTTAACTAAATAGATTGGATTCAAGAGCTTACTGTGGATATGAGTTTATGCAAATCAGGAAAGGATCTGGGATTTTTGTTAGGATAAGGAATTCCTGGTGTGGACACTACCTTTACCAAATTAAATCATAAACTATACTTTGAAGATAAATATTTGGGATTAGGTTGCAGGAGACAGTCATATCAAAAGCCACACAGTTTTCAGAGGCAGGATTTGAATGCAGCCCTTCCTGAATCCAAGCTCAGTTTTCAAACCACAAACCATATTGTCTTTAAAAATGAGGTTGGCATATAGAATTTTGTGTTTTTTTTTCTTTTTTCCTTCTTCCCTTGAAAAGTTGAACCATCCCCTCTGAGTAGGAAAAAAAATTAGGAGTCTATGTGAACCTGTGGAATCTGTGAGGGAGTAATTTAGCTTTTGTTAATTTCATATTCTATCATTTCAGATGATTTAAGTAGAAGACAGATGTCTTCCCAAAATAGGTTTACTAACTGGTAATTATTTTGTTAGCATTCCCATAAGAACCACAATCATTTTTATAGCCTGTAATGAAAAATCAGCAGATAAAAGAGGCTATTCTCCTTCTGAAATGCCCTTGTTTCAAAATCTCTGCACATAATATAAGCTGTCTCATGGTCAGAAACTCTGTCTTATATGAAAGGTTTTACACTTTCTCTAAGAATAAGGATAAGAAACATTTTCTCATACTCTTTCATGTATTCTAAGCTTATACTCCTTTTGTTTAATAAGCTGTGGGGCTTAGATGCTTTGCAAGAATGAGTCTGTTTTATATTTAGTGGCTCCTAAGAAGAAAAATGTTGAAATATAGAGGATAAACAGAAGCAAGATTTATATGTAGCACATGTTGTTTGGGTACTAGTATTGTTACAGATAATGAAAAGCTTTTCATAAGAAGATCTAATGTTGAGGCAACAAATCATCCCTTTGGTCAACAATGAACTACAGTCCGTTGGGTTGGGATATCTCACAACAAAGGGAACACAAAGGAAGGAAATTGAATTGAGCTAGAATATTCACCTGAGCTCCTTATCCAGTTCTTATACCTCTTAATTTCCTTGTAATAATCATCATATTAATGTCTTGTCACAATCCTAATTAGTACTTTATTTCAGTAATATTTCATGCAAATTACCAGTTCAGACTAGATAATACATTATAGCCATGAAAATAAAAAAGCAATCCACTTTCATCCAACAAACATCTAATAAATCCATATTTTGGGAAAGGACTGAACAAATATTCTAGTGATTCCAAGAGAAAATAAAAGCCCAGGGAGCTGACATGGTGTTGGGGATGGCAGATAAGATGTGTACATGGATTAGTAAATAAAAAATAATTTTCAGTGAGAGAGAATATTCAACTGTGAGATTTTGGGAAAGGATTCTCATAGGAGGTGGCCCCATGCTAAATAGTGAAGGGACCCAGGCTTTCTAAAAGATGAGGGCAGGGGTGGGAATGGGGGGGGGGGAGGGAATGGGAGAGCATTCCAGCTACTGGAGCCAGTTGGTACAAAAATATAGTGGTAGGAGATGGAATGTTGTTATGTAAGTCAATTTATCTGGAACATAGATTATACAAAGAGGAGTAATATATAATAAGCTTTAAGAGGTAGGCTGAAACTAAATCATGAAGTGAGGTTTGTATTTTATCAGTACAGTCAATAGGAAATTACTAAATGTTTTAAAGAAAGAGACAACTATACATTTGCGAATTCAAAATATTAATTTGTCAGCTATTTGTAAGAAAGGGGAGACCTAAAAATAGGCATACTAATTTGGAAGCTATTGTCGTAGTCCAGGGAAGCAGTGAAAGAACAATTTTAGCGGTTATTATGTAAGAGGAAAGGAAGGGAATGTAATCAGTACTACTATGTGCCAAGCACAGCACCTAGCACTTCTCAAATATTCTCTCATTTTATCCTCACAACAACTCTTTGAGGTAGGTACTATTATTATCTCCTTTTTTTCAGTTCAGCAAACGGAAGCAATCAGAGTTTAAATAAATTTCCCAGGATCACACAACTAGTGTCTGGGTCAAAATTTGAATTCCGATATTCCTGATTCTAGGATTAGTATTCCATCAACTGTGCTACCAGCTGTGTCTTAAAATGTTATCTCATTTTATCTGCCAAACAACCCTTAGAAGTAAGTGTTGTTATGATTCCCATTCTACAGATGAGGAAACTGAAGTAGAAAGATGTGACTGCCTAGAATTACACAGCTAGGAAATATCTGCGACCAAATTTAAACTCAGGACTTCTTGTTTCCAGGTCCAACACTCAATCCTCTGTACTACCTAACTACTATAAGGATGCATAAGAAGGGGAACAACTAAATGGCATAATGGATAGAGTAAAAATGGATATAGATACAGATACATATGTGTGTGTCAATACATACATACATATAGGGATGTATATATATGTATGTATTGACATACATATGTATCAATACATACATATGTATGTATGTATGTATTGACACACACATGTATGTGTATCTATTATATATATTTAGGATAAGGTGATAATGTATTACCTAATCTGAACTGGTAATTTATATGAAATGATGGATAAACTTATCTTTATGAGTTCAAATCTAACCTCAAATACTTACTAGCTGTGTAACTTTAGGAAAGTTTTAGCTTAACCCTGTTTGCCTCAGTTTACACATCTGTAAAATGAGTTGGAGCAAGCAATGGCAAACACTCCAATATCCTTGCCAAGAAAACCCCAAATGGGGTTGAACATGACTGAAAGAACTAAAGAGCAAAAACAACAAGAAATATGTAAGTTGAGAGATAAGATCAGACACATGAAATGTTGTTGAGGTAGAAACAGTGATACTTGACAACTATTTAATATGGAGGGTGGAGGAAGTGTTGGAGAAGGAGGAATCAAAGATAACTTCAAGCACTTATACATGACTCCAAGGATTGAAGTTCCCTCAAAAGAAAAATGAAAACATTGGAAGAAGAAAGTATTGTGGGAAAACTGGTGTGAAGTTCATTTTGGACCAATTAGTTTGAGATCTCAAGAAGACATCACAGTGGAAATGGCTAAAAAGTGCTTAGTAATGTGGAGCTAGAACTCCAGAGAAAGACAGGATATTTATATCTGGGAATCATATGCAGAGAGATGACGATTGAACCAGTAGATGGTGTTAACAGTCACACTGAGAGAAAGTATATGCAGGGGGAGCAGATTTAAGACCAAATAAAGAATAATCACAGGGAGAGAGTACAATATAGATGATAATCCAGCAGAAGAGAGTGAAAAGAAACATTTAGACAAAAACAACATTATAGAAACCAAGAGGAAAGACTATTCAAGAGGGCCTGAGTCTAAAGCCATAGAAAATCAAACAGAATAGGACATGAGAATAGACCACCATGCTCTTGGATAGGGAGAGCAAATATAATAAAGATGACAATATTACCTAAACTAATCTATTTATTTAGCGCTATACCAATCAGACTCCCAAAAAACTATTTTAATGACCTAGAAAAAATAACAACAAAGTTCATATGGAAAACAAAAGGTCAAGAATTTCAAGGAATTAATGAAAAAAAAATCAAATGATGGTGGCTTAGCTGTACCAGATCTAAAATTATATTATAGAGCAGCAGTTACCAAAACTATTTGGTATTGGCTAAGGAATAGATTAGTTGATCAGTGGAATAGATTAGGTTCAAGGGATAAAACAGTCAACAAATATAGCAACCTAGTCTTTGACAAACCCAAAGATCCCAGCTTTGGGGATAAGAACTTACTGTTTGATAAAAATTGCTGGGAAAATTGGAAACTAATATGGCAGAAACTAGGCATTGATCCATACTTAACGCCGTCACACCAAGATAAGGTCAAAATGGGTTCATGACCTAGGCATAAAGAATGAAATTATTAATAAATTAGAGGAACATAGGATAGTTTACCTCTCAGACCTGTGGAAGGGAAGGTCTTTATGACCAAAGCAGAACTAGAGATCATTACTGATCACAAAATAGAAAATTTCGATTATACCAAACTGAAAAGTTTTTGTACAAACAAAACTAATGCAGACAAGATTAGAAGGGAAGCAATAAACTGGGAAAATATTTTTACAGTCAAAGGTTCTGATAAAGGCCTCATTTCCAAAATATATAGAGAATTAACTCTAATTTATAAAAAATCAAGCCATTCTCCAATTGAAAAATGGTCAAAGGATATGAACAGACAATTCTCAGATGAAGAAATTGAAACTATTTCTAGTCATATGAAAAGATGCTCCAAGTCATTATTAATCAGAGAAATGCAAATTAAGACAACTCTAAGATACTACTACACACCTGTCAGATTGGCTAAGATGACAGGAAAAATAATGATGATTGTTGGAGGGGATGTGGGAAAACTGGGACATTGATTCATTGTTGGTGGAGTTGTGAATGAATCCAACCATTTTGGAGAGTAGTTTGATCTATGCTCAAAAAGTTATCAAACTGTGCATACCCTTTGATCCAGTAGTGTTACTACTGGGATTATATCCCAAAGAGATTATAAAGAAGGGAAAGGGACCTGTATGTGATCGAATGTTTGTGGCAGCCCTTTTGTAGTGGTTAGAAACTGAAACTGAATGGATGTCCATCAGTTGGAGAATGGCTGAATAAATTGTGGTATATGAAAATTATGGAATATTACTGTTCTGTAAGAAATGACCAACAGGATGATTTCAGAAAGGCCTGAGAGACTTACATGAACTGATGCTGAGTGAAATGAGCAGGACCAGGAGATCATTATATACTTCTACAATACTAGATGATGACCAGTTCTGATGGATCAGGCCATCCTCAGCAACGAGATCAACCAAATCATTTCTAATGGAGCAGTAATGAACTGAACTAGCTATACCAGAAAAAGAACTCTGGAGATGACTAAAACCATTACATTGAATTCTAATCCCTATATTTATGCACACCTGCATTTTTGATTTCCTTCACAAGCTAATTGTACAATAATTCAGAGTCTGATTCTTTTTGTACAGCAAAATAATGTTTTGGTCATGTATACTTATTGTGTATCTAAGTTATATTTAATATATTTTAACATCTACTGGTCATCCTGACATTTAGGGGAGGGGGTGGGGGGGTAAGAGGTGAAAAATTGGAACAAGAGGTTTGGCAATTGTTAATGCTGTAAAGTTACCCATGTATATATCCTGTAAATAAAAGGCTATTAAATAAAAAAAAATTAAAAAAAAAAAAGAGTCATACGCAACTGAACAACAACAACAACAAAAAAAAAAAAAAAAAAAAAGAGAATAGACCACCAGATTAAGCAAGTAATGAATCACTTACAATCTTAAAGAGAAGAGTTTAGGGCAAGTGGTAGGGTTCAAAACTGTAGTACAAGGACCTGAGAAATGAGAGGTAAATGAAGAAACAAAATAATGAATATGTGGGAGGCAAAGTCATTATGCAAAGTATAGATTTCAATAATCCTCCCCACTTTCATTTTTTTATTTGCTTGTTTGTTTATTTTTTATATATATTTTTTTAAATTTCCAAACTCCCTCCTTCTCATGCTTCCCTCACCCATTTAAGAAACAAATCACATGGTATTAATTATACATGCAAAATCATGCAAAATATATTTTCATATTAGTCATGTTACCAGAAAACAAAGTAAAAAATAAAAAAGTGGAAAATTATGCTTTGTTTTGCACTTAGAATTCATCAGTTTTCTGTCTGGCAGTGGATAGCATTTTTCATAATGAATCATATAAAATTGTCTCAGATCACTGTCTTTCTTGATCAGAGTAGCTAAATCTTTCACAGTTGATCACCATTACAATATTGTTGTTACTATGTACAATGTTCTCTTTGTTCTGCTCATTTAACATTGTATCATGGCATATGTCTTCCAAGATTTTTCTGAAACTCTCTTACTTTTCATTTCTAATAGCATAATAATATTCTGTCACAATCATATATCACTACTTGTTCAGCCTTTTCCCAACTTTTGGGCATCTTCTCAGTTTCCAGTTCTTTGCTGCTCAAAAATGAACTGCCATAAATATTTTTGTACATATAGGCTCTTTTCCTTTTTCTTTGATATCATTAGGATACAAACCTAGTACTGGTATTATGTGGTCAAAGACTGTACACCTCTTCATCTTTACTGTTCATTTTATTAGTTCTGTGTTTGTTTAACTTTTATCTCTCCTTTTATTTTCATAATTACAATTTTGGTACTTATTGGGGATTTTTAATCTGATGTTTTAAAGTCCTTGTTATTATTGTTATTGTATACCCATTTGATGATTTGTTCTTTCTCTCTTTTATTGATATATACAGAGAGATAAATTTCCCCCTAAATACTACTTCACCTGCAGCCCACAAATTTTGTATGTTGTCTCATTGTTGTCATTCCTTTAATAATAAAATTATTGATTTGTTAATAATGTCTATGATTTGGTTTTTGATCCAATCATTCTTTAGGATAATATAATTTAATTTCCAATTAATTTTTAACCTATGCTTCATTGCCCTTTATTGAATGCACTTTTTATTGCATTATGACTTGAAATAATTATATGTAATATTGCTCTTCTTCTATATTTGTTTGTGAAGTTTTTAGGCCCCAATACATTGCCATTTTTTGTGAAGGTGTCATATATAGTAGAAAAAATTGTATGTTCCCTTTTGTTCCCATTCAGTTTTCTCCAGCAATTACTATATATAACTTTTCTAAAACTCTATTCATCTCTTTAACTTCTTTATTATTTATTTTACGGTTAGATTTATCTAGCTCTGAGAGAGAAAAGTTGAGGTTCCCTACTAGTATACTTTTACAGTCAATTTCCTTTATAACTCATTTAATGATTCATTTAAAAATTTGGATGCTATACCTTTTGGTGCATACATATTTGGTATTAATATCATTTCAATGTCTATACTGCCTTTTAGCAAGATGTAGTTTTCCTGCTTATATCTTTAAATTAGGTATATTTTTGCTTTTGCTTTAAGATCATGATTGCTACTCCTACCTTTCATTTTTACTTCAGTTGAAACATAATAGATTCTTCTCCAGCCTCTAATTTCAACTCTGTATGTACCTTTCTATTCCAGTGGTGTTTCTTGTAAATAACAGATTGTTCAGTTCTAGTTTCTAATACATTCTGTTATCACTTTCAACTACTAATAAGCAGCTAAGTATTGTTGATATTTACTCTTCTGCAAGAAAAAAGTAGCAAAAAGAAAAAAAGAAAATGGAACTTTGAAAAGGTCTGAAAATATTTATTTCTCTACATTTGGTGTGAACCATTAAAAACAACCCAAATGTGTAAATATACAACACCCACAAAAGCAAATCTTTATAGTGTTCAAAAGAATAAAATTCTCATTCTGCTATTAAACCATAATATGGCTAAGACAAAATAGATTCATTTTCATTAGCTTCTTTTTTCTTTGTAATCATTATTGCTAATGCAGAATATAAAAACAAATATTGAAACATCTATGTAATTTTACTTAATATTGAAAATCATGGCTTCAAAATATCACAATTCATATTTAATCTTCAAAAATTTATTTTTCTCTTGAAGTCTCTTAGTTTCCCTAAATCCTATACCCCCAACTTTCATAAAAGATATTCTATAACAGACCACAGTCTTACATTCACATATAATTGGAAAGTATAGAGAATTCAAAACTTCACTGTGCTTATTATTCTGACCATAATGATCCATAATTATTATTATTAGAGTTGTAGGTTTTATCTCATTTTGTTATAGAAGTCTTTAGAGAAGCATAAGGAAAAACTTAAAGTAGATTGTTGAGAAAGTTCTTGTTTAGAAATGTCAATTGATAAATCCATTTTTCAGTGCTCCCATATATTGATTCAGAGAAGAGAGAAATACTGATTATATAATTAACTCAAGAATTACCAAAAACCGGTTTTATTTTCTGGTCTTTGCTGTAGTTGAATATTTTGTGGGAAACTATTTCATTAATAGAAAGCTTCTAAATAATCTTATCTGTGGATACATCATTAAAAAAATTATATTCAGAAGGGAAGAAATAAACCATCTGATCTGAGCTCCTTGTCCCTTTTTGGAGATCACTGGGGAGCGTGGTATGAAGCCTATAAGAATTTGATAGGTTGCCTCACATATGCATGTCAATGTTGGCTTCTGCCAATCAAAAATAAAATAAAAAACCCTTTGTGCTATATCTCAATTTCACTCCAGATGGCTTAAGGATGGTTTTGTTCCAAGAGATCAATGGACACCAGAAATATATCACATTTGTAGATAGAGAACTCAGTGACAGAGAAACCTGTCATTTCATTAACAAGTTAAATAAAATGAATAGATCATGAAATTATAGATTTAAAGCCTAGCGGGATCTTAGTTCAATTTCATTTTATAAATGAGGTAGTAAGGCCAGAGTTCGAAAATAGGTACTCTGATTCCAAAACCAGCATTTTTTCTCCAAATAATGTTATCTCGAAGTCCTGGACTAGATGATATATTCTAAAACTCTGTGGTAAGAAGCCCATTTTCAGATACAAATAATCCTCAAAATTTGATTAGGGCAATGTTCCTAGAAAATGGCATGAAAGTTAAAAACAATATAGTGATCAATTGAATTTATAAAAAAATAAGGGATTAGATTCCCACAATCACCAAAAATGTGATCTTTCACGTTATTGCTGAAAATATATTTTACTGCATACAATTTTAAAAACAAAACATTAATTTTGATAATATGTAATTTCTTCACATAATAACCATGAAATAGCCTATTAAGTGCAGTACACAGCAATCATCCACAACTACTCTGAAGAACTTATGATGAAAAATTCTATCCATAACCACAGAAGGAAATGATTGTGTCTGAATACATATTGAAGAATTCTCTCTCTCTCTCTCTCTCTCTCTCTCTCTCTCTCTCTCTCTCTCTCTCTCTTTCTCTCTCTCTCTAACTTAATTTTTCTTGGGGGTTTTATTTTCATTAGGGTGAAGGATCTATGTTGTTGTTTTTCTTTCACAACTTGATTTTAATGGAAACATTTTGCATAATTTCACATGTCTTAATTGTGGGTGGTGACAAAGGGAGAGAAGCTAGAACTCAACAATTTTAAAAACAAATGTTAAAAAAATTGTTTTGAATATAATGGGGAAAATATAAAATAAAATAAATATAGTACACAAAATAAAATTGGCAACATGCAAAACATTCTCTCCCTAGTTATTCTGTTCTTTTGTATTTACAATTCAATGAAAATTATTTCAAACAATATAACATATGAAATATACAGTCTCACAAATACTGTATAGCAGTACAAAATGAAGGCATTTTTAACCTGAATCTTAACTTTCATGGTGTTAGGTGATGTGAGAGTATATTGTACTGTATACTATACTACTGTAAACCTTTTTATCTTAGCTGCCTTCTGAAAACCAAGGGAAAGCTTACTGGGATTTTAATTGCTGCTACTTTGAGATATTGAGACAGGTCTCAACATCACTTCTGATGTTGTCCCTTGTGATTGCTGGATGATGTCAAAATTATTAAGGACACATCAGCTTGAAATAACCCATCAGCAACGTCTGTTTCCTGCACCATTTGATATCCTTAAGGGTCTTGGAGTATGGGTGCACAGTAGAGGAAAGTTGTTTAACCTTGAGGGGATGATTGATGATGGGAATCAGCAGACAATGAAAATATGCAATAAATATTGAGGAGATCTTTACAACAGAGGGTGAACCAACAAGACAAATATGGAAATATATTTAAAAGTATTATACATGTATAACCTGTAACAGATTGCATAGTTAATTGGGGAGGGAGGAGGGAAAGAGGAAAAATTTGCAACACAAATCTTACAAAAACAAATGTTAAAAATTTTCTTTATATTTATTTGGAAAAATAAAATGTTTTTGGAAAACATTTTCTTAAAAAAAGATGGTGAACAAGACCAATAAAACACCTAGTAGAATACTAGTTACTTCATAAAACTTGCACATGGCATTGCTCAATTATTTTCTCTACTACAGATAGCCACAAATGTGCATGGTTGCCAATCAATGCACATGTGAAAAGGAGGTTACTCATAAAATGACAAGAATGCTTGGAAGTCTTGAAAGTTAAGCACACTTAGGTTAAGGATTGACTATAAGCAACTAGAAATACATTGAATTATATATGTTGACAAGTGATGAGTACAAAACTAGTACTGGCTGCCACCAGTCAGACGTAATTTAATTTATCTATATGAAGACATTTGTTTCTAAAAATATTTCAAGTGCTTTTTCTCCATGTGTTTTTTTTAACCCCAGACTCAAAAGAGACTTTGAGGGGTTGAATGGTGTGACCAGTAAAATTTTTCTTGTCAGTTTTTATTTAGCCATTGCCAGTTTTCAAAAATGGAGATCAGTTCCACTTATGGATTTACAGTATATCTAGGGTCCTGACTTTCATTTTCAAAGTACTTTCTGTATTTAGCTCACTGAAGAAAAGATTTGTTTATATATACACACACACACATATATATATGGATATGAATAAACTGCAAGAGTGAAGAATGAACTTTTTTTTATTCTAATATTGCTGATTTTGTACATAAAAATTAAATGAGTAAAAAGGATATTTGATGTGAAAAATCTCAACTCCTTAGTAAAAAATGATTCTAAGCAGAAGGGGAGTACACAGCATTACTTCTTTCCTACCTTTTCCTAGATTGCTCAATTTTCCATATCTTGAGGGGATATGCCTTTGATTTCCTTGAACTCTGGAATCTTATTGGGAGATGGGGTAGGAGCAGCTCTTGTACTTGATAATCTTTTCTCTCAAGCTCTCACAATGCCCTTTCACCTTCAACACTTCCCTTTGTCTTTCCTTTCCCTGGGTGGTTTCATCCTCCCCTTCCTTCTTTCAGTTTTATCTTCATTGATCTTCCCCTTCTTCATTGATCTTTTCTTTCATTAAAAGTGAAGTATTTTTGGATGATAAAGATAATTAAGTGTTGAAAGCAAAGTCATTGATTTAGCTCTGGGAGATGGATAAAAACAGGAGCTAGAAGCTTAACCTACTTTGAACTCCGAGACTCCAATTCTACCAGTGAGTAAATTTCTCACTAGGTATAAATAGCTCATCTTTCACAGGTCAAAGAACTCTTTATAGGTAACAAAAAGCCAATTAGTATTCTAACTTTTATTAACTTGGCAATGCCAAGTTAGTAAAGTTAAAACTACTAACATCAAATTAAGGAGAACTAATTTGAGGTGTTTTGGTTTGTTTATTTTACAGATAGATTATCCATATATTTTATTTCAACTCCAAAGTAAAGCCTCAGTCTTCTATGGAAAATCTCAGTCATTTTCACTACTGGATTGTTTTACCATATACATATAAAATTATTTTAAATATTTGTGATAAAGTTGCTTTGCTACTTCCTCAAACATAAATAACAATTATACAATTATTATACAATTATACATATACAACAATTATAGAATGTATTAATTTCATGTAACAAAGTTACCTTTAAATGGTGGCACCCCACTTAAATAGTATTTTGAAAGGTTGGGAAATTTTAGGTTTTTTCTTTAAATTTTGTTATAAACACAATAATACTCAATATTTATATAGTTTATTAAGATTCCTAAAGCAGTTTACTAATACTATCTTTCAATCTTTATATTCATTGATTGATTGAAGTCATTATTATATCACCTTGTTTTTTTTAGTTGTTATTCTGAAGCAGAAACTGAGCTTGCCAAAAATAGTTGGTTTAACTATATTAAACAGCTAATAACTTTAAAAAAAAAAATAGGCTTAGAATTTAGATGACTCCAAGTCCATCACTCAATGCATCACATCACATTATAAAAACAAATAATTAGATTTTGTTTAGTCACTCTTCACAATACCTTTTGCTATTTTTATAGGCAAAGAAACTAAAGTGGTTTGCCATTTCCTTTTCCAGCTCATTTTATAGATGAGAAAACTGAGACAAATGAAGTAAAGTGATTTTCCCAGGCTCATATATCTAGTAAGTGTTCGAGGACAGATTTGAACTCAGGTTTTTCTGATATGGTACTCCATAAGGCCACCTAGTTTTCCCCCCAAATAATCAGATACCAAATATGGAATGAAATGTTATATAAAATATTTAGTATCAGAGTAAAATCAAAGGAATTCACAAACAACATTAAAAAAAGTACTTGCTCAAGTGCTTTTCAAAATTTGGTCTGAAGTTCTACTATATTTAGCTTTGGTAAATATTTTGTTGTTTCTGTTGTTATTTTAAATAATGCTTTGATAATCACTTTATCACTTAATATAGATCCTTTGCCATTCCTTAGGATTTTTATCCCATTATGTTAACATACTGCAGTAACAAGAGTTATTATGATTTCATGGATAAGGTGCTGAAGTTTGAGTTACAAAGACATGGGTTCAAAACTAAGTTCTTCCACCAGCTAGCCATATGACATTGATCAAATCAGTTAATATTTCTGTTATTGGGCAACTTCATAGGGTTTAAATAACCTCATAGACAGGATTAGATTTGTGTCCATAGAGAAAGCTCCTCTTGCAGGTAAGGATAGAGATGATTGGTTGACGCAATTGCTCCTCACCTTTATATTAAAAAAAAAAAAAAAAAAAAAAAAAAAGCATTCATGTAATTTATGTCCATTCAACATATCCGTTGTCAGACATATAGTTTGTGCCTAGGATTTTCTTTTTAAGTTGCTATTAAAACTAAAGGACATTAATATTTTTGTGCAGCCATAATTCTTCTCACACCTAAAAGTCCTTTAGTTCTTTTTAACATTTTACAAGCTAAAGTTCTCATAATGAAAATGTTGGTTCATAAATTATTATTAAGCCTCTTGATTCTCATTACATACATATTGCTATATTTTTCTCTAACATATTTGTACCAGCCTCCAATGCTCCTAAAAATGTGGCTGTTTTTCCATAGCCCCACCTATTTTGAAATATAATGATAATAATAATAATAACCAGCACTTACATAACACCTTAATTTTGCAAAGTATTATAATTTCATCTGATCCTCAAAACACACCTGGGAGGTAGATGTTGTTATCATGGATGATTATTTATTATATTGTTGTTAAAATTTCTTAATTATTATACTGTTTAAATCTAACTAGAAATTTCTTTGAACCCAGAATTTGCTGTGACCTCAGTAACCTTCCAGTAATGTTAGAGATGGTTACAAAGAATTTGGGATTCTCCTAGGTCCTGGATCTATCTAAAACATTCTTGCTTTGGTTCTCTATATCAAGGTCTTCTTTTGGGTTCCTTCAATATTGTTTTGGATTCCTTGTATGTTTTGGCTTCACCAAAATTTTATTAAATATTTATGTTTACTCATATATATTTCAATCCACTTAGTCTTCAATTTGTCTTCTTGGCAAAAGTATTTAACAGTGTACCTATGATTCCTGTGTAAGAACCCTTATCTAAATCCTACATGATGTAAACTTTCCAGAGTCCAGGCAAGAGCTTTCCAGCTCCCTCTCCTCTACCAAATGATCTAATAAATTTATTTCTAAAATTATTTCAGATTTTGAGGTTCTTTCTCACAGATAATATCATTGTTTCTATTTTACAGATGAGGAAACCGAGACTGAAAAAAGTTAAGGGGCTCACCCAGGATCAGAAATCTATTAAGTATCTAATATAAATTAGAATTTAGGTTTTCCTATATTCCAATATTCTTGCCCACCATGACATTTGCTAATTTTTACTATTCTGCTGGGTATAATTTGATATATAATTGTCTTGATGTATATTTTTCAAATTATTAGACAATTTGAGGATCTTTTCACACATCAATTAATAGTTTGTAGTTCCTTCTTTAAATGTTGTCGGTCATGTCCATATAAATCATAAATATCTTGAAATTTTTATTAGAACTACTTTATTTAATTCCTTTTAAAAAATTTTAGTGTAATAAAATCCATTGATATTATGTGAAAAGCCCTTCCAATTGTTTAATTGATTAAAAAAATTCTTCCTTTCCAAAGTTGTAATGGATATGTTTTTTTTTTCTTTTTCTTCTAATTATTTTTTTCCTCTTTGGAATGTTAGCATATTGTTTTTGAATGCTGATACATTTGGAATACTAATATATTCAGTAACTTTTATCATTATTAATTTTGCATTTTCTTTGTTCATTCTGTCTCAAGTAAATTTATCTTTCTTGTTTACTGAGCCAAACTTAATAAAACCACTCCAAAGTTCACAATATGATCATTTTAAACTAGAAGGCATCTTAATTTTTATAAAGCCTTACTTACATAGATAATAAAACCAATATCCAGAAAGGTTAAATAATATATCCACAGTCATACAAATAGCAAAAGAAAGTTGAGATTTGAACCCACACCCAATGATTCCATTCCCAATGATCTTTCTACTGTACCATGCTGCCCAGAGGAGAAGGTAGAAGAGAAATAGAGCAGGAAATATAAAATAAAATGAAAGATACTAGTAAAATGTATTTTAAATAATATTATTTTCAAATTGTATAGCATTTTTAAGCTTATTCTTCCCAGTTGTTGAAGGTAGGATCTAATCTATGTTTTGAGATTATCCTTTTCCCATTCAAGTTCCTTTCTATATTTTCCCCTTTTTTTGCTAATTCTCTGAAATATTTGGTTATATTCAATATGATGTTTTTAGAATTGTCACATTTTATTACTGGCTGGTTGATTTTCATTTGAGAAATAGAAATTATTATAAATACTTAAGTCTTTGACTTGTAAATTTTACCAGTGTTCAGATTTTGTGGAAGTACACATATCTTTCTTTAAATTTTTCAAACTTTATGTGCATCTACCCAAATAGGCATCTCTTGCCTTTAAATGACATGCTGATTTTCATGGGTAAATTAATCTAATTTATGTTTCTTAATTTTGAATAGGTAATATTCCAATTCCTCTAATTATTTCCTGTATTATTTGAGAAGTTTTTTGTGATTCTGATTAATGTTTCTTGGTGAGTAATTTCTATCTTCTGGCTGTCTGGACTATTTTTCCCTCTTGCTGTTATAATGTTTAAAGTTTAACCAAAATATGTCTAGGAGTGTTTGGTTTTATGCTGTCTCTTGTCAGGGTAAAATGGATCCTTTGTGTATTATCTGTTACTTTTTCAGAATTCTGAAAAGTTTTTGTTGATATTTCCCGTGCTGTTTTAAAACATTTTTCTAAATCTTCTGAGATGTCAATAACCCTAAAACTGCTGAAATCTTGACCTGTCTGCCAGGTTTAGAAAGGGATTCATCAATTTTTCTAATTCTTTGAATAATTCAGTGATTTTTTCTAACACTGTATTTCCTTCAATCCATCTGTGTTAGTCTGCTATAGTTAATCAGTTTATTGACTGATTCTTTTATTTCTTTTAGGTTAGTCTATTATGTTCTACATTTAAAGCATCTTTTAAATTTAGTTTGAATTGTCCCTTAAAATGAGTTTCTGTAATATTATTTTTATTTGGTCTTCCAATGTTCTTATCATAGTTAATTTTTTCTTTAATTTCTTCAAATACGCCATTTATCCTTTGGAGAATATCCTAAAAATTGCAGAATAACTTTCATGATTTCTATCTGCCTTCTTTCTTGTATTTTAATTTTTCCAGAAGCTCCATTATATTCTTAATCATATGAGCACTTTTCTTCACTTTGCTTATGTTCTATTTTGTTTGACTTTTATGGAAAAATCATAGAACTAGTCTTTATGATATATGTTACTGAATCAGAAATGCAGGTAGAAAAATAACTTTCTATCAAGTATGTATCTTTTTTATTTTAATTATGCAAATAATTTAAGGACTTAAAAATTACTTGTCAAAATCTGAATTCTGATGCAATTATACTCTACACATAACTTTCAGATGAGAATTTAAATTATTTAGCATCATCACTTAGTGGATAGCATGTTAGATTTAGAGTCAGAAAAAACTGAGTTCTCCCATCTCTGGTACTTACTACCTATATATGTGGCACTTACTATGTCATTAGCAAGTTAATTCATCTCTGAACTTCAGCTTCTTGATCAGTAAAATGAGACTAATAATAACCAATTCACAAGATGCCTCAAGGAGACTAAAATAATATAATACACAAATCTTCCAGATAATCCCAAGCATTTATTCATTTCCTACTGTATGGCAGGCATTGTGTATTTTACAAAAATCTTAAAGTATTAAGTAAATAGAAGAATAGGGTCTCTATCTGTGATTTTCAGTTATGATAAGGAACTCTCTTGTGAATTGTACCATTTATTCTAGAGAGCAATTTGGAATTATGCCCAAAGGGCTACAAAACTATGCATATTCTTGGATCTATCAGTGCTACTACTAAGTTTGTATCCTAAAGAGATCATAAAAGAGAGACAATATCCCACATGTTCAAAAATGTTTCTTTCAGCTCTTTGTGATGGCAAGGAATTGGAAATTGAGGAGATGCCCATCAGTTGGACAATGGCTGAATAAGTTATAGTATATAAATGTAATAGAATATGATTGATCTGTAAGAAATGATGAGCAGGCTTATTTCAAAAAAGTCTGGAAAGACATATATGAATTGATGTCAAGTGAAGTGAGCAGAACCAGGAAAACATCGTACACAGGAACAACAAGATTATGTGTTGATCAACTGTGACAAACAGCTCTTCTCAGCAATACAATTATCCAAGAGACTTTGGATGGGAAAATGTCACCTGAATCAAGAGAGAGAATTATGGAGACTGAATGCAAATTGAAATATACTATTTTAACTTGATTTTCTGGTTTGCTTTTTATTTCTCATGGCTTTTCCCTTTTGTTCTGATTTTTCTTTCACACCATGACTGGTATGGAAATATATTTAAAACAATTATACATATATAACCTAAAACAGATTGTTGCTGTCTTGGGCAGGGAGAAAGTAAGAAAGGGTGAGAGAAAAAATTGGAACTCAAAAACCTTATAAAATTAATGTTGAAAACTATTTTGCATGTAATTGGAAAAATAAAATACTATTGAAATAAAAAAAAAAAACAAGGAACTCCTAATTAAGAAAATTCCTTTTACCATTTCAGGTTGGCATCTTTTCCACACCTCATATCAAACTTGATCCATGACTATAAACATTTGCATAATTCTCTTTATTCTCTCATGCACATTAACTTTGTTCTGACTCCTGCCTGACCTTTCTCGATTTAATAAATGCTGATTAATTATCTATTTTGTGCAAAGCACTGTGCTAGGTACTGGGGATATTGAGAAAAGAATGAAACAATCCCTTATCTCAAATAGTTTACACATTCGTAGAAGATATATATTTTCCTTCTCCATGTCCTACTTGCATTGGCTGCCTTAGGGTGCCTAAAAGGGAAAAAAAAAAAGTATATAGAAACAATTTGTGCCTTCTAATTTATAATTCTTGTTAATGCCAAGGCCAATCATTTATCTAAATAGTATGCTTACTTTAATGAGAATAACTTGTGATCTTGAGCATATATGAAAAGGATTTGATTTTCCAAGGGAAATATATTGATTATTTATCATTCTAGTTGATAAATAAATACAACTAAATATGCCCCTATAAAAATACCCTTTCTCTGAGCAGCAAAAAAAATGATATATAGTTAACAAAGAATTAGTCAAATTGTAATTATTAATCACAAGAACCAGATAAATAGGAACAAAATTGGGAAGTTTCTGAGAAATGTGGAAACAATTTGCAAATTCATTAGTGATGAAAACTAGCAATCTATCAGCATAAATAAGACACAAATCCTTATACTGAGCTTGAACAAAGCAACATTTTAAAGGATAAAACCGAGATCTTACTTTTGAATTTTACAGTTTGGATTTGTCATGTAATGCTTCTTTTGACAGAGAAGGAATGATTAATTAGTGTGACTGAATTATGGCATAAGAATGTTAAAATTTCCTTATAAATATAGAACACTGCGACATAAAAACTTTGCTGGCATTTCCACCGCATGTCAATAATGGTAGCAGTAGACTGGCTCATTTTTGGCCACTGGGGTTAAGAGAATGATCACTTTTATGAAGAGGAGCTTTATAGAAAACTTTAGGAAAAATAGATCCAGATGAAAAAGTGACATGACTAGTTCATATAGAAACCTTTCTTAAAGTGTAACAGAGATAAAGAAAACATCATTTAGAAGTAGCTTTTGGTTGGGAGAGGCAGTTCGAGGTAAAAGATAGAATATCAGAAACACCTGAAGTCAAGAAGAGTTGGATTAAATTTCTGTCTTACCTACTTCCTACTTGCATGATACCAGACAAATCATTTAACATTTCTTACCTTCAATTCTTTATCTTTAAAATGGGGGTAATTATGCCTGTAATATTTACTTTATGCATTGTCATAGTTATTAAATGAGATAATATATGTAAAGACATTTAAAAACTGTAAAGTAATTTAAAAAATCTAAAAGTAAAGTAAAAAACCATAAAGTAAGTTTTCCATATCTTTTGTTATTCATTTTTTAATACATTGGTAAACTATGACTTGTTTCTGTTACTTATTTGTTTTTGGTAAATAAGCCTGGTTCCCAGGAAGGAGAATAATCTTTATTTTAAGCTATAGTAGATAATAAGGTAGGTAGGTGGCACAGCAGCTAAAGTCTTCAGCTTGAAGTCAAGTTTCAACTTTCTTAGCACAAATCTGGCCTTAAATATTTACTGTGTGACCTAGGCACGTCACTTCACTATCTGCCTCAGTTTCCTCATCTGTAAAATGAGCTGGGGAAGGAAATGGCAAACTAACTAGTATCTTCACCAAGAAAACCCCAAATTGGGTTTCAAAGAGTCAATACTACTCCAAAATGATTGAACAACAAAAGTAGATAATATTATTTCTTATTTTTCTAACAACAATGACAAAAATGGTTTTATTTTTAAATTCCAGCAACCATCTAGGGTTGAGAGCTAGGTGTGGTGGGAGGAAAGAAAACCAGAAAGATAATTTTTTTAATCCTTCTACTGGGAGATTTCAACAATTCTTCTCCCAGAATTTCTAATCTCGTAAAACTTTTATTTTTCTTTTTTAATGTATTTTACTTTGATTTTCATTAACATGAAGACCCATTTTGGAGTGTGCCACAGGGACCTCAAATAAGATGGTGGAGAGAAGTCTTGTCTGTGTGTTGTCATTTTTAAACAGATTATATCCTCTAGGCAGCTGGGATGATAGATTCTTTCTGGCAAATAAGTTTCTGCAGGCTCTGACTCCAGTAATGTTTATCAGCTGGTGTGATAATGAGTCAATTTCTATGTAAATATAATCAGTATTTGATGGTTGGGAGGAAACTTGTGAGATGAAATGATTTCTGTGGTCCCTTGATTAACCTGCTTTATATACCCATCAACAACACCTCCATGACCAGTACTTTTGGAAACAGTCTAGATACAAGATGGAAAATCTTCCCAAAGAAGGAAAATTCCACAGTACCAACAACACAGACTCCAGAGTGCCCCTCCTCCCATATATATATCTGATCCATATAGACTAAAATAAATATGAGGATGGGAGAACAAGAGGAGGTAGGTTATATGGTCTTTAGATATCATTGGGTAATAGATTTAGAGTTGCAAGGAATGCCTGAGTCATCAAATTGTGGTATCACAGATTTAATGGAACCTCTGCAAACATTTAGTCCAATTCCCTAATTTTAAAGATTAAGAAACTGAAGCCGAGGGAAATTAAAGGACTTGACCAATGTCATACAGACATGATGCCTCTTCAGCAGGATCTCTATTCAGGTCCTCCAACTAAATAGCCAATACTCCTTAAAAAAATAAAAGGAAAAGCAATAAATAGCTTTAATTACTATTAACTACATGTCCCAAGAAGCCCAAGGTTGTGACCCTGTCTTAATTTACATTTTGACACCTATGATCAATGTAATAATGGGTAAGAGGGCACTATATTATGATGAACATCAATCTCAGATTCTTCTGATGCAATTATATTGAGTGAAAAACAAAACAATTATGGGAAAGCATACTTTGTTTTAACATAACGAACGTATTTTGAAAATTAAGATTTATTATCTTGGTCCCAGAAAGAACGTGATAAAATATATTTTTCTTTTTTTTTTTCCTTAGAAGGGTAAGTACAAACTACATGGGCAGATTACTGCATACATTATCAGTTATGACTACATTATCAAAGGATTTCACCTCTTCTTTGCTATAACAGAGGGTTCAGTTGGAGCGAGAATGGAGGTTGGTACATTGGGAAATGACTTTGATGTCAAGAACAGAAAGTGTCACTAAAATTTTTGTTTAAAAAATGAGATGCATTTAAGAGAAAAAGCTTTATACTTGGGATTAAGAGTCCTGGATTCAAGTCCAGTTTGCACTTTTACTAGCTGTGTACCTACAGGAAAATTTGTTAATCTCTCTGAGCCTCAACTAGCTCTGTTGTCAATGAAAATAATGACATTTCCACAGACTTGTCAGGAAGAAACCATTTTGTAAATCTTCAAGAATTCTGCATTTTAATTAATTATTCTGTGAATTGTAGAATGATTTATGTTAGCATATGCCTAGAGAATGCATCTGTGTGGGAATATCCAGAAAGACAATCTCATTGTTTAAGTGGAGCCAGTAACTGAATGACTTCAGCCTTGATTTAAACAGTTATAACAATTGGCAGCAGATAAGAGTTTCATTAGATTCACAGCACAAACCAAATGTGTTCATGATCATCTACCTCAGTGAAAGGGAATATGTAATGGGAAGTTGAATGGAAACCCACTATCCCCATCATCTTCCAAGAACCCAGTGAGGGAGGTTCCAGAGAAACCTGATTATCTTCAGAGAAATTTATCTTATTTTCAATTAAATGAAACTCATAACAAAAGCATTAATTGTATTAAGAATCACATGACAACAAAAATATTTGAGTGAAAGAAAATGATGTCATGGATTGTATACTGGATTTGAAATCAGGGTTCAAATCTTACCTCTATTATTGACTATATGAAGTGCAGCATGAAATGTAACCTCTAAATCTTCATTTTCTTATCTCTAATACCAGGCTGGCAATTCTATATTACTTTCAGCTCTGTGATTCAACAAATACTTATTATTAAAATCAAATTTGTTTATTTTCTTAATCTCATCATGTGAGTATATGTAGTACGATATGGGAGATGGAACAAAATTGTGAATATTTATTTATAGTCTTGACTAAGATCAAAAAATTCTGAACATCCTGTGTCTTCCCTAGGAGTAAGTCAAATACCACTTCCTCTAGGAAGCCTTCCTTCATTCTCCCAGATGGAGTGATCACTTCTGCATTAGATTTCAATGCACTTGACATTTGAGTATTCAAATTTTCATTATGTTCACCTGCATAGATGTTTAGTATCCTAAGCAGTCTGTAAACAATTGGAGGCGATATTTGTGTTTTTATCCCCTCTGGATTTTAGCACAACATATAGTATATAGCAAGCGCTTAATGCATTTTTTGTTAACTAAATGAAAGAATGATCAGTGTAAATTAGAAGACTTTGAACTGATATTACCAAAGGCCTCATCCTTTTTTGTTAACTACTTCAACACTGAAGTATCTCTAGGACAGAAGTTCTTGTCCCTTCTTTTGTCAAATAGTTCCTTTTAGTAGCTTGGCAATGCCTGTGAATCCCTTTCCAAAATAATGTTTTTAAATGCATAAAATAAAATACAAAGGAAAGCAATTACATTGAAGTTTAATTACCACAATTTTAAGAAAAGGTCACAAATCTCAGGTTAAAAGGGGATGAACCAAAACTTTATTTTTAAAAGGTATAAAATTGTTTTAACATGTAATTGGGGAAAAAATAAAACATTCTTTTAAAATATTTTGTATTGCTTATCATCTCCAGGAAGGGGAGAGACAAAGGGAGGGATAGAATTTGGAACTTAAAACTTTAAAAAAATACTTTAAAATTTATTTTAACATATAATTAGGGGAAAATAAAAATATATTATTAAAAACTTTTCCTTAAAAATAGGGACTGAGCATTAAGTGACTACTATGTACCTATATATGTATATCTATATTTACATATATACACATGCATTTATATAGATATACATAGATATTTATGTTAAGTATGTCTCTTACATGCAACAAGAGCATAAACTCCCAGGATAGTCTCTTGCCTAATCTTAGGATTTCTCAAACATCTAAGATAGTGTTCTATATAGTACAGATGCTTAATAAGACTACTAAATTTGAGCAAATTGAGACAGAACCTGTGGACAATGAAGATGGGCAGAAATTGGATGGAAGTTCAAAGTTATAGGAAGATCGCTTTGTGGGAATGAACACCATTACTGAGGGTAAGAAGAATAGGGCATGGAAATAAAGATATTGGAGCAGAAAACTGCAGTTAGACAGCTAAATGATATAGTAGATAGAATTCTAGATCTAGAAGTAGGAAGAAGAGTATTCAAATTAGATCTCACACATTTAATAGCTGTGACCTTGAGCAAGTCAGCTAACCCTATTTGCCTCAGATGTCAAGTGAGAAATGGCAAAGCACTGTGTCAAGAAAGCACCAAATGGGTTCACAAAGAGTTGGACACAATTGAAATAGTTCAACAACAAACTGAGCAAAATGTCCAACAAAACATAATACCACCTACACCTCAGGGTCATGAGAGTCAATGGAAATATTATGTAATATTTATAAAGTGCTTGACACTTAATAGATGTTTAATAAATAGATGCTCATTCCCCGAATGTCTACCATATTCACTCAACTTCCCACTTACAGAAAATTGCTTGATTTTTTAAAAGACCTTTCATATAATTCTTTAAGATCTCTATAATATAACCACAACTTTAAATGTCAGTAATATCACTAATGCCTACAGAATGATCACTAAGTCTGTTCCATGGGGAAAGTAGCAAAATATTTGAGGATTCTTAATAATATCAAAATGAATGGGAGATATGGAGGCAGGAACCATTCAGTCTGGTGCCTTGAAGTGGGATTTATAGAATCACTTGAAGAAATTTCAAATGTTTGATCTGGAAAACAAGAAGACTTATCGTAGGATATGATCATTATCTTCAAAAAAATTTTAAGAGCTTTCACATGCAAGAGACTAGACCTGAACTATGGTTCCAAAACAAAGTAGAGCCAATGAGGGGAAGCTATAGAAAGGCAAACAGTGTTGATGAAAGATTGAGATAACAACCTTTTTTGCTAACTAATGTATATGCCAAACAAGGGAATTTTGCTGCTGATATATGGAAGGAGAGAATGGAAGCCAAGTAGATGGAAAGTTGGCTTTTCTACTTACCTTTTATTCTGACTCAAATTCATTGAAATGCTAAGCCACAGAGAGACTTAGAATTGCTAACCCTAAGTCAGATAGTTATCTAAACCAAGGGCTGTGATCTTAGCTACAGATACAGAGTTGAAAAGAAAAGAATTAATTTTATCATAGGGTCATTCTGCCTGGGTTTCAATTTCTGAATGGGGACTAGTTATGACAAAAGAAATAAAAAATCATGAGATCACAGATTGCTCTTAAACTATGTGCCCTCATGAACAATCTCTATATACACCCACTCTTGATGTTATGTGCATTTGTAGAACAGCATGTCCTCAGTGTATGAAGGAATGTTCTGTTTCTACATCTCTTATGATATGATTTCATTAAATTCATTTCCTCTAACTAATAGGGCCACCTGACTGCCTAGAAATCAACCAACAAACAAACATTCTCTGAGCATCTACTGTGTGTCAAGAGAGATGCTAGGGATGGGGGAAATGAAGACAAACATTTATCATTATCTGATATCAAAGACAGCCAACTATTTATGTACAGATATAGATAGAAGTAAAGTTCAAAGCATAGATATACATAGATATAGCTATAGATGATATCAATATAAACATGGACAGATAGATGGACACACACACACACACACACACACATATATATATATATATATATATATATATATATATATATATATATGTATATACATAAAGAAAAAAAGAGAAAGAAAGAGATGGATATAGAGATCGGTAGATAGATGGATATAGTTATAGATAACATTATAGTATAGCACTTCAGATATAGATAGATATAGATATGGATATGGATGTAAATATCCATGAAAGACACAGATAAAAAGATATAGATATTAATAGAGCTATAGATATGAATATAAATATAGACAGAGATATGGATAGAGAGATGGAGATACAGATATTGATAATTATAGATATAATAATACATGTAATTAATAATATATAGATAGATATAGATGTACATATAGAAATAGATAAGTAGATAAATATGGAGATAGATACAGATATAGAGAAATATAGACAGAGATAAATAAATATGGAGATAGATATAGATATAAATAAATTGAACTCCCAGACTGGAAAATTTCTTCTCATTCAAGTAAGCATCTTCACTGCTATTTAGAGTCTTAAGGAGTTGCCTTTGGGATGGGAAGATTAAGCAACTATATTGCTGATGCGTATATCAGAGAGAAATCGTGTATACAAACTGAATATGATTAATTGAGTGGTGAGAGTGTTGAAGGAAACAAAGCAGGGATGGGCAGGAAAGTGGGAGATGGCACTTTAGCTGAGTCTTGAAGGAAACTAGGGAGAAAGAAGTGGACTCCAGGCAAGGGACACAGTCAGTACAAATTTTGAAGCTGGGAAATTGAGTGTTGTGTATGAGGAAGTACAAGAAAACTGGTTTTTTGGGACCACTGAGCACATGAAGGGGAGCAATATATAATTATAAGACTAGAAAGAAAGAAAGACTAGTTTGGAGAAGTTTTTTATTTTAGTTGTGGTGTTTCTTAAGTAAATACATCAACAGAGACTTGGGAGCTGGGGTATTGAGTAGATGTAGTCCTGCAGAGTATACAGAACATGGCCTAGGAGTACCTGGGGTGCTACATGAAGAACTTTGTAGCAATCCAAGCTTTTTACAAGTGGAAATAACTCCTTTGGGAAGTACAATGGTATGTAGATTTAGAACTGGAAAGGACTTTAGAGACCATCCAACCCGTCCATCCTATTTCAAAAATAAGAAAAAATGAGGTTCTGAGAAAGTTATCATAAAGGCAAGATCACACAGATAGTAAATGTGAGAAGCAGGATTGGACCTGGACTTTCTGACTCTTAAGATCAATAGTTTTTAACATTGATGCTCTTAGCAAACAGCTTGAAAGCAATGAAAAGCTAAGTTTACTCAAAATCATGCAAGCCAAACAGTAAGAAGCTGTAAGAACTTGAATCCAACCTTTAACACTAATCCAGCATCTTTTCCACTAGTTGTGGTTCTCCCTTCATTGGAGGTCTTCCTATAGAAGCTATATGATGATTTGTCAGCTTCACTGTTGTTGAGATTCCCTTTATAGAAATAGGCTGAACTGGAATGGTTTCCCAGGTCTCTTCCAATTCTGAGATGTGATTTTGAAAATGTTTGTAGAGTTGAACTGAAAGATGAAAATAAGTATTTGGAAAAATCCTCCCTTGGGCAAATGTAATAAGTAATGTAAACTAGTTATATCCAAATGGGCATCCGAAAATTGCTATAAATGTTAGCTATTACTATTCTCTTTCTTCAGATAACAACTGCTAAATTTTAGAGAGTATAAAGTCATCCAGCTTCTTCACTTCTGTGTCAGATGAGCTGCACATGAATGGTCCACCCACTACTCTCAGTAAAGTCCTGAACAGCTTCTAAATTCCCAGACAAACCAAGATTGTCCTATATTTTTTAAGATCCTGGCTGAAAATCTTTGCACGGCATGTGTGATAAGTCCTCTGGATACCAAGGACAGTCACCTGGGATGTTGACAGGATGGCCAGCTAAAGGTTTTGCCAGTGAAGAGCCACAGGATGACAGCAGGAAAGCCAAATCACTATTGAGGTTAGTTTCTTTCACACTTCCCACTT
Source organism: Sarcophilus harrisii (assembly GCF_902635505.1). Classification (NCBI taxonomy): domain Eukaryota; kingdom Metazoa; phylum Chordata; class Mammalia; order Dasyuromorphia; family Dasyuridae; genus Sarcophilus; species Sarcophilus harrisii. The sequence continues at coordinate 28,876,037 of NC_045426.1, read as the reverse complement.
CTGACATTTATTCTCCATCAAGCCAAGCTAGATTCACAGCAAGCTAAAAGACCAATTGGATTGGAGCTCATTGAAGCAGCTGATTGGAATTAGCCATTAAGTAATATTTGATGAGAAAATTAGGTGGCAAAAAGGACCCAGGAGAAAGTAGAGAATAACGTTCCCTTTTCTTATTCCTTTCCACTTATTCCTTCATTCACTGCAAAGTTACATGATGTGGGTAGGAGGCTTCAAAACTAGCAAAAAAAAGATGCTTTTAAAACCTGCAGACATTGAATGAAATGTTTGCATTAGGCTTTGAAAGTTGGGAGGAACTGCCTAAAGACAGGCAAAGTAACCTTTGATTAGGGAAGCCACAAAAAATGCTAATCTCTCAGGGTTATCCCAGAAACTTGAAAGGACCCTTGAAAACAACATGAATTATTCAGACCCCAGATGTTGTTACTTGCCTTTTAGACTCATAGCCTTGAGTGTCTGATCTTAAACTCAGTGCAAATAAATTGATTTATATGAGTACAGTATTGGGGAGGGAGTAAAGACGCAGACACATGCTTACATATCTTCTCTAGCTCTCTTATTTTTGTTAGGGTTAACAAAATACCATGAACATCTGAATCTAGGAGATATTTTGTATTTGTGAAAAGTAATAGTTTCCAACAATTCTATCCAACAAGCCTACTGTGAACCTACTCTGTGCCTAGCACTACATTTGGAGTTGGAGTTACAAAGACCAAAGATGGATCAGGAATTGACCAAAGGCTTGTTTCAATCAGTCATGTGGAACTATAGTCAGTGGAGACTGTAATTAAGTCCATCCATCCCCAATTCGCAGATAAGTGCTTGAGGTTCCAGGTTCCTCTGACCCCAGAACCTGAGCTCTTTCCTTTGGATCCTTCCCTCCCTCCCTCCCTTTTTGCTACAGGATTATTGATTCTTCTTAATTCCAATTCCTTTCCTCTGAGGATTACTTCAAATTTATCCAGCAGATAGCCTGTATTTATAGAGTTGTTTGCATGCTGTACCTCCCATTAGATTGTGCACTCCTTGAGGACAGGGATTCTTTTATTTTTTTTGGATCCCAAGTTCTCAGGACAGTACCTAGTACTTAGTAGGCACTTAATAAATGCTTATTGATTGATTGTTAGAGTTTCCAGTAATATGGGCGTTTAACCAGTGCCCTAAAAATGAAATCAGATCTAGAAATGCTATTTTATTAAGACTCCTGAAGGAGGTATGGAAGCTATATCAATAAAGGGAAAGGGTTATTATATTTCTCCTTCTTTCCCTGTTATAACTGGCTGCACAAGCAATCAACACTAGTGATGACTTTAATTCGCAATTATGCCATGTTGACTAGGTAAAAAGATCATTGATTTTGAGCTTGACCTTGACCTTGAAAATCTCATGTAGGACATTTTACACACACACACACACACACACACACACACACACACACACTTACAGATAAGGAAACTGAGCCATTGATTTCACACAAGCATATGGTCCCAGGCAACAGTGTGTGGATGCTCCCCATATTATACTTCAAGTCCGAAGATGTCTACTTACAATCTCTGAGCTAGTATCAAGATGTTCTTGGGATGATACTATTACATTTTCCTGGTATTTTGATAATTCTAAGAGAGATCCACACAAAATTTTTTTGCTAATATCAGCTTACAGTAAAATGGATAACCAATACTTTAATGGCACATTCAATTTTAACCCCAAATTGATCTTTCAGAGCTGAATCTAAACAAAATTACTACTCATTTTCATGGCAACTTACTTTACTCTCTTTTGAACATCATTAGAACAAAAAAGTCTTTTACAAAAGCGTCTTTTATTTTTTCATACATACTTAAATCCAATCTCTGGGACTTTTCTGAGGCTGTCCAAATGTATACAAAAATCTCCTTTAAGATTATCCAATTTTCCTGTTCTACCCAATTCTGTTTTTTCTTATTTTCCCTTTTCTATATAAACTCTTGCCTCACTCTGCTTGGTTGCCCCTCTCCCTTATGGAGAAGGCCCACAGGGTACATTTTCCCTTACCCCAAATAAATGCTCCAATAAATGCTTTTGCCAGATTTGAAAATGGTTTGAGCCTGAATTCATTCAGAAAGAACATTGCAACCCACATTCCACTATCCCAATATTTTGGCCTTCAGCAAATCCACTTCCCTGGGCCTCTGTCTCTTCATCTGAGTTCTAGATCTAACTCTATGGGCTAAAATAGCAACATAAACAAGTTTATTTCCATTCTTCCCTCTCTTGATCCTTCCTCTTCCGTTTGAGGCGCCCAATGTCCATCTCCCCCTCCTATTTACCATTAAAACATATCTGAGACAAATCATTTACACTTTCCTATGAATTTAAGTCAATAGGTCACTTTACCCAGCTGAAGATATTTACATTTCCAGGTGAAGGAATTTAGGAAATCTTTCAGCAGGTTCCCTTAACCTTAATCTCATCCCCTTAAATCTCATCATTAGGTGGCTGTTCCCACCACAATAAGATTACAAAGATGGGGGCTCTGAGTAATGAAGTTCAGACAATTGTGAAAACTGATTGGTAATGTGGGGTGAATGGAAGTGAGGAGTAAAGGATGATATTAAAGTGTATCCAGAGGACTGGGGCACCATTAACAGATATAGGGAAATTCGTAAAAGAGCTGGGGATGGGGAGGTAAATGTTGGATGTGTTAATTTTGAGATGAGTCTAGAATGTTCAGTTTGAAATAGGTGATGCAAGACTGGCCTTCAAGAAAGAAAACTGATCTGGGAGCTGTACTGATCTGGAAACCATGGGCATAGAGATGATAATTAAACCCTTGGGATGATAATTAAGTTTAAGTGAAAGTGTGTAGAGAGAAAAAAAAAAAAGAATACAATCTCCTAGATGAGGGAAATGGGCATTTATTTCATGCATAGACTATTTGTAGAAGTAAGATAGAAAGGACAATGAAATTTTAAGAGTCCCAAAGCCCATGCAGAAAGTAATCATGCCTTAAGAGCATGAAACTCTGGGAATCTGACATTGAACATATAAAATTCAAAGACAGAACATTCCAGGTACTGAATTATACTCAATCAACAATTTTCTCCTGAGCAGCATCTAAGTTGAAAACGGGGCACTAGGAACTCTGGGAGAGATTACATTGTTAAAGGAGCCTTGACTTGAGGGTCAGAACTTTGGTGAGTTCTGTATCAGATACTTTCCAATTCCACGACCCAGAACAAGGCTTTTATCCTTGCTGAGTCTCAGTTTCTTTAACTGTAAAATGATAGAGTTGGATGAGATGACCTTTGAGTCCCTTACTGCCTTAAAATTATCTTATGAATGTCTTCTAAAAAAGAAAGGAAGGAAGGAAAGAAGAAAGGAGGGAAGGAAGGAAGGAAGAAGAGAAGGAAGGAAGGAAGGAGGGCAGGTAGGAAGGAAGGAAGGAGGGAAGGAAGGAAGGAAGGAGAGGGGGAAGGAAGGAAGGAAGGAAAAAAAGAAAAGAAAATTCCTGCTCTTGAGGTCTTCTAAACTAATTGGGACAATAGAACACAAACAGGAAAATTAAATAATATCACTTAGATCAATCAACAAATGTTTATTAAGCACATATTTCATCCCAGAAGACACTGAGGCAACATTCAATAAAGGTACTTGGATAGTTCCAGACACCAAATACTCCAAGAAGTATTGGGAAGGGAAATCTATTTTTTTTGTTTTATTTGTATTTCCAGAATCTTGCCCAGTATTGAACTCACCACCATAGGCACTGATTTATCAGATAACTGAAGGAGAGGTCACTATGAGTTTGGAGGGATCAGTGAAGGAATCATAGATGAGCCATGAACCAGCAAGACTTAAGAATGAGAAAAACTTCATTTTTTTAATTAAAAAGGGATAGGGCAGGAATTTTAGGGTCCCCTCTCCTATTGCATCATCCAGGCTTTATACATTTACCAGCTTCCTCACTTCCAGTTGTTTTCCTAATGATTTTGAACATAGGAGGAAAGCCCTGATTTAAAAAAAAAAAAAAGTCATTTCAAGAAATAATGAATATTCAGAAAACAGATGGTACCCGGGCAGAGAGGCAAAGGACTCCAGTCCCCTCTTGATCATACCCTCTAGCTCCTCTTTCTAAATGTCACTTTGCAAGATGCCAGCAGAGTGCCAATGAGAAGGACAAAAACACTATTCTCTTTGTCTTTTCACTATAAGACAGATCCTTTTGCCTTTTGTTTCTTAGTCTGGACTTTGACAGTCAATCAGTCATGGTCCTTCCTCTGTCTTTCTTATTTATTTTCCTCCTTCTTCCCAACCAAATCATCAGGCCTGCTTATTATCATTTTTTCTTATAAAAGATCTCTTTCCTGATTTGTCTCTAATTGCTTCTCTTGTGAATACCAAAGCTAACCACATGGTCCAATGGGCCTGGAGCTTTTGTTTTGGGGAACTGAGATGGTAATTGAATGGACCTGGAGAGAACTACTAGCATCAATGTTATTTTGAGATACAGCAACATAGACTCTGAAGGCAGAGGAAATAAGGGCAAAAATAAGCATTTATTAAACACAAGAATTGTGCCAAGAATGTTACAGATCTTTTCTCATTCCATCCTCAGAACAGTATTGAGAGATAGCTGTTATTATGATCTCCCATTTTGCAGTTGAGTAAATTAAGCCAGACAGCAGTTAAGTGACTTGCCCAGGTTTCACATAGCTAGTACCTATGGTTGATTTGAACTCAGATCTTTCTGACCAGAATCAGAAAAGTTGAGAGGGTATTGCAAAAGTAGGGAAACAGTGTGGAGAGGGTATCCAAAACAACCGAGATTCACCCTGAACAAATCCCTTAGCCTCTGAGTCCTCAGTCTCCTTATCTGTAAAATAAAGGAGGTGAACTAGACAACCCCAAAGTTCTTTCTAACTTTAAACCTCAGATTTGTGATTTCATCTAGAACACTTGATCATCTTCAAGACAAACCACAGGAGATAGGTCTTCTGGACACCCCAACATTTATCTTTGCCTCTTGGATTTATCTCAGTACTTGGCTTAGTGCTAAAGGCAAGAAATATGGTCCCTGTCCTCTGGAAGCTCCTAATCTAATGGGGGAGACATCATGCAAACCACTATGTACACATAAGATGTACACAATACAAATGCAAGGTGATCTCTGTGGAAAGTGTATATCAGGAGCAGGAAAGGTCTCTTGACAAAAGTGGGATTTGGGATTTAAGATGAGTTTACAAGCAATGTATTTATGCCTCCTTGGAAATTAGAATGAAAAATGGCATAGTGATGAATAGAAAGTATTTTAAGACTGGGTTCAAATCCTGCTATATATTAGCTTTATGATCATGGCCAAGTGCCATAACCAGACAACCCTCTAAGACCATTATTTGCTGAACATTTTTAGAGATATATAATGGAGAAAGTGTTCATGACAAGAGAACCCCAAGTTGAAAGTGTTCAAGGTCCAAATCCCTAGCCTACTCCAAATAAAAATGCTTAGTCATTAGGAGCTCTATCTAATTTGGGTAGTAGCCACCAGGATGTTTAACATTTCCTGCCTCTGCTCAAATTAGAGGTTTTCCTTTCAAGTTTTTCTTTACTTATGCTTTGGTTTGGCTAGGTTTGAAATACTGTGATTAACAAGTATCAATAGAGAGATATTTTTCACTTTGAATGTTCATTTAGGTCCAAGTCTCAAAATCTTTGGCTATTTTACACATACATAAATACGCATACATGTAAGTATGTATACATGCACAATACATATCCACGTATATGTGAATTGTGTGCATCATATATAAAAGATGATGTTCATATATACACATGTGTTGTCTATATGTTTGCACACATGTGTGTCTGTATGCATACATATAGATCTGTTTTATATATGGTATATGTATATACACATGCATGTATATGAATATGCCCTCTGTCTTTTTCACTCTATCTGAGATCTTCTTGGTACCAGCTCCCACCAGGATACCATGGTCAGCTCATGAAACAGTCATTTTATTCTTCTTTTTTTCCTTCTATTTTAGGATTTCTTCATAAGTTGTAAATTTTGGCTCAACATCCCATCTCCATTAAAAAAAACCTTGCAGAATCTTTTCTTAGCTACCTCATAGACCTTCCTCCCTGCCTTCAGTCTCTGTGCTTTTGCAGACAATTGTCAGTATGCTGAAGTTCCAAGAACAAACAATTAAATGTCCAAATTGGGTTGTTGATTGGGAAATTTCCAGAAGCCCTGGCTCTTTACTGGAGAAAGCAGTGACTCACTCATTTGAGTCACATAATTTGAATGTACCACATGTCAATCAAATTTTTAATTTCTCCCATGAACTAAGAATAAGGTTTATTTTTCCTTCTATTTCTGTTCTCTGTTTTCAGCCTTCCTTCCTGGCTCCTAAAACTGAAAAGTTATTTGCAATATCACTGTCAGCTTATCAGATACAAATTACCTAGAGGGATGAATAAAGTCACCTTCTGGAAAGTCCAGAATCTTTGGATTCAGCCTATTCTTTGGAATCACTGATATTTGTCCTTCATCTTGAAGAAGACCATGACATTGGGAAGGCAGTGTCATGATCTGCAAGTGACTGGGATTTAAGTGAGGCAGGGCTGTGTAAAGTCACCAGCCTCACTTTCTCCTCCAGAACCATCTGGATCCAGTGACGAAATGCAGAGCAGAGCTCACTGCAACCACACCCAAAGTCAATAGAGGAAGTCATTCAAAACCTCCTGTCGCATCAGTTGGGTATACTATGCCCAATCCTTATGCAATCAAGCTTTGATGTAGTGAAAAGAGACCTGAATTTGGGGTCCAAAGCCCTGAGTTCTAATCCTGGATCTATAACTAATTTATCTATATGACCTTGATTATTTAACTTCTCTGATATTCCTCTGAAAAATGAAAATTAGACTAAATGACTGTTAATGTCCTCTCTAAGCCTAAATTTGTGATCCTCCAATGTTAATCTGAGCATTCTGAATTAGGGATTTATATTGGATTAAGAGGTTATCATAATAAGCACTTTTTTCCTGATATGAGGCTGTGAAGTTATCATGAATAATGTTTCTCTGATTCATAAAGTCTTGAAATAATAATAATTGATTTTCATATGGCACTTTATAAAGTCTTGAACATACATTCTCTTATTTGAACAAGCCTGTGAGGTAGGTACTAGAGAGATTATTTATCACCATTTTACCAGAGGACTTTAGGTGTCTTGTTCAAGGTCACACAATTAGTGTCACAGAAGGGATTTTACTCAATTTTCATTATAAACACTGTGCAGCTTTGCAAAAGAGCATATGTTCAGAGTCTAAAATAAATCAGGTTGACAGATCTCAAAAGAAAAAACTAGAAAGTAGAATATTAAGACTTTTTAAGAGCTGCTTTTTCTCCTATATCATCCATTCCCTCTCAGTCCCTCCTGCTTCCCATCCCTCTCTCCATCTGTTCTTTGAACTCTGCATCTTGTTGCCACAAAGACATTTCCAGAAAGTTTTGAATGTCTATCTGTGCATACCTAAAAGTATCGGGGGAAAAAGCTTTCAGTTGTAGGAGTTTGTTAACATGCAAATTGGCAGCTTGTTGTTTATTAATCTTAAGTTCCTGAAAGGAAGGGGCTAGAAATTGTCTTTAAAATGACATTTAAAAAAACCACAAATGGAACAGTGCCGTGTTTGGGTCCTCTATCATTTTTTAAATTTAAAACAAATTTTAATTGATAAAAACTCATTCCATTAGGATGAGCAGAACCAAGAAAGCTATATTTATAATAACACTGTTTTATATATAACATTATATATTATATAAATAGGATATAATATATAATAATATATGTAAATATAATATAACAATAACTCTTTTAAAAGTGACTTTAAGAGACTTTAGAACTCTGATCATCTAGAGGACCAATGATGAAACAGCTACTTAGCTCCTGGCAACCTGGATACAGGATCTAGAATGAGACAAACGTTTTTTAGACATGGCTAATAAGGGAATATCGTTTGCCTAGCTAAGTATATCTGTTATATGGGTTTTATTTTTCCTACTCTCATATTTATTCATTACTGCTTAAAGGCATTGGATCTGTGTCAGAAAGGGGATAAACCAACTATTATACGGTAGAATTTCATTCATAGAACCAGTTCAATTAAATGTTACAAACAATGATCAATTTCCTTTAATGAGAGGCATTGTGGGATAATGAAGGTACACACATGTACACATATACACATTTATGTAGTGTGTGTGCACACTTGTGCACATACACACATACATGTCTGTATATATCATATATATTTGTATGTATGTGTGTATTGCCTTTTCAGAAAGATGTATGTATGTATGTATTATGAAATGGCATTGGAATCAGGGGTCCTGGGTTCTAGTCCCACCTGACATAAAATGCTTACTTAATTCCAGGGAAATCCCAACTTCTCAGTTCTCTGGGCAACTCTAAGGCGCATAGTAGGTGCTGACTTGAAAAAAGAGAGGGAGTTTCTTCTCCTGGAAATTCCTTATAATAATAAAAGTCCCTATCCCTATATGCAAAATACCAGAGTGAGGTGGAAATCCATAAATGAGAGTAGAAAGAATTTGGAAAGGATGGAAAAATGAACTGTAAGGAAAAGAGGAGGCTGGTGAGTGATAATGACAGAGGGAGGGTCTGAAAGTGGCAGAATGGAACAAGGAGTTTGTCAACTCCTTCTGGCTCTGGGTACCAGAAGGGTTAAAAGAGCAGCAGCCAGGTGAAGGGAGTGATGGGAGGTGGCCTTCATCTTTGATGGGACATTAGCATCAGGGCAGAATGCTGGCAGTTGTTAATTCACAAACAACAAGACACTTACATGTTACGGGGTGGGTGGGCTTTGGGGCGAGGGTGAATAGCTGTAGCTAGCAGTCCTTGTGGTCCCAGCAAGGAGCACTAAACCCATCCTTAATTCAGGAGCTCTGTGATGGGTAAGGAGGAGGAGAATCTGGGATGCTGCAAAACATGCTCCAGGGGAAGTTTCTGCTTGGGAGAAAGCAGAGAAGAGTAGCTGGGAAGGAAGTCCTCTGGGGTGTAGCCTCTGGAGAATGGAAGCTAGACTTGGTTGTTTCTAAGCTGCAGGTGCTGTCAATGCCCTCTATATTTTTATACTTTAGAGCAAAGCTCCAGTCACTCTGCCTGAGTTATGGCTCTCAGGAATAAAAGGAGGGGGGGCAGTGCCCTGAGACACACAATATAGCATTTCTTATTAACATATAAGTAGTATTATTCTCTAATTGCTTCATATATCTAAATAACAGCATTATACACTTTTTCCCAGAGGAGGGACTGTATCTTCTTCCTTCCATTAATGGCAGAAAGGTGCTTCAAAAATATCCTCTTGACTCCAATTGTTGATTTGAGGATTCTTCTTCTTTGATTTGGAGCCAGAGAGAAAAATCGCTTTCCTAATTCTCCTTTAAGACTGAACAGTGTAGCAAAGGAGCCCACTCTTCATTTCTTTTTTTCTTTCTGCTTTAGCTTTGGTTTTTTTCTTTTATTTTGAACTTAAGAAATAAAACAAGGTATAACATAGTAGAAAAGATTTTTAAAAGATGATTGTACATAAAATTATGAATCTAGTATATGTTTGCTATTCCTTCTAAATATATAATAAAGTTATCATATAACTTTCTTTCCCCCCCCTTTCTTCTCTCTACCTCCACCCTAGAGATGATTACCATTAGATACAAATATGTATACAAATTGTAAAAAACTGATTTTCTTTTTTAAAATTTTTTTATTATAACTTTTTATTTACAAAGCCATATGCATGGATGATTTTTCAGCACTGACCCATGCAAAGCCTTTTGTTCCAACTTTTCCCCATCCCCTTCCTTAGATGGCAGGTAGACCAATACATATTAAATATATTAAAGTGTATGTTAAATGCAATATATGTATATATATATATATATATATATATATTTATACAGTTATCTTGCTGAGTAAGAAAAATTGAATGTAAAAATAAGGTAAAAATAATCTGAGAAGAAAAACAAAAATGCAAGTAGATAATAACAGAAGGAGTGGAAATACTATGTTGTGGTCCACATTCATTCCCCATAGTTCTTTCGATGGGTAGCTGGTTTTCTTCATTACTGCTCTATTGGAACTGATTTGATTCATCTCATTGCTGGAGATGGCCACAGTCCATCAGAATTGATCATCATATAGTATTGTTGTTGAAGTGTATAATGCTCTCCTGATTCTGCTCATTTCACTCAGCATCAGTTCATGTAAATCTTTCCAGGCCTTTCTGAAATCAACCTGCTGGTCATTTCTTACAGAACAATAATATTCCATAACATTCATATACCATAGTTTATTCAGCCATTCTCCAATTGACCGGCATCCACTCAATTTCCAGTTTTTAGCCACTACAAAGAGACCTGCCACAAACATTTTGGCACATACAGGTCCCTTTCCCTTCTTTAAGATCTCTTTGGGGTAATAGCCCAGTAGTAACACTGCTGGATCAACACAGTTTGATAACTTTTTGACCAAATTGCTCTCCAGAATGGTTGGATGCATTCACAATTCCACCAACAATGTATTAGGGTCCCAGAAAAACTATTTTTCTTTGTCTAGAGGTGGATAGTGTCTTTCTCCATATGTCTGAAGGCTTTTAATATTTCTGTTTCTCACTATACAAATTTTATGCCCAAATATATGGTCAATCTTTGTAAAAGTACTATGAATCACTGAGGAAAAGTATATTTCTTTCTATTACCATCCAATTCTTTCCAAATATTTATCATATCTAGCTAATCTAAAATTCTATTAGCTTCCATGACTTTTTTGTGGGTTCTAGATTTATCTAGTTTTGAAGGGGAAGATTAAAGTCCCTCAATGTTTATAGTCCTACTATATAGTTTCGTTTATAATTCATTTAGCTTTTCTTTTTAAAAATTTAGGTGCTATAGTATTTGTTGCATATAGGTTTAGTATTGATATTGCTTCATTATCTATGGCACCTTTTATCAAAATGTTAATTATCTTTTTATATATTTTAATTAAATTTATCTTAATTTAACATTGTCTGGGATCATGATTGCTACCCCTGGTTTGTGTGTGTGTGTGTGTGTGTGTGTGTGTGTGTGTATTTTGCATAACATAATACATTCTGCTCCAGCCCTTTGTATACCTGTACTTTTTGTGTATCTTATTTTTAAATGAAATTTGTAAACAACATATTCTCACATTCTGATTTTTAATCCATTCTGCTACCTGTTTCCATTTTATAGGTAAGTTAATTCCATTTAGTTTTTACTAACTTGGATATTCACTTTACATATAATTTTCACCATGAATTGATGAGTTCATGGGCTAACTGGGAAACTGAAGAAATAAAGACAGGCTTTAATAAAGCGTTTCAAAAAGACATATGAACTGATGCTAAGTGAATTGAGTAGAACAAAGCGAACCTTTATCAGATTGCTTGTTTTCTAGGGGAGGGGGAGGGGAAGAGGGAGAAAAATTTGGAACACAAGATTTTGCTAAGGTGAATATTAAAAACTCTCTTTGCATGTATTTGGGAAAATATTATTTTAAAAGTGTTTCTGTTTCCTCCCCCTATTTTAAAACTTATTTAATTGAGCTAACATGGCTTAATGAATTGGTGCTGACCTTAGAAATAGTACCAAAAAAGAAAATGTTAATTTGGGGATATAATCAATATAGATTTGCCTATTTCACTCACTGGAGACTTGGATAAGATGTGATTGACTACAACCCTGTTTTCTGAACATAGGTTATCTTTTCAAAAAGGGCTGTAGTGTGGTATAGTAAAAAGAGCCCTGTATTTGGATTTAAAGACATTAGATTCAAACTTAGCCTTTGCAACCTGCATGACCTTGAATAAATTATTTAGCTTCACTGGGTTCCATTTTCCTCTTGTATAAAATAAGGATGTTGGATTTAATGATGTCTATGGTCTAGGAACATGGTCTTTGTAATGACTGTGCTAACCTGTTATATATTGGAGCTTCCCTTCTTTCCAGGGAAAGAGGATACTGGTGTTATATAGCAACCAGCCAATCAGAAAGACTTTGGAGACTTGGAGCTGCTTGGTATATCAATGATCCTTTGCAATTGAACTCTAGTCAAATTTGGAGCCTGGAGATGCTTAGAAACCACAGAGCCAGCTTTGAGCAGCTCACAAATAGCCTTGACTCAAAACTTTATTTGGGACTTTCTAAACACTGCTCCCTGACTTATTTTATCTACAGATGTCTTCTCCCTTAACCTTTACTCTCCATCTGAATGTCTCTAGAAACTATTAATATCTCACACTTTCCACTCTCTTTTTGAATAGCCAAAACTCTTTTTCCCTCTTTGCTTCCTTGCAAGCTCCTATCCTGCAAGTTCTTCTCAAAAAATAAATGTTTTTGTAATCTGTGATCAGACTCTGTTACATTTAGTATCCCTTTGAGGGCCTGAAGTCTTTTGTTAGCAGATCCTTATCAGATCTAAAGTTATGATCTCGGAAAAAAAAGTGACTTGTCTTCCTATTTTATAACTCTGAAGAGTCTTTCTTTATGCCCAAACCAAGAAACTTGCATTTAAGTGGCATTCTGGTCTCTTGCTTGAGAGACAATCAATATTCTAATAGAAATTGTGAGGTATAGTGGAGACAACCACAAATTTTGCTTTTCAGGACCTATATTTGAATTTTGATTTTGTTCCTACCTGTATGTCTTTGGGAAAATTATTTTATCTTTCTGGATTTCAATTGTAATATTGGGATCTCCTCCAACTCTAAATCGTATGATCTTAAATATCCTATCCTCTTCACAATATATCTGAAATATATATTCTGAAAATATTCAGTTACTACAACAAACATTTATTGAGGAAGTCGTATACACCCATTCTATCATGTTAAGTACTAGACAGAGAGAAATTTTATAACTGAAAATGAGACCTAAGTTCCAGATTTTCTTTTTCTCCCTGCCTTTAATCCTCTTGATGGAGATAAGATGTACATATATAATTATTACAAAATCTAACAGAATGCAGTTGCTTATTTTGGAGATGAGAGACTAAATCAGATTTGAGAGGATTAGTTCCCTCTGTTTGAACTTGATTTTGAAGACTTCTGGGAATTGGAAGGCAAAAGAGAGACATTTGTCCAGTACTCTGCACCATGTCTAGGAGGAAGTGCACAACCAGGATTGAGTCATCTCTGATTTCTATATACTGGTATTCCTATCCTCTAGGATTCTGGTACATTGCAGTAGGAGGTGAACGGAAGTCAGAAATGATGGAATGCTTGCTTCTTACTCTGCCTGGTTTTCTGAGAAAAGGATTTCTTTCAAGATATTTCCCATCAAAGTCCTGTGGACAATGAGGACAAAAACTTCAGCCTCCATGAGGAAGAAATTGATCTGAGTTCTTTTCTCCTGCTCTCTCTTCCTCCCAATTCAATCCATCCCCCGGATCGCTGCCTCTAGAAGAAAATGCAGATTCCTCTGGCTTTATCAAATATCAAGATGGATGGAGTAGAGAGAAAGATAGAGTTTAGCAAAGGGTTAGTGAAATAGTTCAGTCATGAATTAGTGCACAATGGTGGTTACCTTCAGAAGAAGAAGGGTCGGTATGTGAGAGATGCTGCAAACACAGAAACAATAGAACTTGATAAAATGTTGGATTGAGGAGTGAGAGTAAGGAGTTGAGGATAATACTTAAGTTGACAATATGGCTGAGTTAGAGGGCTCTCTCCTGCCTCTGAAGCCAATGTCTATCTCCCACACATTTCCCATTTTCCTAAAGTTGAGTGATTGTTTCTTATCCAAGAGAACAGAGGTAGTATGTGAGGTGGGATTTTTAATTTAGGTGACATTCTGGGCTCTTGCTTGAAAGACAATCAGTATTCTAATAAAAATAGTGAGGTCTTCTGATATGCCAATAATCAAAATCAAAGTTACTGAATATTTGAATCACCTTCACAAGTCACATTGTGATTCAATAAATCATAATTGAATATCAGCACCAAGGGAACTTTTTCCCCAAAGAAAACTGATTGTTGAAGTGGTAACCTGTATTTCAGAAATATGTCTTATAATAGCTACAGAGAATATCTGTAATATGTAATGAAGAAATGGTGACTTTGCATATAAATATATTTTTAATGTATCATCTATTTTTTTCTATTATGATAAGCAACATTTCCATAGAGCTTTAAGATTTGCAAAGTCCTTTTCTCATCATAACAAGAATAACAATTACACATAACAAGTGTATTTGATCAATGAGATAATAAAAATTATGAAAGAATTGTAGAAGGCCGCAACTTTGGAGAAGTATACTTAAGACAAGGATATTTACAACAAGATGTTAACTCAGTGGAATCGATGAGATGATGGTTCTCTAGTTCCCATATATACTTAGTACTTAGCACAGTGATGTCATGGTTCTCTAGTTCACACATATTCAGTGTGCTATAATGATGTAATCATACCAAAGTATTTAAAGGCTGAGAAAGACTGGAAAAGAGACATTCCATTTTTTACCCTCCTCCTGGTGACTCTCCTGCCTCCTGCACTCCTCCATTAAAGTCAAGACTAGCTAGAATAAAGACTCTGGACTCTATTCCTGACTATTTTCATGGTATCTATCCTGCTGAGACCAAGGCCCATCCGAAGGACCTCCAGAAAGCCCAAACATTACAAAAGTGATGAGATTTTCTCAGAGTCACCCAGACCATTTTATCTCAATAATATCTTATTATTATTATAAGATCTCAAGGTAGTTTTTAATCCCAGGCCTCTTGACTCTAGGTTAGCAACACTCTTTCCACTAGTTACGTTGCTTCTGACTTATAGTGATAGGCATATATATACATTGGCAATTCCCCTAAAATATCTCCCACTAAAACATCTGGGGGGAAAAATAAACAAAACAGGAAATTTTATATCTGGCTCATAACAATATTATGTCTGAACATATAGATCCTCTGAATTGTTTCCCAGCAACAACCTGGAAGTTTTTGCTGTATTCTCTCCCTCTAAGAATCACTGTTCTTGCTTACCTATGTACATGCTAAATCCTCCCAGTGGAATGTAAACTGAGGATTTCAGGGATTTCTCTTTGTATTTATATACCTAGCACAGACCCTAGTACATAGTGAGTGCTTTATAAAAAGCTGTCAAATTGAATTTGATTTTGAAAACGTTCAGTATTTATTACATATTGCTGATGGTACATGTATTTGACCATTGTAGTTCATTTTTCTGTAGTTCATTTCAACCAATTCCTTTCCTAGTAGAAAGATTTAGTAATTAAAGATCGATCTTGTCCCACTTCTAGCATCTTTGTTGGACTTCAGGATATAAGTTAGGAAAATGGTTTTTGATGGTTAGTGAGATGATCTAATGGCTAGAGATTTTTGTCCTCAACCAAGACCTGTCTCTGTCACTCTTGATGTGTAACCTGAGGCAAAGTACTCATCCTCTCAGTGCTCTAAGGAACGCTCTAAGGTTGTATGTTGGAGCAAAAAGGTCAACCTACTTTGGTAAAAGGAACCTGGGAGTTCCCTATATTCATAAAACCACAGGTTCAGTACCTCACCCCATTGGTCTTTTAATTACAGACTATTCATTAGTATGGTTTTGGTTCTTCTTCAATATAAATTTCTTATAAGTGAAAATAGAATTTACCTCCTTAACTACATTTTCCCTCATAGCAGCAAAATTCAGTGTTTATCCAACATCCATTTTATGTTTTTTTGCTTAGTGGAGATGCGTTATCCCATAGATGTAATATTCCAAACCTTTCTTTGTTCCCTTTAGGCTGGCCAGGCTTAAGCTTCACAGCCTTTAGGGTTACATTTATATTCAGAGATGTCAATGGTAAATAACTTTAACAGGATGGATCTCTTTAATCCTATTCTATATCTGAAAGTCATGCTCAGCTCCAGCTTCTCCCATCTCTAGAGAATCTAATTTCTCAAGGTTATGTGCCTGAAAGTGAGAGGAAATTTCAAAGCCTAGAGTTCAAAGTTAAGTGTCAGATTCAAACAAATACCAAACAATCCAACCTGGAGCTGATTTGTGTGCCAATAAACAATAAGAAAATCCTCTGGTGGATGTTGGTGTAATAACTGTGATTGTGGCTTAGCAAAGTCAAGTCTTTCTTCCAAAGGGCTCAGAGGTTGTTAATTTTTTTTTCTAATAGTTTTCAGAGCAGTTCACCACCTTTATATAAAGAAACCAGAACATGGCGCACGCGCACACACACACACACACACACACACACACACACACCAAAAAAAAAAAAAATGTTCATTTGCAAATATTTTAGAAACCTAAGGCTCTGAGTTAAGGAAATAAATTCAATTATGAATCAGCTCTCCATTAACTTGGAACAATAGAGTAATAGCAAAGTGGCACCCTGCTGCTTTTAGTTGATGGGATTTGGAGTTACAAATGAATAAATGTCAAACTGTTTTTAAGTATTCCACGAAACCCAAAGCAATCTGAAAAAATACAGAAAAAAGATGAAGAACTATGCCATGAATTTGAGAATAGAGATCATTTTAGACTTAGCAATGAACCCTCTTTCCCTGGCTGGTTTCTTGGTTATTATGTAAACTTAAGATAACTTTGAAATCCCCAGCATTCTGGCTTTTTTATTGTTGTTGTTCTCATTTGCCCTTCATTTTTGAAGAGGATCATTGCATCATGATATCTGAATTTGGATTTAAGTGAAGTAGAGTTACACAAAGTCATCAGCTTCATTCCTTCCTCAACTCAGTGATGTTCAGAGGCAAGGCAAAAGTCAAGATGGCTAGCAATGGTCCAGGATGCAGTGGATTGGTGTCTTTGATGTCTGACCAAGCTTTAAGCCCTCCCCAGTGTCTACTTCAGCCAGCAGAGTTCCCTTGTTCCTTCACAGAATATTTCATCAACATTCTCAAATCCACAAATTTTCCCTGGGTTTTAAAGAAACTTATTGGAAACTTGAATATGACGCCAAGTTCCTTTGAGAGAAAAATGATTTAACTAGTAAAGTCAAGAACTCTAAGTGAGCCATATTTCTATAAATGGGAAGGTCTAGAACATTATATTCAGTTATGAGGACCACTTTTTAGAAAAGCTATTTATAAGATGAAGAGTGTCCCGAGAAGTACATCCAGGGCAGTGACCTTCACCATCATAGGTAGATGACCATCATACCAATTTATGGGTAAATCAATTGAAGGAACTAGTAATGTGTGCCTATACGAACAGTAGGCTTGGGGAACAGAGGTATAATACCTGTCTTGGCTCTGACGTGAAAGGAGGTGGACCTGGGAATAATTGTGGAAGTTTTAAAAAGGCAAATTCAGGCTTGATAGAAAGAAAAAGAGGAAACTAAAAGGGGATCTGCCAAGAGGCAAAAGGTGGAAAAACATCTGCAAAGAATTTTTATGACTATTTCCACCTTCAAGGACAGTGCACTCGCCTTTTTTTTTTTTTACTTCAAACATCAGAATATATACAGAGCAAGCCTATGCTAGAGGTGACACAATTTTGACTACGTGAAGATATTGAGACTAAAGATATTTGAAACAAGGGGGAAACTACCAAAGTCAAGGAAACAAATCTCAAGTGTTATTGTCCTTTAAAGAGTGAATTTATTACTAACTACCAGCCCATTTACCTACTTTCACATTATATAAAAATGTATAAGCATAATCTATACTGATATTAAGGTCATCCTTGATGACAATATTCGAGAGGAACAAGCAGGCTTTTATAAAGAATATTGCAAAGCAGAGTACACCTTTGCCATCAAACAATTAACTAAAAGATGAAAAGACTATAAGATCTCCCTGTGCTAAATGTTCATTGTTTGTTGACTATAAAAAAGCATTTGATTCAGTAGAATAAATCATTACTTAAAGGCTCCCCCTAACAAGGTTTCTCCAAGGTGTCAGAATTATTCAAGATTGCTTGAATAGAGATAAATTTGTGGGGGAACATGAACAAAAATCACACAAGAGAAGCATATATTAACAGATTGTAAACTGTATTGTTAGAAGGAGAATCCATATTGATGAAATCATTTGCATATTTCAGAATAAGGAAAAACCTTCTTAACAATTAAAACTATCTTAAAGTAGGAAAGACTGCCTGAAGAGAAACATTACTCCTTAGGGCAAGTAAAGATTAGATGATTCTTTGGAAAGGAAGGAAGGAAGGAAGGAAGGAAGGAAGGAAGGAAGGAAGGAAGGAAGGAAGGAAGGAAGGAAGGGAGAGAGGGAGGGAGGGAAGGAGGGAGAAAGGAGGAAGGAAGGAAGGAAGGAAGGAAGGAAGGAAGGAAGGAAGGAAGGAAGGAAGGAAGGAAGGAAGGAAGGAAGGAAGGAAGGAGGAAGGAAGGAAGGAAGGAAGGAAGGAGAGGGAGGGAGGGAAGGAGGGAGAAAGGGAGGAAGGAAGGAAGGAAGGAAGGAAGGAAGGAAGGAAGGAAGGAAGGAAAGAAGGGAGGGAGGAGAGAGGGAGGAAGGAAGGAAGGAGGGAGGGAGGAAGGAAGGAAGGAAGGAAGGAAGGAAGGAAGGAAGGGAAGGAAGGGAGGGAGGGAGGGAGGAAGGAAGGAAGGAAAGAAGGAAGGGAGGGAGGGAGGAAGGAAGGAAGGAAGGAAGGAAGGAAGGAAGGAAGGAAGGAAGGAAGGAAGGAAGGAAGGGAGGGAGGAAAAGAGAGAAGAAGGGAGGGAGGGAGGGAGAGAGAGGGGACCAAATCATGAGCTGATTGTTAAATTTTCCCTGTGAGCATTTGCACCTTGTAAATCAGCAAATGCTTGACTTATATTGTTGATTATCTAGACTTAAGAAATTGATGAAGAAAATCTTAATAATGCAGATTAAACATAAAAAATTATCAGGAATATTTTCTTTTTTCTGGAGAATCAGTTGTTAAACTTTATGTGCAAACATGCTCTTGTCTGAGTTGAACTAGATGGCCTGAGGCACTTAATACAGTTCCCAGGACCTAGTAAGTATTTAAATGGATGTTGACTATGATTGAGGTGCTTTCTAATTCTGAATTTCTGTGATTCTGTCAATCTTATCCACCCACCCCTCTGTTGCTAAATCTGTATTTCTGATTACTGGTATATACGGCTATTTGTGGACCATATTTGCAAATTAGAATTCAGGTTATCACTTGTCAAAGAACTCTTCTTAGAAGAGATCAAGAATTGTAGAGAACTGGGCTCCTCCATAATGTAACAAGTAGGTGGCACAGGAGCTAGATTGCTTGACCTGGAGTTGGAAAAAAACGAGTTTAAATATGACTTCAGGCACTTAAATTATTCGACCCTGAGCTATCATTTAGCCTTAATTGCCTTAGTTTTCTCCCCTATAAAATGATCTGGAGAAGGAAATGGCAAACCACTCCAATATCTCAGCCAAAAAACAAAAACAAAAACAAAAACAAAAAAAATGGGGAAGTGAAACAACTAAACTACTCAAGCCTCCTTCTATGAAAGCAGGTAGGAATAAGAAGTAAGTAACCACCTCCTGAAATTCCAGGAAGAGAAATGATCAGCTAGATCATTGCCCCAACTATGGGGGGTCATTATTTCCCAAACCAGCCCAATTTCCTCATGAAATAGAAAGGGAGAAACGAACACAAAATGCTGTTCTGTTGTAGAAATGGGCCAAGCCAGAAAGTGAATTCTGTAGAGAATGGGAATGTTGTGTACTTATGTGAGTGTGTGATTGTGCATCTGTGTTCATGTGTGTGTTTGTGTACACAAAGAAAGGAGGCAATATGGGGTGCAGTAGCTGTTGGTACTAGATTTGGATTCACTGGAACTGAATTCAATCCCAACTCCATTTCTTAGTACTCTATAGAAGGACTTATTTCTCTTCAGTAAGAAGGATGTTGATGACCTCTAAGTTCCCTTCCAGTACTAAATCTCTGGTTCCACTTTCAAACTTCCAAATATTCAACCAAATTAAATTATTTTAAAAGGTGTTGGGAAAAAATTCACACATGGAAGGAACTGAATATATGAGTTACATAAAAATCCTATTCCCATAAAAGTAACAAGATGAGCTATTTCTTCCATTCTTTTAGTTTTTTTAATGATTTTTTTCATGGAAAGGGTACTGCTGCCCTCTGGTGTTTCTGAAAATAGAGGCTTGCAAAAAAAGCTCTGTTCAGGGCCTAGAAAATGAGAAATAACTCCAGCTGAAACACATTTATGTAATGCACTCAAAGGACAACTGGGCTTCAATATTTGCCAAGCAAAAAAAGTTTTTGGACTTCCAAGTCTGCAATCATCTCTGCTGCTAAATACACTCTAGACTTTTCCCTTTCCAATTAGACTTCCTTAAGAGAAAGAATGATGTTGCTTTCCTCTTCGTGTCTCCAGAGCTTTATCCTCTGCTTTACAGAGACTAACTACCTAGTAAACATTTTTTTCATTCACTCATATAAAATACAACTCCTTCTTGCCTTGAGAGAAACCAATAAGCTAAGAAAAACACTTTCTTAGGAGGGAAAATCATGTAAAGTGACCCCTTCAACTAACCTGAATTCAATCCAGTGCATTTGTGGAGATGGTTAAAGTTGCTATGGAGGATGATTGCTGTTATGTTGTTCTCCAGTAGCAGGGAATGAGGGATCCTCTTGATGCCATACAGATAGCAGTCTATCCATACCTACTCATTTTATGCAGCTCTCATTCATTTCCTGAGACAAGTTCACCAAAGTGGGACAACCAAGTCCAACCAAGGTGGAAACAGGAGTTTCCTCATTCTCTTGATGTCAGAAGGACACCAAGGCAACCAGAAGACCATCTAGTAGTTTTTGTATTGTCATTTCAGTCATGTCTAGCTCTTTGTGACCCCATTTGATGTTTCCTTAGCAAAGATAATGGGATAATTTGATATCTCTTTTTTCCAGTTCATTTTTAGAGTTGAAGTAACTGACGGAAAAAACAGGATTAAATAATTTGCCCAGGATCTCACAGCTAATAAGTGTCCGAGGTTAGACTCAAACCCAAGATGAACTTTGCTGAATCCAGATCTGATGCTCTATCCATTGTACCACTTCTCTGCCTTTACTTTTATTTCTCCAAATGCAAACCCCAATTTTTTATCTTCCATTTCTTCAGTGACACCCTTCACATTGCTTCTCCTATGTAATTCACTTGTGATGTGTTTGCAACCTGCTTCTAAATCAGTTTTAATTTTAAAATGAGAGGAGTGACGGTAAGTAACTTCCCAGCATGCAAATGTCCAAACAGATATTCTTTAATCCATTCTGGCAAAATACACTAAATAGTGTGACCTTGAAGCCTTTCATGTTTACCCATGATTCAACAGGTTGTAGAAAATGAAATTTCCTATAAACTCTTCATTTTTTGATTACTTTGTTGAACCATGAGTCAACAGAACCAAATATAGCCCCACAATTGACAGAGGACCATAGACTTAAAGTTGGAAGAAATCTCAGGTTCTATCTTGTCTCTCTTCTTATACTATGGGTGAAGAAACTAAGGTCTCCTTTGGGAAAGGGAGTGCAGTGTAAATTATTTGCCCAAGGTCCCACAGGGACTAAGTATAAGAGGGAACATTTGAACTCAGTTCCCATGATTGCAGAGTAACTACGCTTTCTACTCTACTTTGGAGTTGTTCAATCACTTCAGCCATATATGATTCTTCATGACCTCATTAAACTGAGGCAAACAGGATTAAATAAGTGACTTGCCCAAGTCATACAGTTAATGTGATTTTAAATGTTTTTAAATCTTATAAAATGACAAAGTATAAATATAAAGTAATTAAACTGACTTTAAAATAAAACCGGTCTATTGAGATACAAAGGAGTATGATCTTTTCAATTCTTCACCTTCAGCAGGCACATTCATTTTCCAATGCTTCTGCTATTGCTTAAATGTCTTCTGGAATTCCTCTTTGGAAAATGACTATAGAACTAGTTTGTGAGCCAACAGTAAAGAAATCTATTTTTGAAAATAAAAATTAGTATTTTCCAGATTGATGAAATCTCCCTATTCCCCCACTCCCAATTTAGAATAACTTTCGGTACTCTACAAAGAGAAAATCACCTTCAAAAAATGAAAATTTACTAAGCACTGAGGACTTGAGTCAGTGTACTACAAGAACAAAAATAAATTTCCAAAGACATTTTAAAATACTTTGATCATGGGAGCCATCATTGGAATAAATCCAGAGCCTCCACAAACATCTATTTTGAATTAGATCTAATTCAGATGTATGGTTTCTGGGATTTTTATTCACATAACTATGCAATATATGGTTTGACTCTACATATATATACACAGACACACAGACACATACACACACAATTCCAATATCATGTACTCTAGATTTTAGTTACTCTGTGGATTTCTATCTACTCCAAAACAACATCAAAAACCAATAATATAATTCTTCAGTTCTGCCATTTCTCTTTTAGTTTGTATATAAAAGAATAAATTTGAATACTACAAATAAAGGAAGCAAGTCCTTAATAGAGTACCAAGACTAGAGGAAAACCTCATATTTTCTCTTTATAGATAGGGAAATCTGTGAGTTTTAAATCTTACCTATAGAATTTGTAGGAAAAGATTTGTTACTGCCAAAGGGCCAAGTATACCACAGTACAATCTAACATATAAGTAGAGTCCATAGGCATTTTATTTATCTTAATCTATTGTGTTTGAGATTGAATCACAGTCCATTGTCCCAGACAACTATCTTATATAGGGTTAGGAAATCTCCCTTAATTTTCAACAGTTGTCCTTTACTATCCTATATCTTTTCAACACTATGCCAAAGGCTGTAAGCAATCTCAAAACAGTTTTTCTTCACTCCTTCAAAATTCTTTTGAGTATCCAGTGCAAATGACAGGGAGGAGAAAGAGCATAACCAAAGACAGATCTCAGACCATTCTCATTTCTTATTTAAAAATTCTGCTTTTATTATGTATCATATGGCCATTGTCAGACCTCCTGGGCTTTAAAATGTTTACAATCTGGGTGGGGAATGTTGGCCCTGCAGGCCATATAAGGCCAGCAAAATCATTTGCCAAGGAAACCCAAGGTGATGGTGAACTGAAAGCTAAGTACAATAACCTCCTTCTGCTTAAGTTCTTTAAGTTGATAATTTTGTATGGCCCACAAATGTTAGAAATATCCAAATGGCCCTTGGCAGTAAAAAAGTTCCCCACCCCTGATTTACAACTACAAAATCATCAGTCATCTTAAACGTATAAATAAAATCTAATGGAGACAAGTGACTGGAATTTAATGAGAATAATGAAATTTAATGGAATTTAATGATATGGACTCAGAGAGGGAAAAATAAATTTCACAAATAAAAGGTTAGGGAATAACTGAACAGACAGCACAGTGACCAGAATGGATCTGAAACTGAACATAAGTCAACAAGGTCAACACTTGATTTTGATCTGGTTTTATTTTTAAAGGCAAATTTGTATAAATTAGAGTTGATAATGTCACGATTAGCAAACTTTAGTCATTTTCATATTGCACATACAATATTTAAAAAGAGAGACAGAGACAGAGAGACACAGAGAGAGAAACAGAAAGTAAAAAAAAACAAACAGTTAAAATAACAGGGGAGAAAAAGGACTTAGCCTTGATCCAATACAATGAAGAATATGATAGATTTGGAGATTTGGCTTTGCATTCTAGCTAAAAACTTGATATGGGTGAATTGGAAGACAAATTGGAAGACAAAAAAAGTCCTCACTTTCCTCATCTGGAAAATAAGGTAGTTTGGGTTAGATGATCCCTAATGTCCATTCTGTCTGTGACCCTATGTTCCTGATTAGGTTTGTGTGATACAGAAGATAATGGTTAATGATTTTTCTCCTTGCTAATTGATAAAAACCAAAACAAAATAAAGAAATTTTTAAAAAATGGAGGTAGGCTACAGAACATGTTTTATGTTTAAAAAATAGGAACTGAGGGGACAGCTATACAGTGCAATAACACATTGATCCTGAAATCAGGAAGCCTTGAGTTCAAATGTGATCTCAGATATTTAATACTTACTCACTGTGTGACCCTGAGCAAGTTACCTAACCCCAGTTGCCTAGCCAAAAAACAAACAAACAAACAATAAATTAGGAATTTTTTTGAGCAGGGATTTTTTTGTATATTAGAAAATAGGTGCATACAATTTCTTTTAGTACTCTATTTTGTAAGTTAGCATATAGCTAAAGATGGGAAACTTTATGAAGTAGTAATAATAAAACAACTGACATTTATATAAAGCTTGAAGGTTTGCGAAATACTTTTCATTTATTATGTAACTTGATCCTTCCAGTAGTTTTGTGAGTAGGTTCCCAGATATTATAACCTTCATTTTACAGAAGAAGAGACTGAGACTGAGGAAGATTGAATGAGCTGCCTGTTACCACAGAAATAGGATTTGAACCCAGGCTATCTGTATTCTATTTACCAAAATCCTAATTCAGAATGGGCGCACGCATGGTTTTACCTTTCCACTGGTGCCGACTCAGACAGGTTCTTCCCAGAGCCAGCCTTTAGGACCTGGTGGGCAGCATGGCCGCCTCTCCAGGTGATCTGTGCAGAAACATCTTCGACCTCATTATCTGGGATTCCCACTAATAGTTCCAGACATCCTCATACCCTGTTTTACGCCCTAAAAAAGTCATCCGTGCACTAAGCGAAGCATTTGATCATTTGAGAGCCTGCTAGGGGACATTAACAGCATTAATTAGATGACTACATCCAGATGGTTCAGGCAATTTCTAGTGACCATGACACACTATGACACCTTCCCACTGTCTTTGCTCCAGAGATAACACCAAAGTGAAAACAACTAGGTTCCATGGTCAGATGGCTTGCCATTCCACATCAGATGCTATTGACTTGGCACTTTAGGGGGTGCAGGTGGGATGGGAAGGGGTGGAAGGACTTCACTTAGCAAGGGGGAATCCATCCTTCTCTCAGCTTTGCAAAATATTAGCTCACAAAAGGAGGGGCTCGTAACTAAGCAAGCCAACAGTTAAGTTCAATAATTTCTTATATCTTTTCTTGCCAGCTCTAAACTTCAAGCTCTTAATTTCTCTCTGAGTACCAGAATAGAGTGGTATTCTCAAACTTTTCTCAACTTGCCATCACTTGTGACCTTTATAGCATATACCTGATATGTGCCAGAGATAAACAATCATAGTATGTTGTGATGGGGATTCCTTTTTGTGTATGGTTTGTTCTTGGAAAACATGGAAGTCTCTTCCCACTCTCAAATTCCATGATAAATCTAGAGTTAGATAGAACTTTTGGAGGCAATCCAATCTGTCATTCGACAGAAGAGGAAACCAAGATACAATCAGAGACAGGCTTTGAACACAGGTCCTTTTCTTCCAGGGTCAGTGACCTTTCTAAAGGAAATCATATATGTAGAATTCTTTGCAAAATTTAAAGTGCTTGAGAAATGCTGGAACAGCTAGATGGCTCAGTGGATAGAGCAGCGGGCCTGGAGTTGGGAAGATCTGAATTCATATTAGGCCTTAGACACTTACTACTTATGTGATACTGAGAAGATCATGTCAATCTACTTACCTCAGTCTCCTCATATGCAAAATGAATTGGAGGAGGAAATGGCAAATCATTCCAGTATCTTTGCCAAGAAAACCCCATGGAGAAAGTTCAACACGACTGAACAACAAAGGAGTGATAGAAATGCTAGCTATTTTGATTTTGTAGCTATATTATTTATAATATGTCAAAATATTCCAAAATACTATCATAAAAATGATATAGACATGGAGCCTTTTCTGAAGTGGCAAGACACTGGAAACTGAGTGGCTGCCCATCAGTTGGAAAATGGCTGAATAAGTTATGATATATGAATGTAATGGAATATTCTTATTCTGTGAGAAATGATCAGGAAGATGATTTTAGAAAGGCCTGGAGAGACTTACACGATCTAATGCTAAGTGAAATGAGCAGAACCAGGAGATCATTGTACACAGTAACAAGAAAAATATGTGATGATAAACTGTGATGGACATGGCTCTTTTCAACAATAAAGTGATTCATGGACTTGTGTTGCTGAAGTCATCTGCATCCAAAAAGAGGATTATAGGGACTGAAGGTGGACCACAACATAGTATTTTCATTTTTTGGTTGTTATTTGCTAGCTTTTTCTGTTTCTCTCTTTTTTTTCCTTTTTGATCTGATTTTTCTTGCACAGCATGATAAATATGGAAATATGCTTAGAAGAACTGCACATTTAACCTATATTGGATTACTTATTGTCTAGGAGAATGAGGTGGGGGAAAGAGAGGAAGAAAAATTTGGAACACAAGGTTTTGCAGGGGTTAATGTTGAAAACTATCTTTGAATATTATTTTGAAAATAAAAAGTTATTAAATTTTAATGATATATACATTTATGATATTTTAAACAATAGCAAGCATTTCTCTTGCATTTTCATATTTGTTAGATTTTTAATGTAAGTGATTTCATTTGATTTTCATGGAAATTCTGTGTTTAAGTACCATTTTTATTTCTAGTTGGGGAAACTGAGGTTGAAAAGTTAAGTGACTTGCCCAGGATCAAACAATTAAAAAGTGTGGGACAAATTCAGGTCTTGTTGACTCCAAGTCCTATATTCTATATACACATAGCCAATCCATATCACATTCCCTCATTGAGATTGTGGTCATTTTTTGTTTAAATATATCAAAGAACAAATACTCAGAATCTTTCCTCCTTGAGAAATTCCTATTTTGGTAAATTAACTTCTTTGACAAATAGTGAGTACAGCAGTAAAATCAAATGCCCCTGGTATAAAAAGTACAGAGAGCTTGTCTTTGGTTTCCTTCTTAGAATTAGCTCGTAATAGGTTTTCATCATTCAAAACAAAGTCTCCCAACCTTAATTTCCACACTTTTCCCACCATTGCATCTTGGTTCTCTTTCATGAATTTAGCTCTCTTTCTCTGCTTTCTCTACCAACTTCTTGTCTTCTTCCCAATTCTATAAGTAGGATGATCCCCAGGGAGCTACATGACTCTTATATTTTCTCTATAATCTCACCAAGGGAATCTCACTTCTTGCTAAAGATTCAAGGATCATCTCTAAACAAATAACCCTTTACATCCAGCTTCTTCTAATTCAAAGATCTAGACAAATAGCAATGTGTGCATCCTTGGAACTGTCATTGATCCAATCCTCCTTATTTTCATGATGGATGCTTTAAGGACTTTTGTTTAAAAGAGGGATTTGAATCATTTTTATGATCTCAGAGAACAGAAATTGGAGTAATGGGTAAAATGTACAAAAAAGCCCAAATTTAAACATGATACAAGGAAAACATTCAAATAAATAGATCCATCTAAAAGTCCAATGAGCTGCCCCAGGAAGTAGATGGTTATCTATCAGTTGACAACAATAACAGCCACAAAATAAGTAACATTCATAGAACTATTTAGGTTTTGAAAAACACAATGCATAATCTTGATTCATCCTCAGAACAACCCAATGAATTAGGAATTATTTTCCACATTGTATAGATGAGTAAATAAAGGCTGAGATTTTAAATGGTTTGCCCCAGGTCATAGAGAGCTAATCATTTACCTAGGTCATGAGAACAATTAAATAGCAGATTAGACATTTTCTTCAATCCTCACAACCTTTCCAAAATAGAAATTATGCCCTAAAGGTAAGGAAACTTCAGTTTATTTGATGTTCTAGGACACATTATAAAAAGATTTTTAAAAATCACCTTAAATCCAGAAACTGAATGTTCACTGACCCTGACCTTACTTAGTGCCCCTCCCTTACTTCCTATGCTACTGGCAGCAAGGTTATACTAGTAGATCTAAGCACAGGCTTATTATCAAAACCCATCTCTGCATCTCAGTCCTATTGCTCTTCCTAGTGGCATGGAGACTCCATCTGTAGGCTGTGGAAATTTTCTTGTGCTTTGACAACCAGTTTGATCACTTCTCTTTAGAAGCAAAAGCCTGTCAGGGCCTGTAATCAGTAAGCATTGATGCCAGGGAAATTAGACTCTGATGGTGCTAGGAAAAACAGGTTCTAACTTCCAGTGTCAGGTCAGAGAACTTGGGGAACAAGGGAAGTGGAACAGGTCAACAGGACACAGTGAATGTGGAAAGCTGTTCAACACCACACTAAGCCTGAGGAAAGATAGCACACTCAAGCTAAGAATAGTTCTAACTACCCAAAAGTTATTTGAGAAAAAGGCCTGTTCATCTTGGGGAAAAGTTGAGATACTTTGAGATCCAGCCCCTAAGGAAATCACACTTATAAGGGAGGGAGTTAGAAAGTGAATGATAAGGAAAATGAGGTGGGGTGGGGAGAGAACACAACTTTCCACATAAAAATTTCAAGAAGAAGATAATTGAAACACTTTGAACATGAACAAATAAATTAACAGAAGGAAAAAAATTAATAAGACCCAGAGGAAATGACTTCTAAATCTTATAAAAGAGTTTAGCCATCAATGAATAAATATTTCAAAATGAAGGAAAATAATGAAACATTTGATGAGATAGTGGATTCTGTAGAATCTGAGAACGTGAAACCATAACACACTGTTCCTGAGTGGTTTAAAGAGAAAAGGGAATTCTGAATATAAAATTTATCTTCTACACAACAAAAACAAAACTAGAATACAGAGCCAGTAAGTACCTAATGTGGAATTTAAATCCAAGATTTAGTTAGGGCAGTTAGGCAGTACAGTGGATAGTGTGAGGCTGGAAATTAGGAAGACTCATCTTTCAAATCTGACTTCATTTACTTAACAAGTTGTGATTTAACCCTATTTGCCTCAGTTCCTCATCTGTAAAATGAGCCAAAAAAATGGTAAAACACTCCAGTATCTTTGTCAAAAACTCCAAATAATGTCACAAAGAGTTGGACATGATTGAAAAATGACTGAACAACTTTCTCAACACTGAGAGAGATAAAGACACAATGATCCTCACTGGCCAGACTCTATGGTGCTGTAAGATTGGGGCAACTCGAAGCTAGTCCAGGGGAAAGTTTCCACTCTTGGAACAGAGAGAAGGGTGACTAGAGGACAGCACAGGTGGGAAATCTGAAGGTGAAAAATTCATGGATGCTCTGACTGCCAACCATTATGCATACCATTAGGCTAGTGAGTTGGTGAAGTTGATTTCCCTATTTTTACCACTTTCCTTTGTTTGTAGTTCATGATGCCAAGAAAAGAAATAGATGCTTCCCCTCAAATTCTTTCCCACAAGTCCTTGAAGAATGTGATCAACATTTTCTTTGGATACCCTCCCCCCAAAATTTAGGAGGACAATCTAAGATAAAGCCAGCAGATGATTGGTAGAGTTTGTCCCAAATAAGATTATTTGGTCTAATTCTTTTTCATTTTATTTAAATAAATAATAAATTCTTCAATCGCAGCATGCTAAATCTCAGTATCAGTAATTGCAATGGACAGTAAACTGAGAGAACAGAACCTGGATAAATGAGAGTTCATTAGCTAATTACAGACTAATTTCCATGTTTTCAGCAATATTCCATTTTCAGATCTGGATTAATTTCAGACCCATCCAGTAGTAATTTAATCCAAATTTTAGGAATTCTTAAATTTGCAATAAGCATTTGAGACCTGACCAGCTTCAGTGACCAGTAGGGAAACTGCAGCCTTTTGGAAAGGGGCTATTTCCTCTAGAAACTGTGGAAAAGTGATTCTTAAATATCTTTATATTGTGGATCCTTTTTACAATCTGGGAAAGTCAACAGATCCCTTCTCAGAATAAGTGTGTGTCTATGTATGTGTCTTTGTGGGTGTGTTTCTGTAGGATTGCAAAGGAATCCAAAAGTCAGTAATAATAAACATGCATTTTTCCAGTCCAGATTCATGGACCCTCTAAAATCTATCCACAAAACTTTTGGGGGGTCTATGAATGCTAAATTCAGGAGTTCTGCTACAAAACCTAAGCTGTTACCTTAAGTAGAGCACCACCTGGTGGGCAACTTAGACTTTGCATTCCCTTTCTGTTTATTGAATAAAATGATGTAGTGTTGTGAAGTTTAAGAAAGCCTGACACTGCCTGATCAAAGGATACCACGTGGGGGCCAATGTCACAGATCATAACCGTGTATACTAATAATTGTCATTGTCTAAATGAGAGTTAGTTTTCCTCCTCACTACTTTTTTTATTTCCTTCTTGTCTTCTTTTCCTTCCTTCCTTCCTTCCCTCCTTCCTTTTCTCCTTCCCTTCTTCCTTCCTTCCCTCCTGCCTTCCTTCCCCCCTTTCCTCCTTTCTTCCTTCCTTCTTTCTCCCCTCCTTCCCTCCTTCCTTCCTTCTCTCTTCCCTACTTCCTTCCCTTCTTTCTTCCTTCTTTCTTTCCTCCTTCCTTTCCTCCCTCCCTTCCTTCTTTCCTTTCTTCCTTCCCTCTTTCTCTCCTTCCTTCCCTCTTTTCTTGCTTACTTTCCTCTTCCTCCTTTCCTTTCTCCCTCCCTTCCTCTTTTTCTCTCTTCCTCCCTCCCTTCCTCCCTCTTTTTCTCCCTCTCTCCTTCCCTCTCTTGCTTTCTCTCCCTCCCTCTCTTCCTTCCTTCCTTCCATCCTTCCTTCCTTCCTTCCTTCCTTCCTTCCTTCCTTACTTCTTCAGAATTCAGTTGGATCTGTGATTTTGTTAGTGTGGAAAACTTCCAGTGTGAAACTAGCTTCTACGTGAAAATCAACAATTTGTTTCCAAGTTCTAGCCTTTGAGAGTTGGGCAGTGGATGTCCAAACCAAGGTCAAAGAGACAGTTTGTATCACAGGCAGGATTTATGCACATCTTCTAGATACCAAAGTAGAGCCCTCTATGCCCTATAGTCCAGGGGTCCTCAAACTTTTTAAACAGGGGGCCAGTTCATTGTCCCTCAGACTGTTAGAGGGCCAGACTATAGTGAAAACAAAAACTTTGTTTTGTGGGCCTATAAATAAAGAAACTTCATAGCCCTGAGCGAGGGGGATAATCATCCTCAGCTGCCGCATCTGGCCTGTGGGCCCGTAGTTTGAGGACCCCTGTGCCTTCACCATCATACTTCTGTTTAAAAACAGAATTTTTTCTGTTTTAAAAAAAAAAAAAAGAAGAAGAAGAAATGCAATCCAAATGTTTAAAATTCAGCTAGATCAGCAATATGTGGCTACAGATAGAGAGCTGTACAGATTAAAACAATAATTTCCATTAATTTCCTTTCCATAGTCTGGGGGTGGAGACCCCTATCCTGCTACTTAAAACATATTTGCTTCTCCATCCTTATAAATATGCAAGAATTCCTGGGAATTAGGGATGGAATAAAGATGATAAGAATGATAATTATTTTATTACTCCCCTAATTATCATGTACCCAGCAAATTGAATTTTTGCTCACAAGAAGACAATTTCAGGCTTACACCCCCATGTTCCCGAAGCTAATTTAATGATTGCATTAAAAAATGAAAACCTATTCAAATTAAAACACCCACAAGCTAAAAAGGCGATGGAAGTGAGAAACTTTCCCCTAGTCCTTGTGATGCATCAGTAATTTCTCCTCCAGACAGCGTTCTCTCTAACTGGCCCTGGCACTCAAAGATGAAATAGAAACTTCTATATCAAACAGGAACAAAAAAGAGGGCTGACCTTTGATCAAATGCTCGTTTGTAGTTTTGACAAGAAAATTTGCATGAAAAAAAAAAATGTGGGCTGGACACTTACATGAAAAGTGAAGTTCTAGCGATGTAAAAGAGGCAAGAGGTCAAACTTCTTTAATAGCCTGTCAGATAAAAGCTGGATTCTCTCCGCTGTGCTCTTGGGAAGTTTTTTCCATTTGAAGAGTGTTTTAAGGAGGACGAATGAAGCATTTGTTCAATGGAAATGACATTCCATCTTTTCAAGTCAGAATCTGGGCTAATAATGTTTTATCCTTCACATGAAAGAGTGGAAAAAGCAACAACAACAAATAATAAGGGGAAGAATCCTCAGCAGTCCAAATTGCCCTCTATTAGATCTAAACCCATCTCTAGAAAGCTGCTATCCATCTTTTCCATTCCTAGAACTATAAAATGTCATCAGGACGGAAATGACAGGCTTTAAATTGTATGTTTTAAAGGCTTTGTATATTAGATTAGTCACTTAGATTTTATGAATGTGAATGGAAATATATATTCATAAAAAGAGGAAATCAAATAATTTTTTTCTCTTGTCTAGAGCATCCATCTATAGGATAGTTACTGTCCAAAGTGAAAATTCAAAATCTATAAGATGATAAAGCAGAATTGATCATATAATATTATAATTTATGAATTATATGTTATATAACATAATATTGTGTTGTATATGATATAAAATATACCATTTTAAAATATAAACTATATATTATACTATATAATATACTATATAAAATATGGGTTGTATCATACATAATATATAAATTATATAATATTATATTATACAAGATATATAATCAATTCTATTTTGTCATCTTGCATGTTTTGAATATATATAGTCTTCTAAAAATATTGGGGGAGAGAGACAGAATAAGAGGTGGAAGGAAAGGCAAGATCGGGCTAATTCATTCCTATAGCAGTCCTTCGCCTGCTGCTCAAGACCTTTGTCTTATGTTATATAAAAGGGAGGAGAAGAAAAGAAGGCTGAATCTCCTGGCTTGTGGCATTTTTGAGACCTCTATCATTGGCTGATTGATGTGTGCACCAGCATCAGACCAGTCAGTGACAGTAACAGGAATCTAAAATTATAACAAATTTCAGAGAGATACATACATAGGTGTTTTTTTTTATTTGTTTTTCAGTCATGACTCACCCTCCATGACAAAAATGCTGAAATGGCTTGCCATTTCCTCTCCTAGCTCATTTTACACATGAGGAAACAGAAAAAGAGGGTGGTGATTTACCCAGGGTCACACAACTAGTAGGCCAGATTTCAACTCAGATTTTCTTTACTCCAGGCTTGATGCTCTATTCACTGCCAGCTACCCAATACATACATGTACCCCACATTATTTTTAAAATTCAGTTAGTATATAATTGTTATGCGGAGAGCCCTTGTTTACTCAATATTTCATTGGAACCATAATTTCATGAATTTGAGTATTACCTTTCGCTATGCAGATAATTATTTTGTCACATTTGTGAAGTGCTTTGAAGTTTACAAAATTTGAACCTCATTTGAACCTCACAATGATCAGAATATGGATACTGCTATTGTCCCACTTTCCAGATTAAAAAACTGAGGTACTCAGAGTATACTTCATTGGCTTAAGTGACTTGCCAAAGTCATGGAGCTTGTAAGGCTGAATTTGAACTCAGTTCTTCCTGACCACAAAAATACTCTATAGTACAGGTACTCTTTCCAGTATGCTTCCTAGTTGTCTTTTTTCCATTCCAAATTTCTCTGATGGCATCTTACCCTACTTTTCTCTGGACTTCCCTATTTGTAGCCCAATGCAGCTTCCTCACACCCCTAGTGAGCTTCTCCACAGTCTTCTTGATCATTTTCAACTCTTATTCTTTGGAGAATCTCTTTGAGTCATAACATATTGTTGTTAAGAAGTTGGCCCTTTTCCCTTCTAAAGGAAACTGTAAATGGCTAGAGACCATAATTCTATTTATTTTTATCAGGCAGCAGGCACTAAACTAGGTATCAGGGACATAAAGAAAGTCAATAAACAGTCCCTGATGCTGCAGGGGTTTCTGTGGTGGGCACTCAATCAAACCCCATTGATCAGGGCTGTTCTTATCCCTAAAAATATGGGAGAGAGTCTGATCTGAGATTATAACTAATCAGAACCTGCCTTGACCAGGAGCACCCCAAAATACCCCAAAGCATGGTTTCAAGAACCTCATCATTTTTGTCCTATCTTCCAACAATGACCCAAAGCCCTTAAGGCCCAAAGCTTCTTGATGACATTATTGTGCTGAAAGAAATGACAAAAAGAACAATTCAGAGAAAGAGGAGGAAGGTCACGATTTCTTCCCAGCCCCACTGACCAGAGGATGATATTGTGAACTCTGAAAATCTGTGAAATCTGAACCAATCTGAAATCTGTTATAATTTTAAGATTCCTGTTACTGTCACTGACTGGTCTGATGCTGGTGCACACATCAATCAGTCAGACTTGGACTCCCACTAGAGTTGGTAGTGGTGTATAAGAGAGCAGCCAGGGACCGATGGTAGCGTCTGCATTAGAATCTGAGACACAGCATGAATAAATTAGAAATACCTAGAACAGGTAGCCTTGGGATTCTATAAGACCCCAGTGTTCTTCAAAAAGTGCTACTTAAGAGACATTTTTAAGGCAAAACAGGGGAAAGTACTTGCTGCTATTGGGTTCCCTGATCTTGGAGCCCACTCTCAGAAGGGATTTTGTGTATGGAGAAACTGTTTGCAAGTTTACATCAACTGCATTTTTACCAATGGTTTTTTCCATATTCCATCAATAAATATCCCTTTCCCAAAAGCTAATTAGCTCTTACTGACTAATTGATCATCATCTGCATTCAGGTGAGGGTTTGCAAACAATAATCTTAAAACCCTCAAAACTGTTCCCTGGAAACGAGGGGAGAAATATTCAGTCACCCTCTGGGGACTCGATCTGTCTTTACAAGTGGGGGTGGCGCCATACTCATATGCATTAATGTAGGGCGACAGAACCAGCTGCTGAGCAAATTATACAATGAGTCTAAAATGAAACAGGATTGAGAGATTTCAAAAGTTTCATCAATACAGTATCTAATGGTGACTTAAGAAAATTAATGATACACCATGACTCCTCCCTCTCAGAAAAAAAAAAAAGTGATGGACTACAAATGTGGAATAAGGCATACATTTCAAGATTTTTATTTGATTTTTCTTGAGATTGCTTGAGATTTGCTTTGATTGTACTTATCAGAATGCTACTGGAGGGCTGGGAGTGAGGTTCTTTGGAAACTGACAATGATATAAAAAAGAAAAGAGGATCAATAAACCATTTAAAAATAAAGATTAGAAATATGGCGGAATTTCTGTTGGGTTAGGGTGACCCATTCTCTGACAAACACTTGATTGCTTCCAAGAGAATGAAGAAATAGTGAGCCAGGTGAGATTTCATTATGCAACAAGATGTTGAAAAAATGATTCAGTCTTCTTGCTTCATGAAGGCATTCTTTATTTTCTGAAGCCACTGGGACAGAACTAAACTATCTCCATTTATAACACATTTTCTTAATCATCACCACAGGCATAAACATATTGTCATGATGTGACCAGAGTTTAGCTTTCTGATTGTTAATTCAGACTAAAAAATTTCAGAAACAAAATTCAGAATAAAAAATTCAGAAAAAAAATTGTGGGGCAATTAGGTTGCATGATGGATAGAGCATCAGCTCCAGAGTTAGGAGGACTTGAATTCAAATCCAGTCTCAGACACTTGCTAGTGGTGTGACCATGAGCAAAAAAAAAAAAGCAACATATCTCTAAACATACATTTAAAAAAAATAAATCTTTTACAAAGGAATATTTATATTAAAGAAAAAGAAAGAACAAATATGTGGACATTTCCCTCAATATCTTGAGAGAATGCTCTCTTCTAGACCACTTCATTCTCAGGGTAGAGTAGTTTCCACTCAACTTAGTTCCTGGTCTTGATACTAATTCATATTCAAAGGCCACATCTCTGCTAGGAATCTTTATCTTCTCCATGGCAAGTTTGGGATGCCCAAGGTCGTTCCTTGCTCCTCGGGATATTGGCTCGGGATACTGGACTGCTATGCCAAGGAAGGCTCCATTCACTTCATATTTTGGGGGCATAGGGAATGTGTTGCCTAAATTCCGGCACAGTTGGATGCTAAGGCACTCTCTGGGCCCATACCATTCCCTCTCCTAGTCACCATGAGCACCGTCACCCAGCTCCCCAAACAGTGTTGGGGCAAAATGAAAATTGCTGAGAAAAATGCCTTCACAGCCAATTAAAGAGAGTTAGAAAATGCCTAATCACAATTGTCTCAGTCACAAGGTCCTCAGCATTCTCCTCATCCCAATCCCAGGTACTCTATTCCTGGGCCAGACCTTCATCTCAGGCCCCATAGATTCTCTCTCCCTTACGCCACCTCTGTCTTAGCTCAGGTCCTGTTTAACATTGGTCATACCAAGTTCAAGTCCAGATTTCTTCTCTCAGTTTATGAGGATTTGGGGTCTCAAAGGCCTGTTCTGCCTCCTTGGGAGACTGATGCTGCTTTGGTAAGAGAACTTAGACTATGGTATCCCAAGATGTTGATCGAAGGCTCCAATCACCTCTGCCTAATAGAAGAATAGAGTCATATAACCTCAGAGAGAAGAAATTCTGGTGGTATCTCTCCTGTAGCATTGCTTCTCACAGTATAACGCGAGTGAAGGAAACATGGAATAAAACCGAGAGCCAAAAATTGACTTTCATGGCAAAAATCTGTAATGGAGACAAAAGATTCGCTGCAGATCTGGGTTTAAACCTCAGCTCTGCCTTTTACTACCTGAGAAATCCTGAGCAAGACATTTAATATCTCTGAACCTCTTTCTGTTCATTTGAAAATTTAAGGGGGTTGGACTCAGTGATCTCTAGGTCATTCAATTATTTTGTTGGTCCAGTGGAGGAAACTGGCATTTATTATATCATCCATTGAAGGCTTTGGCAAATAAGATTTCTGACATCAAATTTCAGGAAGATCCTTAAAACAATTGATACTTAATTACTAATTACAATAATTATTAGTTTTCCTACTACTTGCTTCAATATATAAGAATAAATTTTGTGGGGCAATTAGGTTGCATGATGGATAGAGAATCAGCCTATCCATCAGAATTGAACATCTTTCTAAAATTATATGCTGCTTTTCAATAGCCAAAATGAAAAAAAAAAAAAAAAACCTCCTAACAATATCTGGTTGTATTTAACATTGTGGTTGTTACTGAGTCATTTCAATAGTATCTAATTCTTTGATACCCCATTTGGGATTTTCTTGGTAAAGATAGTGGAGTGATTTATCATTTCCTTTTCCAGCTCATTTTATAGATGAAGGACAAGCAGAGTTAAGTAAGTATCTGAGGTTAGTAACTCCAGCCCTGGTGCTCTATTCACTGAATCACGTAGCTGTCCTTTTAACTTTAATGACTCTCTGTTAAATAGAAAGAAGGATGTCCAAACCATTTTCCTCAAGCAAAAATAAATGCTGAAGAACATCAGAACTGAAGATCACTGATCATGCAATGGGGCACAGAGACATAAATACATTGATTTCTGGGTGCTGCTATTTGTCTTTCATCAGAACAGCCAAGGTAGTTGCAAAGTAATTCCCCTAATTTTAGAACCAGTTGGACTCAGAATATGTTATCAACTCAATCCAGTTTGCTCAGCCCATAATATATGGGCACAGGCTTGCATAAAGAAAATTATTAAGAAGGTATTCCTTTCTGTCACAATACACACATACAGTTTGTGTGAGCTTGAAAAAGGAATCAGTGGGGAGAAGGGAAATGCAGTGTTTTTGTTAGTGATAATTGATGCCTTTACATGAATTGAAGGAGCAAAATGCTTTCAGAGACCTACCAACAAGAAGGACAAGACAATATTCCAGCCTCTATGCAGCTTCTACACAGTGCAAAACACAAGCAATAAGGTTTTTTGTTTCCATATATTAAATTTTTGGAACATCCTATTTGCTGGATCTGTATTTATTACAGGTAAAAGATCGGGGGTCTGCAAAAGTGACGAATTGTGGATCTCATTGGGAAATGAATACCTTTGAGATAGAAATGATTTGTTGAACCATAAGCTAAGGCAGAAATAAAGAAACTGGAAATAGCCTGAATACTCAAAATGTTTAGGAGTCATTGCTAAAGAAAGAAAGATAAAAGTATTTTGGAATTTGCAAAATGCTTTACTTTATAAGCATCGTCTCATAATGACTCTGTGAGGCAGGTATGGGGATGCAATGGAAAGAAGGAAGTGTTTTGAGGGGAGGATCGCTATTTAAAATAGCTCTGTCTCTTCCTGCCTACATGACATTGAGGAGATGATTTATTCTCAGTTTCTTAATCGGTAAAATGAGCAGGTTAGACAATTCAGGGGTCCTCAAACCTTTTAAATAGGGGGCCAGTTCACTGTCCCTCAGACTGTTGGAGGGCTAGACTACAGTAAAAACAAAAACTTTTGTTTTGTGGGCCTTTGAATAAAGAAACTTCATAGCCTTGAGTGAGGGGGATAAACATCCTCAGCTGCCACATCTGGCCCACAGCCTTAGTTTGAGGACCCCTCGACAAGAAACCAGTTCTATATTTATGAACCTGTTTTACAGATGAGAAAATAAAGGCTTCCAGTTTAAGTGTTTTGTCTATTTGTTTAAGTTTAAATGTTTGAGTGACTTGTCTAGTCATGAAGCAAGTGAGTAGGAGATGTGGGATTTGAACTCAGATCTCTCTGCTCTGAATTTTGCATTCAATCGACTTTCTGCAAAAGTATCTTACTTAAATTAAATGTTTAGAATAATATGCATGTATTGGAGTTTATCCCATAATTAACATCTTGGGAGAAGATCCCCCCAGAGTGGAAATAAACAAATAAAGAGAACTCAGTTTCATTGCCAAGGAAGTGAAAATTTCTTAGAAGAATGGTCCACTAAAGTTTTTCTTGGTTTGTTTTTAATCTCTTTGAAAGCAAAACAAAGTAAATGACCCGAATGACTTTGAGAAGGAAGAGTGAATAATAAACCAAGTCATGGCATCCAAAGTTAGAAGAAAATAGGAGGTAGTCGGATCTTTTGAAGTGCATGGCAAAAATACAAGTAGCCTGACAGGGTTATAAAAATCAGGGTACCCTGAGCCCTTTTACTTTGGCTTCTTGCAGAATACTGAAAACAGCTGAAGTAGGAACCTGAGGAGATTTACAAACCAGGAAGTCTAGGTCAAGCTTCTGAAAGTGATAAATGAAAATAGCAGTAAACCTAATCCTTTAAATATATGTGTGTCTTCTACGTGTACATGTATGTGTACATGCATATACTTATATATTCCTAAACACATGCACAAACATGTATGCAAGTATGTTTATCTATGTGTATGTTTGCAACCTATACAAGTATGTTTGAATATACATATTTTATAGCTGCATATTTGTCTTGTGTACACATATATTATATATATATGTGTGTGTATGTGTACACACATATAGATAGATAGAACATATAAATGTGTTTGTATATTTAAGGAAGCATCAGACTAGAGCTTTTGGGTTGTTTTGATAAGTCTAGCAATGTTAATTGGGTTAGAGGGCACCATCTGTGGAATGCTGTGCCCTCAGCACAAGGGGTTAAGTAGCTATGACACCAGCAGTTGCCCCTTTCTGTGCTTTTTACTTGAGTTCTATTAGAGTACTCTAATTATAGAACAGAATGCTAATGCTTAAAAATCCAGCTGTTCAGGTTTTTAGAATGGAAGCTACTCATACTAGAGCACAAGAGTCTCCTTATATAAGCAAAATGAACAAGAAATTAAAGGAAGCTTCAAGTTAGGAAATAGGATCTATTGTAGAGAATAGAGGAGCATTTTCCCATCCATTTTCTGCCCACATTTCCAGGACTCTACGCTCTGGTCCCCTGTGGGAATGGGTGCCATGTTTATGAGTAGACGATGCCTCCTGTATCCATGTTATTTCATTTAAAACTCAATAGTAAATAGCAATGCAACTGATTATATTTGCTTAGTGATCATTTATTCCACCACTGAATTGAATCAGTGATCTCTTAATGAAGATGCTCTCGCCAGTGATGAATCATAACTCATTCATATCCATCCCTCTTGTGAAACTTTTTCAGTTCTTCTGTTAAATTCATCACAAGATGCTTACCTCACATCATGGGGACTCCTCCATGTCTCTTGATATCACAAGGGTATCAATGAAGAACACAAGCTGTTTACCCTTGATCTAACCATATGACCCAGCAAAGCAAAGGATCATGGAATCATAGACCTAGAGTTAGAGAGACTTTAGTCCAACCCCCTCATTTTGCCAGGAAACCAAGGAATCTGAACACAACATCACAGAGGTAGTATATGATTCAATGGGGATTTGAATCTTATTACTCGTTATCCAGTACACTTTCCACAACATCATGGAAGTTGTAAAATAAATGTATGTTCAAAGATGGCTCTATATACATGAAAATTAATTAATTCCAGTGCCTAATGTATCCTAATTTTCAGTAATTCTCCCTGTCTTCATCAGAATACCTTAGTTGTTCATTCCCTTTTCCTCTTCTGTGACTATGTTTCTGTTTTTTTTTTCTAATCAATCCACATTATTTAATAACGATTCTTGCAGGTTTCTCTGTATTTGTCATATTTTTCCATGCAAAATTGCATTATAGTATTCCATTGCATTAACATACCACAGTCTAGCCATTATCATATTATAGGACACATAAATTGCCTCTAGTTTTTTAATTTGTGATTTTTTTACAATTGTATCTAATACTTCCATGAAAATCTTTAAATAGAACAATCCATTGACAATGTTTCCATCAATTTCTCTGAATGCCACATACACAGACTCCAACTATTGCTTCTGAAAGCTGAGAACATGAAATTTTTATACGCTTCTTGTCAAGTGAATTTAGAAATGGCAACAGATTTATTTGTGAAATGGATTTTAAAAATGATGCAGCACCTAGGGGAATTGTGTTTAATAATTTATTATTGGGGCCTATTTGTAATCTTAATTACAAAATCATAGGTCTTTGGCAGAAATCCAAGTAGGGATTTTGAATCCTACTCCAGGGAATTCTGGTTGCTTTCCTTCTTAAACCCTCCCAATTTCCCTCTTACTACAGAGGACACCACCATCCTCCCAGTCCTTCAGGCTCCCAAACTAGAGGTCATCCTTCATTCCCACTACCTCTCATCTCCACTATCCAATCTCTGCCAAGGTCTGTTGATATTACCATTGCAACACCTTTCAAATAAACCCTCTTCTCTCCTCTGACACTGCCCTGACTCTAGTGCAAATGTTTATCATCTCATGTCTAAATTATTGCAATACTGCCGGTGGCTCTGCATGCCTCCAGTTTCTCCCTACTCTAATCCATCTTCCATTCAATTTTTTTCCCCAAAGCACAACTCCCTACTAGTCAATTCTAGTGGTTCCCTATTGCCTTAAGAATGAATTACAAAATCCTCTATTTGGTATTCAAATAACCTAGCCCCCTCCTACTTTTTCATTCTTGAAGCACTTCACTCATGATTGAGTATGCACCAACTGCCCTCCCAGCTATTCCTCAAACAAGACACTTTATCTCTCAGTTCTAGGCATTTTCTCTGGCCATCCCCCAATCTCTAGAATGGTCTTCCTCTTCATCTCCACCTGCTTCCCAGACTGCCTCCACATCTTAACTAAAATCCCATCTTTTAGCGGAAACCTTTCCCAATTCATCTTAACTTTAAAACCTTTCCTCTTTTAATTATCTCCTATTTCTACATACTCATTTGCTTGTTGTCTCCTCCATTAAATTATAAACTATTTAAGAAAAGGGAATGTCTTTTACCTCCTTATATTCCCAGTGCTTAGCACAATACTAATACAGTATAATGGATGCTTAATAAAGGTTTATTGATATAGTAATCCTA
Organism: Sarcophilus harrisii; assembly: GCF_902635505.1. Classification (NCBI taxonomy): domain Eukaryota; kingdom Metazoa; phylum Chordata; class Mammalia; order Dasyuromorphia; family Dasyuridae; genus Sarcophilus; species Sarcophilus harrisii. The sequence goes on along the minus strand of NC_045426.1, from coordinate 28,834,366 downwards.
GTGGCAAGAATGGGAAAATGAGTGGATGGCCATCAGTTGGAGAATGGCTGAACAAGTATTTGAATGTTATGGAATAGTATTGTTCTATAAAAAACAATCAGCAGGGTGATTTTAGAGAGGCCTGGAGAGACTGGCATGAACTGAGTCTAAGTGAAGTGAGTAGAACCAAAGGAACATTATACATGGTAACAGCAAGATTATGCAATAATCAATTCTGATGGACGTAGTTCTTTTCAACTGAGAAGTGATTCAGACCAGTTCCAATGGTCTTGTGATAGAGAGAGCCATCTGCACCCAGAGATAGGATTGTGGGTGTTGAATGTGTTCACAACATAGTATTTTCACTCTTTTTGTTGTTGTTTGCTTGCATTTTGTTTTCTTTCTCATTTTTTTTCCTTTTTGAACTGATTTTTCTTGTGCAACATAATTGTGGAAATATGTATAGAAGAACTGCACGTGTTTAACATATATTGGATTATTTGCTATCTAGGGGAGAGGGCATGGGGAAGAAATGGAGAAAAAATCAGAATACAAGATTTTATAAGGGTGAATATTGAAAATTATCTATGCATATGTTTTTAAAGTTTAATAAAAATATAAAATTTTAATAAAAAAGAAATATATTTTAATAAAAATTTAATAAAATTTGATAAAATAATATTAATAAAAATAGAAAAAATAAAAGTTTATTGACTGACTGTTAAAGGCAGAAGACTGGGACAGGCAATGGTCAGGTTAGACTGGAATGGGAGTTTGTTCTTTTTTGTTTTCTTGATTTTTTAAATCAATGGATAATGGTGAAGATGACTGACAAGTTAGGTCAGCCAAAAAAAGAGGGCTGCACTCAAGGAAGGCAGAAGCCAAAAACAAAGACTCTTGTTCCTATCACTTTGAGAAAGCTGCAGCAGAAGCAATCTAGTATTTTAGGGTGGGATGGAGTTGGGAGAGAAGTTTCTGGATTGGGGAGCTTTCACTCTCAGAGTCACAGTCTCCACCTTCTTTTTGGAACTCTTTCTTGACCAGATTCCCTTGCATCTGAAGTTAAATATCACTTGCATTAACTACCTCTTGTGTTCCAGGGACTGTGCTAAGTGCTGGGGAGATAAAGAAAGGCAGAAAATAGTTCCTTTCCTCAGAGAGCTCAGAGTTTAATGGGAAAGACAATTTGCAGATGTAAGATATGTGTATGTGGGTGTGGGTGCTTATATACATAAATGTTTCATTATTTATATATATTTTATATATAAATGCTTGTACATATATATGTTTGTATATATAAATGTGTGTATATGTGTGTGTATATAAAATGTGTGTGTGTGTGTGTGTGTTAGAGATAACCTCAGAGGGAAGTATTAAGATTAAAGATGATTTGAATTTTATGTGGGAATCCAGGAGGTGAAGAAAAGGAGAGGGAGAGAGAGACAAAGAGAGACAGGGGGGAGGGAAAGGAGAGGGAGAGAAACAGAGAGACAGAGATAGAGACAGAGAGATAGAAACAGAGAGAGACAGAAAGACAGCGATAGAGACAGAAACAGAGAGAGACAGAGACACACAGAGAGAGAGAGTTCTAAACACAGGCAACAGTCAGGACCCTGCCTGGAGCTGGGGATAGTGTGTCCTGTATGAGGAACAGTGAAGTGGATGCCTTTGCATCATGGAGTAAATGGAGGAGAATAGATGTAAGAAATGGGAAAGCAGCAGGTGCTGAGGTCGGGAGCTTGAATTCCACTGAGGAGGAGGAAGCTGGACAAAAGGCAGCAGAGAATGGACGTGACCAATGACAGATCAATAATGAAGCCCTTATTCAAAACCACTTCTGGCTCTAAACTTTCTTCCCTTTGTTAAAGTGATCAAACTGTTCTCTTTCTGTTTGCAGGCTGCATCTCTCAGTAGAATGTAATCTCTTTGAGGTGAGGGACAGGTTTTAGATTCTGCCCTTCCTCTCTTTCTGCCATGGCCTAGCACATCTGTTCACTCATTTTTCAGTCATGTCCAACTCCTCATGACCCCATTTTGGATTTTTCTCGGCAAAGATCCTGGCGTGACTGCCATTTCCTTTTCCAGCTCATTTCCCAGATAAGGAAACTGAGGCAAACAGAATAAAGTGATTTGCTCAGAGAGTAATTCTGGAGCCAGATCTGAACATGGAATCTTTCTGACTCCATATTCTGTGCATTTTGGCTCTCTGTGCCTTCTGACACCACCAAGCTGCCCGATGGACCTGGCACACATCTGGTGCTCGATTCATGTTTGTTAAATTAAATGAAAATTGTTGTTGAATTTCCAACCAGTGGCTAACAGGTAAAGACTTTACATCCATCTGCATCTAAGGAGAAAACATTGAAGAATGCACATTTTCAAACAAGTTTGTGATAGATCCCTCAGAGAGATCCTGTAATAGATCCCGTGATAGATCTTGTGTTGGAGACACATGCCCTCCCAGATCATGGCTGGGCCTTGTAACAGACTGGCCACCATTTAAGAGCCTGGCTAGAAGACATCTATGGCCATAAATCCATTAGAACAGCTGCTGCCTGTCCTTTATTTTGTTTTCTTCCCTTGCTCCTTGCTGGAGTCAGGGAAGGGAGCTTTTTTCTCTTCTGGCTCTTCTGAGCTATGCCAGCAGCCATGATGGGCTGCCCTAAGCCTCAGCATGGGCTTTGGATCTTTAGCGTGCTGCGCGCTCTATCATTAATATAAGTTTCCAGCTCACTTTTAACCAAGCCCCTGGATCAGACCTAGAAACAGAATGCAACTCCAGACCAAGCTCAAATGCCATTTTTGACTTAACCGTGAACAGAGCAAAAGTTTGTTTTCTTCTAAGAGGAGGAAAAAAAAAGAAACTTAATGAAACAGTTCCCTGTTGGAGGAAACCTGCATGGAGCATATCATTGAACCAGAGAAATGGAGCAGAAACTAGCATCTCTCTAATGGCCCGGCTGAATCTGCGCGGAACCAACTGTGACCTGAATTGTAGAATCTGTATCTAGAAAGTTTATTGAAACAAAATCATGTGGTCCCAAGCTCTCATTGCATAAACCAAAGTGGCCAAAGTGAAATAACGGACTTAAGGACTAGGGAATTGGGCAGTTTTAGGCAAAAAAAAAAAATAAAATAAGTCTCAGGGTTCAACATGATAAGTGTTGGAAGGTTGGCTTGGGAGCCAGAGGATCTGAAAATCCCCCAAAGGGGAATCTCTTTGCTCTTTTACTTGTTATTTATCTTGTTGATCTCCACAATTAGCACATACCTGCTGACATTTCTTTGTATGTGCTTCTCTGCCCACACTTTGTTATACCAGACACACAAACACTCAACCACCAGTTGAATGGGAACCCCACAAAGGTAAAGGTTGTCTTTGTATCTCCATCACTTAAAACATCTTCTGACACATAGTGGGTGCTGAAATGTTTATTGAATTCAATGGAATTAGCCTCTCTGGGCTTCAAGTTCATAGTTTCCTTATCTGTGAAAGGAAGGGTTTAGATTGAAAATGGCCTCAGAAATCCTCATATTCTCCCATACTCTAAAATGATGTCAAAATTCTCTTCCAAGTCATAGCATCTAGATCCCAGATCTAGAACTGAAAAGAAACTTAGAAGCAATCTAGTCCATCTTCCTCATGTCCTGATGAGAATGCTCAAGACCATAGAGATTTACTGGTCTGTTTATGAAATTTGTTGCTGTTATTTAATCATTTTTCAGTCATGTCTGACTAGTTTCTGACTCTATCTGGAGCTTTTTTGGCAAAAAATATTGTTGTGGTTGGCCATTTCCTTCTTCAGCTCATATTACAAATGAGAAAACTGAGGCAAATTGGGATAAGTGACTTGCCTAGAGTCACAGCTAATAAGTGTTTGAGACTAATTTTGAACTCAGGAAGATGAGTTTTCATGACTTCAGGCCCAGCCATTTATGCACTATGATATTTTCCTAGTTGTTCCTATGCTGGAATGCAAGAAGGAAACTTCAATATATAATTTATCACTCCAATTCCTCCTTATTGTCACATCAAGTTTCTTCTGACTTTAATACATTTAAAGTAATCAGCAAACATGTATTAAACTACCAAACAAAAATGTTACACCCCTGCTCTCGAGAAGCTTAAATCCTATCATATTTGGGGACCTGAGGTTTATCTGGGAAACAAGGACAGTAAGTTTATGTCATTGAAATATCATTTCCCTTTCATTAAACCAGAACATATAGATTGTTATTAATTATCATAATCAATAATTGTTAATGTTTAAATAATTAAAATATAACTTTATAATAAATTAAATGTGTGGGTAAATTTTTGTCAAAAATAGTAATGAATGATAATAACAACAATAATAATGCAGAATCTGTCATACCCGAAAGGCAGTTGCCCCAAGTAAGAAATCAAAAGCCGATGTCACATTAAATTTGAATCCACATTAGAGAGAGCTTATTGATGAAAGATAATGATACACAGAGGACCTGCTGGTATTAGGTCCCTGAAAGGGGAGAAAAAAAATCGATCAATTGGTTTTGAAGGCTCTGGTGAAGGTATCTCTACCTATGTAAAACCCTCCTTTGAAGCAGCGTTGCCTGAGAAGGAAAGCGAGTTCCAGGGGGAATCTCTTTCTGAGAAAGGTCATTATAAATGATACATTATTATGGATATTGCAAAAGCTTATTATCTGAAACTCTTTAATTTCATCTGGCACAGTATCTCATTGCCAGCTTGGCTGAAAAATGGAAATCTGCTGTAACAGCTGCTGTGGCTGCTGTTTGTTTCTGAAATATCAACACCTGGTGTCCCCCAGTTGTGATCACAAAACAGGGCATTATTGCTTTGACAAAAAGGACAGAGCGTGACAATAGGAGGCGCACGTGACCTTGGCTGACAAATAGCTTGTGTCAAATTCCCTGGAGATCAATCTGCTCCAGGTCTGTTTTGAAGAGGGCCTGCATATGGGCGCCAGCCCAGCTGCTGCCTCCATTTGAATACAGCTTTTTTCTTTCCTCAGAAAGATGTTGGCTGGGGTCAGAACACCTTGCGGTTCCTTTCTCCCAATGACAAGGCACCGTTATTAGGGCTGGCTACTCCCTTCTGAAATAAAACCTTTGGGGAGCACTGAGCCCATTACCTAAAGCACAATCAGGATGCATGTTGGGAGGTAAGCGCACTCGCAGAAGATTTCAGCTGTGTTCGATACAAACAGAATACACAGGGCGAAAAAGTTAAAGTGGACTTAAGAGTGAGGAAGTTGAGTTCTTTTTCTCTTTGTCTTATTATTTATGCAACTACTGTGTTGCAAAAAAAAAAAAATCCCATGGTAGGAGTGACTTTGAGACTAGGGAGCCTCAGTTAATAGTTTAGGGGCATCTCACAGGCCCAATCCCACTGCTGATGGTCATGGGAGTTTTGGGCTCCCTGATCCAGTTTGACCCTGCTTAGGCCCTTATACACATGGGGGTTCACCATATTGATGGTGAACTTAATGAAGACACTGGTTAAGCATGGACCACTGGAGCTTAAGAGGTCTATCAGCTTCCCAGCCTCCCCCACTAACTGAGATTATGGGAGTCAAGAGATACTCTGCTCGGGAAGAGTACATTTCAATAGAATTGATACCCCCCTTCTCGGTTTTGTTGTCATGAGTTGTTCCAATAAGCTAGACCTTCTCTCACCATATTTCTGTTTCTGAGAATTCCTTACCCATTCACCTCTCAGCTCCAATGTCAACTCCTTCCTTAAAGCTTTCCTTCATTCTATCTGACCATTCCCTATTTCCTACAGGAGGAGAAAATGTCTTTTCTTCCTCAGAATTCTGAATGCTTACATTCACTTATCATGATCCATTTTACACTGTTCTGTCTCTACTGGTGATACAGGATACTCCCCCACCATACACACACTCGACTTGGGCTCTGAGTCCCAATTGCCTCTCCCGATTCCTCTGAAAAATTCAAGAGATCAAGAACTGTGCCAATCACTGCCCTCACACTTGTGTGAAAATACCTCTGTAGTCATTGTCCCCAAATTACATAATTTTCAAATGCCATCCCTCCACGTCTCTAGGTCAAGATCTCTCACCCCAAGTAAAACCATTGCCAGTAGTCTTGACTCTGCCTTGCCACTGGACCCAGATGGCTCTGGAGAAGAGAGAGGCTGACAACATTGCACAGCCTGTTTCACTTAAATCCACTTTACTTGCACGTCAAGACATCACCTCCCTCATTTGAGAATGAAGAAAGTACAGCAACGACAATCTCTTGCACCTCAAAAGGCATCTGAAATCCCACTTTCTGCAAGAAGCATTTTCCAAATTCTACTCATTCTCATACCCACCCAAGGCTCTCTCTCTGCTTTTACCTCTCACTTATCCTGTATATTTATCACCCCATTTACATCTTTACATATTGTTACTCTTCTTAGTGTGTGAATAAGCTCACACACATTAAAGCAGGCACTTATTTTTTTTAGCTTTTCTTAAATCTTCAACACTTTAGTATTTAATAAATGGTTTTTAACTAATTATTGACTCTGTATCAATATGATTGATAAAAGCCCAAAGGACAAATATCAGATTAGCCATGACTCACTGAAGGTTTGGCTATCTCACTCCTTTTAAGATTCCTACAAACTTCCCATTCTAGAAAGGCATACTAATACACTGTTAATACAATTACATATTGGTCCAGCTATTCTGTAAATTAATTATCCTCTGACCTGACCATCCCACCACTGGGCATTTGGCGCAAGGGGATCAAAAAACAGAAAGAAAGATCTCAAAGAAAAAAGATTAAAACTTCATTTATGGAATCATAGTAGAACTTGAAGAGACCTTGGAGCCCATCTAGTCTAAACCAGTCATCTGAGATGAGGAAACCAATGCCCTGAGAGAATAAGTTATTTGCCCAAAGTCCTGAAGTTGATGTCAGAATATGGATACAAATCCTCCTATTCCAAACCCAGCGCCATATACATTGTCTCATTTTATCCATAGCAGCATTTTTTGTGGTAGAAAAAAAATGGAAACAAAATGTAGATATGTGGAAATGACTGAACAGATTGTATACAGAAAAGTAACAGAATATTATTGTTCCTTAAGAAATAATAAATGTGAAGACTACATGAAAATCAGAGGCAAGAAGATATACGTGTCAATATATAAATAATATATATTAAATAATGTTATAAACAATACAATAATTTAATATATTACATATAATAACACCAAATACAATAATATAAATAATAACAGTAAAAAGAATTCAAATGAAGTCAACTGATAAATTGTAACATCCTAGAGAACTAAAACAAGACATACTAACCTCTTAGTAGAGAGTGAGGCTTATGGAACATTGTATACGCTGCTAGAGAAAGTTGGTGAATTGACTGATTTTCATTAAATCTCTTGGTTGTTACTAGGAAGGGTTTGATTTGGCACGAGATATGGTTAAGGCAATGATTTTGATATGAAGAGAGAAAGTAACAATACGATAATTTCTAAAATGATTGCATTCTGCCCTACAATGCAAGAAAGCTTTGCTGTATCTCATATTATTGCAAAAATGAAATACTCATTTCAAAAATCACTCCATCTGAGTAAGAAACATATGATTGTCATTCACTGAACTATATCTGCAAAGATTTCTCTTGCTTGGTAATATTCTTGACCTATTTTTGAAGGGTCTTTGGTCCTGTAAATGATGGGAAGATTTGCCAAAGCCACACAAATTTATATTGTGTTATAAGAAAGCCCTGATCAATAAAAGATTTACAAAATAAAAACTCAACTCACCCCGACAATTAAAATTTAAGTGTCTCCAAAATGGGAATTAAAAAGCAGGGAGATATGTTAGTAGTCAAGAATTATGTATACAAGAACAAAGATGAGATGAGCATTGGCCAAAGATGGCACCATCCAGGGATGTTTTCTTTCAGGTTCTCATAACACGGGCCTGGGAGATGCTCCTTCTAGGGAGGAGGAGGAGGAGAGGGTAGACCATAGCAGTAGTAAACCCATTTATGTCTCCCCCTCCTCAGGACAATTTGGCTATAGAAAGTGGATCCTTGGGATGTGTCATATTGCTGAATAAAGTGAAAACAGACAATAAATATGTTTCTTATTTCCACTTCTATGATCAGCAGAGAACAGGTTTTCATCAGGAGTTGGGAGGGATTGGTCCCTCCTGACAGGAAAGGACTGATCATCCAACTTTGCTTGCTTATACACAGTCCTATGAATAAGATCCTAGCACCCTGTCTTAATTAACAAAATGCCCTTAACTCTACTTAGTTCCCAAAATATTCTCCCTCCATGCTCCCAATCAAGAGATCCATAGCATCAAATTTTTAGAACTGGAGGGAATACTAGTGGCTATCAAATGAGTTCTGATTTGTGACTGCCATTCATATCCATGACACACAACAAAAGTTAAAAACACATATTTAATAAATAGACTCAAGAAAGGAAGGCTATAGTCAGCGATTCTAAGCAACCATGAGCTCTCTTTAATTTGAACACATAACTCCGACTTTTGCAGAGTCGAACAAATCACTCCATGAGGGGAGAGTCTGTTTAGATTTTGTCTCTCGGGTTTTGTGTCCATTCCAGTGTTTTGAACTAGTAGGACCTTCATCAATACTTGTTTAAATTGGTGAATTTCAAGTCTTGCATTAATTTAAACTGAGGGAACAGGGGCAGATAAAGAAGTGAAGGAAATATCTGGAAAGACTCTCAGGAAACCAGTATGACCCTCTTCACCATATTATAACCTAGAAGTTTTTTCCAAGTTTTCAGGATGTTTGGAAGAAATAAACTTTTTGTTTCTTTCCTGATCTATTGTATTCTATGAATTTAGCTCAAGATGAGATTAAGCTGGCTCCTTCCATATTTAACCTACTATTAATTGATTTGGATACTCTGCCCAGCTCCAGGACCTTTGACCACAGGGCTGGGAAATAATCTCATTTCACTGCAAAAGGGGTGAAGCTGAGAACAAGTACAAATAGGTAGAGGCTAATTTAGGAGAGGCCTGTGGTTCACATGGTTTGGGGAGTTCAGACCAGTAGAGATCAGAATGAGGAAACCTGGGGGGGAAAATGAAAAGATAAATAAGTTTCAGAACATACAGGCTAGTGATTCCAAATGACAGATAAATGGATTCTTTCTTTGCTCATCTTTTAAAATTAAATATCTTAACCTTGGAGTTACAACATTTGAATCTTGGCCAGAAAAATAATCTAGTAAGTTTCATGATAAATTTTGCTACAACACAGGGTTCCTTTGTGGATCTAAATTAATCTAAAACTCATTTATTAATAGCCAAGAATTAAATTACATTTGTTGCTGACCTCCTTGTTGTTGGTCCATAACTAGATTTCCATTAAAAGACGGCTGAGCTATTTAATCATAATATTGACCTTTCGAGCTCTCTTCTTGAATAGTAATTATCTTTGCAGAGCCTAAGAAAGGTAGCATCCACACCAGAATAAGTAAGAAAACTACAGCGCTCCTTATTTGAGGAACAAAAGGTCAAAATCTCAGACAGCATTTTGTTGTGGTCCAACTCTTTGTGACCTCATGTAGGGTTTTCTTGGCAAAGATGCCATATAGGTTGCTCTTTCCTTCTCTGGTTCATTTTACAGATGAGGAAACTGAGGCATATAGGGTTAAGTGACTTGCTCAGAGACACATAGTTTGTCTGAGGTCAGATTGAACTCAAGGAGATAAGTCCTCCTGACTACAAGCCTGGTGTATTGGGCACTATGGCACCCTAAAGAGCATCTTATTTATTCCTTATTTCACATGGGAATAAATGGAGAGCTAAAAAATTCCCTAAGATCAAAGGTATAGTTATTTCTAGCGTCAAGATGCAACCTTAGGAGTTTGGGGCCCTGGAATTCAGGCCATACTGAAGCACCATCTAATTTGAATTTTAAAAAGTGTCTCATGTTCAGAAAGGGATGAGGTCTTAAGTTATATTTATCTCCTTCTGATAGAGTGAATAGTGTATTATTAGGCTTACAATCAGGAACATTTGGTTTTGAGTTTTGCTTCCAACATTTACTAACTGATCTCTCTCTCTAAACCTTATTTCTTTATTTTAAAAAAAGCACTTACCTCACAAGACCTCACAGCACTGCTGAGAGACCAAATATGAAAATGTACATAGAACAACTTATGAAATTAAAGCATCATAGAAAATTAAATTATTATTGATTTATCTATACCTTGATACCTTGAAAAAATTCAGGAAAAAGTAGCTAATCCAATCTCTTTGCCCCTTTAATTCCTTATAAAACTACAGAACAATTTTTGTTTGTTTATTTTACTGAATTTACCACGCACGAAAATCAGTTAATTAGAATTTTGGTTTTGGAATCAGGAATTTTAAGGTAGAGTGAGCCTGGGCCTGTTATCTTGTTGATACAGGGATGACAAAACTCCCACCACTAATTTAGGTGGGAACCTACTCTGTGATTCCGAAAGGCTGGATCTTGTTCAGAATCATTCCACTCTTTAGAATCATTTGTAAATATCCTAGAACTATCCACTACACCACACAGCCCTGTGGATTTGGGAATTTGAGTTCAAATCTCACAGCTGATTCTTATTAGCTATGGGGCCCTTAATCTCTCTGAAACTGCGATGATTTCCTTAGATTTGCCTACTTGATCTTATCAGTTTCCCACACTGCCAAAAACATTGAAGTATTTGCCACATTTGCTCATCTGGACCCTCAATCAGCAGGTTTGGCTCCTCTGTGCATTAGTCAGACTGAAGTTAAAAGCTAATCAATAGGAGTCCTTTGTAAATTTCAAAAGCTATTTCATCCAATAGGGATTGCTTTATAGGGCGAGTGGCCCAGGAGGAATTGTTCTGCTGTCTATTGTTCCTCTGGGGTCACAGGAAAGTGGAAGAGAGCCCGAAGGTGATTCATCATTGCCAGAAGAAAGTGGGTGAGGCACCCAGATAAAGCAGCTGTGGCTAATGGCTTCCATTCTCAGTCACCCTGGGGAAGGGATCCACTGGCAGATGAAGTTGGCAGTTCCTTTCCACAGAGCAGGTAATGTTTAACCCAACCTGGGGTCACAACAACCTCCAACCACCGCGATATACAGACCCCAAACCGCTCACATGTGATTATTTCTCTTCTGCTTCTCTCTGGTGCCTTCCCAAGCTCTTCTTCCTTTCAATTGTATTTTTATTGTTGAGTTCTTTCAGTCATGGCCAACTCTTTTAGAATTTTCTTGGCCAAGATACTAGAATGGTTTGCCATTTCCTTCTCCTGTACATTTTACAGAAGAGGAAATTGAGGCAAACGAGGTTATATGACTTGTCCAGGATCAGTAGCCAGTAAGTCTCTGAGGTTGGATTTGAACTCAGGAAGATTAGTCTTTGTGATTCCAGGCTTAGCACTTTATCCACTGCATTATGTTGTGAGGAAAAGGTAAGACAATGTATATGTTTATATGCATATGTAATATGCATATAATATGTCATATTGCATTATATGTTATGTCTGTATTGAATACATTATATGATATATTATAATTATATTCTATATTACATATAATTGTATTATGATATATAATATAATTATATATATACTACATGTATTTTATATAGAATAGATATCTATAGAGACAAAGCTACATGTGTGTTTATTATAGTTAACATATGTGCATGTATGTGACATATAATTAACATATAATGTGCATATATGACATCTATATTATTATGAGATAATGTATATTGAAAGGTAACATGGCATAATGAAAAGGGCATTGGGATTGTGTTTTGATCCCATTCTTGGCATTTGATATCTGTATAAGACTAGGAAAATCATTTAACTTTGTTGTGCCTCAGTTTCCTCATCTGTAAAATGAAGTCATTGATCTTATTATTTTTTGTCCTTAGTTATTGAAGAGGACCATGACATCAGGAAGGTGATACTATGACATACAAGTGAATTGGATTTAAGTGAGGGAGGCCTGAGCAAGGTCACCAGCCTCACTTTCCCCTCCAGAGCCTCTGGGTCCAGTGGCCAGATAGAGATCAGGAGGACTGGAGATGGCCCTGGATGCAGTGGGAGACCTTAGTCTTTTTATGTGTGTATTGTAGCCTTTTAAAGCTAGTCTACCCCTGATCTCAGTTTGACTGTTAGCCTTAATGATCTCCAGAATACCCTTAACTATAATCTATGAACTTCACTTCGTGAAGTGTTTTATATCTTAAAGAACTGTGGAATGTCAGCTATTATCTTCATCATCATTATCCCTTTATTCTTCCCAGAGGCAACTAAATAGTACAGGAGAAGCCTTGGGAGATTTTCTGAGATTCAAGAGGTTAAAAGACTTGCCTGGAGTTATACAAGAAGGAAGGATGATGAGAGCACCTCTAGGAGAATCACCCATTTCTCATTCCAGTCCATCAGCATGACAAGAGAAAAAAGTCTTCTCTCCTGCTGGCTTGGAGCATGCACTAAAACAATATATGACCCAATCCCTCCATCCAGGGGATGTCCAGTGCGGACTTTTTGACCTTCTTCCCACTCAACCAAACCAACCTCTGGAGCTTAAGCAGTCTCTAGATTGGTGCAGACTGTGGGGAATGGGGTAAAGAGTGGATGTCTTCTGGGCTCAATTGGAGTTACCCACCATGATGAAATGAAGGGCAATCAAGCATTAGAGACTCTGTAATGGCTCTCTCTGGGCCTACTTCCAGGACGGGGGAGAGCTAGGGCTGGGCAGTGTCCCCTCCACCATCCTTTCTTCACTTATAAAAAGACTATTTTCCCCAATGGGAAAATTAATGGAAAGAAATTTCAATAACATATAAACCTCTTAGTCCAGGCTGAAAGTTCATTGGATCATATATATATGAGATAAAAAACTGGATTCAGGTCTTGACTTCATCAACTGGATCAAGTTTTGACAAACTGTAGGATTCTGGGAAAGTCTCAACTTCTCAGTATCCTTGGAATCACAGTAAATTAGAGAAAAATCATCAACCTGCATTAAGGAAGATATACTTCCCTCTGCTAAAATCCAGTCCTTATGTTCTTATAAGTGAGGAGAGAAAGGAGAAGTAAGAGTGAATCAATTATTTATGGCAGTTAGGTGGTGCCATAGTGCCTAGAGAGCTGAGTCTGGAGTCAGGAAGACTCATCTTCATGGGTTCAAATGTACCCTCAAACACTTACAAGCTATGTGACCCTAAGCAAGTTATTTTATTCTGTTTATCTAGGTTTCTTCATCTATAAAATGACTGGGAGAGGAGAATGGCAAACCACTTTAATATCTTTGTCAAGAAAATCCAAAATGGCATCACAAAGAGATACAAGACACAAGAATAATCAACATTCGACCCCAAACCTCTTAGCCCCAACCCTTACACTATGAGAATATCTGTTCAAAACTTCAACAGTAACTTGACCAGAGAGATGTTCCCATCTGGGAAGGGTGTTTGTTTCCAAATTGTTTTAGACCATTCCCAGTTACCAAGCCCCTTTTTATGACATAATAACATAAGACCACCTTTATGAAGCAATAAAAGAAATTCTCCACAGACAGTTCTCAAAGTACTGATCACAAAATACTTTTTTCACAAGTAGAAAAGATCGCCTGCAGCCCTTATACATGCATTTTGTCCTGTCTTTGAGAAAAATGTACAAATTTGTGAATTTCCCCCTAAGGCTTAGTACAGCATGTTGTTGTTTTTTAACTGGCCCAGGTATAGAATCAGATTGAGTATTGTCCCAGGGTTGTGCTGATGGTAAAGAAAGCCATTATGTGTAAAGGATCTTTCAAAGTTTAAAGTACTATATCTATGTTATTAATAATAGTGAATGATTATCAGTTGTAAAATTTAAGAGATAAAAGTTTCCTCAGTTTAAATGACTTCTCGAATTTCCAGATCCAAGGTCCAATGTGGTGGGAGAAAAACATGATGAGTTTTATAAATCAAATATGTAAAAAACTGAAAATATTTTTCTTGATTCCAAGTTCCAAAGGCAGCATGGAGTAGTAGGTAGACAGTCAATCTCAGATCCAAGAAAACTTGAATTGAAGTGACACATCCTGAATGTATTAAGACTGTGGATAGATCCCTTAACCTCTTGGTACCCAATATAATTCTCAGTAACCCAGTGATGTAGAGCTATGGAATGTTCTCATGAACAATATGGAATAAATATGGTGGGCTTGGATCACCAATTTTCAGGGAAATAGAAGCTGTCAAAATGCTTGGGGCACCAAATCCATATGTTCAAGGATCTCCATGATGTGGTAGCATCGTACATCTTTGCAAACTTCTCTCCCTTGTCCTCTCCCCTCTTCTCCCTTCTATGAGACCTCAGCATTTCAGGAAGATTAATCTACTGATTTTCCACACACATTCCATCTCCCCGCCTTCCATGAATGTCCTCATTTCTTCCATTACCTAAGACAAATCCTACTAGTTCCATGAAGCTATTATTCCCGACCAAAGTGATCTCTTCTCTTAAAGATTATCTTTTATACAATTTCTTCATTCCATAAATATCCATTGGGTTGTTCATAGCATTATGGTGACTGCTATGGAGGAAACATGTGCCTTCAAGGGTCTTTCCAACAAGGCTTTATGGGAGATCAGAAGAAGGGATGATTCCCTCTGTCTGGGATGGCTGACCAGGGAAGATTACACTAATCAAATGGTATTTGAGCTGGGCCGTCATTTCCCTAGCACTCAGCACAGTTCCTAGCACTGTGATGAAGGCTTATTAATTTCCCTCAAAGATGAGAAGTCTTACTACACATTACTCCCCTTCAGATGTTCCCTGATTCAGCCAAGCTGGCTTTCTTATGATTTCTCATACAAGATGCTCCATCCCCACTCACATACCTTTATACAGCCTGTTCCTCCATGTTAGAATGTAAGATTTCCTCAAAATAAAATCCCAGGCTCTCTTTCCAAACTTCTGCATGAAACACGACCCCTCCTCTGGTCCCTTCCAGCTACCAATCCCATCATCCCCAAATTTCCTTGTATTTACCTCATTCCGATTTGGTATATACATATAATCTGGACAACTCAGGTCCCCTGAGAAGACATAAGCTCCTTAAGAGAAGAAACAGTTTCATTTTTATCTTTCTTTGCCAAGTACCTGGCAAAATCTTTGGAAAATAGTAGGAACTTTACAAACGCTTGTGAATGATACACATTGCCATGCAAATGTATAGGTTTATACTCTACACTGTCTCCTTTTATCATGATAGGATATAGCTCCACTGGACATAAGAACTAGCAATCGTGTTTATGCTGTTTATTTCCTTGCCCAAATCACTAAATCATTTGTTCATCTACCAAATCTTTGGCCTCCAAATAATCATTTTTCATGTCACAGGAGCCAATATGCTAGTAGGGAAGTGCATTAAACACACATTTCAAGCGAGTAAATAGCATGAATTTTGAGAATTTTACTACAATGTTTGAAGAAATTAGCAAAAACCTTACGCCCAATTAAGACTCAAAAGCCTAAATATTCCTAAAAGTTAAAAGTAATGATTTCCCTAAAAGGTTTCCTACCACAAATAGCTTTTCTTATAGCTAAAACTTAGGTCAATTTCCAGGATCCTTCACATTTCTCTGAAATCCTTGTCCAAAGCAGATCATCAGCTCTCTCCTTCCACTCAATGGCAAGGACCTAATGTTAGATTCGGAGTTTTGGCAACAGTCACTATTTGGGTAGCTTAATATCATATGGATGCCAAAATGCTTAACACTACTTTATGATTTTGAGGATAATAAACAACCATAAAAATGTTATGTTACTTATTTCATATCAAACGAAAATGAGCTATTATTCCCAGAGTGCTAGAGGGACCACAATGACATTGAGGCAGCCCTTGTTATTTCAATTAGACCATTCTTTCCATGACAGCTGCAGGATATCATATTGCCAATATGCTGACCAGGTGTTCCCCAAAATGGACCACAAGTCGTTTTCTTTGATGAGCACAACTGCCTTCCGACAGCCTCATCCCCCCACTCCCCACTTTTTCTGCCCATCAGAGCATGGCCACTGTCATTGAGCACAGAGGGGCAAGAGTTGGGTGTCTAACACCCCTTCAGTTGATCATCATTCCCTTCTCTCGGATGATGGTGGATCTTACTCATCCAAAGACTTCTCAGTGAAGTTGTAACCCAGATTTTTTTTCTCCTTCTCGGTTTTTGTGCCCCTTCCACCCTCACCCCCCCATGTCCTGGAATCCTTAAAAGTGGAGCACCAACTGGAGAGAGCGGGCTGTGGCCCATAAATTTAATTACTCACCCTTAATTCAAAGGTGGCAGAATCAGTTCTTCAAGCATCTCAGTTAATCAGGCGGCACTGACAGTGGTAATCAATTGTTCAGCAGTATACTTTTTGCTTAATTACTGCTGCAGTACATTACATTTTCCAAATGTCAAGCATCTTCTTCTAGAAATGCAATAAATCATTTCTATATGGCGCCAAGAGCAAGCCTGTTATTCTCTCACACCTGACCTTGGCCATGCGGAGTAGAAATTGATCATTTGCTGCAGTGGGACAACATCATGGAGGGAGGAATGAGCTTCAATAAGCATCAGAGCCACCGCCAAAAATTGGGGTGGCTTTTCACATCGGGGAGGGGGAGGAGGAGGCTGTGCTGGAATGAATCAGGCAGAGCCAGGGCACTGAGGATTTGTTTTTTTTTAATGGACCTCATGGTGGCGCGAGGATGTTCTAAAACAGGAGATAAATGGTTTCAAAGGTCCTTTTCCATTCTAAAATTCTATAACTGAACATTCAAGCCATTAGCAAAGCAGAAATCCAGTGATTTTCTCTGTGTTCCTAGATTAAAAATGAATCTCTCTCTTTCGCTCTGTCTCTGTCTCTCTCTTTATGTCTCTATATCTCTATATCCCTCTCTTTTTCTCTATCCCTCCCTCTTTCTTTCTCTCTCCATCCTTCTTTCTTTCTCTTTGTTTCTCTGTTTCTCTCTTTCTCTTGTCTCTCCCTTCTCCTCTCTTTTTCTCCCCGTTTCTCCCCCATCTTTCTCTCCTTCTCTCTCTGTCCTGTTCCCTCTCCTCCTCCCCACTCCTCCCAACCTGGATTTTATATATTTTGGAGAAAAAAAATCCTCCCACAGCAAAAGGAAAGGCAGTTTCTGTTGCAGGCAAAGCTTTTTTTTTTATCTCTACTCTTTTCATTAATCACCATGTGACTATTAGAAGAGTTAATTTCCGTCTTGATTATCTCTGTACAATACTCAACTACTGGATGACAGGACCCTCTTTTCTAGATTACAGATACATCAAACCTTTCTTTCTTCCCTCATCCTTCATTTGCTTATATTATTTTCTTTTGAGGAAATGGTACTAATGTCTTTTTTTAATTTCAAAATTTCCTGTCATGAAAAAGCATCTGGAGTCAATTTGTAAAGTCTGATATACATTTTTAAAGTTTTTTATTTTTATTTATTTTTTTTATTGCACACACATGTGCATGCACACATATACATAGTACTCTAAAAGGTTTAGTGCAATTTCAATTTATTTATTTTAATTAATTTATTTATTTCAATCTACTAAAGTCTATAATTTTTAACTATTAAAGTTGCAACAAGGCTTTGAGGAGTGTGTGTGTCTGTGTGTGTGTGTGTGTGTGTGTGTGTGTGTGTGTGCATCTTTTAGTCTGCTCTATTTCCTAATATAATTATGCTCCTTAATCTTCATTATAGTTTCCTTGTAATGAGGTCTTCTCAATTCCCTTCCATCCTTGTAAATACTATAATTTTCAGACACTACTTTGTTTGAATGGAGAGAGGAGCATAATCTTCCCCTACCTTATTCCCAGATAATAGTTGCAGCTTTGAATTGGGAACTACTCCCAAAATGGAGAGATCTCTCTTGATGCTATACTATGGTCCATAATTAGTCAAGTCAACTTGATTGAGGAGGCAACTGTCTACTGAGATTTGGATCAGAACCACGTTTTCACCAACCCCTATAATGACATCAGATCAAAATGAAATAATAAGCATTCTTGTACAAGATTGACTTATTTGAAATCTGATGAGGCTAAAAGATAACAGAGAATAGGGTAATGGTTAGGGTGAGAAACAGAGAACATATTTTCCAGGTCATCATAGAAGAGAACGATCTGAAGAATTGTATTGAAACATTGTTGATAGAGTTGTGAACTGACCCAACCAATCTGGAGAGCAATTTGGAACTATATCTGAAGAGCTATCAAACTGCATATCCTTTGATCCAGCAGTGTCTCTACTTGGCCTGTATCCCAAAGAGCTCTTAAAGGAAGGAAAGGGACCCATATGTGCAGAAATGTTTATGGCAGCCCTTTTGTCTTATCAGGGAACTGGAAACTGAGTGGATGTCCATATGGCATATGAATGTTATAGAATATTATTGTTCTGTAAGAAATGATGAGCAGGATGATTTCAAAAAGGCCTGGAGAGACTCACATGAACTGATGCTAAATGAAGTGAGTAGAACCAAGAGAACATTGTACATGGCAACAGAAAGATCATACAATGATCAATTCTGATGGACATGTCTCTTTTCAATAACATGCTGATTCAGGCCAGTTCCAATGGACTTGTGATGAAGAGAGCCATATGCATCCAGAGAGAGGACTATGGGAACTGAGCGTAGATCACAACATAGTATTTTCACTTTTTTGTTGTTTGCTTGATTTTTTTTTCTTTCTTTCTCATTTTTCTCTTTTTGATCTGATATTTCTTATGCAGCGTATTTGTCCATTCAGACTTTCCTTCAACTCTGGCATTGTTTTAGCTTTAAAAAAGAAAGGAGTCATATTCCCAAATTTTTTCATCCATTTTATTTCATTTTTACTTTCCTACTTCAAGAGTACCAGTCAAAAACTGTAAATCCCTTTGAAAAATGAGGTCATCTTTGACCAGTTTGGAGTTCTGGACTTTGGTGCTTTCGTGGCAGAACAAATCTGGCTGACAAATAATGGAATAATAATTATTGCAGGCCCTGAGTTGAGGAAAGGAGTCAAAATGGCAGAATAATCCATTTATTAATCTCTAGCAATCCTTTGCCATCCTTCTCAATCCCCACATAGTTGACATGGGAAGGAAGATGCAGATGTTGACAATGGAAATTATCAATGAGGTATTTTTCAGCCTGCCTGTGCCTGATCCTCCCTCTTCCAATTCCACAAACCATCAGTCGTCACCAACAGCCCACACCAAGGAATGCAGAGAGCATTACCCAGGATGTTTAGCTGTATGGGGATACCCAGCCCTCCCTCCATTCACATCGATGTCTTTTCATGTAGCTTCTGGGAATAGAAATTTAGAATGTATGGAGTCCAGTCCTTTCATTTTAAAGGAACTTATAATTCAAAGAGGTTGAGTTATTTGCACAAAACCACACGGCTGTAAGGGATAAAGTCGGGGTTTGAATCTGAGTCTTTTGACTTCAAATCCAGCATTTTTTCAGTACCCTACACTCATTCCAGATGCTGCCCTTTGTATTTCATGTCTTTCATTATTTTAGACTCCAAACTCTGGAAATTGGTGATCACCTTTATTAAAATAGCCATAGTATGCTCCCTAAAACTGGAGACTTCAGATAGCTAGTTCTGACACATCCTAACTGCCCTATTCAATGCTTTCTAAGCAATTCTCTGGGATGCAGGTGATTTGAAGAAGTCAGGAGAAAAGAGATGGGAGGAAGGGAGGGAGGAAAGGAGAGAAAGGGACAAAGCAGGGGGACATTCAGATATTAAAATCACTAGGCAGTTTGATCTTTATTTCCTCACTGGTTTTATTTTCCCTCATTAGAATGTATGCTCCTTGAAAGGAGGTATTGTATGCCTTTTTGTGACCTAACATAGTATCTGGCATATAGTAAGTGCTTAATAAATGTTTATTGATTGACTCACTGGTCTCAGCTCCCTGTACTTGAGATCCGACCAGTTAGTGACTAGAATTGATTGAAGTAATGCAAATAAATATACTATGCCAGTCCCACTGGGGATTCCTTTACACAGAAAATTGATGTCTGTGTAAATAGAGTCCTTGTACTTAATAAAAGCAGTGTCAATATACTGCTTGTACACATACACTGTTTGCATAGATAGAAGTTGTATTTACCTAGCCATAGACTGACTTACTCATACCCAGGGAAAGGGGGGCTATTGAATTAGACATTTTCAGAAGGTATCAAGGTCCACCACAACATTGCTTACTGCCCTGGTAATTTTTCTTTTTGCATTAACTATGTAAAATACTGCCCCATTTCATGTGTGAACATTTTAATTTCTGAAAGAGGCAGAAAAAGGATGTTCACATGAGAAAAGCAGCTTGAGAATCTGAGAGAAAATGGCTGCTCAGGTGAAATTATTTCATTTTTGAATAGTATTTTACTTTTCCAAATACATGTAAAGATAACTTTCAGCATTCATTTTTTAAGACTTTATGTTCTAATTTTTTCTCTCTCCCCCTCTTGCTTCACCCCTCCCCAAGACAGCAAACAATCTGATATAGGTTGATTTGTGCAGTCTTTTTAAACACATTTCCATATTTGTCGTGTTGTGCAAGAAAAGCAGACCAAAAGGAGGGGGAAAAATCCATGAGAAAGAAAAATCAAACAAACAAAAAGATGAAAATACTATGCTTTATTCCATTTCCATCTCCATAGTTCTTCTATCTCTGAATGCAATTGACACTTTCCATCACACGTCTATTGGAATTGGTCTGAATCATCACATTGTTGAGAAGAGCCAAGTCCATTAGAGCTGATCATCACATAATCTTGTTACTGTGTACAATGTTCTCTTGGTTCTGCTCACTTCACTCAGCATCAGATTAAAATATTGAGAAAATTTACTTGAAAATAACTCAGAGTCCAGTTTCAATGACCTTGTGATGGAGAGAGCCATCTACACCCAGAGAGAGGCCTATGGGAACTGAGTATGTATCACCACATAGCATTCTCACTCTTTTTGTTGTTGTTCACTTGCATTTTGTTTTCTTATTCATTTTCTTTCCTTTTTGATCTGATTTTTCTTGTGCAGCAAGATAATTGTATAAATATGTTTACATATATTGGATTTAACATATTTTTAACCATGTATAGCATATGGATTGCTTGATGTCTAGGGGAGGGGATGAAGGGAAGGAGGGGAAAATTTGGAACCCAAGGTTATGCAAGGGTCAATGTTGAAAAAATATCCATGTGGAAGAAAGAAAAAGAAAGTAACTCAGAAGCTGAAATGACTAACAAATCAGTTTGGCCAAAGGGAATTATTTATCAGCTCACTTAAATATTTTCTGTTTTCTGAGTTTTGAAGCTTATGGCTGGTACTGTGTTTGAGAGAAAGTGAGTGGAAAAATAGTGAGAATCAGATGAACATAGCTGGGATGATAAGGGAATTCTACATCATGTACAAGGTTGGAGAAACCAGATGTTTTATACTTGGAAAGATTTGGGGGAAGGGGGTAAAGCCTAACAACTACTTACAAGGATGAATTGGAAAAGTGCTTCTACCTAGTGGAAGAGGAATTAGCTTTGTCTTGATTGGTTCCACAATTTGGAACCGGGCACATTAGGGAGAAACTGCAAAAAGGCATCTTAAACCTTGCTATAGGGAAACATTTCCTAACATAGTTATCTAAAAGTGGAATGAGCAATGAGCTTGTTTTCATCAGGGTAAAAGTTCAGTACTCTCTTGTCAGCTGTCATGTAACAGATTCTTACTCTGGTTGGATTAAACCAGGATTAAACTTTATCCTTCCCTTCCTATCTACTCTAAGATGGTGTGTTGGGAGTCAACTCCAACAATGTTATATATCTTCTACAACTCATTCCTATTTTAATAATAACAAAAATAATAATAACAAAGACATTAACATAGTTCTTTTAAAGTGTTAAAGAACTATGTTAATGTCTTTGTTATTATTTTTGGACTATGTTAATGTCTTTGTTGTTGTTATTTTTGGAGGACTATATTAATTTTTTGTTATTATTATTTTTGAAGGACTATGTTTATGTCTTTGTTATTATTTTTGAAGGACTATATTAATGCCTTTATTATTATTTTTATCACTATTAAAGAAGGAGCTATGGTTTCATTGGAGTGGGAAATCCTAATGAATAAACTCCCCAAACCCATGGCACCAGCTTTGCAGTAATCACACAGTCTTAGAAAGTTAACGGGGCTTCTCCAAGACATTGAGTAATCAATCTAGGATCACAGACACAGTATGTCTCAGGGTCAGAACTGCAACACAATCTTCCTGATGCTGAGTCCTCCAAGAAGTTCTACCCACTGTCCCATGATGAGAACTCAAGCCAGCTTGCTCTCCAAAATTCCTTAATCCACTCTGATACCATCTCCCCAAATCTCCCCTGATTTTGTTTCTCTGGGTCTTGCCTGACTTTGTCCTTCAGATATTTTTCCAGCTCTCCCTTAACTTTGTCCTTTTCCATGAAGCATTCTTCCCACTCCTCCCTGATTTGGTCCTTCAAGCATTCTTCTTACTCTCCCTGATCATATCCTTCAAGCATCTCCCCAATTTTTTTCCTTCAAAACATCTCCCCAACTGTTCTCAGAGTCTTTCAAAACATCTCTAAAGCTCTTTTAGTATCTGACAGTTGTAATCCTTCTTTCTTAATGCCTTGGTATTTTTTTTTGACTCTAAGCCTCCATTCCCCCCCCCTCTCTCTCTCTCAAATTTATCACATGCTCTTTCTGCCTTTTTTCTATCCTCAAGTGATTAAAAAATGTATTTCTACCTTCACAGTCTCCTGTTCCTATTCTGTTTCCTTAATGTATCTTTTCTCCTTCTCTGAGAAATCTCCATTTCTCTTCCCTTTTAAATAAATCATTGCACTTTATTTCCCATCTTTCTTCCTTGCCCTCTTTCTTGGCTTAATTTAGTTCCCTTTTCTTGAGAGTCTTTCAAACTTTTTCTTTGATTCAATTAAGAATCTAAGACAAGTCCACTTGCATCCTTACCTTGCTTCTTTCTTCTCTCTGCCCCAAATAAAAATGCAGCCACAAAGTATAGTGGGATGTCTGAAAATATATTTGAACAGGTTTTATTGTTCTGTCAATAACCATAGACCAGACTGTCCATTAGGTTTTCTTGGCAAATACACTGGAGTGATTTGCCATCTCTTTCTCCAGTACATTAAGATATACACAGGTTGGATGGCTTGACCAAAGTTATACAGTTCATAGGTATCTGAGAATGAATTTGACTTCATCCTGAATCCAAGCTCAGCTCTCTTTTCACTAAGCCATCTACCTCTCTCCTATGTTTTAATTATTTAATTGATAAATGTATAAAAACTGAGACTTTGTGATTGTTAAGGACTAAAGACGTCCTATCAATGAAGAATGCTCTTCCCTGGATTTGCACCCATCACTGACACACCACAATTGCAAACCTGACCCCACCCATTCGTTCCTCCACAACTGGCCATGGTCTGTTGGCCCCATGGGCCCCTCAAGTGTAAATCAGTATTTTTACCAACTTATAGATTAAGAAAAAGATGACCATATTTTACCTTGTTACTTGAACACCAAGGGATTCCATCACCTTCATACATCTTTACTGTCTAGTGAGTAGAAATAATTATAATTTTGTTATTGTTCAACTGTGATCAATTCTTCATAAACTCCATTTGGAGTTTTCTTGGCAAAGATACTGGAATGGTTTGTCATTTCCTTCTCCACTCATTTGTCAGATAAAGAAACTGAAGCAAGCAGGGTTAGGTGACTTTCCCAGAATCATACAGTTAGTAAGTTTCTAAGACCAGACTTGAACTCAGAAAAATGACTCTTCTTGACTCATCAACTATACCAGTTAGCTGCCATAATAATAATAATAATAATAATAAATTGTTCCTAATTATTTAGCACTTCAAGTTTTTCAGCTCACTTTACTTTTCATCGTTATAACCCTCTGAGAAAGGTGCTATTTTTATTTTCCCTATTTAAGATATAAGGAAACTGAGGACAAAAGAAATGAAATATATTCTCAAAGCCACATGGCTAACATGAGGTAGAATTTAAAGGCATGGCTCTACCAACTATGCCTTTAGCCAGAAGCTACAGAAAGCTGTAGGCCAGGTGCCCTGGTCCTCTCTTAGTTCCTCTTTGGCTCTTAATGGGGATAATTGTAAAATTGACAAATTTTTGCCTGGAGCCCAGCTCTGTCAATTCTATCCATGTCCTACCTCCAAATTCCATTTTCCCTATCTCAGGGTCTTCCTTAAAGGACCAATGATTCTCTTCATGCAGCAAGAATTAAGATTACACAAAGGAGCAGTCTGGAGGAAGGTTGAGTGGAGGGGATCCTATCTTGCCTTCTTGATCTTTACTGTCTCTTTTTAGCCATTTGGAAGGAAATTGGAGGCTTTGTAGTCACTCCTTTCCCAGCAGCAGGTGACAGAAGAGAGATTTGAACCCAGTTCCAATCCAATATACTTTTAACTTTTAAGTTGGTTTGGGAAGGAAAGCCTCAAGTTTAGGATGGATACTATGATAGGTATTCCTCACTATTATCTAAAGAAAATTGTCTTCATTGGAGGATGCTATTCAAAATAAGAAAGAAAGGATGTTCATTGAACTTTATGGATCAAATCTTCTTTTTCATTGTGTTTTAACTGAAAAGCTTTTATGCCATCCTCTAGGGTATTATCAGAAAAAAGAATCTGCCTCAAAAAAATTCTTATTTCACAAGAAACAAAAAGAGAAAACAAATTCATCCCATATGAAATCTTTCTCCTTTGACCAACAAAGCTGATTATAATTATAAGTACCATCAGGGAAGATTCTAAGAGAAACCCATCTATATAAGTGTGTGTATATATACACATATATATTTCTAAACATACATTGCTAAAGTGTTTAAAATTCTAAGCTACAGAATATCTTTCTTATAGGGGAAAGAGTGTTGGAAGTGGGGTCAGGAAAGACAGACTTAAATCCCTCCTGTAAGATCCTGACCAAGTCAGTTAACTCCTTTGAAACTCAGTTCCCTGATCTATAAAACAGTAATTATAACTCTATGATACCAACTGTATAGCAATGTCGTGAGGCTCAAAAGAGATAATATGTGTAAAGAGCTTCCTAAAACTTGAAAAGTTATAAAGATACCAACTGGTATTATTTATACACAACTCTGCTATTTTTAAATGGTGGGATTTTTCTTCAGCTAATGGTAACACCTGTTTGGGATTTCCTGGATTGTGTTTTTTTAGACAAAGCATAATTTAAAGACAAATGATAAATAAGAGTGAAACTCTGTAGAACCCAAGAGTCACTAGGAACTTGCCACAATGCATAAACAAATTACCGATATCTCTTGCCTTGTTTTATTGTGACTCAGGCTGGAGAGCTGTCAGGAAACCTTCTAACTCTGAAATTCGGTGATTCTGTGAGTCGAACAACTCATGTAACCTCTGATATTGAGGTCATGGGTCCGTGTCTTGGACTTTGGAAAATTAATTTGGTTTGTAGAGACTCTGAAGAGGTTCACAAGAAGCCATCACTGAAGAGCCCTGGGTTAGCCAATGTCTGGAACAGTCACCTGGAGTTACAGGGAAAACCGGATAGCCCTTAAATTAGACTATTTCATTTAAAATAAAAGCAACACAGAAGTAGCAGACCAGCTCTGGTACTGAATGTCAGGCCACATCGAAATGAAATGTGACATTTAGAGGAATGCATTCAGGATGGGTCCAGGACACCGCATGTTACTGGGCATGGACTGAGTTTCATTTACCTTAGCTTCCAGGTGTGAATCAATCAGCAAGTTTTTATTAGACCTACTGAGTGCCAAGTCTGGCATGAAAGGAATGGAGATACAAGACAACAAAAATGAAATTCTTTCTTCCTAGGAATTCACGTTCTTATGGAAGAAACAGAAAGGATCATATGGAATAAATTTAAAGAAAATAAATACGGACTATTTGTGGCAAGGGCACTGTGGTTGAGGGATAAACAAAGGCTTCAAGGACTGAGTTTCCTATACACTAGGATTCAGGTGTGAATCAATCAACAAGCATTTATTAAATCTGCTAGGTGCTAAATATGGTGCAAAAGGAATGGGAGTACAGGATAATGAAAAAAAAATGAAACTCCTTTCTTCCCAGGAGTTCATATTCTTATGGAGGAGAAAGAAAAAAACCTACACATGAGTCCAATTAGAATAAATCTAAAAAGAATAACTACAAAGCATTTGGGGAGAGGGCACTGCATTTAGGGGACAAGGAAAGGTGTTGGAAAATTCATATAGAAGATGTTATTTGAGCTATGTCATGAGGAATTCTCAGAGTCAGAGGCAAGGAAAGTGTGTGTTCTAGTCATAGGGGTGGGCCAGTTTGTCTGAAGCACAGAGAACAGGAGAGGGAGTAGTATATAATAAGATTAAAAAATAGGATGTGAAGGGCTTTAAAACATAAACAAAGATTCTATTTTTAACATAGAGACAATAGGGAACCAGGGAGTATATTAAGCAGGGATTAACATGGTCAGATGTGCTCTTAAGGAAAATTATTTTTTCAGTAACGTAAAGAATCAATTCATCAATCAGTAAATATTTAATGAGTATCTACTTTGTGCCAGATACTATGCAAAACACTGGAGATACAAAGAGACAAAAGACAAGGAGCTTACAGTGTAAAAGGAGGGATGCATTCAAACAAATATATGGAAAACAAGCCATATACAAGATAAGTGGGAAATAATTAGTCGAGGGAAATCACTGGAATCAAGAGGAGTTGAGAAAGCTTCCTATAAAAGTTGAGATTTTAGTTGGGACTTAAAGGAAGCCAGGGAGGCTAGTAATTGGAGTAGAAGACCATGGGGGACAGCCAGAAATTTCAGAGTGGATCTAAAAATAGATTTCTGGATTAGGTTACGAAGGGCTTTGAAGACCAAACATTTTCTATTTGATCCTGAAGGTTATAGGGATCCACTGGAGGTTATTGAGGAAGGGAGTTGATGTGGTTAGATCTGAGCTTTATGGCCTATCAATTTATTGGCTGAATGGAGGATGAATTGGAGAGGAGACTTGAGCCAGGCACACCCACCAAAAAACAGTTCAGGCAGGAAATGATGAGGACCTGGAGGTAGCAATGTCAGAAGATCTATCTGAGATATGTTGCAAAGATAAAATCAACAGACCTTGGCACAACTTGGATAGAAGAGGTGAGAAATAGGTTTCTATTTTTGATTGGCACTTGAAAATTTTTTAATTTTCCAGTTACACACAAAAACCAATTTTTGTGTTAATTTTCTTTTAATTTTGAGCTCCAAATTCTCTCCCTCTGTTCTCCCTCTGTTTCCCCCAACCTTGAGAAGGCACCTATTTTAATTTGTTTGAGGAGTTTAGCTACAACGTGCAGAAGAGATAGGACAACAGTTAGCAGGGATGAAAGGATCAAGGGAAGTTTTTTTGTTTGTTTGTTTGTTTTGTTTTTTGTTTTTTAGGATAAGACAAACATGGACATGTTTGTAGACAACTGGAAATGAACCTGTAGAGAGGGTAAGATTGACACTGAGTAGTAGAGTGGATTTTACAGAGGGGCAAGCTGTTGGAGGGGAGGAGAAGGAATGGGATCACGTGAACCTGATAGGAGGGAAGGCCACCTCATTATATGAACAAGGGATGAAGGAGAAAACAAAAAAGACACCTGAAAGATAGAAGATGAGAAAAAGAGAAGTGTAAGCTCAAAGAGAAGGGCTTCCATTTTTCCTGTGAAATAGAAGACAATGGTCTCAGCTAAGTGACTGGGGGGAAGAGGAAACCATGAAAGGTTTGAGAAAGGAGGGAAAAAATTGTGTTGTTTTTATTTTGCTAAATTCTGATTCCCGAATATTCATTTTATTTCTCCTAGAACAATTAGTATGTCAAACAATAATAATAAATATTTGTAATAGGATTGGCATCAGGAAAATCAAAGCAAAAGTAGACACTTTTTAGAGTTCCACCTCAAGGAGCAGACACTGCAGGAGCCAATCAGAGATAACTATGATGTTCACTTTAAAAAAAATCACTGACTTTCATAAAAGAATTGATGATTATTCACATTTGAATATTACACAAAGCTGGGCAGGACAGGGACATATTGACTGAGTTAGTATACAAAAAGATCTTGACTTATTAGGAAAATCTAGGCATTTGGTCTGTACCAAGATGTAAATGTAATAAAAACTGAAATGTAAGCCTTACATTTGGATCCAAAATATCAACTTGACAAATGCAAGATGGAGAAAGAATGATCAGGCAGCAATCTGTCTAAAAATGATCTGGGGTTCAAGGTAGACTTCAGACTCATTAAGAATCAATGATGTGATGTAACAAGCAGGAAAATGAATGAAAGCATTCACAAATTAAAGAGAAGCAGAGTTCCTAGGGAGTTGCTTTCAGTTCTGGGTACCGCATTTTAGAAAGAGCAACTTCTTTTGAAAAGAACTAAGGATGCTTTACTTGAAAAGGAAAAGACTTTGAAAGATGTGAGGGCTCTCTCTGAAAAGGTATCATGTAAAATGGGGCTCTTCCCTGGTATGTTTGTCCCAGGGGAGGAAAAAGGAATCATGGGTCTCAATGGCCAAAAGGCAAATTTAGGTTTGATATCAGAAAATGCTTCCTAATCGGTACATGACATGGGCTTCCTCCAGAGGGGCTGGGTTGCCCCTTAATTATGTTCATTCAAGGAAGGCCAGATGCCCACTTGTTAGGAATGTTGCAGTGGGGATTCCTTTTCTTAAGTATAGGTTAAGCTAGATGAAGGATGAAAAGATAAAGGAATGACAGAACATTTTTAAAGGAGGCAATTCTGGGTTGCAGTCTGCACTAAAATGATTATTGCATAATTGATTTAAAAAAAACCCTTTTGTATTCACATTCTATTTAGATCACTCCATGAAGCAGGTGTCAGGTGTTCAGAGAGCATTTCACAAGCTGCCTTTTTCCAAGAATATCCTGAAATCATTTGGGACAATCAGCCCAGATCAAGTCCCCTGGGGAGCTGTATAGTTCACAGGACTTTGGGTCACACTCTCATAACTCCTCTCCAAAGAAGACCTAAGAAAAAAATGGTTTAAACAATGAATTAGGATAATCTTGACCAGCCCACTTAATATCATTATCCCTTTACCTGACACTTAGAATCAAAAAATTTCAGAAAAGGAAGGAGCCTTAGGTTCTATGCAGAACCACTCTGCTTTTATGATTACTTCTCCCTTGGACCTTTGAAAACGCTTCCTAATTGGTCTCCCTGCTCCCTCTAGTCCATCACCCACACAGCTGCCAAAATGATTTTCCTTGAGGGATTTCCCCAAGATTGCTCAGGTAGGAAGGGGTCAAGCTGGAATTCAAATCCAATCTTTTGACTACAAATCTAGGTTCTTTCCTCGCCACTACAAATTCTCTTGCTTCAGTGTGATCAAAAGGAAAAGAAACTCTTTGGAAAACCTGTGTGTCAGCACTTAGCACAGGAAACAGACAGCCCTTTCAAGAAGACAAGCCTTCTTTTTTTCCCCCTAACACCCAAGTTTAAGCTTAGCTGGACAATTTACAGTTTCCCCCTTCAGAAGAGATATCACCTACTGACAGGTAATTGGACTGATGCCCACAGAAAGGTCACAAGGATTGCTCTTGAGGACAAAAATTTCATGTTTCACTATGGCTACATCCATCAGCTGAGCCTTTGGGAATGGTGAATTGGAAAGAACTTTAGCCCAGGTGTCAGGACACCCATGTTCTATCCCCGGCTCTCCCATGAACTAGGCAGTGTGACTTTGACCAAGTCCCATAACCGATTCAGAACTGCATTTCTCTACATACAAAAGCAGAGCATCGAACAGAATGATTTAGGTGTCTTACAGTTTAAGCAGTATATACTTTTGTGATTTACCTCAGTCTGGCAATAGCTTCTGGTTTTGTTTTCTTTAATAGAAGGAGTCATTGTTTTGGTAAGAAATAAAAGTACCCCCACTGTGAATTTAAAAACTTATTAAGCGATATATCTCTTCGAGGATTTTTTATCTACTTCCTCCTAAGATTCTAAGTCAATTGACATTCTTCTCATGTTTCCTATTACTCATCTATAAATTCCTAGATTACAGAAGATCTAATAGAGATTATCTAATTCAAATCTTTCATTTCACAGATGAGGAAAAGTGGGTTCTCCAAGGTCACACTGAATAATAACCATTAGATTAATATGCATTTATTAAATATCTATTATGTGCTTGAAACTATACTCAGCACTGGGAATGCCAAGAGAAAAAAAAAGTAACAGACTGAGAATTTGAATTAAGGTCTTCTGACTCCATACACAGCATCCTTTCATGGATAACCACTCTAGTTACTCTCCATTTACCTCTATCTGTGCTGTATCCCCTTTCCTTAGAGACTTTGCTGGGGCAAAGCTCATAAGACAATGGGAATGATTTACTACAGATTTCCCCTTTTAGAAAACATCATTATTTAAGCCAAAGGATTGATTCATCCATGTGTCTATGGCAGGATCATAATGGGACATCTCTTTTGTCCACAGTGTCTTTTAGTACCTTTCAATCAACATCCAAAGATGGCTACTTCCCATTCTGCTCCATGTAAGAGACCATATATTATTCCTCTTTTTTCCCCAAAAATGGCACCTAATTCAGTGTCTCACACATAACTGACCTTTACCAAATTGTTGAATGATGAATGAATGAATGTAAAGCTTGGTCTAATTTCTAGACATATGAGAAAATCAGTATAATTGGTTTTAGAAGAGAGCATCTTAATTAAATACTTTTGGGGATGAGACTTCATCGGTATAGGGCTTCCTAGTGAGCAAACTCTCTCTTCCAATGGAGATTAGAATCTCCAAAGTAATTTGCAATCTTAGTTAAATGGGAGCACTAAGAGGTCATGGGATTGTCCCAGAATAGTGTAGCCAGCTTGTAAGCAAAGGAAGACTTGAGCCCATCTTTTCCTGACTCAGGTTGTTTCTTTACCCTTTATTTCACTCTGTCTCTGCACCATATTGGTTAAGTAAATAGCTGAACTCTATAACTAGGAGTAGGGTGCAATCATTAATTAATTATGTCTGTTATGCCTTCTGAAAATTCACAAAGCATGGTAGAAAGTATCCTGACTTGAACTCAGGATACTTTCTATCCTGACCTGAGTTCAAGTCCCAACTTATCACCCTGCTAATTTAGGCAAGTCACTCTACTACTCTTGAAATGCCTTAATTTCCTTTTCTGTAAAATAAAGAAGTTAAATGAAATAATCTTAGAGAATCATAGATTTAGAATCTTAGAAAAATATAGAAAGCTCAGCTAATAATTCAACCCTACTTCTTTTATAGATGAGGAAACTGAGACTTGAGAAGTTCACCCTAAGTTCCACAGGTAGTAAGTGCCAATGTAGAAATAGACTCAGTTCCTCTGTCTTTAAACTCAGAATTTTTCCCATTTGGAATTATAGTTCCAAAATTCTATAACTGATTAAGGTTTAGGTGTTGGATCATGTCTATGTTCTTCACAAAAGGAAGGGTAAAAAAGGACTCAATTTAAATGATAATCAGATATAGGACAAGTTTTTATTTCCTATATACAAAATAAATACTAAAAGTCACATAAAAGCCAGAGTAAAGCCTTAAAGTAACCAGCACCTTATAATGCAGAACTGCAATTAGAATCTATTGAAAGGTTGAATCAGACATAAGAATATAAAGCATCTAGCAGAATTGCTGGTTTTCCATTTCATCTTGGCTCTGCACTGTCTTTCAGTAAAATCCAGGTCTTCTCAACTGAAGTGGACTCACCCTCCAGCCAGTGGTCATACTCTCCACAATGGATGTGAATGGCGTTTCCCAAAGTATAGCCAATATCAATGGAGAAGGTTGAATTTTTTTTGTCCGCAAAAAGAAATGGGAAAAAGAGCAGATATACATTGAGTAGAGTGGCTGTGTGAAAGATGGTCGAATATGGAGTAAGAAGACCTGGATTCAATTTTTTTCACTTTTCTTTTTCTCTGCCCCAAAGCTAAGCATAGTATCAAGCATTAATAAATGCTTATTAATCTATTGGTTACTATTCAATTGGACAACACAATCTCTCCAAAATCTCAATTTTTCTCATCTGTGAAATGAAAGAAACCATTCTTAAACCTGAGAGCTGATTGTAAATTGTCAGTGTGAACATTTGCATCTCAAAAATGAGCAAATATTACATATCAGAAGTTAATTTATAGTTTTGTGGATTGCCCAAATTTAAGAAAGTGATGAAAAAGTTAAAATACAGATTAAGTGTAAAAATGTATCATCCAGACTTATTTTCTCTGGGAGCCAATTGTTAAACATCTCCCCTACACCCCTAGACAGGTCCATTTCAAAATAGATGTTCATTCACCCAAGAATAGAAAATAAGAAATATGGAAGAACCCCAAATCTAGGATCTGGCTTGCTCAGACAACACATTGGTTTTAGCTCATGTGCTTATGTTGTAACGGCTGAAAAATTGAGCGAGCTGCTCTTCTTCCCCTATGTCTCACAAAAAGTGGCTTAAAACATTCCTCATAAAATCAGTAGCCAGAAAGAAATGAGGAGAAAGATAGAGCTAGGCTTTTTTATATAAAGATTAACTGGATCACTGGGTCTTCGTCTTCAGAAACCAATCATCTCAAAACACAAGCCTCCTGAATTGCTTACAAGCAAATAAGTCACACACATATTCAGCTAGAAGTGGGCAGTGGCTTTATTATTCTAAATGTACCAATCCCCCTTATTCTGGGTCACACAACTAATTAACTAGAAGCAAGAAGGGCAGCTCCCTGCTCATGTCCCTAGAGATGATGTTCATAGACCCACATTTTCATTCAACCATCACTATGTTAGAGAAGAAAAAAAGAAGAAAAGGTAAATGGTATGATAGCAGGATGAGAGCCAGTCTCAAATTCAGAAAGATCTTGGGTTCTACCATCTATGCCCAGAAAAAGAACTCTGGGAGATGACTAAAAACCATTACATTGAATTCCCAATCCCTATATTTATGCCCACCTGCATTTTTGATTTCCTTCACAAGCTAATTGTACAATATTTCAGAGTCTGATTCTTTTTCTACAGCAAAATAACGTTTTGGTCATGTATACTTATTGTGTATCTAATTTATATTTTAATGTATTTAACATCTACTGGTCATCCTGTCATCTGGGGGAGGGGGTGGGGGGGGGGGAAGAGGTAAAAAATTGGAACAAGAGGTTTGGCAATTGTTAATGCTGTAAAGTTACCCATGCATATATCCTGTAAATAAAAGGCTATTAAATAAAAATAAATAAATAAATAAAAAATAAGTCTTAACTATTAAAAAAAAAAAAAAGATCTTGGGTTCTAGACTTATTCCTGACACATATTAACTATGTGGTCCTACACAAGTCACTTAAAATCTCAGTTTTTTGGAAAGCAGGAAAAAAAAGCTTCAGAATTGAATGGCTGGGAGAGCAAATATTTCAGCTGGTTTTGATAGAGAAACATAACATAATGGAACAAATGTTGAACTTTAGCCCCAATAGGTTCAAATGCTATCTAGTAGACTTGCTAGTTGTATAGCTAAACCAGATTACCTTTGCTTTTACATTTGTAACATAGGGATATAATAATGCCTAGATTTCCCAACCCATAAATTAGTTGCAAAATGGAATATTTTTTAATAAATGTTAAAGTGACATTAATTATTAAATTAAACTTATTAAGTTTATTAAATTAAATTAAATATAAAAGTGCTATTATTATTGTCATTTTATCACTTAAGGAATATGATATATCTCTACATGTAATTAGGAAAATAATATGCTATTAAAATCATCTTTTTTAAAAAAAGAATATGATATATAACTTCTATCTGATTGTTTATCATGGTGGGGGAGAAGAAAAGAAAAGATAGAATTTGGAAACCAAAAGGTTTTTTACATGCTTTTTAAATTGTTTTAGCATGTAATTAAGAGGAAAAATAAAAACAAAATACAAAAAAATACATATGTAGAAATGGATATGGACTGTTTGAAGACAGAGAGAAAGGAAAAGAGAAAGCTTCGAACTCAAAAACAGTTGTAAATTGTTTAACAATTGGCTCCCTGGAGAAAATAAGTCTGGATGGATATACTTCTACACTTAAAAAAAGTGTTAAAAAAATTCTCTTTACTTGTAATTGGAAAAATTAAACACTATTAAAAGTTAAGGAATAATAAAATGGGAATAATACTTAGGAAAGGTTTTTTTTTTCCAAGTGTATCATTCCTTACCGATATTTTAACACTTACTAGCTTTATGATTAATGAAGATCACATTACTTAATTTCTCAGACCCTCAGTTTCATCATCTGAACATGAAGCAATTTATACCTGTAATTTCTCCTTCGGAAGATTGTTGTGAAGATCAAATGAGATCAAGGATATAAAAATGCTTTACCAGGCTCCAAGGATTATAGAAATCTTAGCTATCAGAGGGATTCCTTATGTCCTTAGGGACCAATTTATTAGCATGGTCTAATCATGCTTATTTTGGATTAGGAAGACCCTACATGAAACATTTATTAGCTGTGGGGCCTCTGTTATATAACCTCTCTGTGCCTTCTTTGGGTTTTAAGGTCCCCTTTGCATACATAAAATGTATGATCCTATAGGTATGAAGTTGCGTATGATGGGAAAGTTGCATGGAAATATTTTTAACTGCATAAAACATAACAAAATTGGGATATGCTAGACGTGTTGGGGACTGATGGAGAATAAAGCCAGGGGAATTTCAGGGAAGCATTGAGCATCCCTGACCATGGAATCCCAGGATCCCTCACTGTTCTACAAGGACTTTGAGGAAAAGGAACACTAGAGGTCACTATCTTCCCATCCAGAAAGTTGGGTCCAGCCAGGGACTGAATTGTTGCTGCTGCAAAAAGCCAAACTACGGGAGACCCAAGGTCCTTCTCGTTTTGCTGTCTGTCATGGACATCATTGCTGCAGCTCAGGAGTAATAAAAATAAGCATCAGACATGCAACACTGGAAAAGGGCAGGCAGCTTAACTAGGCGACCATTTGGCTAAGTTGCCAACCCTCGCCTTGTGAACTGGGCCTGTTTCCAGGAACTTCAGGCTTTTTTAGTCCAGCAAGAAAACCTCGAAGAAATCTGAAATGAAGGAAGTCAAAAAGCTGACGGGGGGAGCTTCTAGCTTGGTACCCTAACTATGCCCTCCCAAGTTTCCAGCATGCTTGACATGGTGGGGAGAGAAAAGCTACCTTTTGAGGTTCCTTCCGGTTAGATGGGCCTCCCAGGCTTAGCAACAGCTGCAAGGATTGGAAATCCTGCATTCAGAGACTTGAATTCACAATTCCAGAACATGTTAGATTTGCCTCCCAAGTACAAGAGTCTTAGTAGCCCAATTCTCTCCTTCCCTTCCCAACTCTTCCTGTGCATGGATTTCATTCCCCAATAGAGCAAACTTTCTTCTCCTTTCCCAAATTGGATTTCGGCAGCTTCCTGACTTTCAGGCTTCCCTTCCCAAGCTCAGGTTGTCTCTGTTATGTAGACTTTTGTAGCTTCCAGAATATTACTCATCTGAAGCTTCAGAGTGCACCTGGATTAAATACAGCAAAACCTGCCTTCCCCTAAGTGCCCCGGATCCTTCCGAAGTAATCCCTCCTATTAATCTCCTTTGATGGAAACACTCCTTTTCTACCTTGTGAATTAGATACAGATCGGAACTTTTTTTAAAGAGATGAATGAGGAGAGAAGGAAAGCCTTCCACTTGCAAGATGCCTGTGACTACTCTCTCCTTTTGCAAAATGGATTTCTTCTGAAATCCAACTTCCTAAACTCCTCATGGGCAGAGAGACTATATCGCTTCTTCATATCTCTAGGACATAATCACCAAAATAATGATAAAAATAATGATAATGATCCCTGTCATTATTTAATGCTTTAATATTTACAAAGTACTTTATAGGTTATCCCATTTGGTACCCCAGAAGGGTAAACTGAGGGTGAGACATTAAGTGACTTGTCTAGGATCTCATAGCTAAATAAGTGTCAATCCTCAAGTTCCTAATCCTCAAGTCCAACTGTAAACGCTGAGCCATCCAGCTGCCTCAGTATAGATTTATTGGCTGATTGATTCTCTCCAAAGACAGTCACAATATTTTAGAATCTAAAAAGATTTTATGAGCAACATGGAAATGAAAACCACCTTTCCATTTCTGACCAAATTTTAGGCTATATGCTGAAAATTGGTATTACATAATAACTTTGGAAAGTTATTGTGTTCATCTCCTGGGATTTCCCCCTGAACAGTTCATCGACATAAACTTACAGATTGTGATTCCCTGAGGCAAGAAGACAATCTCTAAAATAAATTGGTTATTTGAAAATAATTTCAAATTTACCGAAGTTGAAAAGTGAGAAGGATTTTGTATTTAATCTGGAAACACAAAACAGTCATAGATCTTTCCTTAGCATCCTCTGTTTTCAAAATATTTTGATAGGATGTGTGGCAAAAGGGTAGAAAATAAATCTTTACTCAGTGTGGTAAATTATTTCCTGTAGGAATCACTTAGTACGAAACTAGATGTTCACCTACTAGAAAAAATTCTCAATGTCTTCACCCAGCACTTTTCTGAAAGATAGTTTCCTTCTCCACTACTACTGTTTATTCTGGATTTATAGAAAGCAAAGCTGGCTTTGTCATCAAAGGATCTTAGATCAGATGCAGGATCTTACTTACTATCTGTATGATTTTAAGCAATCATCATCGACTGAGAATTGAAAGGGAACTTAGAGGTCTTAAATAAACTTCTTTATTTTGCAAATGAAGAAACTGAGACCTAGTGAGATTACTTGACTTATCCAGTCACAATATCTGAAGCAGGATTTGAATCCAGGTGCCCCAGACTTCAACTCTACCATTGCATCCCTGGAACTCATATTCATCCATGATAAAAGAAAGGAAATCTTTCTGAAACCTTTCACCTCAAAAATCTATCATCCTGTAAATAATCATAGCTCTGAAGTTATGAACTGCCTTTTCCAGATTTCGTTGACATTTAACTCTTCAGAGTCCTTGGGCCTGAAAACTTGGTTCTCCTTCATAACTTTTATTGTGGACCTGAGAGAAAACAAAACAAAACACAAGATATGCCCCTACAAGTTCACCTTTGATATCCACAAACCTAAGCAAACTTGGACAAAGATGGCCCCAGGCAATGGGTTTATTTTCTTGTCAGTCTTTGAAGCTATGCTTCTGTTTGGAAGAGATTGCATCCAACTGAGAACTATAAAATGAGTTCTGTGTAGGTGCCTAAATTCACATTCTGGGCCCCTAAGGAAAAACATTCAGAAAGGGCTATTTTAATATTATAAAATAAACAGCTTACTTGCCAAGATTCTTCTTCCACCTTTATTACCTGCCTCCCTCCTCACTCACAACTCCAAAGATCACATCACACACATATTCACTTTCTCTCTATCTTGTCTTTCTCTATATCTCTCTCTTGTCTTCCTTCTTTCTTTCTCTCTCTTCTCTTCCTCTTTCTCTTTTCTTGCCTTTCTCTCTTTTTCCCCTCTCTTTCTCCTCTCTCTCTTCTTTCCCTCTCTTCCTCTGTCTCTCTGTGTCTCTCTATCTCTGTCTCTCTTCCTCTCTCTGTCTCTGTCTCTCTGTGTCTATCTCAGTCTTTCTTCCTCTCTTTCTTTCTCTCTCTCACACACACACATTCTCACTCTCTCATAATACACATTGACACACACTCTCTCACACACATTCACACACATACACTTTACAGATATATTTCAGATACTTTTTTTCTGCCAAAGTCAACTCTCTACTGGTAGAGAGTAGTAAGGAGTGAAAAAAGAGGAGGAAAGGGGACATTTATAAAGGCAGCATACTATAGTATATGAAAAGAAGATGGTGTTCAAAATCTGCTACTTGTTATCTGTCATTTCATTTCTCCAAGCCTCTGTTTTCTCATCTGGAAAATAAGGAGATTGGTCTATATGATTTCTGAAGTCTTTTCTTCCAGTATTAAAGTTAGTTCTAAATCTAAGGACCTGTTGTCATGAATAAGATGACACTCAAAAGTACTGATTAATTCAGCCAATAGTGAATTTGCGTGTCTCTGGATGACTTTTCACCTGACACTTAGCATATGCTATCTTAGATTACTGATTATTCTCTATATGTAACATATGTGTTGATTAAGGACAGCTGGATTAGATCAACTTGGGGAACTTATTGATAATAAACATAGTATCATAACCCTTGTCTCATTTTCCCACCTTGGGATCATCTGATTTGTGCTAGATTCTAGCTCCCAGATAAGTATCTTTAGTTCTTTGTTAAATAAAACAGAGGCAGTTTATCACATACAACAAAGAATATAAAAAGGATTCACCCTGAACTGCATCAAGAAAATGAAGGGAACCCTTGGCTATAGTGTGCTTTATCTTCTTTGGGGACAACTGCAGTTGCTTTGTATCTCCGTGTCTAATATAGTTCCTGGAATATTTTTTGTCATTAAGTCGTTTCAGTCATGTCTGATTCTCTGTCACTCCAATCAGATTTTCTTAGCAAAGGCATTTGGGTGGTTTGCCATTTCTTTCTCCAACTCATTTCACAGATAAGGAAACTGAGGCAAACAGGATTTAAGTGACCTGTCCAGACTCACATGGCTAGTAAATGTCTGAGGCTGCATTTAAACTCAGGAAGATGAATCTCCCTGAATCCAGGCTTAGAGCTCGATCTACTCTACCACCTACCTGTCCTAGGCCTGGAATATAATAGGTGCTTAATAAAGGTTTATTGGTTGTTTGATTGATTGATTGACTTTTGGGGAGCTCAGACCAAGAGAAGAGGTAATGACTGGTAAAAACCAGCAAAGCATTAAACATGCCCTAGAGTGAACTGGTGGAGGTTCATAGGAAGCAATAGGCTAGACTTTGTCACACTCATCCATGAATCCCTCCAGCACTAAAAGGCAGGAGAGTTCCTTAAGTACTGAATTAATTAATTAATATTCTTGAGGATCACTGTATTCATAGGACATCAGGTAGACCCAGGACTTAGGGAGGACATAGACAAGAGTCACACAGGATCTTCACAAGGCTGTAATCAAATCTTCATTATGAGAGGAGAGCTGCCTTCAATGAAATCCATTAAAATAACTATGGTGGGAAGTCCCACCATAACTGCTGAATACAAATCCAGCAAGCTGGCCAGTGCCTCTCAATATAACATTTATGTCATGGCTCCTAATAAATCTGATAAGTATGGATTAGGGAAGATTTGGCGATTCATTTGTTTAAATGATATAAGAGTTGGACATGCTTTGCCCCTTTGGTCCAAATAATCAAGGTGTTTGTGCATTTGATTTCTGATCTCAGATTTGAAAATACATCCTTCCTAATGCAGGTTCTGGACTGAGTGGCCATGGAAGAAAGAATCAGGAAGACTGGATGAAAGTTACAGAAACCAAGGTTCCTACCCACTAGAGTTATGGGAAGGGTAAGGGGTTCCCCCTCCCTGGATGTCCTCCTGCCAAAGCCATGTGACCACCTATTCGGTGGATTCTTGGAAGGGGGAGCATCGTTGGACTCAATGGCCACCTCAACTCTGAGAATCAGTGTTTTGACGTGGGAAGAAAGGGGTGGGCAACGTACCAGAGACTGGAAGGGGCCAGAGAAAGGAGGCCATTAGAAAGACTTCATTATCCTCGCCTTTAGAAGGCAGAATTCAGGACAGATTGGAATTGTGCCCGATCTCAGGAGCGAATGACATCTCTTGGAAGTGTCCCAGCGCCCTTGGAGAAGGCAGCCAGCAAGGGTCACCCTTATTCACCAGCACAAGGTGACAGGCTTTTCACCTCTCAGAAGAGCACTGCTATTAATGATAAGAACTAATCCATGAGAGATTCGGGAAACTTTGTGCTAACTGTTTGTGGTAGCCGCTACTAATCTTGAAAGATAAGCACAGAAATCTTTCAGTGAGAGAACATTTTTCTCCCCTACAGATTTTTCCACCAAAGGCTAGAATTCCAGCCCTCATCTGTCCAAGGGGCCGTTCTCATTGGGCGTTACTTGGTGGATTCATAGAGGAATGGTTTGTAATGTTACAGAGCATGTGATTTGGGGCCCACGTGAAATATATGGCAAAGTGTCTTGAAATCACAAATATCAGAAAATTCATCTTTCTCATCAAGAAGACAAAGTTGAGCAAGCATGAAATATGTAAATGGCTTCTTAGGAGAAGCACAATTTCAACCTGGTTATCAGGAGCAATGAGTGACCAAGGAGGCAAGGGCTTAAAAAAGCAGCAGAAATAAGGGTGCTGACCTACAGAGGATACTAACCCCCAGAAGGTGGAAGGACATCCTCAAAGTCACATGGATAGTAAGTGGCAAAGCAGTGATTTGAACTTCTGAATCCAAATCCAACAAGCTGGCCACAGTGCCTCTCAACACAACATTTTTGTCATGAGTCCTAATCCATCTGATAAGTATGGATTAGGGGTGATTTGTGTCTCATTTTTTAAAACAAAAAAGCAAAAGACATATTCTTTTGAATAGTTGCCAGGAAAGGGTCAAAAGATAGGATGAACAAAGAAAAGGATAACTAGATTCTTTTTTTTTTTTATTAAAATGGCAGTTTCTGTTATTGAGGAAGGGAGGGGTGAAATGTCAGCCATCCTATGTATACTTGATCTTACTAAGAATAAAATCAGAAAAGAGTTCATCAAAATTAACAATATTTCATATTCCAAAATAATATCTGAAGGACAATAAGGACATCATTCAGAAATACCGTGGCTAGATTTGTTAGAATAATATATAACTATAAAGCTATAACTAGGGTGGGATGATCAGAGCTTTGTCCAGGGCACTGAAATATAGAGGGGGCGGAAATTTAGCATGCTCATTCCTTCAGTAACAGAATTGTCTCAATCATAATTCATTTCTTTCCATTGAATAGAATTTGTCTTATTTATTATTATTTTCACATCCTAAAATACAAAGGTAATCTGAGGACATATGATTCATGTTCCTTGCTCTGAGTATGTTTCAAACTACTTACCGCAAGAACATTTTGTGCTGTTTTTCCCTCACCCTGGGCATGAATATTGCTAGTTATAGCTTTGTGTTGTGCTTTTCTCATATTGAATATCCTCTGACTTCTACTGCAGATATGAAGTGGGTAGGATGTGTATGATTCATCAATCAACAGGTATTTATTTAGCATCTGCTATATGTCACGTACTGGGCCAGGCAAAAATAAAATGAAACTGCCCTGCCTTCCAATAACTTATATTCAATAGTGATCTCCAGTTTAAAAATAGGAAGTGAAGCCTTAGAGATGGTAAGTGATATGGTTGGGGTCATGTTTAAGTGTCCAGTTGATAGTTTAAACTCTGATGCGTTAGAGAATTTGGAGTTTTTTGACTCCAAAACCCAATGCTCTTTCCACCAGCTCATTTTACCTCTATGGATTAGAGCTGTGAGCTACTAGGAACAAGATTTTTTTTTCTATTTTAGCATCAGAGAGATCTCCACAGACAAAACACTTAGCCCAACCCACTTCACAAATGTGTCATTAGTCACAAGAAGAGGATGTTGATGGCCACAGTTAACCCATAGCTGCTGCTGAGGAGGGTGGGAAGGAGACTAAGTATGTACCCTAGCATTTTCACTAAGACTCCATTGAACTGCACTCTTCTTCAACATGTAGGTCCTTAGTCCTCTATGGAGTAATTACAGAAAGACCACAGTCACCATCATGACCCCATTTGGCGTTTTCTTGGTAAAGATACTAGAGTGGTTGGCCATTTCCTTCTCCAGATCATTTTATAGATGAGGAAACTGAGGCAAGTTTCTTCTGAGGAAGTGTCTGGATTTGAATTCAGGTCTAGCTGACTCCAGGCCAGCCATTCTCTCTACTGGGCCACCTAGCTGCCCTTTGCTAGTCCATTATTTAATCCAGTCTTGACCTTGCTACCACTTACTACTGACATAACAAAGGGGGAAATCATTTAACCTCTTCCTCTTACAGGTTCCCAGTTTCTCCATTTGTTTAAAAAAAAAAAAAAAAAAGGAAAACTCAGCGTAAATGACCTCCACTATCCCTTCTAGCCAGTAATCTATGTCCTCAAAAGTCCTTCTGGCCATAACATTCCATGGGCTATGAGTGTTTCTATCTGTTTGATATTTACTCTGTTAACATTCTGTCTTGTTGCCTTAGAACAGACAAACAGATCCCAAGGCATAATCTCTATTGCCCCAGAATGGCTACACAATTCATTTGAAATATTGCAGCTCCCTTCCAAGTAAACCAGCATTTGTTCACATAACACCCGTCCCCGTCAGCCTCTGGCCTCAATCAGCCACTAGACCTTTCTCTCTCTGATTTTCAGGCTTCGCTGAAACATGTTTATGAGACAGAACAGCCTGGCTTTGGGGAAATATTTTGGCCCAAAGTGTCCTGCAGCCTAGTAAGCCGCAGGGGCAGAACCAGAAACAACAAGAAATCATGCAAAGAACAAACGGTTTACATTTACAGAACCAGAGAATTTGGACCTGGAAGGGATCTCCAGATGATGTTGTACAGCCCCCATCATTTTAAAGGTGAAGAAAATGAGACGCGGAGAAGGGCCTTGCCCAAGATTACAGAGCTGGTGACTAGTTGTTTGGAGCAGAATTCAGGCCTCTGGACCCTCCTCCATTCAGTGCCCTTTTGACGGTTTCCAAAGCTGACCTAAAACTAGACAAAGTGATGAAATTGCCTGACTCTGTGTTATACTCTGAGGAAGGCTTTGCCTCCCTCCCCATCCATCTGACCAACTGGGCTTTCATTGAGCCTGAAAAGCCATTGAGAGAAACTGATTCCTTTGGCTTAGAATTGTCCCCAGTTAAAATACAAAGCAGCTTGACCAAGGTCACATAAAGGTAGCTAATAGATGTGACGTTGGAAACCAAGTCCCCTGAGACCCATTATGGCAGAGGGTAGGTAATTTGATAGACAGATCGTGTATATATATATATATATATATATATATATATATATATATATATATATATATGTGTGTGTGTGTGTGTGTGTGTGTGTATGTGTAAATATTCCAGTTATATGTAAAACAATTTTTTACATTTGTTTTTAAAATTTGAGTTTCAGATTCTTTCCTTTCCTCCCTCCTCACCACCAAGGGTAGGTAATTTTAAATATGGAGGCGCAAAGGGGAGAAGTACAAAGCACAGAATGAAGGCTGCACACCTATGGAGAACTCCACAGTGGAGGAGCATTAGGTAACCAGGGATTCTTGGGATATAGTGGCACACTATAGTGGCCACAACGGCAGGAAAAATAAGACAAAATATGTCTGCTCAGTGGCCATTCACCAGCAAACATCAGGTGATAGGTATATCCTAAAAAACACAGCTCATCCCAGAGCTTTTCTTTTCATAATCTCACTCTTTCAGAGTCATTTCTTCTCAATCCAGTTATCCAGAAGGTGAGATACTATGGTGGTATGAACAATGACTGAGGAGATAGGAAGCGAGGCGCCTTCATCACATAGATGCCTTCACATCTCTGGCCTTCTGTTGTCCAATCTGTAAGATCAGGGTGTTGAACAAATGAGGTCATCTCCAAGGCAGTCTCTGAGAGAGTATCACAGATAATCCTGATCCATTCTGAATGCCCCAGAGAGAGCTTTGTGTTCATTTCAGGGAACATGTGTGTACATTTTGGGAAGAGTTTGTTCATCATGAAGTGAACATGATGATGGAAGGGTCTCGAGGTCATGTCAAACAATGACTGATTGCAGCATCTTGAGATTTAATTTCTTGTTTTTATTCTCCTCATATTTTTTCTGCATACGCCTATAGATTCAGATATTGTATCTTCCCTGATAGATTGTTAGCTCCTTGAGAGTAGAAATTGTTTCTTTATATTTGTGTGCACCGTGCCTAGAGCAGGAACTGCCTTGTCTTAGGTATTTAATGAATGGTTATTGATAAGGGGACATGATAGCTATCTTCAAATATCTAAAAAAAAAGTTTAGGAATATAAAACTTAAAATTGCCTCTTAGTAACTGTCCCTTACTCCTGACCTAGCCCTCTGGAGAAATAGTAGATGGCATGTACAGATAATAATAATAAATAATAATAACAGCATATAATGTTTTAAAGTTTGGAAAGTTCTTTACAAATATATCATTTGATCCTCACTACAACCCTAGGAAGTAATTATTATTGCTATTACCATTTTTCAGGTGAGGAAACTGAGCCAGACAAGCCCAGCACAAAACTTCATGCTTTACTTCATTTTGGCTTAACTTGATCAAGCCTATGAGGTTTCACTACAGGTGGTAGTAGTAGCAGTAGCAATTGTAGTAGTAGTAGTAGCAGCAGCAGCAGCAGCAATAGTAGTAGTAATAGTAGTAGTAGTAGTAATAGTAATAGTAGCAGTAATAATAGTAATAGTAGTAGTAGTAGTAGTAATAGTAGTAATGGTAGTAGTAGTGGTAGTAGTAGTAATAGCAATAGTAGTAGTAGTGGTAGTAGTAATAGTAATAGTGGTGAAGTAAAGAAAATAAAGAATAAAGTTCGATTTCTCAAGTGAGTGACAAGAG
Source organism: Sarcophilus harrisii (assembly GCF_902635505.1). NCBI lineage: Eukaryota > Metazoa > Chordata > Mammalia > Dasyuromorphia > Dasyuridae > Sarcophilus > Sarcophilus harrisii. The sequence goes on along the minus strand of NC_045426.1, from coordinate 28,789,716 downwards.
ACAGAGTAACACAGCCAATAAAGTATTAACATAATTCAGGGAGGAGAGAGTTCAAATAGTGCTTCAGATATAAGCTGTGGGGCCCTGGGCAAGACATTTGCCTCCTTCCCCAATCAGTTTCCTCATCTGTAAAATCGGGTTAATTTACCGGCAGGGGGTACTTCATGGGGGTTACAATATGGATAGCTGGGTAGCACAGTGTAGAGCCCTCTGGACTTGGAGTCGAGAAGACTCATCTTTCTGACTACAAATCTGGCCTCAAACATTTGCCAGCTAACTAGGTGACCCCGGGCAAGTCACTTTACCCTATTTGCCTCAGTTTCTTCATCTGTAAAAATGAACTGGAGAAGGAAATGTCAACCACTCTAGTCTCTTTGCCAAGAAAACCCCAAAAGGGGTCATAAAGATGAGGAATGACTGAAAAATAATTGAACAATGAGTTACAATGAGAATTAACTAGAATGATGCTCACAGAAAACAAGATGCTGCATACTTTAAAGGACAATATACTTTCCAACTATTGTAACTCTGGAAGACTGGATGAGGAGCAAAAGATTGGGGATTACAGAGAGGCAGAGGAAGCAGTTATAACACGTGTCTGATCCTATCACCCCCTCTGCCTCTGCAGGTAGCAGGTTCCCTCTCACTGGATATTTTCAGGCAAAGGTCAGAAGCTGATGGTCCAGTCCCTGCTGGAGAAGGGATGAATTGCGCTCCCTCGTTCCAGAGCTCCTTTCCAAATTTGAAATTCAGTGATTATGAGACTCCCAAGACACTGAGATTCGATAGCCTTTTTCCCATTGCTTGTAGGTTCATTCGCAGATAACACCTTGATCTGGTGCCCACAGGAAGCCCTGGGGGATTGATATAAAAGAATTACCGGGCATGAGCTCTTTCCCCACAAGGTTGACAAGTCGGTAGTTGGAAGATGGCCATACCTGTTTCTGGAAGCGTTTCTGCTGGGGGATAAATACATATTTTTGCAGTTTTGGTGAGAGCTCACAATGCTGCAAAGCAATAAGTCTCAAAATACCTGCTGTCAATGGGCTGAAATCAACAGATTTCCACTCATACTTTAGTGACACATCCCAGTGTTACCTTTTCGGATGGAGATTCAAATTCTAGGGGCTAGAAGACTTAGCAAATTAAAAAACAAGCCAACTATCCCATGACATTACTGAGGCACTACTTGTATAATCCTAAAAACCCAGAACTTGGAGAGACCTTAGAGATCAGGTCAGAAATAGTATCAGTAGTCCAAAAAAGACTTATTAAGTATCTACTGTGTGGTAGACATTGCCAAGCCCTGAAGATACAAAGTAAAGCAAAAGGTAGTCTTGGTATTCGAGGAGCTTACACTCTAATAAGGAGATAACAGGTAAAAAAAACAAATTACATTTTATTATGTATTATAAAAATATAATAAATGGTTATAGGTTTTTAATATGTTAATATAATTAATATATACTATTGTAACATGTAATTATAAGTTATATAATTATGATGTACAATATAATATAACTATTGCACAAACTACTGTACTAACAAGACATATAAAAATAAAATATATTCTGAAGCTATAAAACAAGGATGAGACTACTTAACACACCGTAATAGTCATCGACTAGACATCCAGATCTGACTCTACTTTTGATTAGTGAGATAACCTCCAGTCTTCTCATCTATAAAAGTAGAGACTTAGAATGGAGCCTTTCCTTGCAGATCCTTAATTCTACCATTGTATTATTTTGTAATTATTAGTCAATAAATGTTCATTAAGTACTTAGTGCCAAGCAGTCTAAGTATCTATCATCAAATCAGGTAATCAATCATCTTTCAAGCATTTTTAAGCACCTACTATGTGTTAGGCACTGTCTCAAGCTCTAGGGATTCAAATAAAGAGACTGAAATAGTAAAAAGTAAGTGTTAGCGAGGCAGTTGTTCCTATTCACCTCATCTATAGATTGGAAAGGTCAGTAGGGAAGGGTAAGGCTTGTCACCTTGCTCTGAATGATTTCCATATCTCTAGAGTCACACGGAAAGAAGGACACCAGGCACAAGGTAGTCCTCCAGCCCTGGGGATCATCACCTTGCTCCACACCCCTTCCATTTACTTGAGACTCAATGGCCACTAATGTCGCCACTAAGTGCTCTTATCTAAAGGAGACATGTGTACACTTCTCCCTACTCAATGGTCCATGTCTATAACCTTGTGATAAGATTGGAAAAGGACAAAGCCTTAGATGTGAACACTTGGCACTCTTAAAAAAAAACTCTGATTAATAAAAAACAAATACTGAAATCATTGGGCCTTTGGGAAATGGCTGTATAGGCAGTATATGTAAGAGCCTTGTTTCATGAGACTTTCAGATGGGTCTCACCTTAAGTTAATTTGGCAACATTGGTAGTATTTATTTTCTACATGAGGCCTTGTCACTGTATTCTTTCCAAAAGAAGAATTTTTGCTGAGACTTTGAGAAAGCTATAGTTCATAATGAAAGCTAATGGCTTCTGACTGATTTTTTTTTTCCTTCTAGAGCTATAGCTAGTGATTTTAATACCTGGAGAAAATAGTACAAAATGAGCTCTTCTAAATCAAAATCAAATGGGAGGTTTGAAAGTAGGGGAAGACTCCTATTCTGAAAACTGGAGTATACTACAGAAGGGGAAAAGGAGAGAAGGAAGAAAAAGAAGGAGGAAGGAAGGAAGGAAGGAAGGAAGGAAGGAAGGAAGGAAGGAAGGAAGGAAGGAAGGAAGAAAGGAAGGAAGGAAGGAAGGAAGGAAGGAGAGAGAGAGAAAGAGAGGGAAGGAGAGAGGGAGGAAAAAGGAACTTTTTACACACTTACCATTTACCAGGCACTATCCTATGCACTAGTGATAAAAATACAAGAAAAATGAAAGACAGCTTCTGCCCTCAAGGAGTTTGTATTCTAATGGAAGAAGAAAACACAAAATTGAACTGAAAAGAGTCCCATGGGCAGGAGGAATTAAGGTAATTGGACAGAGACATAATGTTGAAGTCCAGAGAGAGTTAGGAACAGAGCTCCGAGGAGAATGAAAGCAATCATTGAGCCAATCGTGGCCCAATCTATAAAATGAAGGTTCCAGGAGGAACTGACCAATGGAAGAGAGAGGATGGACTTTGAAGAGGGATGTAACAGGATAAGTAAGCCTCAAGGATAATAAATTGTTCCAAAGCAGGGAAGCTCTAGGTACTAAGGGAAATTCCCAGAGGAACAAACAGTAAAGGAAGTATGGTTTTGAAGTCTAGAGAAAATCAGGAACAGGGCCAGGAAGGGCCCTCTAACATCTTCTCAGTTTAACTAATTATTCCTGATAACTCATTTCCATGCTACTTCAGGAGTAAAAATACTTTTGAACTGTAATCCCCATCAAAAAAAGTTTGAATTATAAAATCCTTTGAAATCATTATTTTAATTTTTGCACCCTGTAATTTTTAGAGCCCAGAGGCAAAACTCTGGATACCCTATCCTAGTTATATCCTTTCCAAAAAAAGGATGTTGGCTTTGTTTTCCTTTGCAAGTGATTTATATCTGATTCAAAAGGGAGGAGAGTATAAAATCACCCTCACACTGGAGGCCAAAATCTAAGACAAAGATTTCTCCAATAAAGTAGTTCTTAGAGAAGGAAGAAGATGGCCAGTATGGCTGCTACAAATGGAGAACCTGAGGGCAACAAAAGGGTATGGACCTTGTCACCTTCCTCCCTCTTGCTGGGAGTTGGTCACACGATGCAGGTCCAATGTGGTGGGCTATTATTGAGTAAGGCAGTGATGTGGCATCTTACTGTATAGAGCACAAGCCTAAGTCAGGAAGCTGTCTTCCTGAGTTCAAATCCAGCCTCAGACACTTACTAGTGTTATGATCCTGGGCAAGTCACTAATCCAGGTTGCCTCAGTTTCCTCATCTCAAAATGAGCTGGAGAAGGAAATGGCAAACCCAAGAAAACCCCAAATGGCGTCACCAGTAGTAGGACAAAACTGAAGGACAACTATTGTTGAGAAGTCCCAAATACTTTATTTCCTCTAGAGATGGGGTAAATAAAGGAGATTTTTTGAGTTATTTGAATATGTCATATATTTCTGTATCCATTCATTTTCTGTATTAGACATTTTATGCAAAGGGTAAATGGGGGCTGGGCCATACCTGGTTGGTGTCTAGTACTGTGAGTACCTGTGAAAGAGGTAGTGACTGTTATCACATTTGGGGAAATACTGACCCAAGTTATCCCATGAGAAAATTTAGAGATTTTCTTTGGGTACTCCAGGTGGTATAATGAACCAAAGGAAGAAATGACTCTTGGTTTAGATCTCCAAGCTCAGCCCTTATCCACATGAGGTCAGAGTCTCAGAGGTCACCACGAATCTTATTTCTTTTATTTGTTACATAGATTCCACTAATCTGAGGGCCCAGGAATCATTCCTGCCCCTCTTCCTATCTTTTGCCTCCCCCGATTCTGATCTAATGCTGTCCTTGCTCTGGCATGGCTAACATTTTCTATGATTAATATGTGGGTTGTTATGTTTTGTTTTTATCACTCTTTTTCCATATACTTTTAGGGCAAGGCCCAAGAGGATATTTCTGTAATTCTCCAGGTGTGTATATTTTTTCTGTCTCTTGTCAAATATACCTGGCAGATTATAATGTAAGTACAGAAATCCAGATCTCATTTTCTGGAACAATCATTTTAGCCAGCTGCCTCTGTCCCATATTTGGTTTTTACTTCTGAATCCCCTACTGTCAATCAGCAGCAGCAGCTTTGAAAAATGTTTCCCCTAAGGCAGGATTTCTTAACTTGTTCTGCATCCCAGAATCTTTGACTAAGCCTATAGACACCTTCTCAAAATAATGTTTTTTTGATGGATAAAATAAAATATATAGTATTAAATATTGAAATATAATTATTAAAATAATAATAATAATTCATGAACTCTAGCCTCCACCCCTAGGTTAAGAATATTTATTGTAAGTTCTTTAATTTTTGTCCAGGACTTAACAGATTTGACTCTTCTGAGAAGATAAGTTAGGCTAAAATCATAATTAATCAGTCTTCAGAATCAATTAGTAATGGTAGCAATATTAACAGTGACAAATGCGTTTCTATGGAATCCAGAATTGAAGAGATTAGTCTATAAATACCATATTTACTTATTGGCCTGTAAATGTAAGCTCTGTGCCCCCATGTAGAGATAACCCATGATCTTACTATGTGATTTGTAGACCTAGTTTTACAACAGCCCTGAAGGTAAAGCCAATGTTGGAAGAAAGAAGAAGGAAGAAATAAGGAGAGGGAAGAAATAAAGAGGAGAAAGAAATAAAAAAGAATAAGCAAGAAATAAGGAGAGGGAAGAAATAAAGAGAAAGAAGAAATAAGAAGGAAGAAATAAAGAAAATAAGGAAGAAAAAAGGAAAAGAAAAAAGGAGAAATAAGGTCTGTAGTCTTTACAATCCTTCTTTAGGCAAACATATACCATCAAGCTCTTAAGCAGATGTGACACCTGGTACTTACATCACAGTACAATCCATCATCCCATGAGTCATTACATCTCCACTCACCTCCATCAAGAGCCCCATCACCTCTGATATGACCTATAAGAGGTCAGTGAAGGCTTTCTAAGGCAAAGGAATTATAAAAGGCCTCCCTAGAAACTATCCCAGAAAAAAAATCTTAACTCTATGCAGCTATACTTTCACTATAAAGACCAAATACTTTCCTAAAAAGTCATGAAGCAAGAGATTCATAGAATGTTTTAATAGGAGTCTATAGAAAGTCACCTATTAGATGCTCTTTGTCCATTCTTTATCTACATCCTGTTATTGTTCAGTCATGTCTGCCTTTCATTAATCACAGTTGGAAGGGGTGGCCAAGATGTTGGAGTAGTTAACCATTCCTTTTCTAACTCATTTTATAGATTGACTGAGGCAAATGGAATTCAGTGACTTGCCCAGCAGCACACAGCTGGTTAGTGTCTGAGGCTAAATTTGAATTCAGGACTAGGTCTTCCTGATTCCAAGCCCAGTGCTTCATCTGCTGTACCACTTAGCTTCCCACTGGGGATATAAACATAACTAAAAAGAAAAACATTCCCTGTTCTCAAGGAGTTTAAATTCTAATGGAGGAAGACAAATGGAAAGAGGAGAAATCAAGGTATCTTGCTTAGGGTCATGATTTTGAAGTCCCAAGGTCAGTCCTATTCCACAGACACACGCAAAAAAAATCATTTCTCTCCAAACAATAATATGAAGTTCAATTTGGATTCAGAGAAACTGAGTTTGGAATCTTTTCGCTCTTGTCTCCTTTCTCTATGAATTTGAATATGTGTTTTAGCATCTGTGAAACATAATGTCTTCATCTATAAAATGGAAGAACTAGATCTGATAATGTCCCTTCCTATTCCTGAGCTGCTTTTCTCCAGTCTTCAATTCAACAGATAATTATTAAGCACCTACTGCGTGCAAAGCACTGTGCTAGGCACTGGGGAAACAAGAAGAAAAATATGCCCTTACATTCTACTGATAAGATAGAAGACATATATAAATAAATAATGTATGTATGTATGTGTGAGTATATATGTATGTTGTATATATGCATGTATATATAAACACACATATATCTGTGTTTATGTACACATATATATGTCATATGCACTCATATACAGAGATATCCACATATATATTCATATTTAATATAGTGATTTCAAAAAGCGAATGATGCTAATAATGGGAAATAAGTGCAAGTTTCACATTAAACTCTGAAGTTTATACTCTGAAGGAAAATTGAGATGCCAAGAAGGGGAAGTGAGGACTTCTTAACAAAGGGATGGAGAAGGGAGGTAGAATGTTGGATCCTGGAAGCAACCACCAGATCAGTTTCACTGGACCAGAGAGTAGCTGAAGGGAAGAAATAGAGACTAAGTCTGAAAAGGTGGATAGGAGCCAGACTGGGGAGGACTTTAACCACCAGACACAGAGGGAGAGGAGACAAAAGATTGCTGCTTGATCATTCAGCTTTCCTGCTATTTCCAAAGCGCTGCAAATATGAATTCAATGTTACACGTGTTGAACTTCTTCCCAAATTTCATATACTAGCTTGTGTCACCCAATAATGAAACCACGTCGTAGCCTCCAAGCAGAATGATATTCATTTCTTTTTCTGTTAACCTATGGGTTTCTCCATCAGCCTTTGACTTGTGTCTATGCAGCTAGAGTCTCCTTGGTACTCATCGGAAGAAATGTCATCCTTATGCAGAAAGTGACATTGGACTTGACAGTCAGCTTTCACAAAGGCAGCTGATGGGAAAATACCAGGAGGAGCGGGAAGCTGTGGGGAAGAGAAGCAGAAAAGCGTGTCATGAGATCTGTGCCCATCAATGTTAATTTAGAAGTCACTCCGACATCAGATCACCTGCCATCGCTGATGCCTCGTTTTTTAAACAGGAAAGAAGGGAATGGGCAAGAAGCCACGAGGACAGGCAATAAAACGAGGAAGGGCAGGCTGGTCACTTGGGAAATGTTTGAAACCACCAGCTGACGGCCAAAATGCCCAGACACTGAGAGAGGCATTGGGACAGCAGTGGAGACAGAGGTGACATTGGGATTAGGAAGAACTGAGTTCAAATCAAGACTGTCACTTTTAATAGCTGTGTGACCAGATCTAAATCACATAATCAGAGAATTTTCTAATAAGACTAGAAATTGCCTTGGATTTTTTTTTATCTATGTAACCTTGACAAGTCGAGAAAGACAGAATGAGAGAGAGAGACAGAGACAGAGAGAGAGAAACAGAGGGAGAGAGAGACAAAGAGAGAGAGAGAGAAAGAGACAGATAGAGACAGAGAGAGAGAGAAGGAGGAAGGGAGTGAAAGGGAGAAACAAAAACAAAGACACACACAGACAGACAGAGATACAGAGAGACAGAGACAAAAATAGAGAAAAAATCAGAGAGAAACACACAGCTAGAGAGAGACAGAGATAGAAAGAAAGAAGAAAGAAAGATAGAAGAAAGAAATAAAGAGAGAAAGAGAGAGAGAGAGAAGGAAGGAAAGAAAGAAAGAGAAAGAAAGAAAGAAAGAAAGAAAGAAAGAAAGAAAGAAAGAAAGAAAGAAAGAAAGAAAGAAAGAAAGAAAGAAAGAAGAAAATATGAGAAGAGAAAAAGGGACAGGGAGAGAAAGAGGAAAAGAAACAGGGAGAGAAGCAATAAGGTACAGCAGTGCCTAAAGGGCTGGCATTAAAGTCAGGAAAGTCTCATGCTAAATGCATCCTAAAGAAAGGCAAAACAACTAGTTTCACATTTCAAACCCTAGTCTCTGGAGCTTCCAGGATGTGTAACCTTGGGCACTGGCCTTCTTTGGGTCCCAGGGAACTCTCCAAAGATATGTTACTAAGTTGTTGGCTCAGTGGAGAGAATTCCCACCTTAGGAATCCCCTATAAGGGGACTGGGAGGTAGGGGAAAGGAAGAAATGGAAGAACGGTACGTGTAGATGACATTTTCAGAAAGAAAACTCTCACCGACATAGATGTCCATCTCGGGCTCAAGAGACAGGGCCCGGATTCTAAGCCCCAGCCAGCCTAATCACTCCTTGAGACAAATGGCAGCATCAAAGTCAGATTTCCCACTTGACTGTGAGATGGCTAGGACATAAAGCAGACCTTGCCTACTCCCTTCCACTCTGCAGCCCGACATGAAAGTTACAAGTTCGAATGTTGATGCTGGGAGGCTTCTAAATGCCCCATTGTCTGGGAACAGAGGGACAATCCGGGCTTTGTGCCGCCCAGGCATTTTTCATCAAACCCTGATCCCTGAAAAGCCCCGGCAGCTCAGAAGGACTGTTGTCTTTCTCCTGCCACAACACTAGCAACATATCTCACCCTTGGACAGCGGCCTACTCAGTTCCCATTCACAGATTCCTCAGGAAAACCATTGCCCCCAAAGCTCCCGGCTTTGTCAAAAGAATTATTGGAAGTGGAACTTGTGAAAAAAAAAAATCCCTGCTATGCAACGTGAAGACAGACAATAATGTTTTGTATCCCATTCCTGTTTGATGTGTGCTGATGGGAATTAATCATTTTAGTTAACAGAATTGCTCTTTGTTATGTAAACTTTGTAAAGTCAGCCTCATGTGACCCCTCTCTTCGCTGGGTCCACTGTTCCAAACTGTCATCTTCCTGTAGGCAGTCATATTCCTATGGCAACCCCTGAGACTGACTTACCATTTGACCCCAAGGTTCTCACCAGCCATTGGGTCAGAACCCAAGCCAAGCCAAAATGAAAATACTGTATATATCCACGCACAATACCAAGCTGCATCCCCCATGAGCCACTCATGGTGAACAAAGATTTTTATTTCCATCTCTCTCTTTAAAAACAAATTGATTCCAATTCAATAGAGCTACCTCTATTGAAATGTACACAGCCAAATGTATTTTTATCAGGAAAAAACAACACTGAACCCATTTGAACAGCAGGATAGATTAAAAATGGAGAATTTGATTTCTTTAAAATAAAGAGATAGATGTAGGCAAGAAAGGGGAGGGAGGCAGGATGGTGTTTGTGAAAAGGATGCTCCAGAGGCAAATAAAGCTTTTCCCTGAATTTCTGACTCTTCTATGTAGCTCTAACCTTCAGCTCATGGCTGATTTGGGTCAGTCTATTGTACTAATCCTTTGTACGATAGGATCGATGGTAGGGTTGTACAAATGACATACCCACCTTCGTTCACATCTCCATAATCATTTCCATCAAGGAAAAATGCTTCTGTCTGTTCTTGCCCCTTCTGATGGCAAGCCTGCATCCTTCTGAGAAGAGATCATCCTATGACCCAGATCTAGAACGGACTTCAACTTGGTCAAGGTCACTTGGGCAGTGACCTCTGGAGCAGACCTTGTGAAGACCTTGCAGCAGTAGGCATCAGTTATAATTGATTTTGAAATGGTATTTTCACCATTTTCCCATTTTTCCTGATCTGATTTATGGACACTTAAAAAATTCCCATTTTATATTCCTAAATCTTTTGCTTTTGAGTCTCCTAAGGGTGATAGGAGAATCAACATAAATCATATCAATATGGCCCATGGAGACATGGACTGTTTTCTCCTTTCTTTGCACCCAGAGCTTAGTCTAATGCCTTGAATATGATAGATGGTCAACAAATACTGATTGGCAACCTAGATGGAGAGACAGGAAAGGTATATGCTAAGCACATCAAACCATATCACCATCTCAACCCCGTCTTCCCTCACACCCTGATAGAAATCTCCTAGAAACCCCAAAGCCTAGAAACAGCAAAATCCTCCAGATTAATGTCCCTACTTCTAATGAACTCCACAACTATTATGGGGGAGAGCAATCACTCAGAAGGGGAAGTCTGCTTTCTTCACCATCACCACCACCAGCTAATGATCAGCTACCATCATCAACTGGGCAGGCCGGCCCAACAGCCCCAGAAGGGTTATAACCCCCAATCCTGATTCCAGGCTAACTTCCTCCTTACTCCACACCAGAACCCCAAGAAGAAACCCTTGGAGTTTCTGTAGATACCACCTGGAAAAGTTTCTGCTGGTTCTCTCTCAACAGCCATAGTTATTGAAGACGTACATGGAAAACCAGAAAAGTTCTCAGTACCATCAAGTGATTCAACATCAGAAACTGATATGATTGTACTAGTGCAAAGAACACTAAAAGGATGCATTGCCGTGTGTTTTGCTGCTGCATCTTGAGGAATTCTCATTTGGTACTCCAAGTTCCTGTATGTATGGTCTTCTCCCAGCATAATGACAGCCTCTTGGGGCACACTGTCTCGTTTTCTGCTTGTTGGGTTTCTTTTTTCTGTTTTCTATCCCTACTTTTAGTGAATGTTTAATAATATGACATGAAAAACACATATTAAGGACCTCCTATGAGAGGAAAGATCTTTCCTACCCTTAGGGAGCTTACAATCTAATGGCAGAAGACATTATTCACTCAGAAATTGTGTTTATTTTGTATATGCATTTGTAGTACAGTGGATAAAGAGCCAGTCTTGGAATAAGAACAACCTAAGCTCATGGCACTCTGGTAGTCACACACACTGGTAGAGAGAAAAAGGCCTGAGACTGGGATTCAAGAGATTCCAGTTCCGACCACAGTTCAGCTTCCAAGTGGTTGTGTGACCATGAGCGAATCCGTGCAGTGCCCCAGCAACTCCCTAAGACAAAATAATAATTCTCACATTTGGACATCCAAACTGTAGGATAGATCCATAAAAATGGAGAAAGCCTAGAATAAGGCTCTCTACACAAAGAGATCAATAGGGGGAGAGCAAGGAGTATGGGGCGGGGGGAGGCCAAAAGAAAGTAGCAGAAGATAGAAAAAGTTCTTCACCAGAAATTTCCTATGTCAATGAAAACATTTCTTTGTTATTTGGTCATTTCAGTCATTTTGGACTCTTGTGATTCTATTTATGATTTCCTTGGCAAAAATTCTGGACTGGTTGCCTTTTCCTTCTCCAGCACAGTTTACAGATGAGGAAACTGAGGGAAACAGGGTTAAGTGACTTATCCAGGGTTACCCAGCTAGTAAGTCTGAGGCTGGATTTGAAAGAGAAGATGAGGCTTCCTGACTCCAAATACATACGGCATTACCCAGCTTCCAGATATTTGGTTTTTAAAAACTGTATTTATTTAAATGCAAAAGAGGCAATGTATATAGAGCTAAAGGACCTGGGCCACAGTTTCCTCATCTGTAAAATGATTAGGTGATATCTGAGGTTCCTAGAACAGGAGTTCTAGATCTGTGACCTTCCACGATCTCATAGATGCTCCCCAAGGTCACATGAAGATCGTTGCTTACTTTAAAAATGGAGCAAGAAGTCAACTGGTGAAAGGATGCAGGAGGCACCAGATTGTTTAACCGGCATCCATCTTACCCTCTCGGAGGCTAAGAGAAAAAGCCCTTGCCGATTTCACACAACCTGTATCTTCCATCTGAGTGGAACAAGATTAAAGGGCTGACCCATGCATTAAGCACAATTGATAATGCTCTGATTTCTCCAGTGGGCAGCAGCCTCAAAGTGTTTGCTAAGTACACCATTCTGCTGTAACTCTACCTGGGTCTTCTGCGCCCTCCAAACCTTATTGAGGGCTGATAACAAATACTGTACAATGCTCTTGTTCACCAGCTGCAGGGAAATACTGTCATTCCTCCAAATGGAGAACCTAGTCATTGGAAAACTTATCTGCAGAGGTATCTGCCGGTCCCATCGAATGTTCTCTGGTAAACAGGTAATCTGAACTCCCAGGGTTTCTGCAAACACACATGGGAGGCTGGCCTGCCAGGTGGGGGGAGACTTAGTGGAGAGGAGGTCAGCTCCTGAGGACACAGCTCACCTGTTTCAGGCTTTAGATGCTCAGCAGGTTGGCTGTTGATCGGGTTCTGATTAAAAAACAAAAAAACTCCCTCACTGGGTAGTTAAACTTGGGCCCAGAGGAAATTAAGTCTGTCCAGGCCCACAGAATTATGCCACAGAAACCTCCCCAGCAAGAGGGCCAAAAAGGATGCCAATGAAGAAGGCTGCGGCTGAGAATTCCCAAAGGAAGACTTCCTCCTACAATTGCTGACCAATACGGTACTGGCTAGAAATAGTATTACCTTTTCCATGTCTTTTGGACCATGCTATAAAGAATGCAATTTTTAATAATAAATATTTTTATTATAAATGTGACAGTCATCAATAAATAGGAATATCATAACATACAAAAGATAGAACATAGTAGTACCATTGTTATCCTCCTCTGTGTCCAGTTCAAAATTGAAAGAGTAACCATCTTGAAGAAGAAAAGAGAAGCTCAAGTTCTGTGAATTCATCAATGTCTTTGTCCTGTTTTCTTTCAAATTTCCATGGTTTCTCCTTCCCTGGGGCCTCTGGGTTTTCTTCAAACTCATCCCAAGCACCACATGCTCCATGAAGTTTTTCCCTGAGCCCTTCTAGCTACTCACACCAACTATGTATACTGTATTTCTGTCCATGATCTCTTTCTTGTTAAAGCTTAATCAATTAGAAGGCAAGGACTGTTTGGGGTATTTTTTTCTTTGTTATTCATGGCCCATTGTCTGGCACATGAAAGATACTTAATAAAGGATTGTTGATAAACAGGGACTTTATGTGGAAACACCCTGTGCCTCATTTATGACCTGTAATCTTATAGAGCTGTGAAGGAGAAAGGTTAAGTGACTTGTCTTTGTTCCCATAAACTAGAATGGATCAGAGGCAGACTTCGAATTCAAATCTCCCTTTCTCAAAATCTGGTCCTCCGTTTGCAATGGCATAATGCCATTTCTGTCTCCCAAAGGATAATGTATTCTGTATCGGTACAATGAAAACAAACTCATTATTGCATTGGTTTCCTTATAATGGCAATAAAGAAAAATTCCCAGAACGTTGAGTGGAGGCCTTCTGTTAGATTCATGGACAGACATGATTGAAGATGGGCTGCAATCTGAATAAATGGACAGAGTATCCATACGAGTGAGATCACAGACACTTCTAAGTGTTGAGTCCTCAAAATATTTTATTTAATTCATCAGATCTTAATTTCTTCATGTTTAAAAGGAAGACTTCTTAGATTCACAGATGCAGACTTGGGAGGACCTGAAGGGTGATTCACACAGGTGACAGACATAGGATTCTGGATATCCCAGATATGGGAACTCCAAGGTCATTCACTGTTCTCTCTACTTTGCCAAGTGGCTATGTCTTTGTTAGAGAGAACATATATATATATATATATATATTTTTTTTTTTTCTAATAGTCAAGTTATCATTAAATAATTTATTTGAGAAGGGAGGACATAACTTTTAAATTTCACAAACAAAAAAAAAAAATGTTTAGGTTTTCTAACTTGAGGGAAGAACAGATGACTGGGCCTCTCATTGTAATTGTGCTCCATATTTCTCCCAAACCATCACACCATCCACACACCCCAGACACATATGGTGTTATGAGTCCCTGGGTGCCAAAGCTTAGAAAGACTTGTCCAAACAGTCCACAAAAAAGGAGGTCTTGGAGACAGCTATATTGAAGGAGAGGCAGCTGCCATAACTGAAGACTAATGAAAGGGACTTTTAGAAAAAGTATATTACCAAACAGTGGCATTTATTATCCCACTGATTCCATTATTCTTCAATATTTTCTTTTTCCTCATGTTGAAAAATGAGACCGTTTTCCCAAACATAGCACCTAGAAATATTGGAAATTTCCACTAAAGCTTCTCACCGCCTTGTTTTTCTTTGGGGGTGAAAATTGCCATCAAGAGAGGGGTTGTCCCATACGGCTGACCTCCAGACTCCCACCTTCTTTTTATGAAGAAATCATTTTCCAATAGATGGCACTAGTGTGTTTAGATAAGATGCTGACATTCCTCCAAGGGGAAATTTGAAAAAACCCTCGTAAAACCTCCTGCCAGCCATTCCAAATAGACATTGTTCCCAAATTATCAACAAGGCTTTCTTAGACTGTGTAGGTTGCTGTAACTCAACTTTAACTTTGGTCCTTGGAGCAGAGGCCAAAAAGGAAATTTCCAAGTAGTGTTTCTCATCTATATTTCTAAAACTCTGAAAGCCATTCCCCTTTGACTTCTGGCCTTCCTAGAATATTGGATTAAAATTTTTATTTTATTTAAATTATTTAATTTATTATTTAAATTAAATATGGGATTTTTAATTTTTAAATTTTATGGGATTTAAAATTTAAGAATAGAGTTGTTCTTTATTTTTTTGACTGTAGTAAGATTTGTAGTAACTATAGGAAAATTGTTTCTAGCTAGTTGGGACACAGGAGGCCCCTCAGCTTATTCTGCCTGTTATTGTTTTTTGGTATGTAAAGTTATAATTTTAATTTATTTAGGAATGGGGGAACAAGTGGTAGCAGCCATGATAGGCAAGGACCCAAGACAATCCCTCCCTGGCTAGAGAAGGGTATCGAATTCGGATCACCTGCTAGTTATTTTTCAGTCTCCGGGAGTTTATACCAGTTGTCCTCATACCGATAAGGAGGTCACCTCCACCTCAGAGAATTCCTGGTTTCCATATTGCCTTCTACACGAGTTCTTGCCTGATCCATTCAAATATTAGTCCTCCTGCTGCAGTTACTGCATATGACTCAACAACAGCAAAATACAGTAAACATATGTTTATTTTATGTCCATCGATAGAATGTAAGCTCCCTGGGGGCAGGGTCCATTTCATTTCTGACTTTTTTTCCCCTAGTTACAGGTACAATATCTGGTTGTCTTTTAGTCACTTCCCACTCTTTGTGACCTCATTTGCTGTTTTATTGGCAAAGACACTAGAGTGGTTTGCCATGTTCTTGTCTAGCTCATTTTACAGGTGGAAACTGAGGCAAACAGGGTTAAATGACTTGCCCAGGAAGACACAGCTAATGTCTGAGGCCAGATTTGAACTAAGAAAAGTGAGTCTTCCTGACTCCAGGCTTCAATCCCCTGTTCCAGCTAGCTGCCTGGCACCGTATCTAATTTTTGTTATTTAGTTGATGCTTAGTAACTGTCAGCTCATTGGTTGGTTGATGGATATACAACATTGCATCTCCTGATCCAGTCCCTCACACAAGTGGTACTCTATGTGTGGGATGTACTCCCTCTTCCCTACATGGTCCAAACATTTTTTGGCATATTAATCAAATATTTTCATTTAATAGACACCAAAAAAAGTGTGTAGAGAGGATCAGACTGTACCCTGGGTCCCGGAAAACTTAGTTCTGCCTCTGGTTAGCTCTGAGTCACTGGACATGTCCCTTATTCTCTTTCAGAGTAAGTTTATTTATCTGGAGAGTGAAGGGGTTGATGCAACTTCAAGATGCCCCAAATTCCAGAATTCTGTTCCTATAGGAGACTGACGTGATATTTTGCTCCCTCTTAATGCCTTCATTTATTTGAAAGGTATCCTTTCCAATAAGAAATGTTCCTTTTTCTTTCTTCTAGAGACCATGAGTTGAATCCTGTCCTGGGGTCCCTCTGGGAGCATCTTGGCAATCATTTGGTAATTCCCATGGACTCACGCTTGTCAATCTTATCTACAAGTTACAGAAAGTGGTCAGAAATTAGTCTGATTTGATCAATCAATAAACATTTATGAAGCACCTACTTGCGCCATTCATTGTGCTAAGCCCTGAAAATATGAATCACATAGGATAGGGTCACCAACATGGGACCTCTGTGTTTATTCCAATCCCTTCTCTAATTCTGTGACCATAGAAAAGTCATCTAAATTCTACCTGCCTCAGTTTATCTATACATTAATACAATCCCCAAGGGCATCTAGAGAAGGGAAGGGGATAGGGTGCCAGAATTGGAGTCAGAAAAATCTGAGTTCAAATCAGACACCTACTAGCAGTGTGATCCTGAGCAAGTTACTTAGCTATCTTGGTCAAAGTTTCCTCATCTGTAAAATGAATTGGAGAAGGAAATGACCAACCATATCAGTACAGTTCCCAAGAAAACCCCAAAAAGGCTCATAAAGAGTCAAATTTGACTGAAATGAGTAAACAAGAAAGTATAATCTGCAGGGATTTCCAGACTCTGCTCAACGATCACTTCTAACAGGAGACTTTCCCAACTCCTTCCCATTTCTAATGCTCCTTTCTGTCTATGGAATTACTCTATCTTTATTATAATTTCTTTTCCATATACATTTTATTTCCCCCTCAAATAGAAGGTAAGCTGCTGAGGGCTGGGACTTTTTCACTTTTGAATACTACAATGCTTTACATGTAATCGGTGTTTAATAAATGCTTAACAAAGTGATAGGATTCTAGAACTGATTCAGAGGTCAGAGCTAGGAGAAAACACCTACCTACCACACTTATTTGTGTGTGTGTGTATTTATCACATATTTATGTGTGTGGTATTTGTATAAATCACATATTCATATATATGGAAGA
Source organism: Sarcophilus harrisii (assembly GCF_902635505.1). Taxonomy (NCBI): domain Eukaryota; kingdom Metazoa; phylum Chordata; class Mammalia; order Dasyuromorphia; family Dasyuridae; genus Sarcophilus; species Sarcophilus harrisii. Next base: position 28,772,763 of record NC_045426.1, on the reverse strand, counting down.
TAAAGAGGGATACAGAAAGAGAGAGACAGAGAGAGAAAAACAGAGAGAGTGAGATAGAGCAAGAGAGACACAGATAGATAAACATAGACACAGTAGGGGAGAGAGAGAGTGAAAGAGAGAGAAAAAAAAGAGAGTAAGAAAGAGAGAGAGATATCCAGAAAAAGACAAAGACAAAGAGAGTGAGAAAGAGCAAGAGAGAGATAGAGACAGACAGACATAGCCACAGAGTGGGAGAAAGCGGGAGACAGGGACAGAGATGGAGATGAAGAGAGTGAGAAAGAAAAAGACAGAGAGGGCTAGAGAACAAAAAAGAGAGAGTTGAGAGAGACAGAACTACAAAGAGAGTGAGAGTGAGAAAGAGAGAATGAGAGAGACAGAGAGACAAAGAGAGTCAGAGAGAGTTAGAAATGGAGAGAGGAGACAGAGAGAGAGAGACAGAGAGAAACAGAGAGCAAGAGAGAGAGATAGAGAAACAGCCAGAGACAGAGTGGGAGAGACACACACAGAAGAAAAAAGGCAAGAAATGAGATAGGGAAAGGGCGGAAGAGAGAAGGGAAGAGAAAGGGAGCAGGGGGGGGGGGGGGAAGGAGAAGAGAAAGAGACAGAGCAAGCACGTAAGACAAAAGTAGCCAGCTAGCCTTTCTCGTGTACAAGTTGAGCCTGAAGTAAATTGCCTTCAGTCAAACAAGAAATCATATGCCCTGGAAAGGTGAGTCATCACATAGTTCCAATAAATAAAGTGAATCCAGGTGTTTCTATGGAACAGAACTGTAATGGTATTTTCACCAAACAAAATCCACATTTGTGGCTGCATGTGAATAGGAGTTGCTGTCCCAGTAAATATGGAGGCGCACAGTGATCACAGGCTGGCAGGAAGGACTAAGGGGCCATGGTAATGAAATTACATTGTTCCTAATCTCATCCACGATGGATTCTCATGCAGCGCAGGAGAACAGGAGAGAGAAAACAGGAGTGGAAGGAAAGAACAGCACGTGTCGAGTGATAAGGATTTTCCAATTATACTTAATATGTGACTTCCATAAATCATGGAATATTTCCTGATCTGAAGATCTGGAGCTATGGGCTCTGTGCATTTTTTTAGATATGTTCTAAGAGATTGCAAGTAGGGACTTGAGGAGCCGATTGAAACCCCAGTAGAGATAAGCCACCTGTGTGTGCGAAGGGAAGGAGGGGTTCATCTAATCTGTCCACCACTTGAAAGGAAAGGAAGATACTGTTGGCATTTCCATTAAAAATGTATTATGGCAGTGGTTGCAGAAGACCAAAGGCGAAAAAGAATGATTTAACAGACTAATCAATCTCCCCGAACTGCTTTCTAAAATTCTGTCATCGTTTCTAGAACAGCAGCTGTCTCTTAAAAGGAGGGGAAATGGATCGTAGACACTGAGCTGGAAGAAATCTTAGAGATGATGCTGTCCAGCACCCCTAATTTTAGAGAAGAGGTAACTTAGGCCTAAAAAGAATTGGCCCAAGGCCCCATATCCAATTAGTGGCAGAGGAGGTTTTCAAAATCAAGTCCTGAGCTTCTTACACAGAGCTAGCTCTCTGACCAATGTACCACACTGCAGGGATTAATTGATTTCCATTGGGTTTGGAGTATAGGACTTAGAGATCTGATACCAACTTGGATGAGCAAGGGAAAGCCAGGCAAGGGAAGTCTAATCCATTTTTGAATTACATTTAAGAGAGAGGAAAAACATTGCTAAGCAGAATGGCTCTGTCACTTATCTTTTGTGGGACTGGAGGCAAGCCATTTCAGCCCTCTAAATCCCAATTTCATAGGTTCATAGATTTCCAAAAGAAAAGACCCACAAAACATATAATCTAGCCTCCTCATTTTATAAATGAGACTGGGAGAAGTGGGCAATTCATCTGAGGCACATAGAAATATTCATGTTTGTTGAAAATGAATTTATAATAAACTTCCTGAGCTTCTTATACCTTCTTCCCTTATACATACTCTTTGATGCAGTGGCTCTGGCCTCCTGGCTGTTTCATTGACAAGACACTTTATCTCTCAGATCTGGGCATTTTCTCTGGCTGTCCCTCATGTCTGGCAAACTCTCCTCCATTCTGATTAATGATCTCCCTCTCTGTCTTCCTTTAAGTCCCAATTAAAATCTCACTTCCAATAGGAAGCTTTCTCCAATCCCTCTTAGTCCCAGTATCTTTCCTCTATTATTTCCTATTTATCCTGTATATACAGGATATATATATATATATATATATATATATATATATATATATATATATATACATACACATACACACACACATAAAACTTGATTTGTATGCATTTGTTTACATGTTGTTCCTCCCCCTCCCCATTAGATTGTAAGCTCCTTGAGGACAGAGATTGTTTTCTGCCCAGAAAGCACAGTGCTGATGCAGAACAAATACTTAATAAATGTTTGTGAAATTGAATTAACACTTTCAAATGGTGTACATCATACTACATTTATTCTTTATCCTATGAATTTTGGGGCAACCTGTGGACTAATGATAATAATAACTAGCATACGCACAGAACTTTAAAGCTTGCAAACTGAACATGTTTGCTTGTTTTCAATAGCTGAAAATTTAGTTATAATATAAAATAAGATTCTACTTCCTAGTGTCTTAGTTGATAAATTTATGAAAGCATGGTTCTGGAAATGTGAAATAAGAAAATCATTCTTGAATTAGCATTTCTCATTGATTCCCCAGGGGAAGGGAGAATTCTAATTGCATTGGGAACCTCAGAAATAATTAAGAGTTGTCATTTGAACCTGTAAATTAAGGACAGTATTCTGAATTCAGGTTTCAGCTTTGCACTGTGTTTAGTGAATAGACTCTTTGTGCTTTTCATTCCTAGCTGGTATTTTCAGACCATCATGCATAACTCTCATTTCTCTCATGTTGGTTTGAGTTTAATGAATGTCATCCCTGAATATAAACTCTGTGACATCCTATCTCAGAGAAAAGCCCCTAGTGTGACCAGAATGTCCCACGGCCCTTGCCACAGAGGGAATCTTTGGGTAGCATTTCTAATTAACAAAGCACCAAACTTCCCAGCCTTATTACAGCATCTCCTTTTCTGCTTATCTCCTGCCTTTAGATCTCTCCAGTATCTGGAATGTGCTACTTCCTTCTCTCCACTTCCTAGAATTCTGGCTTCCTTTAAGACTATCACTTCCTTCAGGAAGCCTTGCCTGATTCCCCGTGGCAATAACGTTCTCCATCTTTTGAAATGGCTTTGTGTCATTTTATATCCAATGTATTTACTTCTCTGATTTCTGCTCTACTATCCCTTTCCAGTATGATGTAAGCTCCTTGAGGACAGGTTTTGTTCTGTCTGATCTTGCCTTGGTATCCCAACCTGGGACACCATGCTTGCGCAGAAGGAGAGTGTAAATGTTTGTTTAGTTGAACTGTTAAATCGCAGAAAACAGTCAAGTTGCTGAAAGTAGTTTCTACTTTTTTCAAGTGTTTAATCATTTTGTTCTCTTTCAAAAGTAAGCTCCCTATGCTATTAATGTATGCCTTCTCATTTTCAATCTGAAATCCATTGCATCTTGTTCACGGGCAACTTACAATTATGACACAGTTATAATTAGAGTAGAGTAATTCAGGCTTTGTTCCAGGATACCTTAAATTAGAAAGCTCAAAAATTTAATCCATGGGATCTCCTTTTTCTTAAAAGCAACAGTACTTACCATCTACTTAGCAAGAATAATTAGCAAAAATAGGAAGATACTAAGTGTTACCATTTGTGAACCTCTATGGTAATTCCCCTTATTGCCCAAATATATTCGTACTCATTTCTTCTTGTTCGATTTTCATACCATGAGTTGTAAAGTTGACTTGCAGGTACACTGTTCCAGGATCCAAAAGACCCTCAAGACTAAATACTTGTTCTCTCCCCCTCTCCTCAAGACAAAAAGTGAAAGTTCTGATTTCACCCATGACCTAGAGTTTAGGTGGTTCTCAGAGTATGGTCTAGAGAATTCTGGGGATCTCTGAAATCCTTTTAGGAGGTCTACAAATTCAAAAATAGTTTTTATTTCCAATATAGTAAATGTCTATAAATATAATCCAGGTAAACAAAACCGCTTTGGAGAGATCCTCAATAATTTTTAATAGGATAAAGATACTGAAAACAAAAGTTTGAGAACCACTGACCTAGACAGTTGAATAGCTAGAAATGTGTAGACACTGTGGTGGAAGGGATCTAACCCTTTCTGTCCCCTTTCTCTCAGATCTCTGTCAATCATACTACCCTTTTTGTAGCACCCTTTCCAGCCCTTGTGCCCTATCTAGTTTGGGCTACTTTAGGATAGGAACTCCAGGAAGTAGATGGGTTCAGCCTTTGTTTGGCAAGGATGTCCCATCCCTGCCCAGTGTTCAACACAATCCACAAAGGAGCCCATCATTGCTGTGACTATACCAGCCAGATCCTGCCCCTCTCTGGCCTCCTAGGGCTCCACAGGCAGGCACTAGGCCAAAAGATTTTTTTTTTCATTTCAAAGCAAGTGTTGGTTACTAAAAAAAAAAATGTTGACACCCTGTGACTTTCCCTTCTAGGTTTTGAACTACACACTCTTTAAAGGAAAGAATTGAAGGGGGAAATCTTAGAAATGATGGGAAAATCCATCAGAAATTCTTCATATTTAGCTAATTTGATAAAAAGTAATTAAATAGAATTCAGCCCTTGATTAAAAGATGGCTTCAATACAGAGGTATGCTCGATCACACCTGCAACTCTTGAGCTCTATGCAGACCCAAAGAGTTGATTGTTAAATTTCCAGTGGGAACATTTACACCTCGGAAATTGGCAGATAGCACAAATCAGGCTTGATTTATTGTTCTGTTGATTGTCTAGACTTGAGAAAATATTTATAATGTAGACTAAACTTAAAAGTATAATTTACATTCATAGGTTGTTAAAAATTTGTCAGCACCCCCCTCCAGCAATGGAATCTAAAATGGCCTTCATCAGGAAGAGAGCTGTTGCGGCAAAGTCCCACCCCAGCATCTTCTCCCAGCCCGATTCCTCCAAGGCAACTCTGCCTGCATTGTCTACAGAGTTGTAACAGCCATAAAGACATATTTCCATCCAGTCACCTTCTATTCTGCTCTCAGGGTGGCATTTGACACTATGAATCATTCTATTCTTCTTGAATTTCTAAAGAACACTGTCTGCTTTTACACAAAACCATAAATCATTTTGATTTCCCCAATCAGACTTCTCTTACAAATAACATTACGTACATTCATGGGGATTCACTTTCTCTTCCTGGGTGGGAACGTGAGTATTACCAGGATTCCTTTGAATTTTTGCTTTGCTTTTCATTATTGCCAATATCTAAAAAGACAGCATCTGTTTTTATTAATTTTTTTTTATTTCTGGGTTGAAAGTACATGGATCTTCCTATGAATCAATTCAGCCAGTACCCATTTCTATTTATTCTGAACCATAAGCTATACAGGTGTGACCAAGAGATCCATCTCCATTCATTCATTCCCCAAAACAGGCCATTACACTAGGCACTCTGAGAGATATAATGATTGGATAAGGAACAAAGTTTATTCCCAAGGGAATTCACAACCTAACAAAAGGAAATTTTCCATGCATGTGGATTGAATTATAAGGATGGCCTGCAACAGGGTGGGCCAAGAGTGCATTTAGAAAGTTGTGGGTCAACAAGAAGATCTTTCTAGTTCCTGAGTTCTAGTATGCCTTATATCCTAGCTATCTCCATAATCCAAACACAATCAGACCTAGATGAGGAGCTATAAATTATTTGACTTTGAAGAAGAAAAACAAATCAAACCTTTATATAACTCCCAAAGCTCAAGATGCTCTGTATTGCCTCCTACACAGACACTGGTTTTAATGTTGAATTTACTAAATAGATGCTATCAGATTTCCATGGCAAGGGAACATGAAGAAGAAAATATAGCTTTCATTAACTAAAAGGGATGTGACCAGTTTAACTGTATGTGTGCCCCTAAAATATCTAAATATCTTGGCATTTCTATTAAAATTTTTATTTACTTCATTTTTAATTCATGGAATAAAATAAGCATTTCTATAAAATAATAAAAAGATGATTGCACATGAAATTGCAAATCTATTATGTATAACTTGCTATTCCTTTGAAATGTATTATAAAGTTATCATATAAATTTCTTTTTCCCCCTTTTTTATCTCCGCATCCCTGTGCTAGAGATGGCTACTGTTCAACACATACACACACATCATCATCATCATCATCCTCATCCCTCGCATCTCCAAAGGCTTAGAGAGGAAGGAGCTGGAGTCTTCCCCTACATGGAAGTGTTAATATACTCAAAGGATCTCATTGATATTGGAAAAAATATGAAAAAAGACTGATAAAAGTATTGAATTTGCTAAAAACAAGAGTTCTTAACCTCAGTCCCTGCTATCACCATCACTATTAGCAAAAGGCAGCTAGGTGGTATAGTGAACAGAGTTCTGGCTTGTACTAGGAAGACATGAGGTTTGAAGTCAGTCTCTCATCCAGCCTATATACCTACTGGCTGTGTGATTCAGGTCAAGTCACTTAACCCCTGGGTGCCTCAGTTTCTTCATCTATAAAATGGGGCTAATAATAACATCTGCTTCACAGGATTATTGTAATGATCAAATGAAATAATAGGTGTAAAGTGCTAACCTTGAAGAACTTTATCAATGCTAGTTAGTAGTTTAGTTGATGGTTTGATAGCTGCAGTAGTAGTACTAGTAATAGTGGTACTATTGGTACTAGTGGTAGAAGGAGCAGTAAAAATAATAGTGGTGGAAGTAGTAGTATAGAACTATTGGTACTGCTGCTGCTGCTGCTGCTGCTAGTGGTAGTAGTAGTAGTAGTGGTAGTAATGGTAGTAATAATAGTAGTAGTAGTAGTAGTAGCAGTAGTAGTAGTAGTAGTAGTAATAGTAGCAGTAGTAGTAGTCATAGTAGTAGTAGTAGTAATAGTAGTAGTAGCAGTAGTAGTAGTAGTAGTAATAGTAGCAGCAGCAGTAGTAGTAGTAGTAGTAGCAGTAGTAGTAATAGTAGTAGTAGCAATAGTAGTAGTAGTAATAGTAGCAGCAGCAGTAGTAGTAGTAATAGTAGTAGTAGTAGTAGTAGTAGTAGTAGTAATAGTAGTAATAGTAGTAGTGACTGTGTTTAGATTTCAGAAGTCTATGAATTTCATTCGGAAAAAATGCCTCATTATTTTTACTAACATCCAACTGAAATTTAGCACATCCTTTCATTATTTAAGAACCTTAGTCTGAGAAGGGGTCTAGACTGCCAGGAGGATTCATGACACAAAGAAGATAAAGTCCTAGCTAAATGATGCTGTTCTGAAGCTGTCAATTGACAAGTGCCAGTTTTCCAGAACTTCTGCCAAATATATGGCTCATCTAGTTTCTCAACAAGAAGTGGGAGCCTCCAGCAAAGACAGGTGTTCTCCACTGGACATGTGCAAAGAACCTTTTATCAAAAATGTGTTTAAAAATGCTGCTGCAGATGCTAAATCACAAATGATCTCATTCACAGTGAGAGGACTGAGAAGAACTGGAAGCAAGAAGGAAAGAGAGATGGCTTTGAGGTGAACTCTTTGAAGCCCTGTTGAGAACTCTGAACCAACCATCTTTCAAATATCTGGATAACTGCCTCCCATGTGCATTAATCTTGGCCCCTGCAGAACTAAGCAAGTCTTTTGTCCCATAGATATATGCCAGTTTGTAAAGCTTAGAAGCTGATCTGTGCCAAGAGAGAATCATTAGAAACTCATTTCATTTGCCAGGATAGAATTTGCCAGCAATGACACTAGTTTTCCTATATACAGTTCAGAATGCTTGCCCTTGGAAAAGCTCAAAACCTAAATTTCAAATATAGACAAATGATCCACTGACCTATATTCTTAACAGCTCCAAGCTGGACGCTGATAACCAGAGGGGGTGTGTGTTATGTTCTACAAATCAGTCAAGACTAAAATGAACACAAATGCTTTGTCCCAAAGGCCATATATGAATGGAAACTCTTATCATTCCCAAAGGAGGAATGAAAGATTTATCATTGCTGTAGTTGAGTTGACATCAGCTGAGAGTTTGGAACTTGTGGGAAAGTTGAAGATCCTCATATGTGAATCTCATGTCATTCTCTCCTCTATTGCTACTTTCTTCAAACCCTTCTCAACAACTACCTTGTGGCCAACACCAGAGTCTCCCCTCCTAAGGCTTGGCTCTCTGATGACTAACAGCATCTCCTATAATATTATTTGAGTAAACCTTAGGTCATCAGGCATGCTTCATCTAGCTTCCTTCTTTCTGGCCACTGGTTTCAGCAGCATCCTTTCACCAACATGCTTTACCATCATGGCTGCTCCACTTTCCAGTTCTGGAACCATGAACCAGGATTAAATCATCTCTGCCATTGCTCTTGGATAGGACTGGTCAATTTGCTCCTCAGTGGTACTTTTTCAAACCAAAATACTCCTCCTTAATCAATACTCTTCTCCCTTGTAGAATGTAAGCTCCTTGAGGAAAGACACCATCCTTCTTTCTGTATTTATATCCCAATAAATGATTCCTCATTAATTATTGAACAAATCTTTTTTGGCTTGAGTCATCTTTTGGAATAATTTGATTAAATAAGTTACTTTATGTAAAGCCCTTTGTGAAGATCACATGAGATAATGTTTTTAACACACTCCGTAAATCGTACACCACCATATACATGCCAGGTTTTATTAGTGTTCTAGGAACTCTGGGCTTGAGTAGAAATCTTGGTAGAGCCCATAGGTATCACTGAATGTTCTCAGCAATGATGCTTTAGGCTTTTACTATACTAACTGATGTTTGAGTAGGAACTGTGAGTATCTACTGACTTATGCTTTTGGAATATTGGAAATAGGAGAGTATTTAGATCTCACAACCCCTACATAGATCTTTTGCCTGAAAGACTGGTCAAAAAAGCTTACCAACTATCCATGGCGTCAGCTCATGAAAACTATGGGAGAAAATGTGAGAATGGGTTGTCCAAGTTTATTATCAAAATCTTCAGCAAGGTGACAGTCTTATTGAGAGCCATGGTGTTCAGAAAACATTACAGATAGTATTCTTACGGAAAACCATCCCACCCCAAGGAGCTGAGCACCCTGAAAATGTGTTCATTTACAAAATGGAGGGTGGAGAGAGGGAGGACTCATCTCAAACACCTGCTGCCTACAAGGAAGTTAGTCATACTCTTTAGTGAGTAGGAGGAAAGAAGTGAGGGACAGTTTGGCAAGCAAACTCTGAGCAGAGACTCAGAGCTAGATAAGAACTTCGCAGCTGATGATTTTAATGAAGACACTGTGTACTGTAAATTCCAGGGGTGTGCTGGTAAATGTTTAATAATCAGTTCCCTCGGGGGACAGGGGAGGAGATGTGAGCTAGACATACTTTTAAGCTGAATTTGTATTATTAATATTTTCTCCACCACTTTCTAAAGTACAAACAATCAACAAAATAGTAAATCAAACCCTGATTTGAAATGTTTATTGATTTCCCAAAGTATAAAAAGTTCACTCTGAAAATTTAACTCTCCACAGGGGTTAGAGCTGGCTCCAACCTGTAGTTAGTTAGTCCTGTCCATAACCTACCTGATCTTAAACTGAAGAAGATTGTGTTCCATGTGGGAGGGCTGAATGCTTTCTTGCCATGAATGTAGAAATCCCAAGGGTACAGAATGAATTCTTAGGTTTTTGCAAATGTTTTTAGCTAGAGGAGCCATCTTTATTCTCAGTTTTTAGAAGAATGAGTCTGACAATCATGTCCTGTAGCCTAAATCATCAGCTACTTCAGGCCTAGTTCAGCTAGTCAAAAGAGGGTTAGAAGCACCTAATCAGGGACCAAATATGATGAATGTCTTCTATGTTGTACATACTTGGGCTGTAATTACACGTATTAGAATATGTTGACATATATGCCAACTATTACCATATTGTTTCCTGTATTTTTTGCTATGTGTGTTTATATACACAATATACACAGTGGTATGTATGTATTCCACGTGGCCTTCAGGCAGCTAGGGGACACAAGGGGCAGGCTGGACAAGGACTAATCTCCTGCTTCAGACATTTACCAGCTGTATGACTCCAGACTGTCACTTAAATTCTAGCAGTCTCAGCTTCATCATCTGTAAAAAGGAGATAATGATTATAATAATAGCACATCCTTCCCAGGTTAATATGAAGTCCAAATGATATAATATGTAAAGCTCTTACAAACCTTAAAGTGTTATTTAAATGCATGCTATATATATATATATATATATATATATGCATGCCTTTAGCTATGTATTATATTGGTTTGAGTTTGTCTTTTACGTGGGGGAGTATTAATTTTATACTTGGTGCCCATAATGTATAACCATAGGTGTTCAAGTGTACTTTGAATAATTTTGCAGGGGTTTCAGGGAAGAATATAACCTGAAAATCTCTCAATATCTCTCTCTCTCTCTCTCTCTCTCTCTCTCTCTCTCTCTCTCCTCTCTCTCTCTCTCTCTCTCTCTCTCTCTCTCTCTCTCTCTCTCTCTCTCATATGTGCCTCTCTATTTCTCTCTGTGTCTCTCATGGGTGGTCTCTATTTCTCTCTGTGTCTCTTTCTATTTCTCTATGTGTCTCTGTGTCTTTGTCTCCTGTCTCTGTATTTGTCTCTGTCGCTTCCTATTTCTCTCTCTCTCTCTGTCTCTTTATCTCTCTCTCTGTCTGTCTTAATACCAGAGACAGGGAAGCCGGCAATGGTAGTAATGAATAGATGTCAAGATCAGCTTTGCTTCTGAAGCAGCCAGAACTGACCCAAGCACAAAGGATGCTATACTACAATATACTACAAACTCAGTAGTACCTTTTCAAACCAAAATACTCCTTGATCACTACTCTTCTCCCCCAGAGAATGTAAACACCTTGAGGAAAAGTATTGTCCTTATTTCTGTATTTATATCCCAGTATTTTAAATTTATTTAATTTATTTAAAATTGCTCATTAATTAATTGAACAAATCCTTTTTGGCTTGAGTTGTCCTTTGGAGTCATTTGTTTAAATAAGAGAGAGAGAGAGAGAGAGAGAGAGAGAGAGAGAGAGAGAGAGAGAGGGGTGTGTATGTATATATATGTATATATGCATAGATACACATACATAAAATGCACATATACACATATATGTGTGTATATACATACACATTCTAAATTTAATTCTATTTAATCATTTGATCCCTTACCCTAGATGAAACCCAGGACCCAGAGGAAAATCTTATTTGCAAATGATGCTATGCTGGGAGCAGGGGAAGCCCCCTGACCCTATTCACAGTGACAATCTGCTAGAATGGTCTAGTCTACCTGGGACAGGTCTAGAGGAATGCCTTGGGCCAGATAACAGTCCTCTGAGCTGATCCAAACCTCTTGGCTGGATTTTTACTTGCATTACTACCCATAGTAACCAATGTTCCCAGTGGATCCTGAGTTCAAGTCCCATTTCTGATATATCACACAGCCTGGGAGTTGTATGAGCAGAGGAAAACCACTGAATTTTTCAATATTCTAGGCAACTTCCTCAAGACAAATTAGAGACAGTGCCTTCCTAAGCTGAAAGTCCAATGTCCATCCCTGTCACAATAGGCCTGGCTTACCCAACTCTTGTTTCATTTTCTGGCCTGGTTTCAGTGGACCGGAACCCCGGACTGTGTCAACCTCCCCTTTATCTCCAGCCCAGCCTGAGAGGGCCAAATTTCAGATTCACCAAATCTTTAAACAGATTGAATGCAACTAAGTAGTCAATTAATCAGAAGTTAAATGCCGGACAGGGATGGGATTGATAGAGCGAAATGATCTTATTACTGAGAGATATGGGCATCTGGGTGGGGAAACCAGCCAAGAGAACAGGCCCCAGTAGACACAGGATTCAGTGTCTGCTGCATGCATCTGTTTTTCAGCAATGTCTCTTCAATGGGATTTGTCGAGGGAAAAGAGCTCGCATGTATACATTAAAACATACACACTCCAGGAGGTTTTATATATAGTGGACACTTGGCTCCTACTAAAGAATATGTGAAGTTGGCAAACAAGATTTGAGAATGGGCATAAAGCACAATATAAATTAGGGGAAGTGATTCTGTCTCAGAAAAGGCACTTTGCTTTAGAAAAGGCTTCCCAGTAGGTCCCTGTAAAGGGAGAAATCCCCTAAAGCATCCAAAATACAGTTTGATTTCTGGGAAATTTTAAATTTAAATACAGAAGGTTATACTGGAAGAAATATCTGACTGGGTCTGGAAGACGGGGCCTTCTGATCCTCCTCTACCCTGACTCACTGTGTAAAGTTGGTATGGACAAAGAGCCTTGACCTTGGAAGTAAAAAACTTAATTCCTTGAATGATCATGGGTCAGTCATTTAATCTCAAAGCCTTCTCAGTTCCTTCATTGCTAAAATGAAAGGTTGGTCTAGATGATCTCTGGCTTCTGTCTAACACCAGAGATGTAGTTCCCATGCCCCTCCCTGACCCTCACTTCCTTCTTTGGCAAAATAAAGGGATGGAATTGGTACCTTCTGAGGCCTTCATTGCAGCTTGTGATCTGTGAACCTTTATTGAGAATAACAACAATAACAATAATACTAAAACTAATAATACTAATACTGATAAAATAATAATAAAAAAACTAATAATACTAAAAGCTAACATAGTACTTACTCTGTATCAATGCTAAGTGCTGTACAATATCTCATCACAACCCTAGAAGGTAGATATAAATTATACCCATTTTAGAGATGAAGAAACCAGGCAAACAGAAGTGAAGTGACTTGGCTCACACAAGTGCCTGAGCCTGGATTCGAATTCAGATGATCCTGGCAGAGGAAAACCACTGAATTTTTCAATATTCTAAGCAACTTCCTAAAGATAAATTAGAGACAGCACCTTCCTAACGTGAAAGTCCCGTGGCCATCCCTATCACAATAGACCTGGCTTAGCCAGCTCTTGCTTTATTATCTGACCACCTTAATTTGTTTATAAGTAAAACACATTCCCATTTCAAGGTACAAGAGGCGGAAGGAGGGGCAAAGGACCACAAGGTTGTAGTCTTGGTGGAGAGGCCATTGCGATCTCCCGGGCGCTGGGGGTCTGTTCCAGTGCACATTTTGGGAAGCCCACTTCCACTCTAGTGGGTTCTATTTTTTTTCCTTCAGAATTCTCTGTCCACTTGGGAAAACTCGTTCTGAAGTTGCAGCAACTTTCCTACAGCTGGAGTTAGAAGTCCTCTATTCACCCATGACCGTTATTATTATTATTATTATTATTATTTTTATTATTATTATTTAAAGCCCTCCGCGGTGACTCTGGGCAAACACACACAGTGGGGAAATCTTTGTCCTGTCCGCTGCTTGGCCGGCGAGGGAGGACGCATGGTTTCAAGGAGCCCTTTGTTATCTGATCGAGCAGCCCCTCTGATTTGCAATTTTAATGAAAATCAGACACCTGCCCCCGCAGCTGATCAGCACTCATCGGATTAACAGGCCCTCCGAAAGAAAGCAGGCCCCTTATCGGAGCAACCGAAGCTCCGGGATCCGGTTACTGCCGGCCAGACGGTGATTTTGGATGGAGATGCTCCCGGAAAGAAAGGAGCCTTTATCCGCCTTTGGACAGAGACCTGCTCCGGAGAGGGGCCCAGCCAAATGGTCTGTTGGCCGCCGCGTCCGCTTGGGCCCCGGAGTCCCGGGAGAGCTGGACAGCTGCCTCGCCTGCTCCCTGTGTCCTCGAGCCTCCCGATTTCTGCTCCATCCTCTGGCTCCCGTGGAGCTTGGGGCGTCCTGAGAGGCAGCCTGGGCTTAGGGGTAGAGAGGAAGCCCTCGATTCAAGTCCTGTCTCCCACAGATCACTTCCTCGGGGTTCTGAAGAACAGATTGCTGAGCAGGTCAATGGAGTTTCCTCTCTGGAAAGAAAGTTCCCTCTTCTAGACTAGCTAGTTGGTTCAATGGATAGAGCATCCGGCCTGAAGCCAGAAGAATGTGAGTTCAAATCCAGCCTCAGACACTTAACACTTCCTAGTCATGTTTCCCTGGGCAAGTCACTTAGCCCCAATTGCGTCAGCAAAAATAAATAAGGAAAAAAAAAAAAAAGAAAAGAAATAAAAAATAAATGTTCCCTCTATTAAAGACATCCTGGGTCTACCCCAAATCCCCACTTAACTTTTAACTAAGAAAATGTCTTTGGATTATTAAACCTCCTAATCTGGTCCAATGAAGTGGCTTCTTGGTTGCTCTTTCCCTGACTTTATTCTGGCCTGGCTTGACCTAGGAGAGTACTTAGTGGATTTGAGGAAAAGCACTTTTGGAGTCTGGAACATGATTAAAGGAAGAGACAAAATCAGTCCCGTGGAGCAAGGAGAACCAAGAAGACAAGACTTAACTGACTTAATGCATGTCTGAACACAGCAAAAAATTATTATAAAGAGAGCAGTGGCAGAGATCTGACAGAGAATGAAGTAGTAAAGCTTTCTGGTTGAACTGAGGAAGGACTTCCTCCAAACCAGCATAATTCACCATTGGAACTGCAAGCGAAGGAGCAAGACTGACCTCTGTCTGATTCATCCTCCACACAGCTGCCCAAATGATTTCCTTATACCATAAATCTAGTCATGTCATTCATTCTTCTTCATAAGAATCTTCAATAGCTCCCTATTTCCTCTAGAATAAACTACAAACTCCCCCAAAGGTCCTTAATACCCTTCATAATCTTGCTCAGCTAGTCTCTTTCATGTTATTCACCTGCATGCCCTCTATGCCTCGTGCCCCAGCCAGACTGGCATCTTAAAGTAAATTCACCATTTTATCTGATTTCACGCCTCTGTACAGACTGCTACCCCTGCTCACAGAGCTCTCCCACCTTATCTTTCTCTACTGTCCCTATCTTACTTCAAAGGCTCCTTCCTATTGGAAAGGTCTTTTGCTAATCTCATAACTGTTAATGTTCTATATCTCCTTGAGTACTTATGCACTCACTTATCTGTTTCCTCTTATCCTTCTAGGCTAATATAAGTATCTTGAAAACAAGGACTATTTTTTCGATTCTTTCTTTATAACTCTACTTCTAGCACAGCGACCAGCACAGAATAAGCTCTTAATAAATGCTTGTGTTATGTGAGATGGGAGTATCCTTTTCTGAAAGTTTAGGGCTGGGAAGGAACACAGACTTGACCTCATGCAGCCCAGCCCTATTATCTTACAGTTGACAAAACTGGATCCATGAGAGAAAGAGTAATCTGCCCAATGGAGGTGACACAGTGAGTTTATGATGGCCCCGAGTTTATCAAAGATAGAAAGGAATCTTCTCCGGAATTAGTTGAGCTGATAGCTGTCCAGATGGGAATACACAACTTCCATCTGGTCGAAAAAGGGTCTCATGATGATCCAGGCTGATCCTTCTCCCATTCTGACATATTGATTGTGTTTTGGGACTGTCACCCAACAGCCACTCCTTGTTGCTAGAACCACCTCCCTTTCCGTCAATGACCCTGCTCCCACTTATAACAAGTTAAAAGGAGTTCAAGGTTGGAGTGAGATGGGAGAGGGACAGAGGATTGTGGAAACTGTGCTCAAGCAGCAGAAGGGAGTAAGAGACATACAGAGAAGCACATTTCAGAACACTCAGCTGATTCTCACAGTGCCCGGCATTTCATAAATGCTTTTTTCATTCATTCATCCATTCGTTGACATAACATTATCTCCATGTGGCACTTTAAGTTTGGTGCATTATCTCAGCTTATCTTGCTTCAGAATGAAAGGTGACCTGCACACACACATAAGCTTTGTGACTCCAGCCATATCATTTGATTTCCCATTGCTCAAGGCAGTTAAGTCTATTTACCGTTGTTCAATCAACTCTGTGTGACCCATATGGGGTTTTCTTGGCAAAGATACTGGAGTAATTGGCCATTTCCTTCTCCTGTTCATTTTAGAGATGAGAAACAGAGGGAAACAGGATTAAGTGACTTGCCCAAGATCACACAGGTAGTAAGTGTCTGAGGCCAGATTTGAACTCAGGAAATCTTCCTGACTCCAGGAATGGCCGCCTAGCTGGTGGCTACAAGACTCTAAGACTATGAGCCATACTTAGTATATATCTCCTGAACTGGAGTCATTCCATATAGAGTTTCCCAAAAGTCTTTGTGAAGTTTTAAGCTTTAACTAAGTCTTTGGGGATATTGTGTGTATGTAAATACATGCATGTGTGTATGGATAAACATATATTTACACACATGTATATCTACACACACACACATATATATGTACCTTTGTGATTATGACCACTTATGTGTATTTGCAATATGTATATATTTGCACTGCACATGTGTGTATGTATACACACAAATATAAAATCTCATTGCATTGATGGACAAAGCCTCCATCATTACAGTTTCCTACACAATTGAAATTATAGGCTTAGGAAAGGAATTAATGACAACTCGGTAAGACAGGTAATATGAGTACTTTGTCCTCATTTTACAGAAAAGGAAACCGAGGCAGGAAGGATAGCTTAAACAACTGCAGGATAAGTAGGTGGGGACTAAAAGTAGTCTTCTGATTACAAGTTCAATGCTCTTTCAACTATACCTGAAGCACCTTAGAAATACAAGCTGTTGTCATTAAAAATTATCATTATAATTATTACTATACACATTACCATTTGAGTTAATTTACCAAAATGTGTTCTGCTTCCAGCCCTTTCCTACAGTCCCAAGAAGCTGAATGCCATTGAATTTTACAAAGCCTTAGAATAGCATAGTACAGGTGAAAGAGACTTGGATTTGGAGGCTTATGACCTAGGTTCGGATCCTATATCTGAAATTTCTTAAGTGATCATGGATAAGTCCCTTTACCTCTTCTCTGTTTCAGCTACAAGATGAGGGGTTTAGATTAGATGACTTTCAAGGTTCTTGCTGGCTCTAAATCAGTTTTTCTTTGTTTATTAAATCATTTTTTCAGTCATGTCAGACTCTTTGTGACCCTATTAGGGCTTTTCTTGGCAAAGATACTGTAGTGGTTGGTGATTTTCTTCTCCAACTAATTTTACAGATGAGGAAACTGAGGCAAACAGGGATAAGTGACTTGTCCAGAGTCACACAGTAAGAAAGACTGGATTTCAAATCAAGGCTTTCTGATTCCCCAGGCATAGTATTCTATTCACTGTACCACCTAGCTGCCCCTCAGCTCTATATCTAGGATTTGTCTCTGATATGTTAGGGAGGCAACCAAATGTTGCCTTGATGTCTCTAATAGTTGCAACTTCTATAATTCATAAATAGTCTCCATAATGAATAATAATAATAATGACAACAGCTGGCATTTATATTATTCCTTCCCTATTTGCTAGAATCATGGCTTAATTGAGAACTGTCCAACTAACAACCTCTATTGCACCAACAGAGACCTTCAGGATGATCTACTGTCCATCTGTATGCCCCGTTTACCAGTATGCCAAGCACTTTGCTAAGCACTATACAAATGTTGTCTCATTTGATCCTCACAACAACCTGTGAAGTTATGTGAAGTAAATGCTATTATTATCCCCATTTTATAGTTAAAGAAACTGAGGCATACCAAGTTAAATTGACTTGCCCATTGTCACACACCTAGGAAGTGTCAGAAGCCAGATTTGAACTTAGCTTTCCTGGCTCCACACCTAGTGCTAAAGTCACTTAGCTGCCAAATTCTTGCCAAAGAGTAGTAAGCCAAAAATTGGTCCCCAAGGCTTATTCCAGGAAGTAACAGCATCCACAAAAGTGGTAGACCTTGTATGAAGAGGAATTAAGGATTCCTTAGTTTCCTTTAAGACCTTTAGTTAGAAAACTTACTAATCCCTGCCACATGTTGGTGAATTGAGAAATAAACGATTTGTCTTTGGTTTTTTGTTGTGTTTTTAGCCAATGTCTAAGAGTACATACATACATACATACACACATATATACCTCCCCTTAAAATAAGTAATGGAAGAAATCCTACCTATGATTATGTATATTACCTATGATTAGTAATAAGAGGAAAATATATGAAAAACTATTGTGAACAATGCATGGAAAGTACTAGTTTCAAAAAGAATTAATGAACACCCAATAAGTCAGAGCTTGCAGTTTCAGCCTCTTAATGTGAATCAGTTATCATATTCCCAAAGAGAGTAAAGTAATTGTGAAAAGTAACTGCTTTTAAAATATTCTGGGACCCTTGAATAAAAAAGGAAAGACAATTCTTACTCTCAACTCAAAGTTCATTTTTAAATGTTCTGCCCACCTCTCCCCTTCCCTCAAAGAAATCAACAGTCATGCTGTTTTGTTTTGGTTTTTTGCTCCTCTGTAAATCAACAAATGGATTATTACAAAAGATCATATTCAGGGAGGCACACATTCCATATTCACTCTTCTCTGTACAGACCTCACCTTGGTATTGCTTAAGGCTGAAAGCTGTAATTGGTTTCCCAATCTCCAAATCATAAACCCAAGCTCTCTGCCTTTTGGGCTCCAAAACTGTCCACTCTTGACATTCTCTCCTTAAGCCTCCATCAGCTGGGGACTATTTGCTCATAAAAATATAATAAGCATCCCAGAGTGCAGGTGGAGAGAGCCAAGTGTGTAGAGGAACCCTTTAAAAGTCGTTCCAGAGATGATCAATGACTCAGATGCCTTAAAATGGGAGTTAGTTGTTGTCCTCTGTTCTCAAAGATATCATTATGTTGGAATCAAGGTACAGTGTGTCCAACTGTGACCGATCAAGCCACAAGATCAGAATGTTTCACCTCAGGGCAGGCACAAATGGTCCGTACAAACATTTGGGATGGAGATGTTTCTAAATTCGCACATTTTGCATTTGTTTTGAGTTACTGCAATTCTGCTATGCTCATAAAGCACAGGATCTTCTTTGATATGGAAATCCCGATTCTGTGACACTATCATAGAATCCATCCCGAAATTCTCCAGCCACTTTGAAAGTGTTGATGTAACTATTGCTTCTTCTGACCATTATAAAATAGTATTTTAGGCAAGTTTATATTTGACATCTGAATATGGCCAATCCATTAGAGTTGCATTCTCTGTTGTAGAATTTGAAAGTTTGACAATTTAGTTTGAAAAAGTTTGAAAATCTCACTTTTGAGAACCTCATCTTGCCAGGGATCTTCAGAATCTGACCATTCAAATGGAAGTGATTCAGTTTCCTGGCAAAGAGATGATATACTGTCCAAGTTTCACAGGTATAAAACAATGAGATCAATATAATGGCTCTGTGGACCTTCAGTTTGGTAGGCAGCATAATACCTCTTCTCTCTCATACTTTCCTTTGGAGCCTGCCGAACTCTGAGTTAGCTCTGGCAATGTGTGCGTTAACCTCATCATCTATGTGTACATCCCTGGAAAGTAAATTGCCAAAATAAGTGAACTTATCCACAGTATTCAAAATTTTTTCATTTGCTGTAACCAATGGTTCCATTTATGGATGATGCAGTGTTGGCTGGTGAAGATCCTATGTTTTCGTGGTGTTCATCATTAGCCCCAAATTGTCACTTAAATAGCAGAGAATTGACATTGCATCTCAGCTTCAGGGGTTGCACTGAGGACACAGTTATCTGTGAACAAAAAATCACGTACCAACTCTCCTTTCACTTTAGTCTTAGCTTGTAGCCTTTTAAAGTTAAATAATTTGTCATCAGTGCAGGAGCTGACTTTAGCCTTATATTGTTATTGTTTGTCTTTCACTCTTGGAGATTACCATGATATCAGGAAGATGTCATGACTTACAAGTAAATTGAATTTAAGTGATGGAAAGCTGTGGAAAGTCACCACACTGTCTCTCCCTGAGCCATCTGGGTCCAGTGGCAAAAAAACAGATCATGATGATGTTATGTTCATTTTCACTGAAGGTGCCTGACAACATGGCTATAAAACGTCATGCTAAAAAACATGGGAGCAAGCACACAGCCTTGTTTTACTACATTGGTGACTGGGAGCATCGCCCATTATCCAAAACCCAGGTAAACTAGTCATCATGACATTGATGTACGATTCTGATGAACTTCTCTAGCCAACCAAATTTGGACATAATTTTCCGTAAACCTTCCTGATTGTCAGTATCGAAGGCCTTGGTCAGATCAACGGATGTTGTATGCAAACCTCTGTTCTGTTTCTGGCATTTCTCCTGGAATTTTCAGTCTGTAAAGACCATACCAAATGTTCCTCAGCCCTTTCTGAAGCTACACTGGCTCGCAGGTAGCTGACCATCTTCCAAATGAAAGATCGATTAAGGAGGAATATAATAAAAATCTCACTAGCAATGACTGAGAGAGAGACATCTCTTCCTGTGGTTGTCTCAGGACAGTCTATCTCCTTTAATTTTATAGATAGGAGCATCAGAGGCATCCTTGAATTTCTGGAGGATGACAACCTCTTGCCAGAAAATTTCAGTCAGCTTTTATATGATCAGAGTACTCCCTGATTCATAAATCTCAACTGGAGTAGAATCTCCACAATGTACTTTGCCACACAAGACTAGTCTAATGGTATTCAACACTTCTTTAGTTGGAAATTTGACTAGAGAGGGATAGACTTCAACCTGAGGTAAATGGTCAACGGCTTCAGCATTGATTGATGATGGTCTATAGAGAATAGTATCTAAGTGTTCAGCCCATCTCATCAGGATAATATCCTTATCACCAATCAATGTAGTTCTATCAACACTGAAAAGTTGAGATATATCATACATCTATGGTCCATAAATAGCCTTCAGGGCATCATTAAAGTGCTTCAGATTGTTATTGTCAGGGAAAAACTGAATTTCATCAGCTTTGTTACTAAGTCAAGAATGCTGTATCTCTCTAAGCTGCCCTTACACTTAATTTTTGATCAAGCTAAATGTTGTCGTCTTACAAATGGACAAACTACTCTGCTGATAAACCCTGTGGAGTTCTTGGTTTTTGTTTTGTCACTTCTGAATTTCCTCATCATTTTATCTAATATTTTTTTAATCTACCTTTTATGGTTTTATAATTTTTTATTTAGTTAGTATTTTGCTTTTCCCCAGTTACATGTAAAAATAATTTTTAATATTTCTTTTTAAAACTTTGATTTCTAAATTCCCTCCCCTCCTCCTTCCCCAACTTTCCTCATTGAGAAGGCAAGCAATTCAATATATATAGGTTATACAGGTCAAAACAATATCGATGTTTGTGAATGTTCTGACCCAGATAAGTACATATAGTACTATAATTCAACCTCTGAAAGCTACCACACCTTCTTTGCTTCGCTGTTGCCAACCATTTGTTGGCTCAACTTTCCCTCCAAGTTAGCAATAAACTGTTTTTGTTCAGAAAAGCAATGTTATTCCAGCTCATATTCTTCTAATCAGTCATAGTTGGATACACTGCAACTCAAGCCTAACATAGTAATGTCATTTTGGTCTTCTTTGAGAACAAAGGACAACAACCAATATTAATACAGAAACCCATCCTTAAGGATCCCCATCCCCATCCCCAAGCTGCTGAATCCATTCCTGCTTCCAGTGAGAAGATGACCCTATGGCTACCTGTGTGCAGAGTTGTGACTATACTTCCCAGTGTATCCACACCTGCTGCCTGTCATCTCATGACTCTGAGATAGGTAAAAAATGGTAAAATGATATGTGTAGTATCTTCTGATTCATGTATAGACACAAAACAAACAGAAATGGAGACAGAGAGAAAGACATAGATGGAAGGAAGGAAGGAAGGAAGGAAGGAAGGAAGGAAGGAAGGAAGGAAGGAAGGAAGGAAGGAAGGAAAGGAAGGAAAGGAAAGGAAAGGAAGGAAAGGAAGGAAAGGAAGGAAAGGAAGGAAAGGAAGGAAAGGAAAGGAAGGAAAGGAAGGAAAGGAAGGAAAGGAAGGAAAGGAAGGAAAGGAAGGAAGGAAAGGAAGGAAGGAAGGAAAGAAAGGAAGGAAAGGAAGGAAGGAAGGAAAGAAGGAAGGAAGGAAGGAAGATAGGGGAAAAAAAGAGAAGGATGACCAAGCTCACAGAGTGACAAATCTTCTCTTCTTTAGACTAAACACTGGTTTCTTTGGTTTGTCTTCAAAAACTAAAAGCAATTTCAATACAAAGAATACAGAAGTGCAGTTATGAGAACTGAGTGATTATTCCAATTCTGTCACTCAGACCTCTGTAACCTTGGTAACTTTCTGGGCCTCAGTGTTCCAGTCTGTAAAATAAAGGTGTTGGACTAGGTGAACCTCCAAGGTCTATTCTAGCTTTCAATCGATGACCCTAAGACCTATTCAATGTTCAAATGGCTTTACTCTGGGAAATCTCTAGCTTATCAAACTTGTGGTATCCAGAGCTGAATAAAGTGCTCCACATAGGGTCTGACCAGCCTGAGAACAAGAAGAGTGCCATATGCTCAGTTCTCTCACAGCCACCCAGAAAGTGTACAACTGTCTATGAGGATGGCCCACCGAACTGGTTTCCCAATGGTTCTATCACCCAGATGCACACTAGAGGTCAGCCCTAAATATTCCACCACTCAAAAAGGATTCTAGTTTGAATATAAGCTCCTTGGAAGCAGGGACTGAGGGTCCCTTAAGGATACCTAGGTGATAGATGCTTAATAATCATTTTCTTGCCTGATTATGAGGATCCCCACACCCCATTTCCTTACCTTTTCCCCTGTTCCCCAACTCACAGAGCCCATCCGGGGTAGCCAGGCAAATGGCTGTTCATATTGTTAGGTTGAGCTTGGAATTACGAATTACCACCTTCTCCACAAGATGTAGGTTCCCAGATCTTGCCAGTTCATCACCCCAACCCCAGCTCAGCCATTGCATGTGACCTACCAATGAAACATAAGGACATCTGGGGCTTCCCATCCCTCCACCCAGCAACTAAACCCTCATCTAGTGTTTCCCCCAACTAGAGTTCCAGCTTCTTGAGAGCAGGGATTATCCTGCTTTTTCTATTTGTATCTGAAACACCTAGCAATGTCTGGTATACTCTATGCACTTACTAAACTCCTTTTCATTCATTCATTCATTCCTACCTAAGATTCCCAGGAGCCCTTTCAAATCCACAGAGCAAAACAGTTAAGAAAGGTCACTTCTAGGATGGGTTTTTTCCTCTCTTCTGTTTTACTACATGGTCAGGAACCGTAGCTGTGGTTGGTTTTATATTCTGATAGGGCAAAGAATGGGATCAGATTCTTCGACGGATGAAATTTTCTTTCTTTTTTCTCATCTGAAAACACCTTGAATGCCAGTATTCTTTATATCTTCCCAGGGAAGAAACATCTCATTTTCTCCCTTTTCAGGGAGAAATCCTCCCTTTTCTCCAAGAATGAGCTGACTCTAATATCACCCCCACTTCTTCTCCCTCCCCTTCTTCCCCATCACAAAGGAAGGGCTTGTTAGAGAGAGCAACATCATAAATGTCCAGTCTTCCGTGGCCCCTGAGCCCTGTCTCACTGACAAGGGAAACATGTGAGACACTCAGAGTGACTGATGCAGAACAGGTCCCGAAACTGGGCTCTTTATGTCTAGGGCAGCTCATTTGGATGAAATGAGATGATTCATTGTAGACTGCAGACACTCCCCCACACACACAAACGCACCTCTTTATTCTAGTGCAGCTCTCCTTCCACCATCTTCCCTCTGCTCCTCAAAAATAAAGCCATTATGTGGGAGCAGCATTAAACTTAGAGATCTGAGACATACTATACAGAAATCCTTCTGACTGTAAGACTGCAAAGACCTGGATGTCTTAGCGGCCTAGGCCATGGGCTTGGTTTTTGTTTTCCAACCATTCTTGGGAATGGGGAGGAGTGTTACATTGGGGAATTAAGGCAAGTCTTAGAGATGTGGAAAATATTTGAGATTTAAGCAAATCAATTTTTTATAGCTATCTGATTCCCTAGAGGAGTTGATGGGTATGGTTTTCCCTTGGCTATGATTCCAAGCCCTTCCATATGTCTTAGCTCTCACCCCATAGGACCACAAAATACAAAGAAATGGGTTTTCCCCAAGTCTGTATACAATATATCATATGAATGTAAGAGAATGGTATAGTGTAGTAAATCTCATTGGACTTGAAATCTGGAAGACCTGAATGAAAATCCTGCTTCAAAACTTCCAACTAAAGCTAAGTAATTTAATCTCTCTGACACAGTTTCCTTAGGAATAATGAAAATAGTAAAAATGTGGCTTATAAGGTTGTAATTATCTCAGATGAAATAATGCATATAAAGCCCTGCACCACCTTTAAAAAACAATATGAATATTTGCCTGTTACTAATAATATGAATATTAATTCTATAAAATTGGAATAATGTTAATACCTCCCTCATAAGAGGTGCTTTAGGGATTAAATTATATAGTGTACATAAAACCGCAAAAAATAAATCATACATTAGTTATAATGGAAGTTTGAGATGCAACTGCCTTTTGGGGATTGGTAGTTCAAATGAACTAGCATCCCCTCTCAGCCTTAAAATTATTTGAGACTATTAAGATTTTTCACCTGGAAGGAAGAATTGATTCACACCTTAGAATTCTTAAATACACACACACACACACACACACACACACACACACACACACACACCTTCAAGTCCTCAAGGGCTGACCAGAACAGCAGAAAGAGCCCAAAAAGGGAAGGGAATGGGGGGAGGGAAGTAAAGCTGAGCTATGGCAGAAAAAGGAGGGATGGAATTGGGCCATCAGCCCCTAAAGGCATCTTGGAACAAAAGACTAGAGCTGCAGCTGCACTTGTACCAACCTATTTAGGGACTGGGGGAAGTCCAAGAAAAAGTTTGCCCCAACCACCCCTCTTGGTCTCTGTCCATTAACAGATTCTGTAACATACTTTATTCATAGCTTTACCCCAGCTTTGCTGACAACCTGAATTTTTGCCTCAACTATAAAGAGGCCAGGGGTAGCAAGAAACAAAGAAAGAGTCAAATTAGGACAGAAAGACAAATCTCTGCTCAAAAGTTTAAAATTTTCCTAACTGGGGGCTCTGAGCTATTATAATTATACACTTAACTTGTCATTTAATATAAGCTTTATAAAGCAGCAGAGGAAGAGACTTGATAGATCTGAAGAGACATTATATTGTCCCTAGACTAAATTATAGTTGCAGTTGAGGGAGTATCTAGTCTGAAGACAAGACCTAAGTTCAAAACTAGCCTCAGACACTGTGTAACCCTGGGCAAGTCCCTTAACCTGTTTGCCTCAGTTTCCTTAGCTGTAAAATGATCTGGAGAAGGAAATGATAAACCACTTTGGAATATTTACAAAGAGAACTCCAAGAAGAGTCAGTTGGAACAGTTGAACAACAATAACAGGACGAAGACTAAGTTAACTAATTACTGCAATAGGGACTAACTAATTAAATTTCTGATTAATAAGGAAGTAGAAAAGAGAGGAGGGCTATTATTAGTTTTATTGAAATTTTTATTACTATTTCTAGGATATATGACATATTAATATGATTAGCACACATGATATCACGCCTATGTGCCTACTTTATAGGCTTATGAGGATCAAATGAGATAGATTAGATAAGTGCTTATGAGCTTAAAAAAACACATAAATGCCATATTGGAAATTGTTATTGCTATTGATAAAGCAACTGACATTTGGACAACCATGCTTTAAAGTTTGCCAGACACTTTATATATGTCAGCTCATTTGATCTACACAATTATTCTTTAAGTACTACAGCTATTTTAGTTAAAAATTATTGTTATTATCTAGCATTTATTTCTTGTTAAAAGTTGCCCAAGTGTTTTACCTCATTTGACCCTCACCATACCCTTGTGAGGTAGGTGTTTTTATTATGTCCATTTTAAGTAGGGGAAATTGAGGCCCTGAGAAGCTTAATCAGTGCTCCATGGTCACACAGTTAATAGCATCCTAGGTAAGATATGAACTCAGTCTTGAAAGCCTGAAAGACTTTAAAACACTATTATATAAATGTCAGCTGTTGTTCTTCAGATTCTCTTTGACCCTATCTGGGGTTTCCTTAGCAGAGACACTGGAGTGGTTTGCCATTTCCTTCTCCAGTTTATTTTCCAGATGAGGAAACTGAGGCAAACAGAATTAAATGTCTTGCTGATAGTCACACAGCTAAGACATCTCTGAGGGCAGATTTGAATTCAAGTAACCCTCTCCTCTCAACTTCCTTCCAGAGGCCCTCAAACTACAGCCTGCAGGCCAGATGCGGCAGCTGAGGATGTTTATCCCCCTCACCCAGGGTTAGGGAGTTTCTTTATTTAAAGGCCCACAAAACAAAGTTTTTGTTTTTACTATAGTCCGACCCTCCAACAGTCTGAGGGACAGTGAACTGGTGCCCTATTTAAAAAGTTTGAGGATCCCTGCTAGCATTGGAGATTTAATCAGCCGTGCCTTATTTCAATAATTAGCCGATTTTTCAGCCTGTAGCAATAGAATACATCCCGAGATCCAAGTAGCCCTCTCTGTTGCTTTATAGAATAAAATTTAGGAGTACAAACACAGTCTGACTGTTTTCAGTTAATCAACCAAGTATTTATTATGTGCTTACTATGTACCAGATACTTCTGGTTACTGGGGATTCAAAGACAAAATTGCAAAAGCTCCTGTCCTCGAGGAATTTATATCCTATTGAGAAAAATATAAGTATACATGTGTGTTTACATGTGTTGTACATGTGTGTGTTGTGGATTGTATATATATATGTGTGTGTGTGTATGTAGGTGCATTATGATGTGTGATAAATATATTTATATGTTGATAATATTTCTATATAAATATGTATGATAAACATAAGGCAATGGTGGAGCATTGGTGTCTGGGGGATTCAGAAAGGCTATGAAGGGTCTGAGATGGGGATGTTGAGGGCATCTAGGATGGGGATGTTGAGGGGGTTTGGGATGGGGATGTGGAGGGGATCTGGGATGGGGATGTGGGGGGTCTGGAATGGAGATGTGCAGGGGGTCTGGATGTGGCGGGGGTCTGGGGTGGGGATGTTGTGCATTAAGTAGCAGTTGAATATCCAGAGAGTCCCGGAATGGATGGTGCTAGGGAAAAGACCCCCCCCAAATTCTGAAGAAACTGGACCTGGAGGAAATTTAGAAGCTGAGAGGAAAGACAATAGTTCTGAGCCCCTCACAAGACGGTCCACTACTCGTGCTTTCCAACACTTGTCGAAACTCTCCATTGGACTTTCTTTGTGACTCACACATAAAGGGGAAGAGGAAGCAAAGAAAGATCGGGCAATCCCCATCACCTGCGGAAGCATCCCCGTGAGCCGCGGGAAGGAGAGGCAGCGGAGGGCCGAGCTTGTCAGTGCCGATAGTGATTAATCGCGCCGAGCTCCGGAGCGGAGCCGAGAGGAGCAATCACACCGGGACTCGGGCCCATCTGCCCGTGCCCTTCGGTCAGGGCTGGAACAAATGGAATCTTTCTGAAAGCAGAAGGGGCGGAATGTGGGTGTCAGGGGAGCCGGAGAGGAATTCACAGGTGTTTTCCTAGGACTTCCCGAGCAGAGGGGGCGGGGTGCCTTGTGGTTAGGCTGCGCAGTATTTTCTTTCCCGTATGTTTATGAGCCATCAGCAGTTTCTGTTGGAACAGCAAAAACCATGTTCAGGTCAAACTGCTGACCTGGGTCACTGGGAAGCTCATCTGACTCCTCTGTAAACTTTAACAGATGGGGCTGGAGCTGCTCCGGGTCGCAGAGGTGGCTGGGGCGGGTGGGTCACTGACAACCGGGGAGAAAACGTATCCGAGGAAGCCTGGAAATTGTGGGTAATGAGGAAGATCGCTCCCAAACAAAGAGATTCCGGGAGGGACTGGGAGCTGATTTGATGGGGAGCCCATTTATTCCCCATAAAACCCTTGTAAAACTAGGCTAAGAGGTAGTTAACGTGAAGTGTTCCAAACGCTATGGCACAGCCCAGTGTTGAGAATCATATTTTTTTTTCTGATCCATCTGTACTCCTGAAAATAAATTAAAACATATTAATGGGAACAGTGAACTTAGAATAATAGACTCAGAGTTTGGGAGCTGAAAGAGACCTTAGAACAACGGTTCTGAATCTTTTTTGTGGATCCTGGACTCTTTTGGGTAATATGATTAAGATTATTGTATTCCTTCTCAGAATTATGTTTTTGTGCATAACGTAAAGAAAACTAGTTATCTTGTTATATATCATTAGGTAAGCCAATTCTACAATTAATTTTTTAAAGTTCACAGATCCCAAGTTAAGAACCTCTGCCTTAGATTGTGTTGTTGTGTCCAATTTGTGATCGCATTTGGGGTTTTACTTGGCTGCCATTTCTTTCTCCAGCTCATTTGACAGACGAGAAAACTGAGACAACCGTTCTTAAATGATTTGTCCAAGATTGTACAACTAGTAAGTGTCTGAGGCTGGATTTGAACTCATAGAAATGAATCTGCCTGACCGGAGACCCAGCAGGCTAGCCACCGTACCACCCACCTTTCTTAGAATTTCTCCCTTACTCTGTAAAGAAGCTGAGGTTCAGGGACCTCTGTCTGACTTACTCAAAGTCAGATTGTTGTTTTGTGTCATTTAGGATTTCAGTGTTTCTTTCATCTACTTGATGTACTGTTATTGTTGTACTGCCTACAAAACCTATCTACCCTTTGCCTTTCTTCTTGTTCACGTGACCCTAGCAATGGAATTACTTTCAAAACTGAGTTCAGGCCCTGTTTTCTGCATGAAGTCTTTCCAGCTGCTAGCACCTTCTCCCCCTCAAAATAATGTGTGCAAACACACGTGTACACATACACACATGTCTATTCATAGTTGTATATGTACATATGAACACACACGTATGAATACATACAATATCCATTTGCTATGTGTATCTATTGCAATGTGTATTCTCTGGCAGAACATAAGCTCCATTTGGGTAGAAATCGTTTGACTCTTTCTTTTTGTATCCCAAATCACTAATAGACATTTAATAAATTTTGTTGATTGACATGGACTTCTTTGTCATTCAATGTAAGCTACTTTAACTGGCCTGATCTGCTTGGGTTTTTCTGTTAGATAGTTTAGTTATAAGTTAGATAACTTTAGGGACAGAAAGAATCTCAGGGGCCTATCCCTTCATTTGATTTGGGGCATGCTACAATAGGGAACAAAATTATTATTTTTTTGTTATTGTATCTTTCAAAGAATCTTGTGTGATTCTGATGTTTGCCTTGAAGATACTTAGTTGGAAGAATACCTTTAAGGCAATGTTTTACTCAATGGAATAAAATGGGTTTTTTCATGTGTTTTATTTTTGTAATCAACAGACAATAAGGTTAGTGCACTGATATTCTCTACATTTTTATTTCAATGATATGACTATAAAGATATGTTCTGTTATAGTGTATCATTATCAATGCCTGTACTCTTCAATACTTTAGCAAGAATTCTCAAGATGCATGTGTACCTTCTCTCTTAATGATTTCATAAAGAAAATAGTCATAGAATAGTAATTATTAACATTCTCCCCCCTCCTCTCTTTCTCTAACTGTAACTGTAACTGTAACCATAAATGCCTTACCCTAATCCTTTTTCTTTCTTTCTCTTCTCTCCTCTCTTTTGGTAAATGTGCTAATTCTTTTCCCCCCAAGCCTTTACTATTCCCCTCTTTTTCTGACATTTTAAGACCTCCTCCAGTGAACTCAAAATCATGTTGCCTATAGTATAAACCTCTTTATATATATATATATGTATATATATATATATATATATACATATATGTGTGTGTGTGTGTATCACACTTCCTATTTATTCTTCTAATCTTTTCTCTAGTGATAAATCTGCTTTCTCATTCACTATATTAGGGAAAGTAAGATTAGAGCACAAAACATTGTAGTTCTATTATTACTTTGCTTTTTGAAATCTGTCCAGATCATTCCTCTCTTTTTTTTTTCTTTTTTTTTTTTTGATATGTTTATTATCTCTTTTTGTTTTCATCCTTAAATGCTCTGAGGATGGTATCGCTTACTTGAGTTTCTCCTTATTATATCATTCACTGTTTCCCCCACTATCATCTTTTCTTATTCACAGTACTCATAATCTTCTATCATCTTCCCCAATAATTTTTTGTAAATGAATTTATATACTAAATATGCTTCTCTTTGATGCCACAATGGTTCCCTTCTCTAGATGAGCAAATATTTGTCACCTAAAGAAGTTTCTAAGTCTCTTTTGGTCTCTTCATTGTGGCAATTGATATTAGTATTAGTATTGGTATTACCATTTGTTAAAAAAAATTCCTTAGAAAAACAGTTCTAGTCATTATCTATTTTGTCTTATTTTTTTTTTATTTCCAACATTTGGTGTCAACAGCTTGTTTAAAAAAGTCAGGTTAGAGTTCCCTCAATTGTAAATCCTATTTTCTTGGTTTTGCTATTTGTTCTAATCTGGTATTAAAGAATATGACGATTTAATTAGGAAGACTTTTCCAAGTTCTTCAGGGAATTTCTCCAGTTAGTCATCCTATGCTACAAATATTGGTGCATAAAGATGTAATTATCTTCATCCATCTTTTTATTTATGTTCATTATGAGCCCTGCAATGTCAGATTAATCAAAAAGTTTTGTCTGAGGATATAAACAAACACGTTTCAAAAGAAGAATTGTAAAGTATTCACAACCACATGAAAATATGCTCCAAATCCCCAAAAAGAGAATTAAATTAAAACAACTCTGAGGTTTTACCTCCCATTAAATCTGTAAATGGGCAAAAAATGATCAAAAATGTCAACAGTCAATGTTGGATAGGACTATAGAAGGAAAGACATGCTAATGCATTGTTGGTGGAACTATAAAATGGTACAACTATTCTGGAAAGCAATTTGGAATTATTCAAATAAAATGACTAAAATATCCATACCCTTTGAACCAAAGATTATTACTAAGTTTATATCCTAAGCTATTGATAACAAAAAAGAACCTACATATTTATAGGAGCACTTTTGTGTGATAATAAATAATTGGATAGGAAGTAGATGCCAATTAGTTTTGTCAAGCAAATTGTAATGCATGAATGTAATGGAATACACCTGTACTAGAAAAGATGACACTTGTGAGGAATAGAGAGAAGCCTGTAAAAAATTTATGAAATGATGCAGAAAGCAGAGTCAAGAAAACAATATGCACAGTAACTATAACAATGTACATAAAAAGAACAAGGACACATCAAAAAATTAAAGTAAATGTAATAAAATTATAAAGATTAAATGAGACTCAAAGGAAGAAATCTACCCACTGGTGAAACTGTTACAAGTTTCACATGTTTTTGGACTTCCTCATTGTATTAATCACTTATGCTGATTTTCCCTCCCTCTCTCTAAAAAATTACTATTTATCATATAAGAGGGATCTCTGTGGAAAATAGGGGGAGGAAAGGATATGTGGTGCTGTACAAAAGAGAAAACTTCAAAAAAATATTTTTTTTTAAAGAATATGTATTTACAGACAGCAAGTTGGTGCAGTGGATAAAGCATGAGCCCTGAAGTCAGAAGGACCTGAGTTCAAATGTGACCTCAGGCACTTAACACTTCCTAGCTGTATGACCCTGGGCAAGTCACTTAACCCTAATTCCCCCAGCAAAAAAAAAAAAAAAAAAAAAAAAAAAAAAAAAATGTTCTATCAGATACCTAGTATGTTCCAAAAATTATGTAAAGTCAAAAATGAAACACTCTACTGTCAAGGAGTTTACATTCTGTAGATAGAAACAACATATGCACCTATAAATCTATAAGTGAATAGAAAATAAATACAAGGTACTTGAATTGCCCTAGCAGCTGGAGATGACTGACCGTCTTATGTTTCTTGCTGCCCTTAGAAGAATGATAAAACACAGAGACTCTTGAAGCCATCTTTTTCATTTAAATGCAATCTTATAGCTTATTTTATTTATATTGAGAATGTCAATATTGATAGGATTCAATTTACTTCAATAGTATGTTGAGCCAATGGACAAGAATCTCATACAAGTATCAGCTTAAATAGCATTTATAGACAATAAAATCTCTGTGATTCTTAACATCATCGATCACTAAACATTTATCAAGTGTCTACCATGTGCCCGACACTCTGCTCAGTGCTGAAAATACAAGGAAAGGCAAAAGATAGCCCCTGTCCTCAGAGGGCTTACAATATAATGGGGCAGACAACACGCAAACATAGATTTACAAAGTGAGCTATTGGTAGACTAAATAAGACATTTTTAAAGGCCCTGGAATTGAGGGGTTGGAAAAGGCTTCTTGTGGAAAATAGAATATAATCCTGGAATAGCATAGAGCTTCTTAAATGAGACACAAACTCACTCAGAAGAGCTCAGCCTATCTACACAACACAGGAAAAAAAAATCAAGGGAATTACAAACATTGGATGAACAAAAAAAATCATGAAGTTCATACTATATTCTATGTGATGTACTAAATGCTGATGATTCAAATGAACGAAAGATACATTCCCTGCCCTCAAGAAACTTATAGTCTAATAAGGGGAGATTTACAGACAGAGGAATGGTGATCCAGAGAGGAAGTTTTGGTTCAATACTAGGACAATCCATTGACGTTTCTTTCCTGAGGCAGCAGCAGGATACAAAGCAAGATGGAAAGTGGAGCGGGGTAGGGAGCAGAATGGACAATGGCCAGCTAAAGATGAAAACACGTGGTCTTAGGGCTTTTGGAGCTCTGTGGTCTTCCAGGCCTGGTCTCTGGGAGTGTGGCTTGGAGAACACAGTAACTGAAGAAGCCTGGAAGATTTCCATGTTATGATGTATTTGTGAGTGGGCAGCCCACAGAAGCGGTCCATGAGCACATAAACTTTGGCCAGACGTTGAACATAGGGAGGAAGTTGGACCCAGAATTGAATGGTAGGAAAAGAGCAGGAAGGATTGCATTTCAGAAACTTCACAGTCCTTCCAAACACTCCAAGCTTCTTCCTGAAACAAAATCCATCTCCTTAACACCAATAGTCTTCCGGTGACAGTATATGACTGCAAATCATGTAGTACTATGATCTCTGAGGAATTCCCATTGTGGGTCACTCAAAGGGCAATGGCGAGTTGCATGGTGAGTGTAAACAGACTGTGGAATATTATCATTTATGAACAACACACGGGGAGGTAGAGTGGCTCAGTGGGAAGTGTCTGGAGTCTGGGTTCAAGTTGGGCATCTGATGTTTAATATTTGTGTGACCTTAGGGAAGATGAAGACATTGGATTATAGGGCCTCTGTACCATCTGAGGCAGCCTGAGTGTCAGAATTGGAGTCAGGGAGACCGGAATTCAAATCTGACTTTGGACATTTAGTCATAGCTATGACTAAATGATACTGGGCAATTCACTTTACCCTGTTTGTCTCAGTCTTCCCATCCGTCAAATGAGCCGGAGAAGGAAATGGTCTTTACCACTTTAGTATCTCTGCTAAGAAAAACCCATCAGAACATTAACAAAAGTTAGCCCTTCTATCTATATATCCATGATCTTTAGATCTTTTAAGTGAGCTCTTCAAAGAGATTTATGACTGGAAGAAGAAAGAGGTTCATCCTGTCATAAGGGCAAGATTCTTTGCCCTCCTTTGGCAGCCACTTAATGTTAGGAAATATGGATCAAAGCCCCCAAGCATGGCTTTACCATAGGGAAGGACAAGGGTAAGAGCCACACAGGGTAAAAAGGCCTAAGTTTAAATCCCTTAGTTGCAAGATCTTAGATAAATCACTTAAATGCTGTCTGCCTTAGTTCCTTTATTTGTAAAATGGAGATAATAATAGCACCAACTCCTTAGATTGTTGTAAGGATCAAATGAGATAATATTTGTAAAACATTCAGCACAGTATCTGGCACACAGTAGGCACTATATAAGTGCTATAAAATTATTATTATTATTATTATTATTATTAGCTTACACAATGTGGAATTCTGAAAAGTTATTCTCATCAGGTGACACATTATTGACCCTTTTCTTGCTTTAGGATTTTGGTGATTCTATATCAGAAGTAGTGAAATACCATCATGCTACAGTTGTGAAAAACAAAAAAAAAGTTTTTGCGAAACTGAAATGTTTTGTTGGATGCAAAATAATTCTTTTTTGATCCAAAAAGACAAATATAAATTAAAAACAGTTGCAAACTTTGGAAGGAATGTGGAGGGAAATGTATCACCCTCAAGTAATTTTTGAAATTGGGTGATATGATAGCAGAGATGTTGCTCTGGATTTCTTAAAATTGATAATTAAATGTTTTCCCCTTTACTTCATTTATATTAAGCAGCACTATATAGTAGTTAGTATATTGGTCCCAGAATCAGGAAGATTTGGCTTCAAATCCCTGTCTCTGACACTTATTAGTGAAGTGACACTGGGCAAGACTCAGTTTTCTCATCTGTTAAATGAAAAGAATGATAACTATAGTGGGTTAAGACTCAATTTCCTCTTCTTTAAAATGGAAACAATAACACCTGTAAGACCTATCTCACAAGGCTGTTGCAAGACTAAACTGGGAAAATTATGTTAAAGCATTTTGCAACTTCAAGATCCTACACAAATGTCAGCTATCATTATTCTTGGCTTTTCCCCCATTTATTTGAACTGATGATGAAATCAGTTGCACAGAGACACTAAAACTCCTGGGGCCATGTGTGCTTCCTGATATTTCTCTTGGAAATGACACCATTGAATGAGTATTTGACTAAATCCTGGAGCTTTGTGGGCCTAAGGCCATAAACTTTAAACTGAAAGCAACTTCAGAGGTTACCTTGACATAGCACCATAAAATTTCAAAGTTAAAATAGATCTCAGAGGCTTTCTAATCAATGTTCCTCATTTTGCTTAAGAGGAAACTGAGGCCCAAAGTCTCTAGGTGATATGCTCAAAGTCACACCGGAATTGAATAAGAGGTGAGATTGTACTAGGAGAATATAATAACACAGATAAATAAATACATCATTTGGAATGTACATAGATTGCAAAATTACATGGAAACAAAAACTGAATTCTGAGAAGGTCCAATGTGGCTTTTGAACCAAAGCCAGATGTTCATTAATTTCTCAAAAAGGAGCCAAAGAACCTATCACAGAATCATATATCCTCAGAATCTGAAGGTTACTCAAAGGACATCTAGTCCAACATGTATTAGAATAGAGACAAGCACAAAAAGCGTCAAAGCTTTGAGTTTTGTCTCAGCAAAGATGAAAATAGCAGAGCCATAACTAGGATGTGGTGATCAAAGCTTAGCCACAGAGCACTGAAATTTAGAGGGTTCAAAAATGTATGCAAGCTGGAAAACCTACTCTGCTGTATACCTTGTCTAGTAGCAACCTCCCCCCAAATAACCAACCATTTCCATAATCTCCCCACATTTGACTGCATGTTGGCTGTGAAATTTTGCTCTCTACTCATTCTCACTCCCAACCCTCCAATGGATTTTAGGACCTCTTTCAACAGCCACTAAAATTGGTCCTTAGAGTTCCCTTGTCCAGTTTCTTCCTAGCTAGCACTCTACCCTTATTCTATATACAAGAACTAAAAATGGTATCATACGAAAGAACCAGCATATCAGGAAATTAAAGAGCTAGTGAAACCAACCCTCAGCACTGGCTATCATTTGCAAATGTATACAGAATGTTAAGTCTTGAAAATAATCATGTAAGTGTGCCAAATTATATAAACTATAACAGCCAACATCTAAGTGCTTTGAAATGCCTTCAGACAAATAAAGAAATTTTAAGCTGAAATTCTTTTAAGTTATACATGTACAGTCACATTAATCATATTTCCACATTAATCATGTTGTGAAAAAAAAGAAAGGGAATGAAAAGAAAAACTATGAGAAAGGGGAAAAAAAACAACAAAAACAACAAAAAGGAAAATAATATGCTTCGATCTATATTCAGATGCTCTAATTCTTTCTCTGAAGAGGAATAGCATTTTCTATTATGAATCCCTTGGAATTGTCTTGGATAATTGTATTCCTAAGAAGAGATGAGTCTATCCTAGTTGATCATCACACAATGTTGCCATCACTATGTACAATGTACTCCTGGATCTGCTCACTTCACTTTGCATCAGTTCATATAAGTCTTTCTGGGTTTTTCTGAAATCTGTCCAGTTGTCATTTCTTATAGCACAATAATATTCCCCTACATTCATGTGCCACAACTTGTTTAAGCATTACTCAATCGAATGGCATCTCTTCAATTTCCAGTTCTTTGTCACCACAAAAAAAGATGGAACATTTAGAAAGTTGAAAGCAGCTATTTTTCTAAAACATGACTATTTATCAGATGCTCTCAGACTATTTTGGAGACGTGGGGTCTTGATAACCTTGCCATTATTTGTAAAATGTGTAGTTCATAGGTTCCTTGGAATCACTTATTTATAACTGGAAAGTACCTTAGCAGAATTCTAAGTTAATAAAAATAACGAAAGTTAGCATTTAGTAGAGCATATTAAGATCCACAAATATCTCATTTGATACACAAAGCAATCCTTGGAGGTCAGTGCTATTGTTATCCCCATTTTACAATTGAGGAAACTGAGGTAGATAACAGACTTGCCAAGGGTCATTTGATTATTAAGTGTCTGAGACTAGATTTGAAGTAGGTCTTTTCAACTGTCTATCTGGCATTCTATTCACTGTTAACCTAGTAACTTCTGACAACATCAACAGTCAGTCAATCCTCAGGTATTCATTAAATGCCTGTTATATGCCAGGTACTGTGCAAATACAAAGAATGAAATAACCTCTATTCACAATGACCTATATTGATAGTAATTCATTTGGAAATTGTCAAAGTTCTTTATGTCCATAAGCTCACTGAGCCTGGAGCCAGAAATTATGATTATTCCCACTTTACAGATGAAGAAATAAAGCTCTGAGAAATATTGGCCCTCCTCGTTTGAAATACAAGGAAGCCATGGCCCAGAAAAGTTAAATGCGTTACTCAGGGTAAAAATAATAACCATTCATTTTTATACAGTGCTCTACAATTCTCAGAGCCCTTTGCATAGTTTTGGAAATAGCCAGGAAGTGTTAAGTATGGTGGTCTGGTTATCTCAATACTCAAAACAATTTCGATAGATACTGTAGCTATTCTTATCACCTCCATTATACAGATGAGCAAACTGAGACTCAAGGGCTATTAACAACTAACTAGCTTCAGAGAAGGGATTTGAATTTGAGTGCCTCCTAAATTGTTCTGCCACAAGTCTCTCCTTTCTACAGCACAGCTGATGAATTCATTGTTCTCAAGCAGAGATCTGACCACGTAACCCAATAAACTCCACTGACTCCCATTACCTCCAAGGTCAGATCCAAACTCCTCCATTTGGCTTCACAGCCCTATCCCAGCCTTCCTGGTCTTCTCACTGTTCTTCCCCAATGATGGTCCCATCGCCATGCTTTTTCTGGGACTATCCTCCTTGTCTGGAACTTTCTCCCTCCACTTTTACCCTTTGGAATCTCTACTACCCACTTTTCACATGAGGTCTTTCCTGATATATATATATCACACACACACACGCAAAACTATCTTGCATTTATTTCAGATAAATATCATATTGTACTCATTATATACACAATGCTTTTCCCAAGCAAAATGTAAGCTTTTCAAGAATAGAAGTTAATCATTTTTATCTCTGTAGCCCCAGCACTTAGCAGTGACTATCATACAGTAGGCACTTAATAAATGCTTAGGGGTGTTTTTCTCACATGAATTGAGTCCTGATCCCAAGTCCAGTATTCGCTCCATTGTGCCACAATGTAGAACCAAGATTTGAATCCACGTCCTGTGATTTTCAAATCCAGCATTTGGAGAACAGGAATGCATGGGACAACATGGGACGTTCCCATTGCATTATCATTCCCATACCTTTCCGCCCTTAGTGTAATTTACATTTCCTTGATGTGTGTACTGATTGATTGGGTTAAAATGTTCCTTGGCGATGAAATCTCCTTTTTTATTCTTATCTTTTCATCTCAAGAATGGCATTTCTGTTTCACCAACAAATACCTTACACAAACAGTGTGGCAAAGGACAGACTCCTACAGCCTTTCCTCAGGAAAGTGAAGTAGTGAGCTTCAATGGGTTGGACCATCCCATCCTCTCAAAGCCTTGTGGGAAAAGGTCTCTTTGATGTGTTATGTTTGAAACAGCCCAGAGCAAACCTGAATGCTGTCCCTTGCCACTCCTCCATCACAAAGAGAACAAGAGTTTGGAAATCCCCAGCACCCATATTATTTTTCCCTTTGTTACAGATATTACCTGCCCACAGTTATGCAGTGAAAGTTTAGCCTTGGGTCTCTGAGAGCTCTCGCCCATCAGCAGGACTTCCAGGAATGCTGTCTCTGAGTCACTTCTAAGTCCTGCCAACCTTTTCATGAATGTGCCGGCAAAGAAAGGGAGTTGGTAGTTGCCAGCCTCTAGGAAGAAGTTAAGTAATGCCCACCGGAGTGAAGAAGGGCTGAGAAAATAAATTCCCTTTGCAGCCTTCATCTAGAAGAATATGCTTAAAATTAACCAAATTCAACCAAAAAGTGGCTTCTCTGGGAGTCCCATGGCCCAGTCCTCAGCTAGTGTCATTCTGTGTCTACCAGGAGGTAGAAGATGGATTACTTTAATTGTTTGATCAATCAATCGATGACCATTTCTTAAGTGTTTATTATCACTTCCGGAATTAGAATATTTGTAGTATTGAGTACTGAGGACAAGTATTGAGTACAAGTATTGAGGAATACAAAGCAAAAAATAAAATAGCCCCTGCCTTCAAGAAGCTTACAAACTAGTGTGAGTTGGAGTATTTAGTCCAACAAATTAAAGTGTCAGAGCCCCCCATTATGGTAGCAAGAATTCTGGGGAGAGACTGACAGTTATTCACCTGCCCCTCCAGTATTTCCACTGTTTTCAGGGCCCAAGGATGACTGGGCACTGGTTACCAGGGGCAGGAGAATAAAAGGAAATGGAAAGACAAAAAGTCATGGGTGTTGATCTGTGGTCTCAGACATTCATTTGTAATGTGTATGTTGTTTCATTGTGTATAAGGCTTCAACCAAAGGCAATTCACCCAAACAAATCATATATATGTTGGAATCATATAGTCAAATTTGCTTTTCTTGGTTATATGTATTTGTAACCAGGCTTTTGTTTTTCTTGCTTTCTTAACCCTTTGGGGGAGAATGTTGGAAAGAGAGAATGCAAATTTTGAAATTTAAAAAATTAATTATGGCCATATTTCAATCAATCAATCAATGAGTACTTACAAGTTCTGACTATGGAATAGGGGCTGAAAATACAAAAAGAGACAAAAGACAATTCCAGCCCCTGTAGAGGGCTGGAACTTTGGAGAAATATACTTGAAACAAGGTGTTAACTCAATGGAATTAATGAGATGATGGTTCTGTAGTTCTCATATATATTTAGTACTTAGCATGGTGATGTAATGGTTCTCTAGTTCACACATGATCTGTGTGTTGTAATGATGTAATTACAAGAAGGTAGATAAGGGCTAACAAGAACTGGAAGAGGGATTCTATTTTTGACCAGCCTTCTAGTTTCTCATGCCTCCTGCACTAAGATCAAGACTGGGCTGAAATAAAGAATCTAGACTCTATTCTTGACCATTCTCATGGCGTCTATCCTGCTGAGACCAAGGCCCTTCCAGAGGACCTCCAGAAAGCTAGCCGGACATTACAAGCCCCTAAGAAATTCACAATCTAATGATACCTGTTTTGACAAGGAGGAACATTGAGAAAAGTTTTCCAGGTTAACATGAATCTCTCACAGCCTCTTCCTCTCTACCAAAGTTTCCGAATACAGAGATACTCTGAGGAGCAATAAACATGGAATAATGGAAACGACTTTTGGAACGGAGGGAGCAGGAACCCTTTGCCCTTTACTAATTGTGTGGCCAAGTCATTTACTGTCTGGGGTCTCACATTCCTGATCTGGATCACCTTATAAATAAAACTCTTGCTGATTCCTCCTACCTACCGAGCTCCTAGTGTCTCCCCATCGAAAATCAATCAATCAAGGAGCATTTATTTTGTGACTATTGTGCAGTAGATATCTTCCAACTAACCTTCTGTTTATTGTATCTATAAATTTTATTCATGTACATAATAATTTATATGTTTCCTCTTTTTCAACAGAATGTAAACTTCTTGAGGGCAATCATTGTTTCGTTTTTGTTACTGTATCCCCGTGCCTAGCCCAGTCCATGAAACACAGCAGACATTTATTTATCAGTGCTTATTGACTGACTTATTGATACGTTGAAATGTTGTGGGGCAGAGTGGGGAGGTTAGATTGCATGAGAACTGCAAGTTTTACACTTCCATGTTTCTGTCTCTGAATCCCAAGGATCTCATCTGTTATCAATCAACCATTTTGTATTTGTCAAGTATCCACTCTGTCTAAAAGATAAACATTTATTAGGCATCTACTATATGGCAAATATAATGCTGAGAACCAGAGATACAGTGATCAATTCTGATAGACACGGCTCTTTTCAATAGCAAGATGGTCTTATGATGGAGAGAGCCATCTGTACCCAGAGAGAGGACTCTGGGGACTGAGTATGGACCACAAGATAGTATTTTCACTTTTTTTGTTGTTGTTTGCTTGTTTTTGTTGTTTTTTTCTCATTTTTTTTCCTTCTTGATCTGATTTTTCTTGTGCAACATAATAATTTGTGGAAATATCTATAGAAGAATTGCACATGTTTAACATATATTGGATTACTTGCCATCTAGGGGAGGGATGAGGGAAGGAAGGGGAAAAATTTGGAACACAAAGTTTTGCAAGAGTGAATGTTGAAAATTACCTATGCATATATTTAGAAAATAAAAAGCTTTAATAAGGAAAAAAACCAATCCCTGTCTGCAGGTAGTTTACTTTCTATTGGGAAAATAGTGCAAACATATTTTATCAAGATTTAAAACAGATACGAAGAAACTTGAAGCAAAGGAGCCACTAGAAGCTAAGGGAGATGATTAAAGAATTCATATAGGAGTCAGTCATTGAAATGAGTTTTAATGGAAGTTGGGGAGTCTGGGAGAAGAGGGAGAAGCAGTAACTTTCACACATGTGGGACAGCTTTCAGTTCAGCAAAGACAAAAGATGAATTGTGTCCTTGATTCTTCTCTGACAAATGATTATGATGTGATGGACTGGAAGGCACAGAAACTACATTTAAAAAAGCTCATCCCAGATAGCTTCTAAGTTTTTCTTAGACTGAGCACAAAGTATATCATCGTTCTTATGCAGATACGTTTTGAACATTTGGCTCTCTTCTCCCTGTGCATCAGTTTCTTCCCGGCCTGGGTCTTCAGCAGTGAGATCAAGTGTGCCAAGGATATCTATAGTCTTGGACATAATGAGTCCCTCATGTTGTTTCAGGGTCCCAGTTGGCCCATGTCAAACACCTCCTGTGCTCTATTGGCCTGAGAACCTGTTCATTCCCTTTTGCCTTAATTGTTGGCTCAGAGAGCCAGTGGGTGGGTGTTTAAGGACAGACTTTCCATGTGCTAAACTTTTAGTCAGGCCCTTAATATTTTCCATATGCTCTCCAAGCCCTCTAGAAGGAGCTTCACTCCATCAAGCATGACGTGGGTAAAATAACCAATATGTTTCTCTTCTGATGGCCTTATACATTCATGGGGAATTTTTTCAGTCTTCCCACCAAGTACTTTAAAAATAGAAAACAATGGCTCTGATTCTGCTGGGAGAAAGATGTCTGAAGTCCCATTTTGGATTGGAAGGAATTCTTTTTGTGAGCTTCAATTGGAGTCAAAGGAGCTGAGTTTGAATCCTGCCTCTTTTGGCAGGATTGTGTGATAATAAACATGACAGTAATAATAACAATAACTAAGCCTTTATAAGGCAATTTAACGTTTATAGAGTATTTTACATACATTATCTCATCTGAGCCATAAAATATGTATGTGAAATAAGTGGTATCATTTTCTCCATTTTACAGAGGAGAAAACTGAGGCTGAGAAAGCTTAACTGACTTGCCCAGTGTTGCATAGCTAGTAAATCAGAATTTGAATTAAGGTCTTTCTGATTCTAAATAGAATGACTCATTCACTGCACTATCTAGCTATAAATTGAACAGTTAGATTAGACCCAGTAGAAGAAAACTAACACTATGATCCTATGATGCCTAAATTACTTAAGATATTACACTGGAAGTAGTCTTTTAGTCTGTATACCCCAATAGCCAAAGAGTCACTGCTACTTGGAAAGAGAAGATGATGTTGGGGAAAGAATCCTTGATTTAGAGGAAAAAGATATAAATTCAAATCCTAGCTCTGCTACTTACTATTTACATAATTATAAGCAAGCCACTTAGTCCCTCTGCATCTCAATTTCCTCATTTGTAAAATGAGCCAGTTGATCTGGATACTATAGAATATCTCTTCCAGTTCTAAATCAATGAGCTATAGCTCTACCTGTCCCAGGGCTTTATTTCTTCATGTGTAAAATGACTAATTGCAGCTCTGGGTCTACATGCTATAATCTCATGTTCCAAAAAGGAAATCTTTTTAATTAACCCATTACAAGATAGAGGCGAACACATCATCTTGAATTTATCTTACTGCCAGGATGACTTCCTACTGCCACTGAGGAGATTGGTGCTGTATGCTCAGAGAATCAATCAATTACCGAGATCTTCAGAAACCATAATCGTCATTGACACAGAGAAGTATAAGGTTTGCAAAATTCTTTATGTATATTTTCATCTGAGCTTCAAATTTTCTCTGTGAGCTAGGAACTGAGGAAACCGAAGCTTTGAAAAGCGCTTATTGCCCACGGTCACGGGTCACATGTGTCAGAGATGGAGTTTCAAATTCAGAATTTTCCTGACTCCAAATCCACCACTCACGGGATCATAGCTTTTGAGGCAAAAGGGATCTGATAGATCCTGTCAGCCAACCCTTTATTTAATACATGGAGGACTGAAGTTCAGTGATCCATCCAAAATGACACAATCAGTAAATGGCTGGATTCTGACAAAATTTGCTCTAGTTGGGGAGTGCTCCAGTTCCTCATTCACCAACTGTCTATTACATCTCCATCTGCATGTCCTACAGGCTTCTCAAAATCAATAACTTATTCTCTTTCTTAACCCTCTCCCCATACTCATTCATCTTCCTAACTTCCCTATGTGTACTGAGGACACCACCATCCTTTAGTCATCCACATTGGAAATCTCAAAGTCACCTGTACATCTATCACCTTCAATAGGATATAAGCCACATTATTAGAATATGGCCTATTTGGGGATTTGGGGGGGGGATCTTTAAATCCCTGTCAGTTTGTATATAGTAAGTACTTAATAATATAGAATTATAGTAGAATATATAAGTACTTAATAAATGCTCATTGACTGATTGATGCTCAGTTTTTTGCTCTCTCACCCTTCAACACCTCCATATTTGATCAGTTATCAACCCTATCAGAATCTATCTTTCATCTCTTTTTACATTTTTCTTCCCCTCCCACTTTTTCTACTCTTGCCTTCTACTTTAGTTGAAGTCATCAGCACCTCCTGTCTGGACTATCTCAATGGCCTTCTAATTGGTCTCTGGATTATCTCATTGCTCCCTTTCATTCATTTTGTGTTCTAAGCATATTGGGCTAATAGTCCATCTCCATCTCCAGCTTCTTTGCTTTTCCACAGGCTATCGCCTTCCCCCTCTGTCCCATACTTAGAATGAACTCCATCCTCCCCTTCTTAGACTCCTTAGATTTCTTCACCTCTTAGACTCCTTAGATTTCTTCAAGTTTCAGTTCACATGCCAGCTGTTAAACCAGATCTTTACTGCCTTCATTCTCCCCCTCTTCTCCAATTATTAATTATTCCTTTAGAAGTCAGTTTTTATTTTGCTCAAATATACTTTTTATTGACAACAGTGTATATGTTTTCTTCATCCCCATCCCCATTCCCCTCCCTTGACCCTCCATTCCAGTTAGTTTAAGGGGCAGCTTTGTGGAGAGAAAAAAAAGGCTGGATTTGCTTCAGATTCTAGCTGGGGAAAATCACTGTACCTCTCTGCTTCAATTTCTCCATCTGTAAAATAAAAGGGTTGGGCCAGATGAATGCTAAAATTCCTTCCAACTTAATCTCTACTTTCCTTATTGCAACAATGAAATTTTGACCTTTGTGCCTCCAATGTGCCTTACACATAATTAAGCCCTTAATAAATGATTATTGAATGAATATCATAAATAATTTTATTAGCTAATTCTGTACATCTTTAGTTATTTTGTACATATTATCTTTCCACCTTCATCCCAAGTCCAACAAATCAACAAGTATTTATTAAACATCTACTATGTGTCGGACAGTTATCATGTTGGGCCCTGGCAATACAAGCACAAAGATTTGAACTCTAAAGGAGCGGATGTTCTAATGAAGGAGGCATCAACTATATATATAAGTACACATACACATAAGTTACATACAAAGTGAGTTATACAGATGATTAGAAAGTAGTTAAATATTGGGTAATTTCGAAGAGAAGGTGCTAGAAGTTGGAAAGGAGTGGGAAATCAGGAAGGGCTTCCTGCCAAAGATGACAA
Organism: Sarcophilus harrisii; assembly: GCF_902635505.1. Lineage (NCBI taxonomy): Eukaryota > Metazoa > Chordata > Mammalia > Dasyuromorphia > Dasyuridae > Sarcophilus > Sarcophilus harrisii. Next base: position 28,728,124 of record NC_045426.1, on the reverse strand, counting down.
CTGGGTTCCATCTTAAAGGAAGAGGGAAACCATTTTGTTTTGTCTTTACTTAGCATATAGTAGGCATTTAATAAATGCATTTAATTTAACATAATGTTATTTGGATTATCTGATGTTTTGAATTATTCTTACATCTTTCTTATATTATTCACAATTCTAATCAAGTATTTTTATGCAGTGCAATACACCAATTATAGTACTGGAGAATCTGAAAAAGAAAAAAAAATATTCCTCTATGCAATGATTAAGACAACTGGAAAGGATAGAAGAAGAGAGGGATAAATGATGATTCTGTAACTATTTTTACATCTATTATAATGCTTAGAAATGAAGGGGTTTTTTTTTACTTTTCTATTTATTTAAGTCTCTCTAGTTCAAAAGGTAACTAACTGATACCATTTAGCCCTTACTTTAATGACACATAAATGATCCAAACTGAATTCCTTTGATTCACACACTTGTTTTTCAGCTTTTTAAAGTAACTTTTTTCTAAAGTATACACTATGAATTACTGAAGATTTACTTAAGAAAAACAAGTGGAAAGAGTTTTATTTGTCCTTGATGTACCTACAGTCATTCTTGCAAGTCTGAATACATCATTCTGGCCATTTATAAGAAGACATTCATATTGACCGAAGGATTAATTTTACTAGGAAACAAATCCAGACTTTTCATTTCAACATTTTCTAGAACCTCCCATGGAAGTTCCATTTCTAAGGACCTGTGATAAGGTTTTGGTTACAGCTGAAGACGGGGAATTTTCAATGGGCAGGTCCAGTTTTTGCTCACAAATAGCAGTGTGGAAAGTGTGACTGATGTGGTAGCTTAACTTTGAACAATAGACACATGCTAAACATCTGAATTTCCTCAGCTGGATCCAAAGCAATCACTTACATTTTAGCTGCAAGATTTTGAGTAAAGACAGATGAACCAACAATGTGTAGAGGAGATAAAGTTTTTATGTTTTATTTTTATTTTTTAAAGACACAGAGGAAAATTATTGTCTCTGGATATTTGGAGAATTTTCTGACATCAGAGGTATGATTCACCATCACTTACTATTCAGGAACTTCTCTTAGCCAGAAACCATGTTATCTATTCATTTTCTTACTCTATAAATTCCCAAAACTCTGCATTATCTCTAAAGTCAAATACAAACCCTTCTGTTAGGATTCAAAGCACTTCCAAAATACCTTTTCAGACTTTACTTCCTTCATTTTCTCTACCATTTGTTTCCACATCAAAGCAATTGAGGTTTCACTCAGCAACTAAGGACACAATGAATAGTAATCTCCACTTGTAATCAGGATCTCTGTTCAAATCTACTAGACACTTAACTAGTTATGTGACTCTAGCCTAATCATCTAGCCTCTGTCTGCCTCAGTTTCCTCAACTGTAAAATGAGGACCAAAATGACACCCTTCTCCCAGGATTGCTATGAGTATCAAACAAGATCATATCTGTAAAGCATTAAGCCCACCATATGCCCTATATTATTTATCAAATTAGTTAAATAATAAAGGTTGGGAACACCCTATGTTGGAAGGTTGTGGAAATATGGGCACACTAATATAGTTTTATTAAAGCTATGATTTGTTTGATGATTCTTGAAAGTAATTCGGAATTATACTAATGTCAATGTTCTGTCAGCCAGAGTTACCATTATTTGGCAAATAACTCACGGAAGGAAAAGATAGGTTAAATAATAATTATTATAATATTTGAAGCAGCACTTTTTGGAACACCAAAGAAATGGAACCAAAGTATATATCCATTGATTGGAGAATTTTTGAACCAATTGTGCTACATGAATGTAATGGAATATGATTTTCCTATAAAAAGAATATTAAGAATGCAAAGATGCATGGAAAAACTATATAAACAGATGCAAAATAAGGTGAGCAGAACTGATATACACAGTAGACCAATTTCCCTAGTGAATATTGATGCAAAAATCTTAAATAGAATATTAGCAAAGAGATTACAGAAATAGAACATATCACAGAAAGTTATCCCCAAGATAATACACCATGACCAAGTAGGATTTATACCAGGAATGCAGGGCTGATTCAATATTAGGAAAACAATTAGAAATTGACCTATATCAATAACCAAACTAACAAAAATTATATGATATCTCAATCGAACAAACTATTGATCAACTCCCCAAGAAAAATGTTTGACTTCTACCAAACATTTAAAGAATAATTAATTCTAATATTATATAAACTATTTGAAAAAATAGGGAAAGGACTCCTATCAAATTCCTTTTGTAACACAGATATGGTGCAGATATGGTATTCTTAGAGAATCCTAGAGAATCAACTAAAAAACAACCAGAAACAATTCACAACTTTAGCAAAGTTGAAGGATACAAAATAAATCCATATAAATTATCTCTATGAATCTACATTTTTAAATTTATGTCTACATGCATTTATGTAAAAATACATATGTTTGTATAAACAAATATTTTTTAAATAGCTCATGGGTAGGTCAAGCTAATATAATAAAAATGACAATTCTACCTAAATTGGTCTATTGCTCAATGTCATAACAATCAAATTGCCGAAAAAATATTATTTTATAGAGGTAGAATTTTAAAATATAAAAAAGTTTGCTTTTTGATGTTTGAATGAATGATAAAGCACTTATTACTTACAGTTATAAATTTATTAAGTATTAAGCATAAGCAAGGCTCAGTGCTAAGCTCTGGGATACATATACAAAAGAAAGCCTCTGCCTAAAAGCAGCATCCAACTGGCAAGGAGAATAGTGACCAGGGAAGTCACAAGGAGAGTGCATGGAGCCATAAGGTTAACTACACCTTTGGTACACCTTGATACACCTTTGGTGGATTTGTGTTGCTGTTCCCAGAACAAATAGTAGGAGGAATTAGGGGGAAGGGATGGGAACAAACAGTGACAGCAGACAGATGTCAGTGAAACCTGTCAAATGGACCAGATACAACAAGCATTATTGTCACAAATACAATTCAATAAGTCCCAGAAATGTAGAAGACACAGTAATAGATGCTGGGGGTACAAAATGAAAAATTTCCCCTGACCTCAAGGAACTGATAGTTTATTGTTCCAAAGATAGCCCAATCATATCTGACATTTTATGGCTACAAAAATTTTACTTTGTTTTGCTTTTAACATTTTAATAATGTTCTTTTTATACTACTTTTGCTTCATGCCCTCTTAATTCCTCCTGTTTTTTTCAACCATACACTAATTTTCAACCATACACATATCCCTTTATACCTTCCCAGATCTTGCTTCCTATGATCTATTCTGCTCCTCTCCTTGGCCTGGCAAACTGACTCAGAATAATTATGTTTCTGACTTCTCTTACTATTTTCCACTTTGGAATCAATCAAGATCCTGCTCTCTGTGTTTCCAATCCCAACCTAGTCATACCACCCTGACTTCTTATGGTTCCCACACAGGATGGTTTGCTTTGGACATTCTGAACTTTAAAAAGCACCTTCCCTCCTTGCCTCCAACAATTCACTCAGTCACAGCAGCTCAGCAGGAAGGCCTTTCCCCTGACAAAGTAAATTGAGAGAATATTTGGAGTTTTAATGGTTAGTGTTGGCTTTATGTCACCAAGAGCCAAAGCAAATTGGCCAAATATTTGGAGCTTTGACTGTTAGTGTTGGCATTGAATTGTCAAGAGCCAAAGTCTCTTTTAGACCCACTGGTATATATTGTTATTACCCTTTTGGTATCATCCCTCTGACTGCTTCCATATTTTAAGGACAATATCTTTCTAGTTTTTTTTTCTCTTACATATAATAAAAAGATCCATATTTGGAATGGAACCATTTCCCAGTACCTATGTGAGACATGGAAGATTGAAATGTACAACTGCCTCTTCAAGGACATATTATTTTTTTATTCATTATCTCCTTCCCTGGAATGTCAATTCGACACAACTCCCATAATCTATTAAAGTTTTGCTTTTTTTTTCTTAGTTCATCATCGAGTAGAATCTTACCATTTTTATCTTTGCTTCAGATACTTGACACATTACCTTAAACCAAGTCTTGTTTTCCTCAACAATGGACTTCAACAAGAGTTGATTAATATTTAATTGATCGATAGACAATAGACTAAAACCTTAAAATTTAAACAAAACTAATTTCATCAACAGTGTGGATCAAAAGAAAGATAGTACTTCCTTCCTTCCCATCCCTTCATAAATCTATTTGTGCAAAGAGCAATGGTGGCCTAGATATCTAAGGACACAGAAGCTGCCATCTGGGAGTAGTCCATCCCAGTTTTAGAGAGCTCTAATTGTTAGAAAGATTTTCTTGACATAAAGCTAAGCTTTGCCCTTTTTTTATATCTACCTATTGGTCCTGATTTTGCCTTCTGGGGCCAAACAGAACAAGTCTAAATCCTATTCCATATACTTGAAATAACTATCACTCCTATTCTCTACTCTTTTTTCTCCAAGCTCTATATACTTCATTAACTAACCCCTCACATGACATAGATTTAAGGCCCCTCAATGTACTAATTTTATTTCTTTGGATAAGTCCTTCAAAAATTCAGAGCCCAAAACAACGCAGTATACTCCAGGTTGTAGTGGTTGGTATTTATTCTTTGTTCTCAAAGATGACCATGACCTAAAGGAGGTGTTTCCAGGACTTGAAAGATTCCAGATGATGGCCAACAAGGGCACCTATAATCTTCGATTTTCTTGGTCTTTAAGGCACCTTTCCTTTTTTTCACTTTCTGTACCTTCCCATGCTGCTTTGTTCTAGCCATTGGTGACAATTTCCATTATCTAAGAAGTCTTTTGGGGGATAGTCCCCCACTGAAAGGACATTCCACCGATCTCAGATAACAAAAATTCCAAGCTCTTAAAACTCTTTGAAGTACCTTTTCTCTCCATCCAAATGGGTTTGACTATTACATAAATTTTTCAAAATAGGAACCAGGTCCACTGTTCCATCCAGTGCCAAATCCCCAGTCAATGCTAAGAATCTTCAGAATAATCTTTTGCCATATCTTCTTGAAGCTTGTCATTATTTTCTCTAGCAAGTGCAGGAGGTTTTTATTGAGACATCCTCACCCTGAGGCAAGGTATTGTACTTTCAAAACATCTCTTGAATTCTGAATTTCCTCTCCTTTCCTAAGCTTTGTAGGTGCTTTGAGGTAAAAGGTCTAATGAGTCAGGAGACATCTCTGGCCAGCTCACTTTTGGTTTGTGCCAACTTTTCTGACTTTGTGAATTACTTTTAAGTTTCATAGGTTGCACATTGGAAGGTTGAGTCAGATCTTGCTTGAGTTCAACTGTGGTCGGTATCCTTGGAAGTCAAACGTGGTGGATTAAATCTCTTCTAAGAGTTGGATGGGAAAGAAAAATGGAACTGAAAGATGAATCAATATACCTATTACAGCCAATAATTCTTCAATGCTTTAAAGATAGTGCCTCCTAGGAAAAATAATAATAGCTATTATTTATATAACACTTTAAGGTTTACAAAGATTCTCTAACTTGATCTTCAGAAGAATAGTGAGAAATAGGTGCTATAATTATTCCTATTTTTATAAAAAAGGAAAGTGATACAAACAGAGAGCAAATAATTTGATCATAGACACAGTTAGTAGATACCTGAGATAGGATCTGATGTCAGCTCTTCCTAATTAGAGAACAATGTTCTATTTATTGTGTCAGCTAGCTGGACCAAGACTAGTAGACATCTTGCCCATTCTTAATATGTAACAACAATAGAATTAAGCTCCCTTTTTCTTTTTTCTTTTTTTTTTTTTTTGCTGGTCTAATCAAGTACCATTTTTTATTATTATAACTTTTTATTTACAAGATATATACATAGTTAATTTTTCAGCATTGACAGTTGCAAATCCTTTTGTTCCAACTTTTCCCTTCCTTCCTCCCACCCCCTCCCCCAGATGGCAGGTTGACCAATACATGTTAAATATGTTAAAGTATAAGTCAAATACAATGTAAGTATACATGTCCAAACAGTTATTTTGCTGTACAAAAAGAATCCGACTTTGAAATAGTGTACAATTAGCCTGTGAAGGAAATCAAAGATGCAGGTGGACAAAAAATAGAGGGATTGGGAATTCTATGTAGTGGTTCATAGTCATCTCCCAGAGTTCTTTCCCTGGGTCTAAGCTCCTTTTTTCTAGGTAGATATCATCCCTTCTAGCCTTATAGAGCCTAGAAAAATAGATATAGTTAGCCAACTTAGGCCTGACTTGAATTGAAGACCATAAGCTTTCTATTTCTGTGAAGTGGAAAGGGGGGAAATGTCCCTATTTTTACTGCCTTTGAGTTCCTGGCTAGTAAAAATGTCCATAAGCCCATTGCTAAACCTCAGAAGAATGAAAAGGCCAGGTCCACAAGAGAATGTGATGAGATTGTTCCAATCTAGGATCTATAATCAATATTCCTATTTTTAGTCTCAGTCTTTTTTGCAGATTGGAAAGTTTAATGTCAGACTTTATAATGATACAGAGACCAAGGAGTTAAACTGGCAATACCCATGGTAAGATAATGATACTGTTTGTTTATTCTTCTTCTCTTGTCTCCATGATTTTGCATTGCCAGTTCTCCTTGTCTGAAATGCACTTCTTCCCACCTTAGCCATACAGAATTTGCTTCACTCCAGGAAGCTTTTCTTGACCTTCTCTCTTATCAGCATTCTCTACTTCTAGGAATTAAATGAAAGGCATATGTGGATATAGTTTGCATTTATTTATTTGTCTTCATAATAATCATAAAATTTTATTGTTTGATTAATAGCTAACATTTAAATAGCATTTTAAAGTTTACAAAGTGTTTTATACCTGTTATCTCATTTGTATTTATACATGCCTTACTGGCTGCAAAGTAAGGGAAGAAGCATTTATTAACTAGTACTTTACAAATATGACCTCATATGATCTTCACAATAACCCTAGAGACGGATGCTATTTTGATCTCCATTTTACATTAAGAAAATTGAGGCAAAAGGGTTAAATGATTTGTCCAGGGTTACACAGCTAGGAAATATCTGGGGCAGAAGTTGAATTCAGGTGTTCTTCACTCCAGGTCTAGCATTATGTGCTTTGTTCACCCCCTAGCTGCCTACATCCTTGGGTCTCCACATTTCCTTCCTTATCACCAGCAACTTTATCACTGCCTGACACCTTCTAGCTTCCTTTTTTATATATTGTTCTTCAATTAGAATACAAACTACTTGAAAATAAGGGATGTCTTTTTTCTTTTCCGGGCTCATATTTGTATTTCCAGAACTTAGTATAGAGTCTGGCTCTCAATTAGGTGCTCTATCTATCTAAACATCCATATAGTTATTCATCTATCTATCATCTAATTCATCTTTATATCCATCCATCCATTTTTCTGTCTATTCATTCATTCATTCTCTACACATCTATCTGACGTACATTACAAACTAAGAAGCAGCTTAATATAGCCACTAAAGGACTAGCCTTAGAGATAAAGACACTTGGATTCAATTCTCTTCTGACACATATTAGATCATTTCTAATGGTCAAGTCATTTAACCACTGAGTGTAGATCCCTTGGCAATTCTCTAGGACTATAAGTCATAGAGGAATTACCAATTTGCCTTAAGTTGAAGGATTTCCACCCTGCAATACACTGATAAAATTATAGATAGGTAGCCTCTCCCAAAAAGAAACTAAATAAGAAAACTTTGTGAAGAATAATCAGAGTAAAAGATGTCACCAAAGCAAAGAAATGTGTGCTTTGGGGCAGTTAGTTGCTGTAGTGGATAAAGCATCAGCCTTGAAGTCAGGAGGACCTGAGTTCAAATCTGGCCTCAGACACTCAAGACGTCCTGGCTGGGTGATCCTGGGGAGGGAGGGAGGCAGGGAGGGAGGGAGGGAGGGAGGCAGGGAGGGAAGGAAGGAAGGAAGGAAGGAAGGAAGGAAGGAAGGAAGGAAGGAAGGAAGGAAGGAAGGAAGGAAGGAAGGAAGGAAGGAAGGAAGGAAGGAAGGAAGGAAGGAAGGAAGGAAGGAAGGAAGATGCTTAAACAAAAACATAGGGTCAGAGCATCTTTGAAAAATCAAAAGAAGGTAAGAAAGGTACTGAGCATATTGGATCATCCCTGCCATGGACAACTGGTGGGAAGTCATGAACAAGAGTCACATAGGATGAGCAGGCAATTAGAGTTGCAATTACAATCATTGAAAACAACAATCTAATCCATAAACTCAGCCATGTGATTGTGTGATCCCCAGGAGAATGTATAGATATTGGGGACTGGATCTGTCTTGTTTTTCACTTTGTGCCTCAGTGCCTAGCCTAGTGCCTTAAACATGTTAGACGCTTAGTAACTAGACATGCTACAGCCTTAAATTCTCGTGTGAGCACTTAGATCTCCAAAATCAGTAGGCACTGAAAATTGAGGCTTAATTTATACTTTTGTTGATAGTATAGACTTTAAAACTTGATGGAAAATGTGTTAAAAATTCAGATTATACTCAAAAGTGTTTCCTTGTTGTTGTTGTTTCTCCAGAGAGTCCATAATTAAACATTTACCAGTGCACTCTTGACAATATGGAGATATGATATAATACTAAGAATGTTGGATTTGGAATCAGAGGAGTATGAAGACAAGACAGCTTAGTAGAAGGTACATTAATTGATTCAACATTTAAATATAACTAGTGATGCTTAGGATCTTATGAAAATTGCTTAACCCTTCCAGGCTTCAGCTTTGTCATCCATAAGATGACCCTAGAGATCCTTCCTAGCTATAAATCTAGAATTCTAAGGTCTCAACTTAAATGTTGGCTCTGTTATTCCCTACCTGTATGACCCTGACTCTGACCTCATCTCTTTGGGATAGGACAGAATTGGACTCCAGGGTCCCTTTCAATATAAGAACTTACTCATGAAATTTCCACAGCAACCAAAATGCATCCAAAGAATAGAAATGAAAATTGTTCACTGCATTCCCAATTGAAAAGGCTAAAAAGCCAGTACAACCTTCTTTTGTCCTCCGTGAAGGTGGAACCTTAACCTGAAAGCCAGTAGCTTCTGGAATGAAGGCACTGTTTACAAGAGAAGAATTGTGCAAACTTCAGAGCAGACCTGGAGTCCAAGGCCCATCATATATACAGAAAATGGGACCCGCTCCATGCCCTGTGGGCCTGTGATGCAATCTGTAGAATGGAGTAAACAAAAAGGGAACAACAGTCAAGACGCAACAGGACTGACTCTACTGGAATCTGGAGTCCAGGGAGAAAAGACTGGCAAGCTCGCTACTCACCAGAATGCGAGTCACAAAATCCAGCCGGAGGCTGCCAGTTTCTAACAGGGCAGCCAGAGAAAATCAGACTGTTGAAAGAGAAGGCAGAGGAGCCTCAAACAAGGAGACTTTCTTTCCTTTAAGCCATAGGAGCATATTACATCTCTCCTAAAGAAGGCACAACTGAGAATGGGAAAATTGAAGGTGTCTATAAAAATTTGAGGGGAATAAAAAGACAGCAAGGGAATATTAAAAAATACTCATCATTTTTTCAAGGATTTTTTTGGTTGTTTTTTTTAGAAGCACAAAATTAGGTCTAGGCTGGCTGAAAGATTTACAGACCAGGCCAAATTCCAGTGTTTTCTATTCCTTCCAACTAGATACGGGAACCTCCTGTACAAATTCTTGGGAAGGAAGCTGAAAGGATTGAAATCACCTTGTTCCTGGGTCACTTAGGGACATAGCATGCCCCCCCTCACATACACTGTGTTCTTTTAGAGCTGTCAAATACCAATTTGGGCTTGCCAGCCTGTGTCCAGGACCAGGAGATGATACAAGGCCTGCATATCCTGCCATCTTGGGAACAGGGAAGCCGCCAGCATTTTCCTCACTAATTTCTGTTTACCACAGATTGGGTTCCCAGATTTGATAGGAAGGCTGAAGAAACAATGAACATTGTTCTGCCTGTGGAATTTTTCCTGAGAATTATCCAGACCATGTCATGTTGATGTGGGAAACTGGCAGGAAAGAAGAGAAAGTCTGAGGAATTGTTGGGGGAAATTGAGAAAACCCAACCCCCCTCCTTCCTCCGTGATGGACAAAAGGAACGCCATTAAAAATATGGGGAAGAATCGATCAATAGACGAATGAAATAAGGACCAGAGGAAGTCAGTGGTAAACTGGTAGACCCATTTCAAGACCAGCAGAATGTAAAGTTCTTTGAGAGTACAGCCATTTCCATTTTACCTTTATATCATCTCTAGTACCTAGTACTATAATATTGCCCTTTGTAGGTACATAATGACTACTTGTAGGATTACATTGAAGAAGGGAAAAGTAGAGAAAGGTTTTTAACTTCCATTTAATTGAGGAAACATTTATAAACTTTAAGCACTGAGCTGAGTGATGCATATAAAATGAAACAAAACAAAAATAAAATAATCTGAGCAGTTTATATTCTCTTCCACTTGAAAATGGTGTTTGGGATTGATTAGTTGAATGTCTTTGCTGAGTTCATGAGAACTTCCTATAGCTCCTATTTGTTCGACCTATTCTTCTACCACCTGACCCTTCCCCAAACCTTTTGAAGTCTTCTCTTTGTCCATCATGGAGGAAGTCAAGATTGAGAATCCCCAATTTTCCCTAATAATTCCTCAGATTTCTTTCTATGACCTAGGGCCTTATGTCACCACACGATGGTCTAATGGTAAAATATGAGGATCTTTGGAGTTGCAAGGGACCTTATAGATCATCAATTCCATTATTTTAGAGATAAGGAAACTGAGGCACAACAATATTAAATAATGTGAGCCACACTCCAAATTTAACCACCTGGCTTATCTACACATATAAGGAATAGTTTTCAGCCTCATGATTTCATTAGTGTAAGGAACTTCCAGGTAAGAAACTCCCTGTACTGGTGCCAATCAGTACCTACTTCTGAAATTTATAATCTTAAAAGTTGTTTAAAATCCTAATTAACTTCTATCAGAGACAAGATATCAGTCAGCTCTTCTTGAGTTCAAAGTCACCTTTCTTCCCACAGTACCATGGTGTCCCTTATGTTAAATATACATAAGATAACTGAATAGATGATAAATGAGTGCAAACAATTGGAGAGGATCTGAAAATTCCCTCTCTAGGACACAGCCATTGAACTGAGTCTTGAGTGAAGTTAGGGACTGTAAAAGGAAATGGTGAAAGAGAGCCTATTTCAGGCATGAAAGCAGCCCCTGGGAGTATCTGGAACCCCACAAGGCCATAGCTATAAGTCCCCTCACCTGGCTGCTAAATATTTGCATGTGCCCCCTTACCACATCTGAGGCCCCATTAGTGCAGAATTTTTGCATCTGGCCTGTCAAGAGACTGAAAGTTTCCAGTCTTTCTGGAGAGCTGTTGAGTGGATTTCCACTAGGACCTGGGGAGTTTGAGAAATGCGAGTCCCCAGCAAACCTTACAATAGTAAAGGGCTGGGAGCAGAAGTCTCTGGTTTTGATTTTCAATCCTTGCCAAAGAAAAGAGAAAAAAAAATCAATCCTGGCAGGTTTAGCCCAGCTGTACCGACACACCCACTCTGGAGGAAGAGCCAAAATAGAAGAGAAAGGTTACAAATACAGGCTGCAGGAACCTGAGAACACCTCGGCCCTTTCGCACATGGCCTTCTCTCTGACTCTGAGGCTGGAGAAGGGACACATGAAGAAATCAAACCTCCTGCTGGCCTTGAACCACCCAAAGAAAAGTCCTGGGGAGCAAGCAAAACACCATCCGAAGGAAAGAGAGCATGCTTTTTTTTTTTTTTTTTTTAATAAACAAATCCAAAAAAGAAGGAAGCAAAAGGGGACCAGGAGAGACAAATCTTAGGCAAAAGGAGGGAAATGGTGATCTGGCCCAGTTCCTGAGGACTTCCATCTGTGGAAGTAGAAAAAATAAATGGACATTCCCTTCACAAGACCATACAAATATGCATGGAGTGAGTGGTGCTTATTGGCCAGCAACAAGCAGGGTCCTGAGCTTCCCAGAAGGGAGAAAATCTTTAAGCATGAATACATTTCCAAGGGCCTTTAGAAAAAGCTCATGAAAATAGGTCTAATGGCCACTTCCATGGCGTCCTGGCCATCACTGAAGGTGGGACTCAAGTGCCATCTTCTCAGTCAACCCTTTCCTTATTCTTCACGTCCCCAGCCAGAAGGGATCTCTCCTACCTCTAAACTCTCAGACCTTTGTGTTTCCCATACACAAGACTTTTCCCTTGTCTTATGCTTATTTATGTATGTCAATCTTCTTCCAATACATCAAAATACAAATACAAAAACTCACTGTGCCCATGTTGGAGACGCCAAAACTAAACAAACAAACAAACAAAAAAGTTCCTGCCTTTGAGGAGCTTACATTCTACTAAGGAGACATTACTGTGTCAACAGATAAATAGAATAATTTGAAGAGGGAGAGGGTGCTCTTTTACCAGAATATAAACTCCTTGCGGGAGCTTAGGATAGGATAGAAATAGCAATGAACTGAGAATTGGAAGACTTGCAATCTGACCAACTGGCTCCATAACTTTAAATCTATAAATATTTATTAAGCACCTACTGTATGCAGGTTCTGTGTAAAATATGAGATAAAAAAAGAAGCAAAATCTAGACCCTGCCCCCAAGGAGTTTATATGGGAGAGAAAATATATAATGGGAGAGAAAACATGCAAACAAATGTATGCAAAACAAGATATAAACAGGATAAATAGGAAATAAAGGAGGGAAGGCTCTGGAATTAAAAGGGTTCAAGGAATACTTTCTGGAGAAGATAATTTAAAGGTCAATCAATAGTGGAAGTGGAGGAGGAAGAATATTGCAAGCATGGGGAACAGCTAGAGAGAATACCTGGAGCTGAGAGATGGAAAGATTTGTTCAAGAAACAGCCGTGAAGTGAGTGTCACTAAATCAAAGAGTAAGAGTCAGGGAATAAGAGCTAAGGAGATTAGAAAATGAGGAAGGAGTGAGGTCATAAAGGGCTTTGAATGTCAAACAGAGCATTTTGTACTTGATTCTGGAGGCAATAAGAAGACACTAGATATGATTGAGTTGAAGAGTAAGTAGATGGGAGGGGGTTGTGTGACATGATATCTCACCCCTGTGAACTGTATTTCCTCAGTTATGAAATGAGGATAATTACATTTTTCCTGGCAATCTCAGAGCCTATTTAAGGACCAAATAATATAAGGTAACAAGTACATAATGTTGATCCTTACATCCTCCAAAATCCCTAGAATATTTAGTGTTTACTTATTTCTAATTCTTCATGATCTCTTTTGAGATTTTCTTGGCAAAATGCTGTAAAATTACCCATACATATAACTTGTAAATAAAAAGCTATGAAATAAAAAAAGAAAAAGAAAAAAAAGAGATTTTCTTGGCAAAGATACTGTAGTAATTGGACATTTCCTTCTCCAGATAATTTTCCAAATGAAGAAACTGAGGCAGGGTTAAGTGACTTGCCCAGGGTCACACAACTAATAAGTGTCAGCAACTGGATTTTTAATAGCTATTTGACCAAATACATGCAAAGATAGTTTTCAACATTCATCTTTGCAAAACCTTGGGTTCCAAATTTTCTCCCCCTCACTCTCACCCCTCTGCTAGATAGCAAGTAATCCACTATAGGTTGAACATGTTCAATTCTTCTAAACATATTTCCATATTCATCATGCCATGCACGAAAAATCAGATCAAAAGGTAAAACAAACAAACAAACAACAACAAAGTTTGAAAATACTAAGCTTTGATCCACATTCTGTCTCCATAGTTCTCTCTCTGGATGTGGATGGATTTCTCCATCACGTCTATTAGAATAGCCTTGAATCACCCCATTGCTGAAAAAAGCCAAGTCCATCACATTTGATCATCATATAATCTTATTATTGCGGCATACAATATTCTCTTGGTTTTATTCACTTCACCTAGCATCAATTTATATGTCTTTCCAGGCTTTTCTGAAATCATCCTGCTTATCATTTCTTATAGAACAAGAATATTCCATTACATTCATGTACCATAACTTATTCAGTCATTTCCCAACTTAGGGGCACCCACTCAATTTTTGAATTTGAATTCAGGAAGATGATGAGTCTTCTTTATTTCAGGTCCAGCACTCTATCCACTGAGTCACCTGTCTGACCCTCTTGCACACAGAAGGCATTTAACAACATTTGTTGAATGAATAAATGGATATCAAGTTAGACATCCTATTTTTTCAACTTTGTCATCCTCATGACTAATAATACTTTCTTTGATGCATTCCATCTATCAATTCAAAATGCTTTCACCTTGATATATTTCCTTTTTTTCCTGCAAAGAGACTAAGAAAAATTGAAAGAGAAAGCCTCCAATTCTGATATCTCTTGATATCTGATATCAATTCTGATAGCGGTATGAACCTCTCTTTATCTCAGTTTTTTCATTTTAAAAAATAACAGGTAGGCTAGAAAATCCAGATTCTATAATCTTCTGGGGTTTTCCTCAGTTTGGGGACATAGAGGGAAGCTACAGCATCAACATTTGTCCCTGAAATCAAGAAAGCTGTATTCTCAGTACTACTGGGGCTCACTGACCATGTTACCCTGAGCAGGTTTCAGTGTGCCCGGCCACCTCTCAAAGGCTAGATACCAGTCTGCATTGGGTGACAGAGTTCCCCATGCCAATAAAATCATCATGTCCCTTCCCAAAACAGAAATGTGAATTTATTAGAAGAATCAGAATTGTGAGATGACCCAAATAACAGTGGAAAGACGTATGGTGGGTATAAACAGGTGGGAATATGGTCCTAGTAATGACTAGCTGATCTCAATATGAGATGTATAATAAATGAGATCAGGTAATAGAGAAACAAACAGCAATAATATTACTATTAATTGATTATTATATGATAATAGCAAGGATTTATAGGAATCTGAAATTTGCAAAGCCTTTATTATCTCACTTGATCCTACAACAACCCTGGAATGTAGTTGCCATTAGCCCAATTTTACAGATGAGGAAACTAAGGCAAGCAAGTTAAATATCTTGCTCAAGGTCTCAGAGCCAACAAGTGTCTGAAGAATGATTTGTTCTAGATCTTCCTGACTCTAGCACTCTATCCATGGAGCCATTTAGCTGCCTGTATGCATATATATGGACATAAAAGGAGGTTGGACGATGAGTCCTAGAGCAGAAATTAAGAGAAACAGATGGATTCCTGTTCATCAAATATTTAAAAACCCACAGAAAGGCCTCCAGTCCCTTGAGTAAATGATCAGTGAAGGCTTTCTAGACAGACATGGAAAAGAATGAGTGAGAAGATTATCTATACTGGTGTATGGTGGAGGGACAATCACCATTGAAAAGATTGAAAGTCCACTGAATAGAGCTAGCTAATGAGCAAGCTCTGTTCTGCTTCCCTTTCCATAAGAAGTGCTTTGTATCCATGGGTCTATATGCTACAAAATCAACGAATGCATCTGTAGTGCTCCATCTATGATGGCCCATTCATATCTATGCAGATCAAATACCTCTCTCTCACACATCAGCAAAAGACTGATGCTCAGAGCTGTGTCTCTAACAGTGGTGATTGACTGATTGATACAAAGCCTGAGCACAGTCTTCCTGATCATTGTTGTGATGAGAACACCCATTTGAGAAAAGGCAGCTAGGTGGGCCACTGGATAAAGGGTTAGACTTGGAATAAGGCTGACATGAAGTCAAAGCCTTTCTCTGACACTTACTGGCTCTATGACCCTAGCCAAGGTGCTGAACTTGAGTGTCCTCCTTTATAAAATGGGGATAATCATAGCATTGGGACAGGTAGATAACGCCATAGAGCACAGAGTTTAGAATCAGGAACACTCATTGTGAATTCAAATGCGACCTCAGACACTTCCTAGCTTTGTGACCCTGGCCAAGTCATTTCACTCTGCTTGCCTCAGTTTCCTCATCTGCAAAATGAACTGGATGTAGGAAATCACTCCAATATCTTTGCCAAGAAAACTCCAAAAATGGTGTCATAAAGAGTCAACACAACTGAACAACAACAAATATTTAATATAAAAACACATGCAACACAGTAATATAATATTGTAAAACATATAAAGATTATAACATTGTATAATATAGTAAATTATATGCTACATTATAGTATAAGATATTACAAAATAACATCTTATGTTATATTATAAAATATGGCTCATTGATTAATTCCTAATTTCATTTCTTTGATCTTGGATCACAGCTTTAGAGCTGGAAGTTCTCTATTTATATCCTTTTTTTTCCCTGAGGCACTTGGGATCAAGTGAATTGCCCAGGGTGGCACGTTAGGAAGTATTAACTGTCTAAGGCCAGATTTGAACTTAGGTCCTCCTGACTTCAGGACTGGTTCTCTATCCACTGTGCCACCTAGCTATCCCTCCCTTTCCATTAAAAAAAATTGTTTATGTGCATTCCCTTTGATCCATCACTCTGAGCCTATATCCCAAAGAGATCATCAAAAAGGGGAAAAGGACCCACATATGCAGAAATGTTTGTAGCAGCCCTTCTTGTAGTGGCAAGGAACTAGAAACTGAGTGGCTGCCCATCAGGTGGAGAATGGCTGAATAAGTTGTGGTATATAAATGTTATGGAATATTATTGTTCTATAAGAAATGATCATCAGGATGATTTCAAAGAGGCCTGAAGAGACCTACATGAACTGATGCTGAGTGAAATGAATAGAACCAAGAGAACATTGTACATGGCAACAAGAAGATTATGTGATGACCAATTCTGATGGACATGGCTCTTTTCAACAATGAGGTGATTCAGGCCAGTTCCAATGAACTTGTGATGGAGAGAGCCATCTGCATCCAGAAAGAGGATTTGGGGAACTGATTGTGGATCACAGCATAGTATTTTCACTTTTTTTGTTGTTGTTTGCTTGTGTTTTCTTTCTCATGTTTTTCCTTTTTGATCTGATTTTTTTTTATGTACAATAATTGGGGAAATATATATAGAACAATTGTACATATTTAACACAGATTACTTCCTATCTAGGGGAGGGGTGAGAGGAAGAGAGGGAGAAAAAAATGGAACATAAGGTTTTGTAAGGGTGAATGTCAAAAACGATCTTTGCATTTATTTTGAAAATAAAAGCCTATTTTTAAAATTTGTTTATTTTATTTTTAATTTATGAAATAAGACAACCATTTCTATAACACTAGAATAAAAAAATCATTTATACATGAAAACTGCAAATCTATTATAGAAAACTTTTTTATTATTTTTCAATATGTAATAGTTACCATGTAAATTTCTTTTTATTTTGCTTCCCCTCCCCCATGCTACCCTACCCTTCTCCCTCTAGAGATGGCTATCATTAGATACGTGTGTGTGTGTGTGTGTGTGTGTGTGTGTGTAAAAAATACATACATCTCTTTATCAGTTCTTTCTCTGGATGAAGATAGTGTCTTCCTTTATAGATTGTTTGTGGCTAATTTGTCTATTTATAATAGTCAGAATGACTCAATCACTCAAAGTTGTTTTTAAAACAATATTGCTATTGATGTATAGAAGGAAAGAATGTGAGTCACCACTTCCTCATTTTACAGATGAGAAAACAGAAGAAAAGTGACTAGTCAAAGGAGACAATTTATTTGCAACACTCCCCAAAAAGAGAGGTGTAATCACACACATACATACACACTCTTATACATACAAATGCACACATACACACTCATACACACACACACACACACACACATACACACACACAGCTTATTTCTTATCACTCTTGTCCTGGGAAAGTTGTGGCACCGAATCCTGGTAAACATGCCATTGGGTAACAAAATATACAGTAGGTTCACAGCAAAAAGGCTGGGCGAGATAGCATTCACTTTCATTCCACTGTCAGGTTCCTTGAAAAGGAAATAATCTAATCAGCTGTCACACTGTCTCACTGCGGAAATTACTTAGTTAAAAAGAGGTTCCTTCCTTTGAATTTTACCACCTACTGGAAGAATGTCTTTCTCCTGAAATAACAATAGCAATTGACATTTCCATGGCCCTCTGCATCCATTATCTCATTTGGTAACCCCTTGGAGGAGGCAACACAGGTATAATTATCCCTGTTTACAGATGAGGAAACTGAGGCTGGGGATTAAGGGACTCCAGCCTTGTGAAGTTCAGATGAAGAAACAATGGTTAGCCTGAAAAAAAGACAGAGAAGGGACATGATGACCATCTTTAGACTGTCTGAAGGCCTGCCATGTAGAGGAGGAATCAGGCTTGATGTAAGTGACCCTAGAAAGCAGCAGAACGGGAACAGTAGGTGGGAGTAGAAAAGAGGCAAAATTAGGTTTGGTGTCAGAGTCAATTTCCCGTTTATTTTGTTGTTGTTGTTGTTGTTGTTCAGTCATTTTCAGTCATGTCCAACTCTTCATGATCCCATTTGGGGTTTTCTTGGCAAAGATATTGGGTGATTTGCCATTTCCTTCTCCAGCTCATTTTACAGATTAGGAAACTGAGGCAAAAGGATGAAGTGACTTACCTAGGATCACACAGCTAGGAAGTATCTGAGGTCAGATTTGAATTCAGGAACATGAGTCTTGCTGACTCCAGACCCAGTGTTCTATGCACTATGGAGCCCCTTGGCTGCCCTAATTCCCCAATAATAGAAGGAGCTTCCACCTCATTGAAGCAGAGGCTGGATGATCATTTGTCAATCACTTTGGGGATTCCTTTCATGTATGCATTAGGATGGTCACTGAGGCCCCTTCCAAGTCCAGATTCTGATTCTCCCAGCTATTAAATGCCAGAAGTAAGATTCAAATCCAGATCTTCTAGCCTCCAAGTTTATCTACTCATTTACATTGTTGTTGAAATTGTAAATATGATCACGGGAGTAGAACTCAGAATCCATGCTGAAAAGTCATTTACTAGGTTCAGTTATTCTGATATGAGATAAAAAAGAAATGTCAAACTACTCCAATATCTTTGCAAGAAAACCAAAACTGGGGTCTCAAAGAGTCAGTCACAGCTGAAAATGACTGAATAACAACAAAGTTAATATGCCGCCAGTAGTAATTCTTATTTCAGTTTAGTGGTCCACATTTCTATTTTTTTTGACAAGCCGTTCTTCACTATCATTATTGTGCCTCACCCAGTTCCTTTTCTGGAAGGTGATAAAATGATGGAAAATACACTGGACTAGAAGTGAGGTCCTCTGGTGTTAAAGTCTAAGCATACATTAGTGTAACTATTAAATCTTATTAGAGAAACCCACTCCAGAGTATGGGGAAAGAGGTTTTGTTAAGACTGAGATTAGGTACATAGAGTCATAGTAGAGAAACTGGTTATATCTCATAGACTGTGGGAGGTTTGGAAGCCCACAGAGGCTGATAGTATTCCAAAGAAGCTGGAGTGCGTGAGTGAGACTCCTTGGGAGCTTTTCTAGGAGTGATGCAAGTTGAAGGTATGTTCAGGGAAGCTCAAGCAGGTCCCTAGGCATAAGGGAGGCTCAAATATGGGAGCCATATCTGAGTCCCATTCCCAGTCTTTGAGCTTCCTGTCATCCCCTGGAAGAAAGAATGAGAGAAAAATGTGTTTTTTCCCTTTGGTTCTGATTTTTCTTTCTCGATGTGACTCATATGGAAATATGTTTAAAATGATTGAATATGCATAATCTGTATCAGATTGCTGTCTTGGGGAGAGGGGAGATAAAAGGAAGGGAGAATAATGGAATTCAAAATCTTACAAAAATGAATGTTGAAAACCATGTTCATGTGTTATTGGAAAAATGGAATACTACTAAAATAAATTTTTTGAGTTAAAAAAAAGAATTAGAAAAAGACTATAGAATTAAAAGTCAGAACCCATTAATTTGCATTAATCCTAGCTCCAGTATTTCCTTTCATGACCTTGAGAAAGTCATTTCCCTCTGAATGTCAAAAAAAATATATATATATATATATGACTCATAAGAGCATTGGGACCCATAATCTCAAAGATCTTTTATCCTTTACTCCTGATAATATATTCTCTGCTACTTGGGCACATAATCATCGTGGGTATGTTATAAAGTATAATATATTGCTTATTCCTAGAATGTGTCTTTCTACTGTTTGTTGACATTTAGAAATTTGGATTGTACTAAAATTCTCATATGCCCTGATTCAAGTCCATATATCCTTGCCAGGAAAATAGGACCACTTAAAAGATAGAATGATGACTTATTTAGAAAGCACTTTTCCAAAATAAATAAATAAACATAAAACTCACCTGTGAGAATAGATAGGAAAAGTATTAAATATCATCCCTGTGCACAGATGAGGATTCCTAAACTCTTAAGGATTAACAGATTATTTTCAGGTCATATAATCAGTAGGTATTGAAACTCAAAATTCTTAGTCGTCTCCTGATTCATATACATCTGATCTTTTCACTACCATCACCAGGTGAAATCATGATAGAGGGGTCCACCCCAGGCTAACAGGCTGGTTTGGACCACAGAGTACATGAAGAGATAAAAAATAAATCTGGAAAAATAGATGTGAGCTATATTGTGAAAGGCTTTGGATAATCAAGGAAAGACCTGTTTGATATCTTGGGAGGAGTAGGAGAAAGCAGAATTTATTATTTGAAAATACTCTAAAATTTCAAATTTGAGAAGAGCTTTTTAAAAAAATGAACAACATCATATACTTTAAAATAGACATAGCAGTACTTTTTTAGGCAGCAAAAAAAAAAAAAAAAAAAACCTTGAAAAATAGTAAAGACCCATCAATTGAGAGATGGTAGTAATATACCAATATAATAAACATTACTGAGCCATAAGATACAACGAACATGAGGAATTAAGAGGAATATTGGGAGATTTGTAGGAGCCAATACTAATAACGATATTAACAATAACAACTAGCCTTTCTATAGCATCTTAAGTTTTGCATAACACCCTACATGTGTTATTTCATTGATCCTCTCAATATCCCTAGGAAGAAGGTGCTATTATTAATCCTACTTAGAGGTCAGGAAACTGACTGAGAAAGATTAGTATTGTACCTAACCCATTGTAGGTGCTTAATAAATCTTGATTGATTGATTAAGTGACTTGCCCTAGGTCATAAGCTTAGTGAAATTTTAATGGAAATATAAGCTCGGCATAATACACTATTGATCTAGGAAGATTGGTTAGCCCAATATTTGTCCTTTGTTACAACTGATAGTTCAGTGGTAAGGGAAGATTAGTATATTGGGAAATTATACTTATAAATATAAAAATTCAGTTTTTGTTGATATGAAAATATAAATAAAATCTTAAAAAGCAAAAACTCAATAAATGGACCATGCTTATAGTGGGAAAAATTTTTAACAACTTTATCAAACTCAATCAATACTCAAGTAAGTTGCAAGATTTTGTAGCTCATTTCCATTTTCCCCAATCAGCCTTGTTTTGTTTCCTAACATTTATGGGTGATTTCAAGGGTTTGTTTAATGATTCAAAATTTTTATCTTAGTTATCATTTTTTATTTAAAAAATTATAGTTAGAAAACGTTCTTAACAATGAAATTTGCTTCTATATTGAATTCAAGGACAAACCTTCTTCCCATTAGCTCCTCAACTGGGCTCATGCTTTTGAAAGTAGAAGTTCACTTGTCATCTCAGATTACATTGTTGAGATTATCACAAACAGGATTAGATTTGTAGAATTTCCTTTTCTTGCTATGGTAATTGTCAAGAATATCGATTGACGTTGTTCTGCTCTCTGTTCTCACAGCAAGTCATTGCTGTGTCTTTGAATGAAAATTTCCAAGAAAGAAAAAAAACAGCAAAACAAACTTCATAGAGAGACCATCACCCTTTAAATTTACCATAGACCTCAAATCCCATGAGGGAGGGAATGAACACTTACTAAGTGACTACTATGTGCCAGGCCCTGTGCTAAGCACTTTAGAAATATTAGCTCATTTGATCTTTACAACAGCCTTTTGAGGTGGGTGGTATTATCATACCCATTTTACAGGCAGAGATTAAATCACTTGCCAAAAGTCATACAGTTAATTGATGTCCAAAGCAGTATTTGAGCCATCTTCTTGATTCCATATCTATCCACTGTGCCAGAATTCTTTTACTGTAGTAAGATTTTGTTTTATTAAATATTGCTTAAAAGAAAGGAGCCATTGACTGGAACATGGAAATATTTCTTATGGAGATAATTTTATTAAGATGTTTAGTTTTGAAGAGATTTTAAGGAAAATGAAAGCTCTTTGAGGGAAGAGACTTTTTCATGTTTGTCTTTGTATTCCCAGAGCACATGATTTCAGCAATTAAGACTCCAGCTCTTATGATTTTCTACTTCCTAGTCTTGTGTTATCTTTGCCCACATATCCCCATAAATCCTCCATGGAGGATCTACTAAGATCACTGGGGGCAATCCTTCTGTTCTTCCAGTATCTCCGTGAGTATCAATATGCCATCAATTGTAATTCACTCTTAATATGTAATCAGCCCATATCCTTTCCTAGTTATATTTATCTTTTATAAAGGCACTTACTCATACATCTTAATATCTTCATTGGAACTGATTTCTATATCATTAAATGTTACTTCTCTTTGAACAGCCACTTCCCAAAAAGAAAGGAATCCTCCATTCTGCCAGGAAAATATCAGTGAATGTTATTTTTTAAAATGACAGTGTTTGGGACAGCTAGATGGCTGTCCCAGCCCTGGGACAGGACAGATAGAGCACCAGCCCTGAAGTCAGGAGGACCAGAGTTCAAATCTCATCTCAGATGCTTAACACTTCCTAGCTGTGTGACCCTGGGCAAGTCACTTAACCCCAATTGCCTCAGGAAAAAAATGACAATACTCAATCAATTGAGAATGCCATTAGAATTTATGGTTTCTTCAGTCTTTTAAGGACAAAAAATCTCTACCTTCTAATTATCCATTTTTTCTATTTTTAACAGATAACCAAGGGCGCCATTTTGGAACCCAATTCTTGATTCTTGATTTTTGAGAAGTGAAATATATCATTGATCTTCTTAAAAATAAAAGCACAATGCATTTTAGAATCTTTTCTAGTTAACAAATTGAAATTGTACCATGCTAGTATGGAAGGGGATGCAGAAAACCCATCGTATGCAGTTTCCCCCACTTATGGATTGATCTTCAGGAGAGACTTCATGGTTGTGCTCTGGGTCTCCAGAAGATGGCACAAAACACACTGGGGTTTGGTGACTCCTAAGCCACCAAATAGCCTTCTGTCTTTAAAGATGAATTGCTTACATTACTGAAATCTGCATTTGCTCAACAGAAAGGGAGAAGCATCAGTAAAAGCAGAAAAGTAGGAAATTAGAAAACAAGATGCTTTTTAAGCAAGAAACTGTTTAATTCAAATAGAATCCTGGTGGTTTATCAATGTTTGAGGAGAGATGAAAAATAAAAATGGTTTGTCATCAAGGGAAATGTTATGAATGAGTCAAGACTCCTTATGACAATTCTCATATTCAGAACTTATATCACAATTGTCGACTTAATTGATTTTGATTTTTAAAAGTCTTGTTTTTCATACAATACATTTTCTCTTTGGAGTCTCAATTTTCTCTCTACCATAATCCATACTCCATATCACCAATGCCTCCCTATTTTCTCCAGGATCAAACATATAGATATAGATAGATACATATGCAAACATAGACACACACAGTTTCCCTTATATAAAAAATTAGCTCCTTGAGGGCAAGAACTGTCTCTGTTTCCTATTTTTATCTATAGAACATCTGGTATGTTGTAGATGCTTTAAAAATCCTTGTTGATTGACTAAGGGAATGACCTCTGCCTTCCCTTCCATCACCTCATTTTCCTCATCTACCAAATGAGAGGGTTTGAGAAGACTGGAAATCCTCTTCCAGCACTAGGCCCATGGTTCTATGAAAACTCCCAATGAATACCTCTACAAGGGAGCTACAAGGGATCTATTTTAAAAATCAGGGAACTGAGGCTAGGGAGAATAGCAGGAGTGGGCTTGGAACCAAATTGTTCCCCTTCTTGCTCTTTCTATTCTTATCCTCAAAGAAAAACTTTGACCACTCTCTTTTAGCTCTAGCTTAAGCTATGATTCATTTTCAGCCTTATTTTTTAAAATAAATATTACTGCTATCTTTTGTTCTTACATTTCCTGAATCTCTCCCTCTTTGGTAAACTGTCCCATACAATGGATAATTTTTTTTTTATTATAATAACTTTTTATTGACAGAACCCATGCCAGGGTATTTTTTACAACATTATCCCTTGCACTCACTTCTGTTCCAATTTTTCCCCTCTCTCCCTCCACCCCCTCCCCTAGATGGCAAGCAGTCCTGTACGTGTTAAATATGTCGAGTATATCCTAGATAGAATATATGTGTGCAGAACCAAACAGTTCTCTTGTTGCAAAGGGAGAATTGGATTCAGAAGGTAGAAATAACCCAGGAAGAAAAACAAAAATGCAAACAGTTTACATTCATTTCCCAGTGTTCTTTCTTTGGGTGTAGCTGCTTCTGTCCATCATTGATCAGTTGTTTAGGTCTCTTTGTCAAAGAAATCCACTTCCATCAGAATACATCTTCATTCAGTATCGTTGTTGAGGTATATAATGATCCTCTGGTCCTGCTCATTTCACTCAGCATCAGTTCATGTAATTCTCTCCAAGTCTCTCTGTATTCATCCTGCTGGTCATTTCTTACAGAACAATAATATTCCATAACATTCATATATCACAATTTACCCAACCATTCTCCAATTGATGGGCAACAATGGATAATTTTTAAAGAAAAAAATCATCAAAACTAATCAATGCATCAAAAAAAAAAATCTAACAATATACTCAATGCTCCACATCCAGCTCATTCTTATTTGTTGGTCCTAAGAGTAGAATGCCTTTTTTTTCAGTGAAAGAAACTAGAATTTTAAGGTATTCTATAACTTTTTGTGTCTGTAGATTTGTGATTTCCTTGATATCTAGACTTCTGATATGCAAAAGCCTCCTAAGAAACAGATGAGCAACTCCTCTGTAGTTCATAATAATTGAGCGTTTCCTGGAACACCAAAAGCAAAAACATGCTGGTAAATATTTAACAACCAGGTTTTCCAGGAGGCAATCAGGGTTAAGTGATTTGCCCATGGTGACAGTAAAGTAGTGTGGTTAACTCTTCATGACCCCCTTTTTAGGGTTTTCTTGTTAAAGATAACTGGGTTGATTTGCCATTTCCTTCTCATTTTGCAGATGAGGATACTAAGGTAAACAGGGTTAAGTGACTTAAGGGTCACACAGGTAGTAAAATGTCTGAGGCCAGATTTGAATTCCAGTCTCCTTGATTGCTCTATTGTACCACCTGCTTGCCCTTCATTGTCAATCAGGAATGATCCAGGGGCAACTAGATGGTGCAGTGGATAGAGCACTGGCCCTGACACCAGAAAGACCTGACTTAAAATCTAGCCTCAGACACTCATGTATTAACTATGTGAGCAACCCCCGGTCACTTAACCCCAACTGCAAAAGAAGAAAGAAATCTCCTGTAGAGATTTTTGTCAAGTGAAATTTCCTGCATAGATATCATTGTTAAGTCCCTACAAAGAGCAACTTGGGAAGCCAAATGTCCTAGTTTGGGACCTGCCAGCATTTGATGTGGGGGTCAAAGGAGGATTGTAGGTCTAGGGGATTAGTGTGTTGAATGAATTGATATTCATCCCTCATACTGCATTTTAAAATATTATACAAGTCGGTGTTTACAACAACCTCAGAGTAAGAACTAAAATTAAAAAAAAAAATAAAAACAAAGTAAGGAATGAGAGAAGAGCAATCAGGATGGAGAATATCAGATAATGATATAATTAGACAATTACATCATCCTCAAAGGAAATGTCATCCCCTAGACAAAGAGTCAGTCACGAGGTGAGAGGCAGCCAACAAGCATATTTATCCATTATTAATGATTTAGAACATCCTTTTATGAGATTGTGAATATTTTGCAATTCGTTTGAGAAGTTTGTTCATATTCTCTGACTCTTTATGTATCAGGAAATGACTGTGTGAGGAGGGATAGTATATATTCACACATACATACATGTGTATGTATAGTGATATCTATGTCATAAATAAAACCATATAGACATAGGTATAAGTATAGATAATATTTATCTTTATATATTATTATAGATATAACTATAAGCATGTCAAACTATAAAGATATAGATATTTGTAATGACTTATAATTATGTACATATATAGTTTTATATCTATTCTTATAACTCAATCTGTATAAGTGTGTGTATATATTTAAAACTAATAGCCATTCCCCAAAATAAAAGTGGTCAAAGGATACGAACAGTTTTCAAAAGAACTGCAATGTATTCTTAACCACTATATATATATATATATATATATATATATATATATATATATATATATATATATAATTTATATATATATATAATTTTTATATATGTTTATATTAGAGAGACACACTATGTATGTGTGAGTTGATATCTTGAATATCAAAATCTTATCAGAGAAATGGCTGGCAATTGATGGGCGTGGCTGGCCCCTTCATAGGAACCACCTTGCCAGATAATCCCTGGGAGGGCTGTGCTGAAAAGCAGGAAGGAAGTGAGCTGGGGGGGTTCTGCTTCTCCCAGGATTCTGGTACCTATCTGCCTGAGTACTTGCACCCCTCCTTATTTCAAATCCAGTCCCATCTCTGTGATGTTCCAACAAAAAGATAGGTCCCAAAGACTTAGCAAAACTGATTTATTGATTGGGCTACAGGAAGATTCTTTCTAGACTGGGAGCAAAAACCTCTTCTGTAGACTTTGTCCTGATGCCAGCTGCCTTGTGTTGGCAGCATATGTCTCATTTTGCAAGTCCCATAGGAAAGCTGGAGAGGAGAGCAATTAGATCTATTTTGTTTGGCTCCAAAGGGCAGGACTTGACCGATGGGTAGAAGTTTCAGAGAGGCAGATTTTTACCTCTGGTAAGGAAAAACTCCCTAATAATTAAAACTGTTTGAAAGGACTGCCTCAGGAGGTGCTGAGTTCCCTTCACTGGAGGACTTGAAACAGAGATTGAACAATCATTTGTCAGGTGTGTTGCAGTAGGAATTTTTTCCCCCTTGGTGTCAATCAATAAATACACACAAACAAAGATATTGAAAATAAGTCAAATACATACAGGATAAACAGGAAATAATTAAGAGAGGGAAGGCAGGGGTCTTCCATAACTTCAGGCCTTTCAGCTCTGAAACTCTTTTATTCTGGGAAACAAGAAGAGAAAGGAAGATGTGGCAGGACAGAACAAGACCTTCCCTAGCTCCTTTGCTATTTCTGCTTGAGATGAGGACCATGACCAAGTTGGTAATAATAAATACTGCATCTCCCTTTCTTCTCTTTGGCTGGGCAAGGAACGCCTGTTACCAGACCCTCAGCAGCAGAATCCCACCCTCATCCAGCTGTTCCCAGTTGTGCCTCCCTGTGTGGCAGGGTCTCCAGCCTGAGTGGTCTGTCACCAGTTGTTCTTGGGCTGTTCCCTACCTCCGCCCAAAAAAGCAGTCATTCTCTGTCCCAAAGCTATTGCTTCAATTCTTCCTGTTCCCCAGACTACATTTGGTCCCAACCTGTCATTCTTTGGGTTGCAAAAAATGCTAGATTCAGGAAAAGATGAAAGGACATCTTTAAGCAACATGGTTCCAGTTCATTCTTTCAACAATTGGCTTTGCTTTCTGAGGTCAGAGTTGGGATTGTTGTCAGGATTCTGTCCTGCTCAAGCCCTTTTTCCTCTTGGAAACAAACCCACTGTCTGAAGCCCTCCCTATTGCACAGATCAACAATAAGCTGATTTTTCTTTTTCAAACAAAATCTTGGTAGAAAATGTTCTCTTAGTTTTCAGCCTGGATCTTTTCTCTGAGACAAGGGCTGAATGGTTTACCCACCCTGGTTTCCATCTGTTTTGCAGCTGCTACTGCAAAGACGGATTATGGAACATTTTGTAGTGTTGGGGCCCTACTGATGCTGAGGGCTACACATTGCTGCCTGTGCTCTGGCTAGAAGCACTCAGCCCATTTTCAAGAGAGCCCCCAAGATTTTTTGGTTCAAAGAAAAACATTCTCTGCATTCCCGTCTTTATTTGGGAATAAGGGTGGAATAGAAAAAAAAGGAAAGGAAATCTTCAGAGTTACCCTGAATTCATTGAAAACACAAGCAAACAGGCTGGCACCATGTGCCAACGGGCACCAAACAGATGTGCAAATGGGTATCAACTAGGAAATATTAACATTTGGTACCAGAACTGTATCTAATGCTTTCAACTTCATTCTGTGTGTCAGACTAGGGAAGGGGAGATCATCTTCTCAATCCCTGATCCGGCCTTATAATAAAATCTCCCATCATTTTTGCACACACTGGGCACACAAACACACACATACCCTGGGAACGGCCAGCCAGCATCAGCCATGTTTACATTTGGCCAAAGACAGCTCCTTTTTGTTCCCATTTGAAGCACGTGTTGTTCTCTGGTTGACTTCCAGTTATAATACAAAATAAAAGGGATTACTTGTTAATTAATTTTTGGAATTGGTTTCCTTGGCACATAAGTGACTTTCCAAGTTGTCATGAGAGGTTAGAAGATGGACCTCAAAAAAACTGCCTGTGCCTATTATTAATAATGGGCAATAATAATTACTAATAATTAATTGGACAATTGAGATTGAAATTATGTTGAAAATTGTTCTAATAATTCCTTGTTTCCTGTAAGAAAGAGCCTCTTAGGGTGATTGAAACAATTTTTTCTTGCACAAAAGAGAGCATTAGAAGTAACCACAGACTGACAGGACAGCTTTGAAAGTTTTACACTGGATTTATTATATCATACTCATTATATCATACTTAAAAGTAAGCTGTACATAATAAAGATGTGTATAGCTACGTACAATCCTTTTATTTTGTTCTATGTGATAGAGAGAAATTATGAAGTGTTTGTGAAGTTCAGAAAAGAAAAAAAAAAAGTCAGGGTCTCTCACTTGTCAACTCTCTTATTTCCTTCAGTTTTAGAAAAAGAAAAATAATGAGATGTCTATGCATTGTCACAATCCCAGTCAAATTATGATCTTCATAACTACAATAATGAAAAATTATAATTAAAGGCAGCTGATCTCTGATTAATGGCAAAGACCAATCTTGTCCTTCTTTGTAGTTGGTGGGGAGAGTAGAGTACATATTTAGAATATTGCCCACACTGCCAGATGAAGCCATTTTGTCAATCAATTCTGCTTGACTGTTTTTCTTTGTTATAAGGAAGAGTTTAATGATAGGAGTAGTATATCAGGTAATGGGGTGAAAACAAAAGAAAGCATTAAAACAGTTTAAAAAAAAACAATCAAAGGAGGTGGAGGAGGTGTTTCAAACTGACTGGCTGTTGATACTTAGACATCAACACTTTAACTTGCAGCTTAAATAATTCCAAAAGCAAGTTAAGTTCCTCAAACATCTAGGGACTAATTTAGCCTAGAGGAGATTATGGTCAGTGTCTGACCCTATCCATTAAGGAGAAGCAGGGACTGTCAATAAAGTATGCTCCACCCCGCCCTCACACACACCTGTTATGTGGATCACTCAACCCCAGAGAACATGGTGAAAAACCCCCATGCTTTGTAAAGCCTTTTGCAATAAAGTGCTGTATAAATGTTAGTTGTTATTGTGACCATCATCATTTTTATCATTGTCATCATGATGGTGGTTATTATTATTATTATTTCTTGTCTGACTCCAAAATCTGGATACTTTTCTCCCTCTTTAGCTCCATGCCAAATATGTTGTGTAACATATAAACATAAAAAAACATATAAACATAAAAAATATGTTTGTCCTTTTCAAAGAAAAACATAATAAAAGGAATGATGGTCATGACTTGCAAGTGAATTGGATTTAAGTTAGGTAGGGATGTGCAAAGTCACCAACTTCATTCTCTCCTCCAGAACCATCTGGGTCCAATGCCAAGACAAAGATCAGGATGATTATAGATGGCCCCAGATGCAGTGGGAGACCTTTGCCTTTTTAAGCTAAGAACTTTCTAGGTGGTTCACTGAATAAAGCACCGGCAAAGACTCCTCTTCCTGAGTTCAAATCTGGAGTCAAATATGTTCTAGCTTTTGTGTTTATCATTTAACATTTTTGACTCAGTTTCCTCATCTGTAAAATGAGCTGGAGAAGGAAATAGTAAACTGCTCTGCAGATAGAACAAAACTAGAGGAAAGACAACTGAACATTTCAGCTGGGTATCACTATATAGTTTTCTAATCTAGTTTTGTGTTCCCTATTTGTAGAGGGTGAAACTTTTGAGAAGTATATTTGAAACAAGGTGCTAAGTCAATGGAATTGATGTTCTTTAGATCACATATACACTTAGTACTTAGCCTGCTGATGTAATAGTTCTCTAAATTCACACATAATCAGTATGTGGTAATTACAATAAGGTATATAAGGGCTAAGAAGGACTAGAAGATAGACATTCTATCTTTGATCAGCTTAGTGGTGCTCTCCTGCTTCCTGCACTATGGGGGAGATTGGTTCAGACAAGGAGACTGAAGGAGACAATAAAGACTTTGGACTTCATTCCTGACTATTCTCGTGGTGATTATTCTGCCCAGACCAAGGCTGGTCTTCAGAAAGGCCCTCCAGAAAGCTAGCCCGAACACCTATTCATATATATATTCAACTAGATCTAAACTTTGAAGATGGTAAGAGATGTGAAATTTCAGGTTTACTCCTAGACAAGAGTAGATTTGGGATGAGGTAAAGAGAGTGCCTTTGTCAAAGTTTACGTCTTTTGGTGAGCAAAAGCAAGGAACAATCTCCATCAAGAGTATTTTAGTTATAAAGCCATCTGTGACAGGAGAGACAGGAAAGTCCTACTGTGTTGGTCAGCAATAACAAGAGAGATCCTAGAATGTCCAGCCTTGGATTAAATCAAATTGTAAATAATCAAAGAATATGTAAGTCAGAGGCTTTGGCAAGAAATACATGCTGCTTATTCACATGGCAAATAAAGTAAAATGCACATATACGGGCAGCTTTGTTGGTAACATTTGGGACAAGCCAAACTCTTCTAATGGAATCCATGATTTTTTGACTACCAAAATCTCTTCTTGCTCCTCACCTCTTATGAAGAGACAGACATACCTGTTGATAGAAACTCCAGGAGAGGGAGTGGTTTGCCCTCAAGAGACACTCAGACCCCAGAAACCTATTTTAGCTCATACTATTGTTTCTTTTTTTCCACTCCATGCCAAATCTAGGTAGAGATTGGTGTAGCTGTAGTAAGGATAGGGAAATGGACTAGATCTGTAATTTCATTCAAATAAATTAAGAAAAATCCTTCTGCCAATTGCAGATAAGCAATTTTTCTGCAATTTATAGCCTTAGAGAATCGTTTAGACCAGTGGTATCAAACAAATAGAAACAGGGGCTCTTCATTTGTACAAAAGGATCCCTGTGGGCCATGTATTAACAGATTGAAAATGTAATATTAGGAGCAGCTAGGTGGTGCAGTGGATAGAGCACCAGCCCTGAAGTCAGGAGGACCTGAAATCAAATCTGACCTCAGATACTTAACACTTCCTACTGTGTGATCCTGGGCAAGTCAGTTAACCCCAATTGCCTCAGCAAAAAATAAATAATAATAATAATAACAATAATATTATCTATGTTTTATTGTATTTTTGGTTTTTTGTTCAATATTTCCAAACTACATTTAAATCTGGTTCAGACTGCACTTAGAAGTGTTGTAGGCCCCAGGCTGCCCAGTGGACCCTCTGTTCAACAACTTTGACCCTAGAACACTGAAAGGTTTAATGACTTTCCAGGTCACCCAGCCAGTGTATCAGAGATGTTCTTTGTGGTTCACCCTTTATTTTCGAAGAGAACCAGTGACAACACAGGATAATAATTTGACTTGTTAAGTGAAACTAAGTTGTACAAATTCATCAGCTTCATTTTCTTTTCCAGTCATTAAAATCCTCTGCAAGACAAAAGTTGGGATAGCTAGCTGGCAATGCCCCAGGATGCAGTTGACCTTGACACTTTCAAAGTGAGCCCAAGTTCTAAGTGCTCTATGATGCTGTTTTAATTCCCTTCATGACCACTGGAGAAAATTGTTTTCATCCACCCATTCCACTGTGGGAAATCTTCATATACATGAGGCAGACATCCCCCTAATTCACAGAAGTGTTTGAGGCCTGCCAGTTACCCTCAACCAGGTTAGATAATCCACTAAAATGTCTACCATGGTGTGGTCATTGAGAATGCTACAGCTTTGGAGCCACAAGTGAGAGTTGGGTGATAGCTGGACGCCAAAGGTGGAGGAACAGCCCTGAAGAGGACTTGGCACACCCTCAAACCAAAGGTGTACTCCTCCTCTAATACCCCACAATCCCCATCAGAGATAGTACTTGAGACAAAATCCGTTACTTCTCTATCTGCTCAGCAACATTGCTATAAGATTTGAGATAATCAGCTTCATCCTTCTCTAGGCAAATTCCTATTTCCTCCAGCTCCCTGCTACATGCTCTAAGTATACCAGCATCCATCTGTGATTGGGAAAATAAAACAATATTTAAGCAAAAAACAAAAAAGAAAACGCAGTAAATCAAAAGTGGCCATGAGGGTCAGCATTAATTTTCATTCATCTTTTTGGCAACCACAAACTTTAATTTCTCAACTCGATTCACCCTATTCATCCCTAAATCCCCCAGTATGAACAATAGGGAATGAACAAAGTGCACAAAGATGAAGTATCCACCCATTCTGATAATAACTTCATCTCATCACAACTCAGTTTCCTGTTGTCTCTGGTCTAGATTTGCTCATGCATAACTAGCCCCTCATTTATCTCTGATCTGGTGCCCAATCTAATCACTGCTATAGTTCTACACTGCTGACTTCTTCCCATTGTGTCTGCCTGTGATCTTCTCATACGAGTCACAAGATCAGAAAGTGAGTGGAGCTTCAGTCTGTCCCTACGCCCTGACCTTCCTTCCAGATGTAAGTACAGCGCTGGGCTGTATCATTGGAGTGCAGACTGACAGTCATAAATCTTGAATCCACAGTAGAGAGGGAGAAGAATACCTTGGCTAGGAGGCAATTTGGTCCTTTCATTTTCACCTTTAAATTTCCCATACTGCCCCACTTTTAGTGCAATCACTTCTCAGTCTCTCCCATCTTCAAACCCAATGAGAGAATCCACACAGTTGAAGATAGAAAAGGATGTCGATGAACTGACAGCTGCTTATCCCTAGAACCAAAATTAACCTCAAGCAAAAATAGGTCTGACCCTATGGATACTACAGGGAGGAAAATTAGCAGCTAGGTGGTTTAGTAAATAAAGTACTGGGCCTTGAGTCAGGAAAACCTGAATTAAATCCAGCTTCAGACACTTATTATTTCATGAACTCTGGACAAATTACTTAATCCCTGTCTGCCAAAGTTTCCTTATCTGTAAAATAAGCCTAATAATACCACCTACCTCCCAGGGTTGTTGGGAAGATAGTATGAAGTAACATAGATGTAAAGCATTTTGCAAGCTTTAAATGCTTGCTATAATAATAATTATTATTATTAAACTTCAGAAAGTCACAAGACTCAATAAACAAATGATGAACCAACTGGATCCTGCACATGACCATTTAAAAGAAAAACAAATTTTGCTGAAGTCTTTTGTTTTCTCATTAGAACATTTCTGGATCACCTCTAACCCTAAATATCATCACCATTGGAATAGAATCTCCCCTTATCATAAAGAGAAAAAAAAAAAACTAAGTCAACACAGTGACCATGTCTGAGGATGTATGCTAGCTCTCTGCCCAAGGAGCTCCCTACCTCTGAGATGAGGAGGATGGTCTATTTGGTAATCTCCAGCTTTATTGTACTCCAAGAAATTTCACCAAGTCCTTTGAGAAGCCTCAAGGGGAAAGAAGATTTTAAATTGGCTTTTCCAAGCTCCAGAGTGTCCTCTGTGGGACAGAGTTTGAACTCATTTCCAGTAGACATGCTGGCAGGGACTGGGAAGGAAAGTTGTAGTCTGTGCTGGAAGATGTTAAAAATCCCTCTTCCTTTCGAGTTCCCGTAGTTGTAACCGTGGTGATTTTCTAAGATGTGGTTTTGCCTAAAGTTGGATCCTAACCATTCAAGAGAGTCCCAGGAAGTCCCTGCTGATGCCTGAACTGTTTATTGAATTCTACCACAACATTGCCCATGGTGTCAGTGTCCACATAAAATTGTCTGACCAGAGGGCACTGGGCCCAGAAAACATAAACAGGAGCGGAGTCAATATTTACAATGAATCTAATTGTTTTTGCTGGCTCCACTTAATAAGAAACATCCGTGCAAGGCAATTAAACTAGCCTTCTCTTTACCAGCATCCCAACATCTCTATGTAGGGAGAAAACAGATCGAGGAAAGTATATTTTGAGAAGAAAAGTAAAAGTTGTAACAATTTGGGTTTGTTTTGTCTGAGTCTAAATATTTTACAGAGCAGCTTCTAGTATGGTAGAATGAGGAGGGTGACCAAAGGTCCTTCACCCCCAGATCTATGATCAAATGATCCATTTAACCCTTGTGAGTTACTTAAATACACTTTTTTGAATTGGAGCTACCCAAAAGTGAAATGAGCTTCCAAATAGTGAGGTAGTGAGTCTCTCATCACCAAAATTCTTCAAGGAATGCTAGACGATCCAAAGTGCTAGTAATATTATCTATAAGGAAAGAGCGGAGGTTCCAAATGACTTCGGAGATCCCTTTCAAATGGGAGATTCTATAATTTCGCAAACCCCATTTCTCTTCTTCAATTTCCATTTTGTTTCCTTCTTTCCTTCTCCAACAGATGCCTTCTCCTTACAGCTTGTTCCCCATTCTGCATGACTCTTTAGAACATCATGCTACACTGCAAGATGATCTAATAATTAATATTGTTCAAGGAAGCTCTGATCAAAGGCAGCATGGAGCAGCAAATCCTCTCTAGGCACATGGGAGTCTTGACTGACCAGTCATGCTTCAAGAGAGAATGGCTGTGGCACTGAGCCTGGTTTCAGAAGCTAATCTTCAAAATATTGATTGAGCTTCTTAAATGTAAGCTCTCATCACAGGCTCCAGACTCCCCAAGAATAAGATTACATTGAACATTAGTATTTTTCATGGTTCACCTTCCACTTTAAAGAAGAGGAAGAAAATTATTGTGGCAATGCAGATGTCTATTAGGACACACATCCAGAATCATAAAAGCAAGCCTTTGAAAAAAAAGAGAGAAAGAGATGCAGAACACAGCTCACAGAAAAGTAATTTTTCAATTTCCTTGATTTGTTTAGGGGGAAATTGCTCTCCAATTTGTTATAATTTGAAAAGACAATGAATTCTTCATTCTGAATTAATACAGAAATGACTGAAATTCATCTTGCTTGTCTCAGAATTTACAACCTGTTTGGGTAAAATATTCCACACCATGGATCACTGTGAAAACCCAAGACTTCGCAAACTCTGGTAATGTTTTCCATATGGTCTACAGTGAATGCTAATTATAGCTCATTCTGCCCTACAAATTATATACACTAAAAATGTTAATTTAATTGAGGCTTACTGGCTGGGGGTTTTTTTCTAAGGCAGGTGTAATAAGAGTTACACTGTCTGAACGTTGTCAGTAATGTTGGCTATGATGAATTAGGTTAAGCAGATTAATGCACATGTTTGACTTTTGATTTGGCCCATTCTGTTCGCACACATTCAGTCTGGTATGCATTTAGAATGATTTATTTTGATTGAAGAAAACATTAATGGGCAAAATCAAAATGAATGCCTCTTGTTGGTTGTCCAATAAGCATGGTAGAAATGGAGGGACTGCCGGAGAAGAGAACAGTGTAAAACTGTAAACAAGCTCTTGCATACCCTCGTGGAATTTCATGCTCAACGTTTAGGGAGAAATTGCAGAAATTTGGGGATTAGGGAAGGTGAACTTAACTGCAACCTCTGAAATGTTTATGAGAAATATTTATGAATAATATTTGGGTTTAGTTAATACAATAAAACATGGCAATCATTTACTTTTGATTGTCTTCGAAAAGATTGCTTAATGAGAAAGCAAGATGAAGTTGAGAAGGCACATTATTCTTGTACTTCCACTGGCAAGTGTTGTCTTCTGCCTTTCCCCTTTGTTTTTATAAGGCATGTCCCCATAAGGGTAATACTGTGATATACACAAAGTTAACAATCAAACCCCAGTCTTTGGAATAAAATTCACAATCTGACAAAAACTGCTGAGAAAACTGGGTACAAACTAACAGAGCACTATCTCACACTGCATACCCAGATAATCAAATGGATACATGATTTATTTTTGAATTTATTTTAAATTTAAATGCAAAATAAGAAAAGAAAAAAACATTTCCATGTGCAGAGCAGAACATGAGAGGATTCAAAATATAAAGCAATAAATTTCCATTTCAAGGAAGCCTGTGTAATAAATATCCACATTATACATTGTATTCAGAGCTGTCCATCTTTACTTTGCTTCCTTGTAGGTTTTCTTTTGTTCTCTGCTGTGTACTTTTTACTTTATTTTCCCCCTTTCTTCCCCTCTGCCCCAAGAAGGCTACAATTAAGTATGAAAACATGTGGGGGGAGGGGGAAGTGAGAGGATGTGGGTGGGTATGGCTGTCAGTGTGTTTGTATGGATGTACATACACATACATACATAGGTACACACACATACAGTAAGGTTTTATTACTGGCCATACTCCCCCCTCTAATTTCTTCCGCATCGTTTTTTTTTCCTTTTTTGACTCATTTGTATGAGATAATTGCTCCTTTTTATCTCTTCCTATACAGTTTTATTTTATGTCTTTTAGAATCACCCCTTTAGATTCATCCTGAAAATCATCTTGATCTAAGCCTTTCTTTCAAACTACCCAAATATAAATGACAGTCATAAAAGAACTGATAGTATTTTCATGTATAAGAATTAAATGATTTGATTTTATTAAGCTCCTTATAATTGATCTTTAATATTTATATTTCTCCATTCTGTTATATCAAATTTTGCTTTAAATTTTTCTATTCTTGTTACAAATACCTAAAAGCTTTTCAGTTTGTTAAAAAAAAATCTTTTTTTTTTAGAATTATAGTTAACTTTACTACCCTTGGCCATAATCTTACTCTTTTGCTTTATGAAATATAATAAGAGACCTATAGTCTTCCAACATGGTAACTACTAGGTCTTATGTAATCTTTTTTGTAATTTCCCCAATATTTAAATTGTTTTTTTTCTTGTTGATTCCAGTATTTTTTCCTTAACCTGGGAGCTGTGAAACTTGGCTATGATATTCTTCTAAGTTTTCCTTCTGAAATCTCTTGCAGGTAATGATTGATGGATTGTTTTCTATTTCTGTTTTGCATTTTTGTTCTAGGACATCAAGCGATTTTCCTTGGATTTATTATAATATTATATAAAGATTCTTTTGTAATTATAATTTTCAGGCAGTCTGACTATCCTTATATTTTTTCTTCTTGATCTATTCTTTAGATCAGTTGTTTTTCTAATGAAATATTTGTTATCCTTTTTCATTCTCTTGAATTTGTTTTATTATTTCTTTGTAAATTTAAGTATCACTAGCTTCCCTTTGACCAATTCTAGTTTTCATTTAATTATTTTTTTCCTTAAGCTTTTGGCTCTCTATTTTAAGTTGGTTGCCTTTCTTTTTTTATAATTTTCTTGGATTGCTTTTTATTTTTTTCTCTAATTTTTGCTGGAACTATTATTTTTATTTTTAAAGTCTTTTAAGTTCTTCTAAAAAGTCTTTGAGAGCTTGAGAGCATTTGACTTTTCTCAGTGAAAAAGGAGTGGCTTTCTTAGCTACACTGTCTTCCTCTGAATATGAATCCTGATTTTCTCTATTCCCAAAGTAGTTATCTATGATTGGGTTCTTTTGCATGCTCATTTTAATTTTTTTTAAAGTAGTTATTAGTGTGATCAAGTTCTTGGTCCTGAGGTATGAGGAATAATGCTTCAAACCTCAGGTTCTTAAGATTATTTTCTGAGGTCTGTTCCAGGGCTCAATCTTGGGCTTTCCTCTCCACTCCTAAGACATGACTAGAGCCCCTGGTCACACTGTTCCTCCTATGATCTGACTCCCAGTGGTGCCTCTGGTGGCTGAAAACTATAGCTATTCTCTCTTCCCTGGAACTTGCAGGTGCCCACAATTATCAAGGTCTGCCCTTTGCTACTGCACTCATCCAATGTGTAGTAGTTACTTCTCCCTGGTAGTAGCAGTCCATGTCTGGTCATTACAGCTGTGCTTAGCATTCTCTGGCAGTGGAAAGTCCTTCAATTTCCTCCTACTCTACTCTACTCTCCTATCAGACTCCTCACATTTTCTGTGAGATGAAAGGTTCTAAGATTGAAGCCATCTTCCAACCCCAGCTGCCTCCAAGACTTGATTGTTGATTCAGAAGAGTTACCTGGAAGTGTTTGTAACAATGGATCCTGAACCTCTGCTACAGAGATTAGGTCTTTCTGGGGTTTTCTTAGGTTGTTTTAGGAAAACAACTGCTTTAACCAAACTTTTGTTTGTTTTTGCTGCTCTGCATTCCTTTTGAGATGACATTCTGTCTTTTTCTGTGGAGGAAATTTGGAAAACCAAAAATTTTCTGACCTACTCCACCATCTTCCCAGAATCCTCTCTCAGATACATGATTCAAACATAAAGAGTGACACCATAAGCAAAGTAGAAGAGCAAGCAATAATCTATCTGTCATATCTATGGAGTATGGGAAGGATTCATAACTAAAGAGAAAATATAGAGCATTACAAAATGTGACATAAATAATCTTGATTACATTAAAATAAAAACCTTTTGTACAAACAAAACCAATGCAACCAAGATTAAAAAGAAAGCCAAAAGCTGGAAAACAATCTTTATAGCAAGTGTCTCTGATGAAGGCCTCATTTATCAAATATGTAGAAAACGGATTCAAATTTTTAAGAACATAAACTATTTCCCAATTGATAAATGATCAAAGAATATGAACAATTTTCAGATGAAGAAATCAAAGATATAAGCAAATTAACAAGTGCTCTAAAACACTTTTGATTAGAGAAATGTAAATTAAAACAGCTCTGAGGTACCACCTCACACCTATCAGATTGGCCAATATGACAAAAATATTGAAGAGGATGTGGAAAATTGGGACACTAATGCATTGCTGGTGGAGTCATGAACTAATCCCAACCACTCTGGAAGGCAATTTGGAACTATGTTAAAGGGCAACCAAACTCTGAGTACTCTTGAACCAGCAATACCATTACTAGTTCTATATCCCAAAGAGATCATTAAAAGGAGAAAAGGATCTCTATGTGCAATGTGCAAATAGTTATAGCAGCCCTTTTCATGGTGGCAAAAAATTGGAAATTGAGATGTTGCCCATCATTTGGAGAAAGACTGAACATGCTGTATGCATGGGGCATGGATGTAATAGAATATTATCCTAATAAGAGAAATGATGAATAAACAGGTTTCAGAAAAACCTAAGAAAACTTGATGAACTGATGCAAAGTGAAATGGGAATAATCAGGAAAACATCGTACCCAGTATCAGCAACACTGTATGATGATCAACTATGAATGATTCAGTTCTTAACAACACAACGATCCAAGATGAGTACACAGGACTCAGTAAGGAAAATGCTATTCACACTTACATAAACAACTGAGTGGACTCTGAATGTAGATTGAAGCATTTTTTTCACTTACTGTATTCTTTTTCATGTTTTTCCCCTTTTGTTCCATCTCTTCTTTCATAACTATGACTAATACAGAAATGTGTTTTGCATGAGAGTACATGTATAACCTATATTAAATTCCCTACCATTTTCAAAAGAGAGGAAGGGAGGGAAGGAGAGGGAAAATTTTAAAACTCAATCTCTTGTAAAAATGAATGCTACTGATTTTCATGACATGTATTTGGGGGGAAATAAAATACTATTTTTTTGAAGTTAACAAACACCTGAGTGTATTAGAAATGGAAAAGACCTCAGCAACTATGTCATCCAAAGAAAGACTTCTTTGGCAGCTGAGGAAACTGAGGGCCAGAAATGGTTTGCATCTTGGCTCAGAAATCTACTAGCTATGTGACCCTGGACAAGTATCTTAATTTCTTTGAACCTCAGTTTCCTCATATGTAAAAGAAAAGGGTTAGACTCAATGAATGCACATGTCCCTTTTAGTTCTAAATAATCCTTTGATATTGTATGATTTGCCCACGACCACCCAGGGTACAAGTAGCAAAATAATCAAAATAGTCAATCTATAAATATATAATTACCTACTGTGTGCCAAACATTGTGCTAAGCACTGAATAGAGGGATTAGAACCCAGGTTATCTAACTCTAACACTCTTTTCACTATATCACATTGCCTCAACATAGGCTTAAGCTAGTGGTTTAACACCAAATCAGAGCAATTCTAGATGCCTTTTGGCATCTTTCTACCTCTTATCTGCCCCATCCTACTCACCAGAGGGACAGATAAAAAGGTTCCAAACTAATAATCAAGAGACACTTTGCTACCAATTTTGACCTTTGGCAAATCACTTCATTATTTTATGCCTTAGTTTCTTTATTTGCAAAAAAAAAAAAAAAAAAAAAAAAGAGTTCCCTCTACATCTCCCCTTTTTGTATTTCTAGGATGATTCATCTAGAAGTTCTCATCTTTATGATAGCTATCTTCAAGTACTTGAAACACTGTAACTAGGATTATTTTGCTTCCTATCAAGAGGAAAAATTAGAGAAGTTGCTAAGTAACACATTTCAGTTCAATGTAACAATGAAAGCCGTTCAAAAATGGAACGAGCCATTTGGAAAGGTAATGAGCTCACCATCCTTGGAGAGCTTTAATCAAAGGCTAGAAGACTATGTTGTCAGGTAAACAACAGTACATTCTTCTATAGATGTACACTGGACCAGACAGACTCTAATGCCCCACTCAAATCTGATTCTGTGATTCTGCCACCATGATTTTAGAATGGAATGGGAATATAGATGTCATCTAATCCAGTGTTCCCATTGAGCCCCTGACTGAGGAAGTTAACTTGCTCAAGATCATAAAGGTAATAAGAAGCAAAGCCAAAATTCAAATTCAAGTTATCTGGTCCCAAACTCAATGTTGTTCTTTTTCTTTACAGATCTTTCTTGGTCCTAAGCTACCTATGACTACTCAGGAAACTCTATCTCCTCACCTTTGAGACCTGCTCTCCCCAGGCAGTGTCTCATGCTCCAAAATTGTGCTTCCTTCTTCTCTTTCATTAAATCAAACATATGGTAAGCAGGCAAGTCATGGCTCCAGGACTTATAGGTGCAAATATATGAAAATAGTTCATGAACACATGAATGAATAAACTAATAATTTAAGAACAAATGAATAAATGAATGATGAAAGAATAAAAAATATATTTTATGTAGCACTTACTGTGTCCTAAACTCTAGGACTAAAAATACAAAACCAAAATTAAGTACCTGCTCTCAAAGAGCTTACAGAGAGAGAGAGAGAGAGAGAGAGAGAGAGAGAGAGAGAATGAATACAATAGTGTGTTCAGGGAAGGGGCACTTTGATCCAGAAAGTTATAGGGATAGAGAATGGAGCCTCAGTAACAACAGTGATTAAAGGAGCTTAATAAAATGCTTCAATTTTGGAGTTGGAACTGGGATTATACTCTAAGAAAATCTGGCCAAGCTATGATCCTGCTCTCTTTCCCCTCTTCAAAATTGAGATGGTGCAGGAGGAAGGGAGTCAGGCTTCCTATACATTTGAAGAGAGGGGATTATGTTTATATATTTGTGATTATACTTCTGAAGTAATTACATCTTTGTAAAAGTTATTTTTTAAAATGCAATGTTCCAGCCAGAAGTATTTAAATTTTAAAAGACAATAAGGTAATGAGAGAAGCAGGCTGAATAGTGAAATAACTTAACTTACCAGTAGATATCTCTAATGGTGGAATTTTAACTTTAGATGGAGGGAAGACGATAAGCATTTACAGGTATTATCTCATTTGATTTGATGAGAAAGACTTTCAGGTGTAATTGGTCAACAAATATTTATGAGTATCTATCATGTGCCCAACTCTGTAGAATAGTCAGATATAGATAAGATATAGTCACTACCTTCAAGGTAATACTTCTCTTTTAGAGGGCTGGGTCTCTCTGGAAGCAGTTGGAAAGTTCCTATTTCACCTGTTAGTCAGATTGTCCTGACAGAGTTCCCCATTTAGCTCAGCCCTTTCCACACCCATAGGGGAGGAAGCTAGAACACTCCAGCTGTCTTGTGCTTTCTTGTCTCTCAAATTGAGCCTCCACTTTAGAGGTTGAAGTTTTGTCATTTTTTGCATAGTTAAAGTGATTCAGAATTCAAATATGGGTGGGGTCCACTTTCTGAATCTCCTGTGCCTCTTTCTCATATGGTGATCTTCACATACTTTGGGGAGCCTAGAATTGGGGGAATGTTCAAATAATAAAATTGGGACAGAGACAGAAAGGGAGAGGGAGATGGAAAGGGAGAGGGAAATAAGGGAAGGAAGGAAGGAAGGAAGGAAGGAAGGAAGGAAGGAAGGAAGGAAGGAAGGAAGGAAGGAAGGAAGGAAGGAAGGAAGGAAGGAAGGAAGGAAGGAAGGAAGGAAGGAAGGAAGGAGGGAGATATGGAGAGAAGAGAGGGAGAAGGAGAGAGGGAGGGAGAGAAGGAAAGAGGGAGGGAGGGAAGGAGAGAGGGAGAGAGAGAGAAAGAGAAAGAGAGAGAGAGAGAGAGAGAGAGAGAGAGAGAGAGAGAGAGAGAGAGAGAGAGAAAGTTTATATATTAAGCTCTTACTCTGTCTCAGGCATTTTGCTTAGCACTAAGGGTACAAAAAACAAACAAACAAACAACAAAAAAAAACAACAAAAAAAAAACAGCAAGTCTCTTCTCTCAAGTAAGTTGTTCATACTTCATTATCAGGAGCAGCAAGATAGCTCAGTGAATAGAGTCCCGGACATAGCATCAATACCTGTGTTCACTAGCTATGTGACCCTGGACAAATAACTTCATGTCTTTATGACTCAGTCCTCTCATCTGTTAAATGGGAATAATAATAATATCCATCTCCCAAGATTGTTTGTGAGGATCAAAAGCAATGACATATGTAAAGCTCTTTGGATACTTTAAAGAGTTATAAAAATTCAGTGCTGCCTCTGGTACTGCCCAATGGCGTGCATTGCACTTGTTATGATGAACTTTGAGGTGCTTTTTCTTCAGCAGAAAGGTGGGGGACTACTAGGACAGAGTATGATATGTTATCAGAGACGTTCATTGTATTTGATGTTTTTGTCTGTTTATAAGGGAAAGGTAAGATGTGAAGGGGAGTAGTTCCATAAATGACTAAAACAGAAAAAGAGGTGTCAAAAAAAAGCTTTTTTTAAAAATAACCTTTTGCCTTTTAACTCAAAGAATTAATATTAGACAATCTTCGGGAAAAACAGAAGGGGAAGGATCGTGTAGGGAGAGAAGGTTCTAAAATAACCAAGGGGCAGCAAGAAGGCATGGCTCTACCTCTCTCAATGCTAGCTCCTTTATTAAAACTGTAATGGTTTTATTATAATCGATAAGAAAGTGTTGGTTGAGGACTTTGTAA
Organism: Sarcophilus harrisii; assembly: GCF_902635505.1. NCBI lineage: Eukaryota > Metazoa > Chordata > Mammalia > Dasyuromorphia > Dasyuridae > Sarcophilus > Sarcophilus harrisii. The sequence goes on along the minus strand of NC_045426.1, from coordinate 28,684,423 downwards.
CCAAAAATGGCCCAAGCTTTGGCTCCCATGAACCTTGTACCTGGTTCCGGTTCCAGATTAAAGAAATGTAGAGTGAGTAGAGTTACTTGGGCAAGTAAACCAGCCGCCTAGATTTAAACCCAAAGTCTCTGAGCAAACACCTCGGTTAGTTAATTGGCTAACTAAAAAACCAACAAGGCTGCTCTTTCACGGGCTCCCTGGCAGGGGCTGCTTGGGTGGTATTTCAGCCAAGGCACCTAATTACGTGGCTGGATTTATTCCCTCTGAGCAGTTGGCTCCCTGCTCTGGTGCTGGGCGGGCTTTAGATAAATACATGCCAGACACAAGGTTCCAGGGCCACTGTTCATGATTATCGGATTAATAGATTTTTCCTTATTACTTTCTGGAGCTCATTTCCTGCTCCATGTTGATTTGAAAAAGCCCCTTCACCCACTACAGATTCACACAACCAGAACTCTTCAAGTCAGCCAAGACCATTTGGAATTAGAGAATTGGGCCCAATGACTAATTTCCCCTGCTTTGGTGGGGCCCCCCAGCTGGGGCCCTAAAGCAGCACAGGGAGCTGAATTGTCTATTTACACATCCCCCCTTCCAATAGAGGAGATAGGAATGGGGTTTGTGACTATCAGGGCCCTTTCCCAGAACTTGGTGGAGGAAGCCCCAGGAAACACACCTGTTCAGGCCAACCCCCTTGAGCCTCTTAGCTCTAAGGATAATTTGTTTGGTCTTAAACAAAATTTAAGAGCATGAAATTCTCAGGAAAATAACATCTCTAAGGTAATCAATTAGTCAACAAGCAGTTATTAAATACCGACTGTGTTAAGCACTCAGAACACAAAAGATAATAAAGAATAGTTCCTGTCCTCCAGGAGCTTATAGACTCATAGAGGAGACAATCCATAGATACGTTGGTATATGCAAGGCCCCCAGATTACTTAAGTAATATTTGCACAGAAGGCACTAGCAGCCTTGGGATTGGGAAGGGCTTCCTACAGAAGATGCAGTTGGAACTGAGTTTTAAAGGGAGCCAAAGCACGGAAAAGTTGGATGGAAGGAAAGGGAGGCTACAACAAGCAGGATAGTGTGACTGGTTTGTAAAACTCATGAAGGCAATGAGAAAGAACTTGATGGTGAATGCCACAAAGTGGAGCTTCTATTGATCCTAGAGGTGATTGAGAGCCCCTCATATTTATTGAGACTATGGCATGGTCAGACTTGAAATTTCACTTTTGGAATAGAGAAATTGAAGATGACTATGGAGAGAGTTAATCTCCAGGAGACCAGCCTTCTATAAGAGCATGTTTACTGTTTTCCATGAGATGGCATTCTGCCTCCTAGTTCTGTCTTCTGCTCAAGCTGTTCCTCAACCCTTTGAATTAGGCTGCATCTGAACAGGGGTCCCAAGAGGCAGCACTGGGAAGGAGAATAAGATTAAACATAATCTTTGGGGAGAGGAGAATGGGACTGATGGGCTGGAGGCAAGTCTGCCAGCAGTCACTTCTGTCCATTGTCAACTTCAATTCACTTATCCCAGTGACATAGAATCATGGGGATAAATGGAAGGTCATCTGCCTCTCAGTAGGAATACCTGAATTTATATTGCCAGAGATACATCAGCAGGGATTGACATGATTTTAAACTTTATGTATCCAAATCTGTATAATAATAAACTTATTCAAACATGGAGTTCATTCTATTCCAAAGCAACAAATATTTTATAGAATACCTACTATGTACAAAGTCTTTCAAAAGGGGATGGAGGGCTAGCATAGAAAGTCCTGAGTTCAAGTCAAAATATTCCTTTGGATTGTGCAGATCTGGGAATTTCATGCAGAGACAAAGGGGGAAAATGTACAAGGCACTGATCAGTACAAGTGATACAAAGAAAGGGTTCATATAAATAGACAAGTGTATAATAGAAGCTAGCAATCTACATAGCACTTTACAAATAATATTTCATTTTGTCCTCTTTAGAAATTAATAAATGTATTTATTAATTAGTAATTAATTTAGTTATTAATATATAAATATTTATTGTGATATATAATAAATCTATATGTGGGTATGTTTTTTATGTCATTGACTAATATTTGTCTATAGGTTTTTATCTCTGTATTTTGGAGGGATAACCAAAGATCTGTTTGAATGATTTCCTAAGCTTTGAAGAACGCTGTCAGAAAAAAAATCACTGTATAAGTTTTTTGTTTTGACTTTTTCTTCTTCTTGTTGTTGTTCTGCCCGCTAATGTTTGTTTCTTTCTTTTTCTTTTTTTTCTTTTCTTTTCTTTTCATTTTTTTTTTTGGTTGCAAGCAATTGGGATTAAATGACTTTGCCTATGTCATACAGGTAGTAAGTCTTGAGTATCTGAAACCAGATTTAAATTCAGGTCCTCCTAACTCCAGGGACAGTCTATCCACTGTACCACGTAGTTGCCCCTCTGTATATATTAATAAATATTTCACATCTATTTATATAGTCCTAATGGAAGCTTCTTGAGCCCATCTTGGCTTGTTTTTATCTATAATTAGACACGGAGCCTGGGCTTCCCTTATTGTTTAGTGCCCTTCTCAGACCTACCTTGTATGCCCAGTGCCTGGCATAGAACCTGGTACATACAGGCACTTAGTAAAAGTTTTATGATAAATTTACCTATAAATATCCAGCCTTCTTTCACAGGAAGGCAGCATATTCTCCCCAACCTCCAACTCTTCTGAAATATCAAAGTTTTGCCCAGTGTTTGAATTTAATCACAAGTCAAGAAAAACACATGGCATCCCTGGGACAACAGACAAATACCATATGTTCCATTCTTCTCAAATGGCAGACAGGACCAAGGAGGTGATGTTCTAGCCAAAAGGAGCATGGGGGACGTAGCAACAGTGAAGAGGCAGCAAGGAGAACTCGGCCCTTCCAACTCAACAATGAGAAACAGATCTACAGCCGTTCTCTGACTTACACGTGAATGGGGCATACAGACCGAAGGCTGTGTGCCCTCTCCATCCCCTCCCCTCCAAGTCCCTGGAAGAAAGTAAATACTAACAACCTGTTCTATTCAAAGTTGCGGGCAAAGACTGAGCAGCTGGTGGCCAGATGCAAGAGGCTAGGAGGGTAGAGGGTCCTAAAGGCTGCTATGGAAGCATAAGGACAGTACCTTGTAGCTTTAGCAAAAAGAAAAGAAAGGAAAATAGATGTGGGAGGGAACTTCACCATTTTCCCTAAAGTATTCGGCAAAATTGGGTCATCAAGGAAAGATTTTTGTGATGGTTGCAAGGATCAGGGAACATGGAATCAGAATCTGGAATTAAAAGACTGAGTTATAAGTCCACACACAAACCTCAGTTTCTTCATCTGCCTTAAAGAGTTCTTCTAAGCTTCAAATGCCATACAAATGTCAATTATTCAGTAGAATGTAACTTAATTGAAGGAATTTGGTTCTGTGTCCCTATCACCTGGCACGTAGCAAACACTCTTCCCTGCTAAAGTTACCCTCCAATTACTCTGTGAATCACATACACCAAATTATTTACACATTGTCTCCCCCATTAGTATATGAGCTCCTTAAGGAAAGGGACTGGTTTTGCCTTCCTTCCTATCTCAAGCATTTAGCATAGTGCCTGACACATAATAGATTGATTGATAATGCACACTTATTAAGCACTTATTGGCTAATTGACTGCCTGACTTTTATCCCTGTAGCTTAGTACAGTTCCCAGTACATAGTAAGTACTTAATAAATGTTTGTAATTGATTGAATTCTTTGCTTGATTTCCCTTCTTCTTCCTCTTGGAACCCTTGCTGGCTCCCATCACTCCAACCTTCCTAGATTATATTGCAATACCCCAGGGTCTTGCACTCTCAATAAACTGGCACTCTTGGAAAAAGTCACCCACAAAAGCTTCAGCTGATAGAAACTTAATTTATTACTTAAGTGTTATTGTGTCTTAATATGAGATCAACAAAGAACTAAAGAATAAATGATGGAACTTAAAATTGAGATAATAAAGTCTTCAGGGGGGATATTTTAAGAAAGCAGGCAATTTCTAGCACTTTCAAATCATATTATTTCCTCTAATTATTCCATCTATGTCAAGGATCAGCTTTAATTTTATCATTTGAGAGTCAAGTCAAAGACTATAGAGAATGCAAATTAAAATCCTTTCAAATCTGAGTTCCCAAAGACCATTGGGTTCATTGTGGGGCATAGTTAACTTAACCTCAATTGACTTGAGCCCGCAACCTAAATCAATTGGGAATGTTTATGTTCTACCAAAATATGAGACAATACCAAAAATATACACATCTTTAAAATAAACTGATTAATCAGGGCTGAAAGAATTACTTAGTAATTTAGGAAATAATCTTAATACGTGTTGCAAGAAAATACAGACAAAGTCAACCAGAGTCATGCTGAAGGTCTGGAGCTTTGTGGGAAATGTAGCCCTTTCTTTCTGCATCCCCTATAACACAAATATTTGAGAAAGAATATCTAAAATTTGTTAATTAAGAGTAAGGAATAAAGAAGAACATTTTTCCTTCCCCTCTTTTCCTCAGGGGGTCCCTAATAGAGTTTCCAGAATAGATATTTATTACCAGTGCTAATCATAGATCTGTAGAGATGTTTTAATCTGACTGACCAATGGACAGGGATACATCTTCCCTGTACATTTTAGAACAGTATTTAGTACCTCTTTAATAACTGGCTAAAAGACAGAAAGCTGATAAAATGGAGGTCACCCCTTTTTCTGCTTGCTTTTTGTCTACAAATTTAATTTAAAAATACACAAAGTTCAAAAGAACATACAAGAGCATGGGTATGAATGCATATGGTAACAAATATGTATGCACATGTTCATGTAGCTATACACATGTATTGTGTGTGTGTGTGTGTGTGTGTGTGTGTGTAAAATCAAGGCTATTTTTTAGATCCAGAATACCCAAATTAGTCACTCAAATAATAATAGCAAGTGCCATTTATGTAGTGAATTAGTATTTGCAAAGAATCTTCATATGTTTGCTCATTTGATAGCTTAGGACAGTTCTTTGAGATTAGTACGGCAGGTATTTTTATCTTGATTTTTACAGATAAAGAAACTGAGCCTCAAAGAAGTGGTGTGACTTAAGTGCACCAGGACACATAGATAATAACCGTCAGAGGTAAGATTTGAACTTTGTCAGCCTTTAAGTCCAAAGTTCTTATCACTATGTTACACTGCCTCTAGAACAATAACACCTGACATCCATAGCCAGGGTTTTATGGTTTGCAAAGCACTTTATAGAGATTATCTCATTGAAACATCAAAAAGAACCCTGTGAGGTTGATTCTCTTGGGACCATGGAGTTAGTGAATAGAGTGCTAGCTCATAGATCCACAGGCGAAAGGGACTTCAAAGGCTATTTGATCCTACCCCCCTCATTTGACAGATAAGGAAACTGAGTCCTAGAGAGATTAAAATATTTACCCAAAGTCACATGGGTTGCAAATGGAAGATCTAGGATTCTAATTTGGGTTCTCTGGCTCCAAATCCAGAAATCTTTCCAGTGTGTCATGCCATCTTCATGCAAAATTTTCTAGTAAGAGAATCATTTTTCAACTATTAGCTCATTATTATGACTACTATTATCATAATCATTATTACTGAGATGGCTGTGTACTTAGGACAGTACTTGGCACATAGTAGGTGCTTAATAAATGTTTACTGAATTGAATAGTCCTTTTTTGAGTGGGAGAGAGATTTGAGAAGGTGAAGAACTCCCATTAAAGAGATCGAATGTAATCTCATTTAATTGCTGTGGGTTCCTACAGGGCAGGGACTATCACATAGTCTTTCTTTGTCTCTCTGGCATATGGTAGGTGTTTAAGAAATAGTAATTGACTGACTAATTGGGCACTTCCTCCACTGGTGTTCATTGGTGACTCATCTGTAACCCAAGGTCTTAAGGAGATGCTTGGGCCTCTTAGAGATTACATGACTTGCCCAATGTCTCACAACTGGTAAGTGGGAGAGGCAGAATTCTGCTCCATTTTCCTTGTATCCCCGGAACTGGGCAAAATGCCTGCTTTACTCCCACGAGCTGTTTCATACTAACTCACATTTATGCCTTCATTTATGGTGGATAAAACACTTTACGTGGATTATCTCATTTAATCTTCCACAAGAAAAGTTTGTTTCCCCAGTTTACAGAGGGGGAGACTGAGTCTCAAGGAAACTTTGCCAGAACCAAGGATAGAAAGCAAAAACCCATATTAGAGCCCTATCTTTTGATTCCTAGTGCAGGACCTTTCTACTAATTGATGCTTCTAATGAGAATAAAAACAAGAATGAAACAATAAGATCCTAGGCAGCGGGGGGCACCAGACCACTGATCTGAAGTTAGGGAGAACTGAGTTCAAATTGGGATTCAGATGCTTTCTGATCGGGTGTGATCCTATGCAAATCACATCATCTCTGTTTGCCTCACTTTTCTCAATGGTAAAATGGCTATAATAATAACATCTACCTTCTGGAGTTGTAATGATTCAATGAGATATTTGTGAAGTGCTTTACAAACCTATGTAAATGCTGGCTATTATTATTATTATACATCTGAATAATGTTTCAAGGTTTATTCATGGGATTTACATACAATAAATCATGTGCCTTACCATAACCCTGTGAGATAATTATTGTTATCATCTCCATTTTACAGATGAGGACCAAGGCTCTTAAGATATTTCCTGAGGGATTTGTCTCTCTGTTTCTGTTCTATTTCTGTCTTTCTCATTCTTTCCATCTCTCTCTCTCTCTCTCTCTCTCTCTCTCTCTCTCTCTCTCTCCCTCCTCCCCTTCCCGCCCCACCCCCTCTTTCTCTCCCTCCTGTCTCTCTCTCCTTCCTTCCCTCCCCATCTGTCTCTGTCTCTCTGTCTCTCTCTCCCTCTCTTTTCTCTCTCTCTCTCTCTCTCTATATATATATATATGTCTGTCTGTCCATCTGTCTATCTGTCTCTCCCCCGTCTGTGTGTGTGTGTTTGTGTGTGTATGTGTGTCTCTCTGTCTCTCTCTGCCATCTGTCTCTATCTCTATCTCTGTCTCTGTCTGTCTCTCTGTGTGTGCATATGTGTGCATATGTCTCTCTCTCTGTCTGTGTGTTTGTGTGTCTCTCTGTCTCTGTTTCTATCTGTGTGTCTCTCTATCTCTCTTCATTTCTGTCTCTGTGTCTCTGTCATCTCTCTCTCTGTTTCTCTCTGTCTCTGTCTGTGTGTGTGTCTCTCTTTGTCTCTGTCTGTCTCTCTCCATCTCTGTCTCTCTGTCTGTCTCTCTGTCTCTCTCTCTCTCTCTGTCTCTCTCTCTCTCACACACACACACACACACACACACACACACACACAGGTGTCCAGCATTTACCCTGCCAGAGGCCCTCCAGGGCACCCCGAGAGCTGTTCCCCCAGGCCCCAGGAAGGCTTGGGTGCCTGCTGTCCAGTGCCCTGTTGTGCCCCAGCGAGGGCGCTGCCCATCTTGGCCTGTCAGATCAGCCTGCTGAACTTTCCAGACAGTCTCCTCTCCGACTCAGACTTGCCAAAGGTTTCTCTGGGTGGCACTCCAGAGAAGAATGGCAATTAGTCTTGCGGATGCCGCCCACGTTGAAGGCCGGATAAACAGGCAGGAAGGCCTCCGAGCTCCCGGGCCGGCCTCTGCCCGGGGAGGAACGCTCAAAGCTTGGGGTTTGCTAACCCGCGAGTGGCGGGGCCCAAAGCTGCAGATATTTAATCTTTAAAAATACACAATGGGATCATCGCTTTACTGCAGGTTCAAAGGGAGCACCCTATAACTCAGTATATTTAAAGGAAAATGTCACCATATATTTTCCAAACACCACTGGCAAAAAAGGCTGATGGGAAACCGACCAGACCCTGGACTTATAAAAGTGTCTTCCTTATATTTTAACTACAGCTCAGTTGGTTTTGCAGCTAAACTATGATCGGACCACAAACATATTAAAATTTCTATTCCCACCCAATGAGAGATTTGTGTTTAATATTCCAGGTCACGGCTAGGGAAACTTTAAAAGCTCAGGCTTCCCCCCACCCCAATTTGGGACAAGAAATGAAGTCTAAATGTTTATAATTTTCCAGATACCTTACATTCGTAGGGTCAAGAGGAAAAAAAATCCATTTTCATGGAGCAATATTTCTATGTCATCCCAGAATCAAACCAGATGTAGCTGTTGCTGAGCCCAAATACCACATGTCTCATTTGTTAAAGAGGCAGGCAGTGTATGACTATCTTGTCTGTTCTAGTCCATGTATGGGTGTGACCTGGTGGGCTATGTTTAAATTCCAGGAACCACTGGAATTTTCCAAAGAACCTCTGAGGAGGCTGCCACCCCATCCCCAACAACACCGGGATTGTGTTCCCCGGGGTTGCTGGGGAGCTAGACACATCTATGAAGTGATGAGATGGACAAAAATGGGAGTAATAGAGATTTTCAATTTTCTTCACAATCACCTTCAGAAATTCACCATTTCGACTCTATGGAAGAATAATTCCCATTTTTAAGGCGTCCCCCTCCAAACTAGGTCAACATCTTCTACTTCAACCCCCTAGGCACAGACTGAGTGAGTCTTATTAAACAGGAAAAATGTAAGGATTTGCAAAAAAATTCCTTTAATTCCAATTTAATTTTAGTTTTAAGAGTGGGGAAAAAAAAAGCTTTATTTTCAGCCTCTTTTTCCAAGGCTATCAGGTTAGGTAGATTAGACAGCTTGAACAGGTTGCAAGACGAGTAAGGGAAAGAAGCATTTTGGGTGCATTAATAGTTCATATCATTTCTTCACAGAATCATAAACTCTACTTACTTTCTGGTGCAGTGCTAGGCTTGAGATCAGAAAGATATAAATTCAAATCTTGCCTCTGACAGTTGTACATAAATTTTCTAAGACACGTCACTTAACATCCGTAAAACACAGAAGTCCCAGGATGTCTGGATGTTTTGAAAGATACGGACATGAGTTGTTGCAATATGGGAGCCACCTGCCAGTGGCTGCTGGAGACCTGGAGAAAGGTTGTTATGCCCCACTTTTGGGCGCCATATTTTGTGATACGGGATGCAACGGCTTCTCAGAGAGGTCAGACAACACAACTGCCTTCAGTCTCCTTGTATTATCATCATTCTCTCACAAGAAGAGATCCATTCTACAGGTCTGAGTTAGACCTGCAGCAGCCACCAACTTATGGCTCCTGTAACAATGAGTTACACAGGTATGGATGGGATATAACATATATCATTAGAGAGGATCAATCAAACCATTTCTATGGAAGGGGTGCTACCACATCTTCTCAGTCCCCCAGGCTTATATAACCTGAATGTCATTCTCAACTCTTGAGCATCTTCCACCATGTTCAATTAACTGCCAAGTCCTATCACTTCTGCTTTCTTTTTTTTAAATAATCAAAAGTTGATTTATTTAGGAAACAAAATGTTTTGTGAAGTTCAATCTTCCAATATTGATGTTTACAAGTTCAGCTATTTAACATTTCACACTACTGACTTTTTAAAAATCACAACTTCTATTACACACTTGTCTCAGGTATTCCTCTTGGTTACAGAGACAACATTTCCCACTAAATGGTTGCAATGTATCACTTCTACTTTCACAAAATCTCTCGTCTATGTCCCCTTCTCTTCTCTAACCCTATCACCAGTCTGGTGCATCATTCTGTGCTTGGAATATGGTTATAGCCTACTAGTGGGTCTCCCTCCTCAAACACCTCCCCACATCCTCCCCTCAACCAGCAAACAGACCTTCCTAAGGCACAAGCTGACAATGTCACCACCACCTTATGGAATCCATTCTAGAGTTTCTCTATTATCTCCAGGATTCAATATAAAAATCTTGTTTGACTTTTTAAATAAAGTCCTTCATAATCTGATTTCTTCTTACCTTTCCCATCTTCTTCTATCTTCTCTTTACATATAGACTGCTATCCAGGGATAAGCCTCCTCTCTGTTCCTCACCTGCAACCTTCTATTTCCTAACTCTGAACATTTTCCCTGGTTGTCCCCAATATCAGCCACAATCCTCCTCCTCATTTCTGGTGACCCAGGCCTTCTCACAACATCATTTCCATTATATCACATCATTTCTACATTCAAGGCAAGGTTGAGTAGAGAATGGAGTTATAGAAATGTCAAATGAACAAGCTGAATTAGCCAGATGTTTAAACATGGTCCTTCCTAGATCAATTCTTGAATTGACTCCAATGTCCTACTTAGATACAGAAGCTTCCATTTTATCCTCCTTCCCCTTACCCAGTCAAAACTCTTCAGTTCTGGCCTGGAGTAACCTGCTGCTTGAACTTAGCCTCTGAAAGGCTTACTTTTATTTCGACTGTAAAGCAAATATACCCACTCAACTCCTGTGTTTGCTTTCTCATTGCATTTCCTCATAAGCCAAGTGGACAGTCAAAACAGCCTGAGGAAAAAATACCATCTTGGGAGGAAGTATACTTAAATACCCTAGCCTTGTATTGATATAATTCAGGTCAGCCATGGTCACACATTTGAATATAATTATCTTTATATTGTTGTTTTAATAATGGTCATACTTCTTGTATATAATTGCTATCATTTTGCTTACTTCTCAAGGGTGGGAAGAGAAATGAGAGGAAGGAAGGGAAAGAATTTGGAATTCAAAATATCTAAAAATAAACATTAAAAAATTTACAAGTAGTTGGGAAAATATATATATTTTTAAAAATGGTCCTAACCATTTTATTTCATAAATTTTAATTAACTTGTAGTTCTGTAAATTCTGGATTGTACCTAGTAAAGCCACATGTTTCTTTTTTTTTTTTAATTAAAGCTTCTTATTTACAAAACATATGCATGGGTAATTTTTCCAACATTGACCCTTGCTAAACCTTTTGCTCCAAATTTCCCCCTCCTTCCCCCCACACCCTCTCCTAGCTGGCAGGTAGTCCAATACATGTTAAATATGTTACAATATATGTTAAATCCAATATATGTGTACATAGTTATACCGTTATCTTGCTGCACAAGAAAAATCGAATCAAGAAGGAAAAAAAGAAACTGAGAAATAAAACAAAATGCAACCAAACAATAACAGAAAGAGTGAGAATGCTATGCTGTGGTCCACACTCAATTCCCACGGTCCTCTCTGGATGTAGAGCCATGCAGATGGCTCTCTTTATCACTGAAAAATTGGAACTGAAAACCACATATTTTTATATTCTTTCTATAAGATTCATTTTGTAGAACTCTATCTTATAGAATGCAACAAAAAACAAAACCATTTGAAAACTTGTTCAAAAGATCTGTGATTTTTGTCACTGAAGGTAATTCCCATAGTGGGATTTCCATTATGTTCCCAGAGTGGAAACATAATTTCCAGAGTAAAAATTCCCTCCACCAACCCAAATCCCCAACCAAGATAGTAACTTGAAGCATAGAAAAGTTAAGGGATTTGTGGTCATATAGCTTACAAGAATCAGAGGCAGGATTTGAATTCAGAATTTCTTTACTTCGAGTCCATTATTCCACCTATTGAGCCACAAAATCTCTACTTGAGAATTTATTGGTCATTTTGTTTCAAGAGGAACTAAACCACAAGAAGGACAACACTAGGTGGCACGATGGAGACTTGGAGTCAGGGAGAGTTGAATTCAAATTCAGCCTCAGACACTAGGTCTCACAGCTAGTCATTTCACCCTGTTTGCCACAATTTTTCTTCATCTGCAAAATAAGCTGGAGAAGGAAAAGACAAAGCACTCCAGTATCTTTGCCAATAAGCCCCCAAATGGGGCCACAAAGTCAGACCTGACCAAACAACAACAATAAAGACTAGAAGCAGTGGGAAAAGTGTTAGAATTGATTAGAGAACCGAGGTTCAAATCTCAACTATTCCACTTGCTACCTGTGGAGTCTCATCTGTCTCACCTATATAATGAAGTGAGGGAGGGGAGCAGATGGCTAGTCAGTGGATCTCACCTGACTCGCTTATAAAATAGGTGGGGAGCAGGTAGCAAGTAGTGGTTCTCACCTGTCTCACCTATAAAATATAGTGGGGGTACAGGTGATCTCTTAAGGCTCCTTCTAACTCTAAAGCTGTGGGTCTATACTGCTTTTATAGACCTCCGTGTGAACAGAATCAGTTAACTTCTCTGAAATTTAGCATAGAATATACCAGGGCTTCTTAAACTTCTATATACAACACCTTTTCACCCAAGAAATTTTTAAGTGACCCTGAATATATAAAATAGGTATGTGTGTATATATAAAATAAGTATATATTATGTATACATATAATAGGTATACAAATCAAACATTTACCAATAATAAAGCATAATTTCATGACCCCCCACATTCAGTTAGAAGACGTGATATGAAGTTGCCAACCAGAGTTTAAGAAGCTGGAGAACAGACAATGAGAAAATAGAAACTACTGAACATTAAACTGGAGAGACCTCAATAGTTCAGGCAACAAAAGCCAGAAGGAAGATTCAATTTAATAAATATTTATTAAATGCCTATTATGTGCCAGGCACTGTCCTGAGTGCTAGGGATTCAAAAGACAGTGCCTGCTCTCAATGAACTTACAATCTAACAGGGGAGACAATGGACAAACACAAACACAGCAAACTACTTACAGGAGAAACAGGAAATAATTAGCAAAGGGAAAGCAGAGGAATTAAGAGGAATTGAGGAAGGCTTCCTTTAGAAGGTAGGATTTTAATAGAGATTTAGAGGAAGCCACAGAAATCAGTAGTCAAAGCGGAGGAGGGAAAGTGTTCCAGAAATGGGGAACATCCAACTCTCTTATTTTATAGATTAAAAAAAACCTAATAATTATATATGTGAATTGTCCTGCCAAGATCATGATGGATCCAGATTTGAACAGGCCTTTTTCATCCAAATCTTTCATTCTATTGATTAAAAAAAAAAGTCAAAAGATGAGAAAAAGAAAGGGCAATGTCCATGTTCTCACTCACACAGGGCTGATTTCTGAAAACTCTGTACAGATCTTTGGAGCTTATCTTTAAGAAAGGTGTTATGGATGCTGTCTGGTGTGTATGGGCTATGTGGGTAATCAGGGAGGACCACCACCTCTGGTGTGAGAGATCTGAGGGCTGCTCAGAGTGAACCTTCGTGTTCATCTTCACCAAGAAGCTGTAGTATGTCAAGTGGCCACCCCCTGGTAAGACAACAAGGGATACTGACAGTAGGAACAAGGTAAAACCCGTCCAAAGCAGGAGGCAGCATGGAGTTAGGGGCAAAGAAGAGGGGTTCAAAGGCTCAGATTCCTTGTTGCACCTTAGGTACGTATCCTCTCTGGGTCTCGGCTTCATCATCTATAAAAAAGGCAGGGGAGGGGAGAAATGGATTTCTAATGACCCGCCCAATTGCCTAAATCCATGACCCCACAATTCAGGAATCAATGTTTTGACTGGACTGAACCAAATGTTATGGCTTCTCACCACCCTCCTCATTTCCAATGAGTCCATTGCTTATTTCCTGCAATTGACTGAATTAGTTATTATTCCACTATTATGGGGTATTATGGGGGCATACCCATAAATGCCAGAAAATGGCATCCCTTTAGCAGCCTTTTTGGTTGATGGAAAGTATAGGCCTTTAACACCAAGAATTTCTTGGAAGCATTGTAGATTTGGGGCTGATTCAACTTTTTACTCCCCACACTTTTTTTAAACTACTGGCACTTTATTTGAATGAAGAAGTTAATATACTTAACAAGTTATATAAGTAAGATGAAAATTCAAGAACTAAATTCTAAGTCCTGACATCATACCTACTTTAACATACAAAAATATCTCCATAAATGTAGTCTGTATGTCTGTCTGTATGTGTCTCTGTCACTATCTCTGTCACTGTTTCAGAATCTATCTATGTGTCCATCTCCATCTCTGTCTCTCTTTGTTTCTCTGTCTCTGTTTTTTTGTCTCTCTATTTCTATCTTTCTCTGTTTCTGTCTCTCTCTGTCTCTCTGTCTCTATCTGAGGGTGAGTGTCTCTCCCCATGTCTCTGTTTTTATCTCTGTTTCTATCTCCCTCCCTCCTCCTTCCCTCTCCCTCTTTCTCTTTCTTTCTCTCTCTCTCTCTCTCTCTCTCTCTCTCTCTCTCTCTCTCTCTCTCTCTCTCTCTCTCTCTCTCTCTCTTTCTCTTTCTCCTATCTCCTCTCCCCACCTCAATCTCCCTCACCTAGCTGCCTCTTATAAAAGAATAAACAAAGGCAGGCCAAGGGAACGTACAGAGCATGAGAAATCAAGGAAGCCCTCCACCGATGGAAAGAAGGCAAGTTCATTGTGTTTTAAAAGGCCCAGCAGGTTTGGGGGAAAATTAGCATCTAGTGTCAAAATGTGCTTCTTTGCTTTCCTTGGAAATGGCTGGAATCACGAGTGCAGCGTGTTGCACATGGTTCCAGCCGTATTCAGCATGTCTTAGTTTTGTATAACTGTTTTTCCTTGTTATAAGATACGACTTTCAGGAGGAGGAGGGATTGTATCTGGAAATGACTGATTTATTTTTTTAAGAGTACCAATAGAACAACTTTCCTCAACTTTCATTTGTGTTGTCTCCAGAAAACATCGTTTAGGATCACAGATTTAAGGATGGAAGAGGCCTTCAGCATCATGGAGTCCAATTCCTTCATTTTCCAGTTGAGGAAACGGAGGTCCAAAGAGAAATGATTTGCCCCAGTTCTCACAGGTGACTGAGTCCGAATTTGAAACCAGCTTCTCTAGCTGGAGATCAAGAATTCTTTGCACCGTACCAGAGATGAGGCTTTAGCCTGAGTAACACCACTTGAACAATGAAGAAAGAGAAAAAAACTTGCAAAAATTCAGAATTGAGCCCTCAGCTGAAAGAAACACGTCCCTTCCCTCCACGCTCATTAGCCACAGGTGTTAAAATTCCACTCTGCTAAAAAAAAAAAAATCCCCATGAAGAAGTTTAGCTGGAAACGTTTAAAGGCCTGTAACGTCCAGTGGAAAACGATGAGGGTCAGGGGGCCGGAGGTCACCGGTGTCACCTCCAAGGCAACGTGAGGTAGAGTTGTTTTTCCATCAGTGTCTGACAGGTGAGCTGTGGCCCTTCCATCTGACCACTGTGGGGAGCTGATGAAATGTCAGGAATCCGTTCTTGGCTCGCCATTATCCATCACTCACTGGGGCTCCTTGTGCAAACAGTTCTAGGCTTCCACTTCTCTCTTTTCCATTCAGATTTTATTTAACAAAAGTTAAACAAAGTCACTGGCCATCACAAAAAAAAATATTCAAAGTTCTTGGAAAAAAATGTTCAAAATGGGCCTGTTTACTCTGTAGTGTTTGGATTATAAACAAATATTCACACCTGTGCCGGGCCTCTCTCTGAAAAAAAAACAAAAAAAAAAAAAACGGGCCCTCGCCAACTATTTGAAACAAACATATTTTCATACTTTTCATAACCCCGAGGCACTTTTGTATGAGTTGCCAAGACTGAAAATTAAAACATGAAAAAGAAAAGAGCAAATGAGGCATCGGGGCGGGCGATTAACCCCAGGAAGCAAGCTGTCCAATTGATTAGACTTTGCTGGAATTCCACCTGGATCCTCTCCTTGATTTCATTTCAGAGCTTACTCTTCTACCGCCTGTCCTCAAGGATCAAGCTGGGTGAAATAAGTCCAAAATGACATTTAAGAAAGTGCTGATAGGTGGTATCTCTCTGCCATAGGGCGAGAACGTGCCGAATGCCATGGGGCGAGAACGTGCCGAATGCCATGTGCTGAGATGATCAGGCTCAAGGTTAAATGAAAGGAAAGGGGGGAGAGTAAAAAGAGCAGGGAAACAAGAATGATCAGACCCGTTCGTAAAAGGTACTTTGTTTGGTATTTAAAAGAGCAAACCCCACTCCCCAAACTGGACTATCTATAGAATGAGACAGCAGCATAGTAACTTGATGAAACAAAAATATTGATTGGGTTTCCAACACTCCAGAGTCTGCTGCCTGCATGGAGACAGTTCCTATCAACAAACAAGGAGACTTCTGGAACTCTGAGTGAAGGGAAGTGCTTTTTCTTGAAAGGCCATGGAGATAATTGGCTGGTTATTTTTAGAACGGAGGAAGGTAGAGGGGGTCCTCCTCTCCCTCACATCCCTGTGGTCAGGGAATTGCTTATTGAATCTTTGCGTTCTTTTGCCCAAGAATTTGTGGCTGGCCCCGTGGCTTGAATGAACAGCTTGCAGTTGCCAACTGGTAGCCAGACACTGTAGCAGACAGAACCAATTAGTCAAGTCCCTCATGTGATGGTTGGGCTCTTTGGGTGGTCCTTCTCATTCCCACAGTTAACTCATCAAGCAGGACCTTAAGAGAGTGGGATGGGGGCCCAGAATCAACCGACTCCTGTGTTGGGTGAATCGATGGAGGGTGAGCTTGGAATTCTAAGAGCTTTACTTTTAGGCTAAAGGTAGACACTCCTCTCTTTAAAACACTTTCCCAATTGCCAATTTTCTAAACTGTTTTTGTGGCTGGATTAGAATTGCAAAGGTAAGTGGAGAGTTAGAGTTATTCATCCAGTGTCTGACTATGCTTGTGGGCCTGGTCATCATGGGTCATGTTGCCTAAAAGAGAGAACCAAAGGAAGGAGGTTGACATCAGCTCTGAGCCCTGGGAAGGGGTTAAGCAAAGATGTACTGAATGCAATAAATAATAGAGAGATGGCTATCAGTCCAAGAAGAAGCTGTATTCCAATCTAAGAGCCAAGGGCAAAAAAAGACCCCCTCTAAGACTTCCATAAGCATTTTTTTTTTTGCTGAAGCAATTGGGCTTAAATGACTTGCCCAGGGTCACACAGCTAGAAAGTGTTAAGTGTTTAAGGCCAGATTTGACCAGTCCTCCTGTCTTCAGGGTCAACACTCTATCCATTACACTATCTAGCTGCCCCCATAAGCATTTATTAAGCATGTGCTATATTCCAAGGACTGGGCTAGGTGCAAAGCATACAAGAATAAGCAATGCCATCCAGAAGCTTGGATCTAGAAAAACAATACACCCATGTATCAGAATAGACAAAATAGACCCAAGGTGATGGAGAGATGTTATGGAGGTAATCTTGATCAGTGATAATAAGAATCAATAAGATTTCTTAAGTCTTTAATATGGGCCTGTCACAATGGCTGAATCCAGAGTGAGAAACAATCTCATCTTAAAAGGAGTTTCCATTCTAATTCTAATGAAGGAGACAAGAAGACACAATGGAACAGATATCTAGAAGTAGCCACAGGTACAATTAATGTTAATAAAGGCTTTAGTTTGGGGCATTGTAACTTGTCAGGAATTGAGAGATATTATCATCATGATAGAAAGTTCTGATAACAAGCTAGGATTGAGTAAAAAAATCAATCAACATATGACCATCTCTGTCAAGAAGAGATTTTAGAAAATCAATCAGTAGGCCTTTATTTAGCATTTATTATATGAAAGGCACTATGCTAGGCACTGAAGGTATAAATGTATAAAGAAACAATCTCCTATATTCTATTTTTTTAATGATTCTTATTTTTATACATGTTAAAATATGTTAAATCCAATATATGTAAACATAGTTATACAATTAACTTGTTGCACAAGAAAAATCAGATCAAAAAGAAAAGAAAATGAATAAGAAAACAAAATGCAAGCGAGTGAGAATGCTATGTTATGATGAACATTCACTACCCATAGTCCTCTCTCTGGATGCAGATGGCTCTCATCATCACAAGATCATTGGAATTGGCCTGAAACATCTCAATGTGGAAGAGGGCCACGTCCATCAGAATTGATCGTGATATAATCTTGTTGTTGCTGTGTATAATGAACTCCTGGTTCTGCTCACTTCACTCAGCATTAGTTCATGTAAGTCTCCCCAGCCCTCTCTAAAATAACCCTGCTGATCGTTTCTTATAGAACATTAATATTCCATCACATTCATATACCATAATTTATTCAGCCATTCTCCAGTTGATGGGCATCCACTCAGTTTCCAGTTTCTTGCCACTACAAACATTTTCTGCACTCTACTTTAAAGCCTCATCATGATGTGGAAATCTCTTTAAGATTATGAACTTCTAGTAGTGAAGTGTCTGATAGCTTCTACCATGTGGGAAAACCTTCAGGTACAGCCCCAGGAATAGACTGTGTCTGCTTTCTGATAAATAACCATAAAATGATTTTTAAGCACTTAATATATGCCAGGCTAAGCTGAGCACTGGAGTTACAAATAAAAGCAAGCAAAATACTCCTTGTCAAGAAGCTTCTATTCTAATGTGGATAGGGAACCCAGGAAGTGGATCACATCCATACAAGACAGTGTGATTTGTAAATAGCCAGGAAGAGATGGAGAGGGATGGTTTCAGTCAAGATGAGATCAAAGTTCACCCGTCAGCACCCAGGATGGGAGAGGAATGGGGAGGATGGCCAAAGGATGGATAGCCTAAATTGGAAGTGCCCAGGAAGCAGTCCTTGGAAACCATTTCATCAGCATTAGATTCTATAAGCTGTAGTCTCAAGAACTCAAGAACTACAGGGTTGTAGATTTTCGGTGCAAACAATTCTCAGTTTTCTCCATCAGTTGAGGAGAATATAGGGAACAGGAGCAGATTTGTCGGTTCCTTGCTATAGAGACTCCCAACATGAGGAAGCCCCCACTCCCAATGCAGTACAATGTACACAGTTCACTATCTTAGTGCTCTAGCCCTCTTAAGAAGACTGGTGAACCTTCTGGACCTCTTCTCAGAATGTTTTTTTTAATGCATAAAATAAAAAATGTTAGATTCTAGAGGAAACTAATTATAATGAAATATAGTTATCAAAATACTATACTTTTTAAAACACTGCACCCCAGTCTGTTAGTTACCCAAATTACTAGAGATTGAATAAATTGTTTAGATCACCTAAAAACATTAATTATAGCTAAATTGTTCTTTGTCTAATGAGCAATGAGCATAAACAAGAGGAACCAAACCACATGCACATTAACAAGCTTGCCATAAAAGGAAGTTAAAAAAAAAAAAAAGAACCACTAAATGGAAGGATGATTTATAAGTTTCCATAAAGAAACAAATAACATTCTTGGTGTAGCTAATTTCTTCTGTAACCAAAGAAATATCACTTCATGAAACACTTGGTCACCTTGTAGCATTCATGATGAATATAAGCAAGGCTATAACTAAGACATGATGGCCAAGGCTTTGCCTCGGGCTGCTGAACTTCAGAGGGTGCTGATAGCACTTGCAGTCCTACAACAGGTTAAAAAAAATAACTGAGCTTGGCATCTAATTAGAAGCAATAATCAGTTAAAAGTAAAAGTTATTAGATGGTACTTATTCTTCAGTGATTGTAACCCAATTTAACTCATCTCTTTCTTGAACCTCCTCATTCCCAGCATCATT